>NC_031995.1:111517676-111630300 GCF_001879085.1 Nicotiana attenuata | reverse complement strand
TTGGACGTTGGTTTTTCTAGTATAGGTAATTAACTCTCTACACTGCTATTTTCTCTTTTCACTTTTTGTTTTTTCAATTTTTCCCAAACATTCAAAGCCGGTCAGCATGCGAGTCCAAAACAGATAAATGCACAAGTAGGATGCATCAGGATGGTCCATTATTCCGGGTACACCTGTCCTAGACGGACCCAACCCCTGTATTGAGTCCCCTAAGTCAAAATGCACGTGATGCAAATAAGCGTTCCTACTAGGTATCCGGCATGAGGTTAAGTTATTCTAGGTTCAAAACCTGGGGATAGGTTCTAGACTGTGTACCCGAGCGGACAACTCGAGTCGAGGAGGGGGCTATGTACCGGGGACCCGCGGGATCGTCCGGCTTAGTAACTTGTCCGGCCTCTTTCTTATTTCAAGGTATGACACTAACAGAATAGGGAGTCTCAACCAGTAAGCACATCCCCGGAGGTGAGAAGAGAAGGGTGTCGGCACAGTTTATATATACAGTTCAAATAATATCAAAGCAGTAAAGCATTTAGCACATTAGGCAGGAAACATGTAGGAAAATCAGATAAAGCCAAACATAACAATTATTCTAAGCTCGAATTCTTAAACCCTGAACCGATGTTCTGGGTTTGTTTCCCCAGCAGAGTCGCCAGAGCTGTCACACCTCCTTTTTTCTACACCCGTTAAGGATGTAAAGGAGTTTTTCCACTTAAAGGACAATCAGAACGGGATTTATTATTAACATTCAGAGTCGCCACTTGGGAGATTAATGGTGTCCCAAGTCACCGGTTGAATCCCAAACCGAGGAAATTATGACTCTGTTAACAGTCTGCAAACCAGAAATCCGAGTAAGGAATTCTGTTAACCCGGGAGAAGGTGTTAGGCATTCCCGGGTTCCGTGGTTCTAGCACGGTCGCTCAACTGTCATATTTGGCTTATTTATCTGATTTCAAAACATGTTTTAGCTTGTGTGCTTTTTAACTTTGAACCGCTTTTATTATTATTTTTAAAGAGAATTGCAACATCATGAAAACATGTCTCGAACCACGTCACATAAATGCCCCCGTAGCTTTCGACACATTTCGACTTCGTTGGGATTTGGATTTGGGTCACATAAATGCACACCCGAATTGAGGAAATTATTATTATTAAATGTCGGGCCTAAAGCAACTAGCGTATTATTAACTTTGTGGGAGACCATGAAATTCGCTAAATGGCCCATCCCGGGGTCTAAAAAATTTTTAAAAGATGTAATTAAAGAGGGCCACGCGATTTGTGATTTTATTTGGCGCAGCGCACCTCGTTTATTTTTAAGTTCAGCCTAAAGGATTGTGATGTTGCTATCAAGGTTTATCCTAATTTATTTCAAGGGCCGCTCCAGCTGTATTTAAAACAAACTCTCAACGCTTTGGGCCTCAAAATGAGCTTAATACAAAAGGGACCAAATAAATGGGCTTGAGGCCCAAGCATACGCCAGCCTTTATCCTAATGAAATTAAATGACCTGAAGTGGGTCATGTGCCGTTCTAAGCAAGGCTTCGTGCAACTGGGCCAAATTGAGCCTAGATTTGTGTCCTGGGCAGCCCAGCCGAGACATTGGCTGGAGGGGCATTTTGGTCATTTTACCTATTTTTGCGCCCTAGCTGTAAATTTATTAGCGGAATCAATTGTTTGCAATATTATTTACAATGTGTAATTGAATTGAATAGATTTGGGCCNAGAGGTTTTAAACTGAGTCAGTACATTTTCTTAACGGAGTTTTCACGGTTTCATTTGTTTTCTAGAGAGAGTTGTACTGTCCTATATAGCATGATGGAGTGCTCTTACGTGATTTCTTGCCTCTCAGTTATTATTTACTCTTATTACCACTGAGTTGGAAGTACTCACTTTACTCCCTGCACCTCGCGTGCAGTTGCAGGTATTGTACACCCAGTAGCTGGTTATTTAGCTGATTGAAGGTATGGCTATTGTAGCTGAGTAAGGTGACCGCCAGCATTCGCGGCACCGGATGTTGTCTTTGATTTCTAGAATTTCCCATATATATTATTATTGGCCCTGTAGTTGTGTTCGGGTTTTCTCTAGATGCTCGTGACTTGTGACACCCCGGTCGGATAGAAATTAACAATTTTAAATGCCATTAAGTTGTATCTTCTAATTATTTATGTTTGATAATTGTTAGTGAAAGGATTTGGGTTAGTTGGCTGGCCTTGTCTTCACGAGAGGCGCCATCACGACCAGGTTGGGAATTGGGTTGTGACACTTTGGGACTGCGGGTTAGATTCCCGATAGATCCCCCTGCACATTGATAGTTGGACTACGGGACGGTATCCCGGGAGATCCTTCGGATATATGCATATGATGGACTACGGGACGGTATCCCTGGAGATCCACTGGACAGTTGAGAAAAGGACTACAGGACGGTATCCTGGGAGATCCTCATTGTTACCATTGGTATTGAGCTGTACTTATTCTGTGGTTGTTCCGTTCTTATGTATTTGCTATTGCCTTGTTTAACCTGTCTTGTTTCACTGCTGTATTTATTATTTCTGTCAGATTATCATACTGTTAAGTTTTGTTATTACTATATTTTGTCTCAGTATGGCCCTGACCTTCCTCGTCACTACCCAACCGAGGTTAGGCTTGGCACTTACTGAGTACCGCTGTGGTGTACTCATGCCCTTCCTGCGCATGTTTTCAATGTGCAGATCATCCAGGTACCTCTACTCAGGCGCACTATCAGTGAGGCAGGAGGACTACGGAGACTTCGAGGTAGATCTGCTGCGTCCGCAGACCAACGAGTCTCCCTCTTATTCTATCTTTAGTACTTAGTTTTCTTTCTTTCGGTTGTTAGAAATTCTGGAGTTTGGAACCTTTACTATACACTTCTGTAGCCTGTGTTGCCCGTGAGTTTTCGGGTTTTGGGAATTATTTTAGACTTGTGATATTGAGTTGTACTTGCCAAGAGGCATTCAGTACAGTTTCCTCTAGATATTTGATTTGATTTTCTCTATTTTCCTGCAATTACTACACTTCCGCAAAAGTTAGGCTTACCTGGTCATGGGGACCAGGTGCCGTCATGACATATTCACGGTTGGTGAACTAGGGTCGTGACAAGTTGGTATCAGAGCTCTAGGTTCATAGGAGTCACGGAACACAGGCCGGTTTATTAGAATCTCGCTGATCGGTACGGAGACGTCCGTACTTATCTACGAGGGGCTACGTAACTGTTTAGGAAAAACCTTCGTTTCATCTGAATTCCTTGTCGTGCGGTATTTTGACATCAATTCTAAACTTCTGACTTCTATTCTCTCACAGATGGTGAGGACACGTGCTACTCGAGATGATCAGGCACCCGCGCCCCCTACTGCAGCCGTCAGAGGCCGGGGCCGGGGGAGAGGTCGAGGACGCGCACGTGGTGCAGCCAGAGCACCTGCGCGAGCTGCCGCCGAGGTACCACCAGCAGATCCAGCCGGAGCCCAGGCACCTGGCACACCTACTACTGCCACTACTACTCCAGCGCTCCAGGAGTCTTTGGCCCAGTTCATGAGCATGTACACCACCTTGGCTCAGGCAGGGTTGCTTCCCATTGCTGCAGCCACATCCCAGGCCGGGGGAGGAGCACAGACTCCCGCCGTCCGCACTCCTGAGCAGCGAGTGCAGGTTGAGCAGTCTCCCGAGATTATTCCGGCACCGCCTGCAGCACCAGTTCAGCCCGAGGATGGGTCAGCTGCTTCAGAGGACGAGCAGCGCAGGCTTGAGAGGTTCAAGAAGTATGATCCCCCAGTGTTCAGTGGATTAGCATCAGACGATGCCTTGGATTTCTAGAGGAGTGTCATCGTATTCTTCGCACTATGGGCATAGTGGAGTCCAGCTGGGTTTCTTTTACTGCTTTTCAGCTTCGGGGAGCTGCCTATGATTGGTGGCGCACTTATGAGATAGACAGTCCAGTCGAGGCTGCTACACTGACTTGGACCCAGTTCTCGGATATGTTCATGAGAGAGTTTGTTCCCCAGAGTCTCAGGATGCATGGCGCGCAGAGTTTGAGCATTTGAGCCAAGGTGCTATGACCGTTTCAGAGTATGCTATCCGTTATACCAGGTTGGCCAGGCATGCTCCGGCTTTGGTTGCTACAGTTCGGGAGAGAGTTCGCAGGTCCATTGAGGGTCTTATTCCACCCATCAGATCTAGCATGGCTCGAGAGTTGGAGATAGACATTCCTTATCAGCAGGTAGTGAGCATTGCTAGGAGGATTGAGGGTATGCTCGCCAGGGAGTGAGGAGAGAGGGAGGCCAAGAGGTCCTAAGAGTCGGGTCACTACTCTGGTGCCCGTACCCATCAGCAGGTCGTTATGGCAGAGGTTATTCGGGTCGCCCTGTACATTCAGCTCTTCCAGCAGGCGGCAGTACTCCAGCTCCACCTCCACCTCAGGAGCCTTATTATGCACCTCCAGTTTCTAGCGCGCCTCCTGTGCGGGGTGCTTCCAGAGGTCAGTCCAGCAGGCCTAGTCCCAGCCAGTCACAGCCACCGCGTCCTCCCAGAGCTTGTTTTGAGTGTGGTGATACACGCCACATGGTTAGGGACTGCCCCAGACTTGGTAGGGGTGCATCTTCACAGACTGCTCAGCCGCATCGTGCTCCTCAGAGTTCTCAGGCCATGATCACAGCTCCAGCAGCTACCCCACCTGCCCAGACGGCTAGGGGCGGGGGTCGGGGAGATAGAGTTCGCCCTCGAGAGAGGGGCCGGGCCAGATATTATGCTATTCCTGCCCGTACTGAGGCTGTTTCCTTCGACTCCGTCATTACAAGTATTATTCTGGTTTGTCACAGAGCGGCATCGGTTCTATTCGATCCGGGCTCTACTTACTCTTATGTGTCTTCTTACTTTGCTCCTCATTTGGGTGTGCCTCGGGATTCTTTGAGTGCCCCCGTTTATGTTTCTACTCCTGTGGGAGATTCTCTTGTTGTGGACCGCGTTTATCGGTCATGTTTGGTTACTATTCATGGTTTTGAGACCAGAGCAGACTTATTATTACTCGGTATGGTGGACTTTGACATTATTTTGGGCATGGACTGGTTGTCGCCCCATTTTGCTGTTCTTGATTGTCACGCCAAGACCGTGACGCTGGCTAAGTGGAGTGGTACTTTAGACCACACTCCCAGTAGAGTTATCTCTTTTCTTAAAGCTCAGCACATGGTTGAGAAGGGGTGTGCGGCGTATTTGGATTATGTGAGAGATGTTAGTGTTGATACCCTTTCTGTTGATTCTGTTCCGGTGGTACGGGACTATCCCGATGTATTTCCAGCCGATCTTCCGGGCATGCCGCCTGATAGAGACATTGATTTCGGCATTGATCTGTTGCCGGGCACTCAACCCATTTCCATTCCTCCGTATCGTATGGCTCCTCCTGAGTTGAAGGAGTTGAAGGATCAGTTATAGGAATTGCTTGGTAAGGGTTTTATTCGACCCAGTGTTTCACCGTGGGGTGCTCCTGTTTTGTTCGTGAAGAAGAAGGATGGTTCCATGCGCATGTGTATTGATTACCGCCAACTGAACAAGGTTACAGTGAAGAACCGTTATCCTTTGCCTCGCATTGATGATCTATTTGACCAGCTTCAGGGCGCACAGGTGTTTTCCAAGATTGACTTGCGCTCAGGTTACCATCAGTTGAAGATTCGGGAGCCAGATATCCCGAAGACTGCCTTCAGGACTCGATATGGCCATTACGAGTTCCTTGTTATGTCATTTGGGCTGACCAATGCCCCTGCAGCTTTCTTGCATTTGATGCACAGTGTGTTCAGGCCATATCTTGACTCGTTCGTGATTGTTTTTATTGATGATATTCTGGTGTATTCCCGGAGTCGGGAAGATCATGAGCAGCATCTGAGGACCGTGCTACAGACCTTGAGGGAGAAAAAGTTATATGCAAAGTTCTCAAAATGTGAGTTTTGGCTGAGTTCTGTGGCATTCTTAGGCCATGTGATTTCTAGTGAGGGTATTCGGGTGGATCCGAGGAAGGTAGAGGCCGTGCAGAGTTAGCCCAGGCCGTCCTCAGCTACAGAGATTCGCAGCTTCCTTGTCTTGGCGGGTTACTACCGTCGTTTCGTGGAGGGATTTTCATCGATTGCTGCCCCTATGACTAGATTGACCCAGAAGGGTGCCCCATTTCAGTGGACAGAGGAGTGTGAGGCGAGCTTTCAGAAGCTCAAGACAGCTTTGACTACAGCCCCTATTTTGATGTTGCATACCGATTCGGGGTCTTATACTGTCTATTGTGACGCCTCGAGAGTTGGCCTCGGAGCAGTGTTGATGCAGGACGGTAGGGTGATTGCCTACGCGTCCAGACAGTTGAGATACATGAAAAGACTTACTATTGTATTCCTGCTCGCACTGAGGCTGTTGCCTCCGACTCCGTCATCACAGGTATTATACTGGTTTGTCACAGAGAGGCATCGGTTCTATTCGATCCAGGCTCTACTTACTCTTATGTGTCTACTTACTTTGCTCCGCATTTGGGTGTGCCTCGGGATTCTTTGAGTGCCCCCGTTTATGTTTCTACTCCTGTGGGAGATTCTCTTGTTGTGGACCGCGTTTATCGATCATGTTTGGTTACTATTCGTGGTTTTGAGACCAGAGCAGACTTATTATTACTCGGTATGGTGGACTTTGACATTATTTTGGGCATGGACTGGTTGTCGCCCCACTTTGCTATTCTTGATTGTCACGCCAAGACCGTGACGCTGGCTATGCCAGGTGTTCCGCGTATTGAGTGGAGTGGTACTTTAGATCACACTCCCAGTAGAGTTATCTCTTTTCTTAAAGCTCAGTGCATGGTTGAGAAGGGGTGTGCCGCGTATTTGGCATATGTGAGAGATGTTAGTGTTGATACCCCTTCTGTTGATTCTGTTCCAGTGGTACGGGATTATCCCGATGTATTTCCAGCTGATCTTCATGCCGCTTGATAGGGACATTGATTTTGGCATTGATCTGTTGCCGGGCACTCAGCCCATTTCCATTCCTCCGTATCGTATGGCTCCTCCTGAGTTGAAGGAGTTGAAGGATCTGTTATAGGAATTGCTTGGTAAGGGTTTTATTCAACCCAGTGTTTCACCGTGGGGTGCTCCTGTTTTGTTCGTGAAGAAGAAGGATGGTTCCATGCGCATGTGTATTGATTACCGCCAGCTGAACAAGGTTACAGTGAAGAACCGTTATCCTTTGCCTTGCATTGATGATCTGTTTGACCAGCTTCAGGGCACAGGTGTTTTCTAAGATTGACTTGCGCTCAGGTTACCATCAGTTGAAGATTTGGGAGCCAAATATCCCGAAGACTGCCTTCAGGACTCGATATGGCCATTACGAGTTCCTTGTCATGTCATTTGGGCTGACCAATGCCCCTGCAGCTTTCATGCATTTGATGCACAGTGTGTTCAGGCCATATCTTGACTCGTTCGTGATTGTTTTTATTGATGATATTCTGGTGTATTCCCGGAGTCGTGAAGATCATGAGCAGCACCTGAGGACCGTGCTACAGACCTTGAGGGAGAAAAAGTTATATGCAAAGTTCTCAAAATGTGAGTTTTGGCTGAGTTCTGTGGCATTCTTAGGCCATGTGATTTCTAGTGAGGGTATTCGGGTGGATCCGAGGAAGGTAGAGGTCGTGCAGAGTTGGCCCAGGCCGTCCTCAGCTACAGAGATTCGTAGTTTCCTTGGCTTGGCGGGTTACTACCGTCGTTTCGTGGAGGGATTTTCATCGATTGCTGCCCCTATGACTAGATTGACCCAGAAGGGTCCCCCATTTCAGTAGACATAGGAGTGTGAGGCGAGCTTTCAGAAGCTCAAGACAGCTTTGACTACAGCCCCTATTTTGATGTTGCCTACCGGCTCAGGGTCTTATACTGTCTATTGTGACGCCTCGAGAGTTGGCCTCGGAGCAGTGTTGATGCAGGACGGTAGGGTGATTGCCTACGCGTCAAGATAGTTGAAGATACATGAAAAGAATTACCCTGTCCACGACCTTGAGTTAGCTGCCATTGTTCATGCCTTGAAGATCTAGCGTCATTATTTATATGGAGTGCCTTGCGAGATCTATACTGATCATCGGAGTTTGCAGCACTTGCTCAAGCAAAAGGATCTCAATATGAGTCCGAGGAGGCGACTTGGGAAACCGAGCAGGATATTCGCAGCCAGTACCCTCATCTTTTCTCTACCTCAGGTATGTTCTCTATGCTCGTTCGAGGACGAACGAATGTTTAAGTGTAGGAGGATGTAACGACCCGGCCGGTCGTTTTTGGAATTTACGCCCCGATCCCCCATTAACTGCTTCCCCTAAGTTCATTTCTGCTATTTTGGTATGCCGGGACGTTCGGTGTTAAGTTTTGGAGAGTTTTGGGACACTTAGTCCCTAAATGAGAGCTTAAGAGTTGAAAAATGGTCCGTAATCAGAATAGTGTGAAGACGACCTCGGAATGGAAATCCGATGGTTCCGTTAGCTCCGTAGGTAATTTCGGGGTTGGGAGCATGCTCGGAACGTATTTTGGAGGGTCGTAGCTCATTTAGGCTTGAAATGCCGAAGTTTGAATTTTTCAAGTTTCCGGTCCGATAGTGAGTTTTTTATCCGAGGGTCGGATTGGAATTCCGGAAGTTGCAGTAGCTCCGTCATGTCATTTGGGATGTGTGTGCAAATCAGGTCATTCGGGCGAGGTTTGGTTAGGTTTTTTATCGAAAGTGTGTTTTGTTGGAATTTGAAGTTCTTAGGCTTGAATCTTTGATTTAATCGGACTTCCGGTGTTGTTTTAGGAGTTTTAAGGATTGTTACAAGTTTGAATAAGGTATTAGGTGGTATTGGTGCTTTTGGTTGAGGTCCCGGGGGCCTCGGGATGATTTCGGATGGTCGACGGGAAGAAATTCTAAAGTGTGCAGCAGCAGATTTTGAGTCTTCTTGTATTTCCGCTTCTGCGTCTTGGGAACCGCAGAAGCGGCTTCTTCATCGCAGAAGCGATTCCAGGCATCTCCGCAGGAACCGCAGAAGCGGTCCCTTGTCCGCGGAAGCGGAAATGACTGTTCAGAAATATTAATTTCGAGGGTTAAATTTCATAAGTTTGAAAATCGATTGAGAGCTCGGGAGAAGGCGATTTTGAGTGGGTTTTGAAGAGAAAATCATTGGGTAACGTTTCCTTCATCCCTTTTCATTATATTTCATCATTATATAGCTAAATACATCATTGGAATTCGAATTTAGGATCAAAAGTTGGTTAATTTGGGGTAAAACTTCATTACCTAAACTATTGAGTTTTGAGTAGGCATTTGACCTCCGATTTGGGAGATTTTTATATGGTTAGACTCGTGAGAGTACGAGGGTTCTGAAAATGTGAAAATTATTCGATTCCGAGACGTTGGATGGAGGTGCGTTTTGGTCATTTTACCTATTTTTGCGCCCTAGCTGTAAATTTATTAGCGGAATCAGTTGTTTGCAATATTATTTACAATGTGTAATTGAATTGAATAGATTTGGGCCATTTGGAGTCGGATACTCATGGCAAGAGTGTGGTTTCTAGTTGATATTGAGTCGGTTCGAGGTAAGTGGCTTGTCTAACTTTGTTTGGGGGACCTTTCCCCTTAGGATATTGTTATTTGGTATTTTGAGTGCCTTGCACGCGAGGTGACGAGCGCGTACTTGAGCCAATTGTTGAAAATACGGTTTTACTTAAGGTATTGCGATTGAGTTTCTTTCATATTTGCTTTATTCTACTTGCAACTATAACCTGTGCTAGATTAGGAAAGCATGTTTAGTTGATTTAACTTGCCTACTTGCTTAAGTTGCCTTGACTGTACTACATGAAGCATGTAAGGCCAGTACTACCCATTTCTTGTCCTTGTACTTCTTTTTTGTGTATCTTCTGGTTGTGATTGCGCATTTACATTGGGACTACGGATGTGGGATTCCGGTAGCTCCCCCCCCCCTGTTTGTTTACTTTGGGACTACGGGTTCGATTCCCGGTAGATCCCCCTGCACTTTTACTTTGGGACTACGGGTTAGATTCCCGATAGATCCCCCTGCACATTGATAGTTGGACTATGGGACTGTATCCCGGGAGATCCTTCGGATATACACATATGATGGTCTACGGGACGGTATCCCGGGAGATCCACTGGACAGTTGAGAAAAGGACTACAGGACAGTATCCAGGGAGATCCTCATCGTTACCATTGGTATTGAGCTGTACTTATTCTGTGGTTGTTCCGTTCTTTGTGTATTTGCTATTGCCTTATTTAACCTGTCTTATCTCACTGCTGTACTCACTATTACTGCTTATTTTTCATACTGTTAATTTATTATTATATTTTAGCCTCAGTAGGGCCCTGACCTTCCTCGCTACCCAACCGAGGTTAGGCTTGGCACTTGCTGAGTACCGCTGTGGTGTACTCATGCCCTTCCTGCTCATGTTTTTTCATGTGCATATCATCCGGGTACCTCTACTCAGGCGCACTATCAATGAGGCAGGAGGACTACGGAGACTTCGAGGTAGATCTGCTGCGTCCGCAGACCGACGAGTCTCCCTCTTACTCTATCTCTAGTGCTTAGTTTTTTTCTTCTTCCGGTTGTTAGATAATCTGGAGTTTGGAGCCTTTACTTTTCGCTTCTGTAGCCTGTGTTGCCCGTGAGTTTCCGGGTTTTGGGAATTGTTTTAGACTTGTGATATTGAGTTGTACTTGCCAAGCGACATTCAGTACAGTTTCTTTTAGTATTTGATTTTTTCTACTTTTTCCGCAATTATTATATTTCCGCAATATTAGGCTTACCTGGTCGTGGGGACTAGGTGCCGTCATGACATGTTCACAGTCGGTGAACTAAGGTCGTGACAAATATGATCACACGGATTTCTAGTTTCAAACTAAACTCCTACTTTTAAGTTTCTGATTTTCGAATTAACACTTGGTAACACAAACTCTGAATTTAAAACTAAACCAAACTAACACTACCAAACACAGAATTCACATGCTCATAAGAATACATCGAATTAGTTTAACAGTCCACAATCCAAAACAGTCCAAAGTTATTACAATGAACTACAATGAAAGCATTGAAACAATTGAAAATTTTGACAAAATTATGCTTCCACTTCATTTCATTTTTAGCTGGATATCCACATGGTATTGAGTTTCAGGACGTGTACCTGAGTATTTAGATCACAGTAAGAAGGAAATAAGAGTCAGCAGCAGCTGATGTCAAACAACAGTTCAAAATTGAGTTCACAGCTCAGCAAACAATATCAACCCAGTGCAGAATTGAATTTAGAGAAGGATAGCACCAACAATCAACCAAATAAACCTGAATAAACCTCAAATGAACTCGAAAATGAACCCATAAACAGTCTCAGACCATCTCAGTAGATGTTTCACACCAAATCAGACATAAAACCAGTTAAAATAGCTTGAATAACACCAACAGAGCTGAAATTACACCCAGAACACATTCTGAAACTTCAGCAGCTGAACACCAGGAATTTCACGCCATTTTCCATATTTATCTAGACTAGAAATTCGAATCTATAGCTATTACTTGAAATTACTCTAAGAAAAACTCAATGTAACAGTACTTTTTTTGAATTTTCTGTTGTTTTTGTTTGTTTTTTTTTGGTTTTTTGAAGAACTAGATCTAGGATTTGGATTTGAAATTCAAATCTTCAGTTTTGGAAGACTTGTGGAAAATTGGGGCGAATTTTCAGATCTCCAACTTTGGGAATTTTCCAGGGTTCCAGCCTTGTTGCCTAAGGCACTATTCATGCCCTTTTATAGGCAGAATGATGTACAGCTTTCAGATTTCAATTATTTACCCTTTACCCCCTTTGTAATTTTCATTTTAGCTTAGATATCCCTAGATTTCTGACTTGTTTCCCAAGTTCCACTACCTAAAGTCTGAAATTCAAAACCCACCCCACCCTTAGAAGCTTCTAGTAGGTTCTATTTCAGCCACTTGTAAGATTCATCATTTGAATTCCCTAAAATAACCTCCTACTAGTCTGAAAGTTACCAGATTAGATTCAACTAAACCCTACCTCTTTTAGCCTAATGACAATTCAATTACAGTCAAACCAAAGGTTCTAAGTCAGCTATAACCAAGTCAAATTTAAGCTTATCACACCAATTAAACTAGTCAAACTACCAATCAACCTACTAATCGAGCTAACATCTAGATAAACGAACAACAGTCAGAGGGAAATTTGAGCACCAAACCAGAATAGTATCAAACAAAAGTGAAAATTAACCTAGACATTAAACACTACAAGAAAAGAATTGATTCAAATAAGAAACGAATAATCAAAATTATACCTAAGCATTTATTCTAACAGAAATGAACAACAATTAGACTAGGATTAAACTAGACTAAAAATTAAAATCATGCAGAAATTAAAACAACATTTAATTATTAGCAAAAGCACCAATCAAACTAAAGAGAACCAAAACTCATGAGAACAAAGAAAAGAATAATAAAAACGAGAAGAGAAACTTACGGATTTCAGACTTCATATGGCTATCCCGTCGAAATTGATTTTTGGTTAATGTTATTTATCTATTTCGTCAAAAATAGGCACATAACATTAAACAAAATCAATTGACTTCAAAACTTCCCCAAGACAGTCGGACCCCCTAAACCCTAGATTTGAAATTCGTGAAGGACCAGTGATGTTCGAAGTATTTCTAGGGATTGGGGATAAGGGAGACTAGGGGGTATGGGGTATGAATTTGGGCTCGTTTGGACAACTTTACGTTTTGGCCGAATTTTGATGTAATATTCGAAGCTTTGGTTGAGATTCAAGGGAAATGGTTCAGGTATTTGGAATGAGGGGGTTGAAGAGAAGTCGGGGTGTTAATTTGGGGTCGTTTAGAGCCGGCGCCGCCACCGGAGACGGTGAGGATTGGGTGGCGGCTGGCTAGGGTGTTGGGGTCGGTTTTAGAGAGATGAGATGAGGGAGACGATAAGGGGGGGTATGGGGGTCGGTTAGGACAATTTTATTTAATGGATTTGGGCTTCCCAGCTGTTAGATGAGGATAACCTCGACGGCTGGGATTAAAAATGGGAAACAGCGTCGTTTTGGTGAGGGGAGGGCCGGACCGGGTTAGGGACTGGATTGGGCCGGTTCTGGAGTGATTTTTGTATTGGATTTCGTTTGGGCTAAGCCAATTTGGCCCAAATTTGGGCATTTATTTTGTATTTGTATTTTTCTGATCTTATTACAATGCAAAATTAAAATAAAGATCTAATTTATTTCCAATGTTAAGCTAATTAATTCCTAAAAAGTGATTAAGTCCTATTTAAAAGTAAACTCATGACAAATTCAATAATTAACAATTAAAAATGCAAAATGGGATATTTTTGTTATTTTCTTTATATTTTGTTTTAAAAACAACGTAACTACTAACTAATCCTAAAATATGAAATTAAATCCTAAATGCAAATGTCAAGCGTATTTTTTTTATATTTTTCATATGAAATAAAATGCACAAATAAAAATGCAAACAATTAACAGAAAATAACACAAAATTCACAAAATTATAAAATAATGAAAGAAAATCATTTTGTTTGAATTTTTGGTAATAATTCATATAGGGCAAAAATCACGTGCTCACAAACGTGTCGTCCAGATTGAAGATGCAGAGGTATTGAAGTACTATTCAATTGTTCACATGGGGTGCAGCGGGTCCCCGCGTCTGGTTGACAAGTACGAGCTTGGGAAGGTTTAATTGGTTGACTAGTCATTGCAATCATGGTGGGGTCACGAGGTGGATGTTGACTGAGGATAGTTGGTGGTACTGGAGACTATGGGGTTCCTATGAGATTTTTACTCAGTGGAAGGTACGTATTGTCATTCAAGGCACTGAACGAAGCGAGTTTGACGGTCACAAGAATGGACATGCGCTTAGTGGATGAACTGGAGTACCTTGTGATTGGTGTTGTACGAGCTGGAAGGTTAGTTTTGCGGATCATTAGATGTTGTTTTCTATGGCTTCGCGCCAAGTGGGGGAGTCCACTAGCGGCATTCAGATTGCAGAGTTAGGTGTTACCTAAGGTTTGTCCTGAGAAGTGTATATAGATGGTATTGGAAGGTTCCTTAAATTTGTATATGACTAAGATCTGAGATCTTGCATAGGATGATGTTGGGGCTTACATTGTTTCTACGTCATTAATGTATTTTCATTTTGGTATTAAAAGGGGGTCGGAGAAATATCTTCGGATTCACAGAAGGCCTATTCAGCGTGGGCATCTCGGCCGGGCAATCATAGGGTGCTTCAGGGGAAATACGGTGGTTTATGAGTTGTTGGGATAGATGGCTTGTACTAGGACTTTCTCCATTGAGTTTTGGTTGGGGTGTCGCGACCCCTTCTTCCTCGCGGAGTCCGAGTTTCGATATTTATTGGGAACAACTCATTTCCTTTCGGGAATTGGATATTTGAATTTGAAGAGTCGCCACCCAACGGATTTAAGGTGCGTTAGGGCACCTAGAGAAAATAACTCATGAAACCGGTTTGCATTTCCAGCAACTTGGGTAAGGGCTCGAAATAACCTTGAGGGGAAGTTGTTAGGCACCCCTCGCGGTCCACAACGGTGGGTCCTGGCCGACATTGAATTATGTGAATTAGTCATTTAATAGATAGGCAGTCTAAGCACACATATGAGATAAAGGAAATTTATCAGATAAGCAGTCTAAGCACACATATGTAAATAAGATGAGGGATGTCCTAGGTTTGTTAGCCTATAGGATAACATCTGTACAATACCCGGTAAGCCTTCCTCAACTAGAGGGGTTACACGTGACATTAGCGCACAGGTCATCATATCCTTTACTACCCAATTACCCTCCCCTTGGTCATAGTCTAAAACGTTCTAGCAAACTTAAGATGTATCCTATTCGTGCATTACTCGGACCTTTACATATATAGTCCCAGAGGTATTTAAGACTTCTAGTTAGGGTGGACCCAGACTCTCTTACAGTAATTAAAAAGATGAAAAACTCTAGGCAACAAACAAAACACGTAGGACTGGACGAAGGATAGAACAGTTAAAAGGATCACATTTTACCTCCACAGATAGAGCAAGCAAGTACACGTCTCAAACAGCAGATTTCAGATATTTCAGAGAGGTCCTAGAACAGGATATCTAGGTGAGCATAACAAGCAGAGAATATGCGGTATTGAGTTAAGGCAAAGCGTTAAAGACCTAATCAGTTTGCCTACTGATTTTAAAACCTGTTGAATCTGGGCATTCACAAATAAGCAAGGCATACTTCCACAACTTTTATTAAACCTAGATTACCTATAGGCTTGCCTAGGCGTAGATTTGTAATACCTTATAAACATGTTGTCCAAATGCAATCAGAATTCTGGGAATTAGTTTAAAACGGTTTGAGTTTATTAAGTCCTATGGACATGCTGCCTGGGTGTAATGACTGATTTTAGACTTATAGAAATGCAGATATTGGTTTTAGAATCCTATAGGCATGGAATACAATTGGTTTTAAAACATGCAGAAGACTGATTAACCTTGTTAGTATACAGAAGCTGATTCTTTTCAAACTTACAAGTAGGACGGATTAATTTTAAAAACCTCCTATAGACATGGTAACTAAATAAACAACATTGTAACAACCTATAGGCATGGTATCTAATCAAACATCGCAGCAAACTTACAGGCATGTTATCTAGAATGCAGGATTGGTTTTTTTTGAACCCTATAGGCATGATGTCTAAATGAACGAACATTGTAACAATTTATAGGCATGGCATCTAAATAAAAAAATATTGTAACAACCTATAGGCATTGTATCTACCCTTTGCCAACATAATATGTATAAGAATCCCTCCCTTTTACTAATTTTCCCAATATCTGTTTACAAGAAATTATTATTACAGACCAACATTAATAATGACCTAGACAAGTTAAATTGCTACAACTATAGGGAGCCTGAATATAGGCCCAAAGGGTAAACCTGGCAAACCAAGCCTTCAATCAGTCCAAAAATGCCATAACCTCATAGTGCACCCAATAGTATCATGGTGTGTCAAAGTTCCCAAGAGCCTCAGGGACCCCGGGCAACGCTCACACCAGAAAAAAATCTCAATGTAACTCTTTGTGAGCAAGTTTGGGAATCCAACTCCAGTGTGTCAAAGTTCAGAGGAGTCTCATAGACTCATAAGCAATGCTCACACTAGAGGGGTAAGACCCTAGGTGTTCTAAGAATAGGAGTTGAAAATAGGAGATAGTTTTTTAAAAATAGTTTTGGATTCTCAGGAAGTAAGGAGCAAAAAAGTTCATTCAATCATTGTAACTCAAACAAAGGTCCCAACAGTCAAATAGTTGTTACACCCCATGTTTTCGTACATGAGAGTATTTGTAAGTTAATTGATGCAAGATTAGAAATGAAATCAACTTTGAAAGTATATAAAGTAAGTTAATCATGTTACAATGGAGGTTACAAATATTTAAGATCATGAATACCAAGTACCAAGAGGGTTTTAAGGCTTAGAAGCTAAATGAATTGAAGAAAATAAGTTTCGTCGAAAGTCCACAAGTTGGGAATATTGTAACATGTACTTTTGAGGCGAGAATAGGGTGTTTAAAATTATAAGGAGATTATTTTATGAGTTAGTTTAGTCGTATGATAAACGTGTGTTATGATTTGAAGTCAAGTGAGTTGTGGAACAAAAGTTGGAAAAGGTCATCACAAGTTACATTCATAAATGTGTTGAAACTTAGGTCAAATGTAACTGCAATTTTCTCCCAATATACTTAGAGTCATGGAGTTTTCCACCCATCAAATTGAAGATCAATGAGTCTATTTTCTAACACATTAAACCGTTTATAAATACAACATTGGAGTAGAGAGATATATGCAGTTTTACGAGACTGCGCAGGCTGCTAGGTTACAAGTAGGTGTGTCACCTACTTGGTTAAATGAGGGCCCAAAAATAGGCAATTTCGGGTAAGCCAAAGAACCCATATAAGGGCTTATCTCCTGCAATATAGACCTCATTATATATCACAAATAACCATACCTCAACCGCTGCAAACTTCCTCCCAAAAATTACCCACAAACCCTAATTGATTTTCTCTCCCTTTCAAGTTCTAATTGGGAGTAAAACCTAGAGTTTCAAGAACCAAGATAAGGGCTGAGTTCTCCAACAAATATGGTAAGTTTACTGCTCTCCTTCATCCATTGTTTCTGCTGTAAGTTCATGGTAAGTCGTTCTATACTTGTAAGACCTCACGGGACGGTGATCGGAAGCCGTGAGTTCGAGTTATTCACTTGTAACGGACTGTTTTGTGTTAATGTTGGGCTGCGTGTTTTACTACTGCTTTGTGGAGTTCTGGAGGAGGAAGGTTTTAGAGAAACACCATATATATGTAGGGTGGTGGGCTGGTCGTTCGTCGTAACATTTCCGGGTCGTTTGACACTAGTACGGTGGTCGTTTTGTGTATGAAAATGTTGGAGTGTATTGGGCTGTTTTGTAGTATTTGATGGTGTAATATAAGGCTGGAAAATAATGTATATATGTTTTTATTGTTGTGTTATTGTGTTGTTGCAGTTATCTTGAATTTGAAGGAAGTAAGGATTATAGGGGAGGTGCTACCATTTTTATACAAAATAAGCTTGTCGTCCGTTGTGCGATAGTTGTACCTTTCATAACTTGATGATAGTATTATTATCATTGTTGTAGATTAAGGTGCAAAGATGAGAGTTCAACTTGGTGATTGGAATGATTGTGATAAGGTATGTTTAGGCACTTACTTCTTTCTTTTGGCATGATCTAAAGTGACATGAACATAAACGATACGCTAATTCATAATGAATCTACTCCTAGAAACTAAGGTTTTCCATGTTGTTCTTTCCTTATAAAGTTATTCTAAGACAGTTTGTATGATCCTTGTATCCTACTGAGGTTCATATTGAGGGTATGGATGTCCATAATGTTAATCGAAGGTGCAACGACCTTAAGTCACTCCAAAAGGTTTAGAACGTGATTCCATGAGTCTAGCATGCATTATATATAGTATCTATTTTAATCTACTGAGTCGCGCTACAGTCAGCCGGGTACGGCACCTATTGTGCAACCACTGATCTGTTGGATTTACCGAGCTCCACGTGGCCGGGTATCATTATACCGAGCCTTATGATGGCCGGGTACATTTTTACCGAGTCCTATTTGAGGCCGGGTACGATATAATGATGATGACGCCTACAGAGGCGAATGTTTTTAATATATATATATATATATATATATATATATATATATATATATATATATATATATATATATATATATATATTACGCATTTCATGTCAGTAGCCCCCAGAGGCACTCAGATGTTATAGGTTGTATATCCTCTATCTCTCTTTATATTACTGTTCTTGTTTATGCTTTCCTGCCTTACATACTCGGTACTTTATTTGTACTGACATTCCTTTTGCCTGGGGACGCTGCGTTTCATTCCCACAGGTCCCGATCGATAGGTTGACAGTACTCCTAGTAGGATATCAGCTCAGCGGAAGTATTGGTGCATTCCACTTGCTCCGGAGTTGCCTATTTGGTCAGTATGCTTTGGATATGTATTGATTGGTGTGGCGGGGCCCTGTCCCGGCCTTTATATTGTGTATGTACTCTTAGAGGCTTGTAGACAGATGTCATGTATATGCAAATTGTATTGCCTTGTCGGCCCATGTTCAGTGTATGAGTGATCAATTTGGTCTTATAGGCACGTATTTCACATGTATAAGTTCTTATGTCTAGTGTTAACTTATGTTTTATTATGTTTATCTCTTGACGACCCTTTTGGCCCATTTAACCATGATAGTACGATAAGAAAGATATGTTATGTTGGTACTCGGTTGAGTAAGGTACCGGGTGCCCTTCGTGGCCCTTTGGTTTGGGTCGTGACAGAAGTGGTATCAGAGCAGTTCTATCCTAGGGAGTCTACAAGCCGTGTCTAGTAGAGTTTTTTTATGGGTGTGTTGTGCACCACACTTATAAGCAGGAGGCTATAGGCCATTTAGGTCTATCACTCTTTCTTCTTACTCTAGATCGTGTGGTAGAGCTCAATTGTAAGAATTCAAACTCCTAAATTCTATTTTGTTCGTAATACAATGGTACCTATATCTAGAAAGACAGTTGGTAAGTGATCGAATGTGGTTGTGGAAGAGTTGATCAGAGGAACTCGATTTTGCATCATGCTTATGATGAGTAAATGTGAGGTCTTCAGTTGATCATGTGTGTACTAAGACGTGTAAGCTTCTTGATAAGGAGCCCTAAGGAAAGAATATATATCCATCCATATGGTAAAAAGCAATAAGAGAATCAGAAGGTAGATACGAGTTTCAACAAGTAAAAGAAGCAAGGTGAAGAAGGATACGACGTCCCAGTTAGTGCAGATTATCAGTATTTACAATTCAGGTAGAAAAGTATAAACATTTTGAGTTACTTTCAACAGTAACAAAGATATATACAATTAACCACACCCATTTCAATTATGCCCTATACGAGCTAACATATATACTTTAAGAGAATGATGGGATATCAGAATCCAGCTTGGGTTAGAGTAACCCAAAATGGTGGATTGAGCTGGGGGAACCAAAGGTGAAACAATGTTTTTTTGAAGTTTTTAAAATAATGCGACAGACAGAAGTATTAGTGCTGATACCCAATTTTTTCCCTATGTATTACTAAAAATACTTTCAAAATATCATGTGTATACATATATAAGCATGCCCAAGAGTTTTGGTATTTTTCCTTTATTTTTAAGATTTTTAAAAATCAATTTATTGCCCATTTTAGCAGTACAAAATCAATAATTATCTCCAAAATTATCAATTTTGGTGGATAATTTATTTTATCCCCATATTGATACCAAAATATAGTTAAGGTAATTTTTATATATTTTTACAAATTTATTGTATTTCTAAAGCTAAATTGTATATAATTGCAATTCTAGCATATTTTGAGATTTCATAGTATTTTATAAATGTAAAATTGGTTCCAGCATTTTTAAATTAATATTTATGTATTATTAATTGAATCAGTGCCTTTAATTTATTTTCAGAAGTCCTTTACTATTTTTTATCAAATAAGAAAGGAAAAACTTGCTATTTAAAAACTGGCCTCATCTCATTTCAATTGCAGCCCATTTGGTATTACAATATAGCCTAAATTAACCCCTTAATTGACCCAATTTCAAACCCAGTTTCGGACCAGCCCACTCCCAAATTACCCAGCCCAATTCCAATTCTACCCGACCCCTGACCCACTTATCCAACCCGCCCAGTCCCTCATTCAATCTAGGTCGTTGATCTAAATGATCAACGACCACATTTCATTCTTACCTTTTTTAACTCCCCAACCCTAGCCTAATCCCCTCATTTCGACCAGGCAGCCGCCTGTAAACACTCCTCTCTCACTCAAACTCTCTCGAAGGTTCCTGGAACCCTAGCCTCTCTCATCCTCTCCGACCACAACCTCACCGGAATCCATGGCTTCTCAGGCCATGGATGACATATACTCACCTCCTATTACCCTTATGTGCCTGATACTTGAAGGTTCGAGGCGAGACCTCGAAGGACTTCACTCAGACCTTCGCCGACTCGAGGTTTCCGGCCATCTTCGGCCTTGCTCCGGCGTATCCTAGCCTCCTGAGTCTGATTCCGACCTTATCCGACTAAGATCGGACCTTTTCCAAGCCTTTCTCATTCTAGGGTTCCTCTGAAACCCTAGCTATTCGAGGTTTTCTCTCTTTCTTTAGATTCGTTACGTATCTATGCTATACTTGAGTTTTCAAATGATTTCCCTAATTTTTCTTTTGAAATTTACTTTTCAAACCCCTTCTTTTTCAATTTAGGGTTTTCTGAAATGTTAAGTGTTTCTACGATTTTTTTTGTTATTCGTGTGTTTGCCTCTGCGGTGTTCTCGTATCACCTTTTGTATTCTTCTCTTACTGTGTTTTCTATACTATTGTCTTGTAGATTTTTCTACTGTATTTTTTACCATGTTCTTATATGTTTATCATACTGTGTTTTCCTATATGCTTTTCTCCTACACTTTTCCGACGATTCTTGTGTTCTTCTACTATATTTTCCTTGCTAAGTTCTTATGCTTCTTTGTTTGCCTTCTACTTAGCCTTTTTTAAGGTTCTTCTAAATATGATTTATCTATTTGTTCTTAGCAGTATTTGCCATTGTGTTCTTTGAATCCTTCTACTGTGATTGCATGTTGCTTTGCTATCATGTCTCATGAGTTCCGTTGCTAGAGAAAGCATGGTAGAAGCTTCAGTTCTTTCTCTGCAACCTCTATACATGTTTTGATCCAATTGCTTGCTCTCTCTTTGTGATTTGCCTGAACTAGGGTTCTTATATCAAAACACCCAACTCTTTTAAGACAATTTCGGAGTTTCATATGATTCTGACTTTTGATAAACCCTTCTAAACTCTATTATTGGATTTTTATGTTGATTTACACGACAGTCTTCTTTCATACTCACATGCTCCTTATATAAGATGAATTATCCTCTAATTGGTTTTCAAGTTTACAATTAGCGTAAACCTCCTTCTGAATATAGCTTGATTGATTTTCTTTCCATCTTTTACTGATTCCCTAGGTGATTTGTCTTAGGTAAAACCCTTCTTTATTTTTGTGACTTGGTTCATTCATACCAAATTTTAGACTTTTGAGATTTACTGGCTGTCAACTGATTCTCTTGCCTTATTTGCATAAACCGTGTATTGTCAAGACCTTGTCCTTAAATAACCTTTATGTACTTGCCTCTAATTTGCTACTTTGAACAAAAGGTTTGTTTAACTTCTTTCCTTAATTGGTTTATACCGTTTGAATCTGAATCCCTTAATTAAAGGGAGTCTTATGTAATTGAGTGACAATCAGGCTTCTATTATTTTCTTACCTTATTTTCTCATGGCTTTCACACTATAAATACATGATTCTTTAACACAAAGCACACGATTTTTAACAATCCTCCACACACGATTGAACACACTTCAAACTACACAATCACAATTCTCTTATGAACTTATACTTAGAGTATTCTTGCTTCTTGTTTGCACTTTGGCTTTTACAAGGCTACTGCTTCTCTTTACTTGTCTCTTTGAAACTGGTATGTCCTAACTTAATTTTCAGCATCACCCCAATGTGTTTACTTACAGTCTTTGTATCCATGTCTTTTTTAGTTTAACATCCAACTTAATATGCCTATATGCTACTGCTTGCTTCTCTTTCTTGTGAACACTTGTTCCCTATCCCATTACCCCCTATGTGTTTGTGAGTGGGGACTTAGGGCATGGCAACAAGAATGGTTGTCCATGAACTGAGTTTTGACCCCCCAACCTCTAAGTAGGATGGAAGGTGTGCCAGTATGTCTCATTGCTGGGTATGCCCCTTTGCCTGCTCTTTCCTTGTATCCTGCTTCTAGTATGAATCCCCATACCCCATTCCCCATGTATGCTGAGTTAAAGTTCATGGCCTGGCAGCATCTGATTGTTGTCCAGGGCTGAACCTGACCTTCAATATGTCCTAACTCCCCAATTTTAAAGCTGACAGGCTGGTTAGGTGTGTGCCAGCACCTCAATTGCTGGGCATGAACACCAACCTGCCATGGCCTTTCCTAATTTCCCTCTATTGCACTTACACTTACTCCTAGACTCTAAGTTCTGCCCCCCTCCTATGAGCCTTGCCTTGGGACCTTGAGTTCCCTCTGAACTTGGACATTTGAGGGCTGACCCTTCCATACTGCACCATAATTGTGTAATGATATTTGGGGGTGTAAGCACTGCCTGGAGTTCCTGAAGCTCCTTGGAACTTTAACACATCCCAAATAAGAGAAAGGCTTTGGAAATCTGGTCTTTGGAAGTTGGTTTATTCCATATGTCAGACTAGGAGTCTGAATTAGGCTCTCCTTGGTTGGAATTTTAATTTCTGATGTAATTTACTTTTTCTGTATTCATTCAAGTTGTAATAATTTGTAATAACTATGGGGTGTATAGTAAAAAATGGGGAGGGACTCTTATGTTATGCATGCGGGGTAGATACCATGCTTTAGGTTTTTATTTTCTGCAATCACAACGTCTTCGTTTATGTATCTGCATATAGATATCGTGCCTATAGGTCATTTTTCATCATACATTTAGAAATCCTGCCTATAAGTCATCTCTTTACGCAATTAGAAATCATGTCTATAATTTTATTCGCATCTGCATACAGATATCCTGCCTATAGGTCATTTCATTATACATTTAGAAATCCTGCATATAAGTCATTTCATTACGCATACAGAAATCATGCCTATAAGTATGTCATCTGCATATAGAGACCATGCCTATAAGTTTATTCACATTCGCATATACACATTAGGCAAACAGTCTATAGGTTAAAATAACAAAATGCACTCTAGATACCATGCCTATAGGACTCCTGCACTTTTACAAACATTTCAAAATCAATCACGCTTAGAAAGCAATTTATAGGAATAACCTAACTGGATCTGAACCGTCTATCTCGCTTCTAAGTCTAAAATCAGTGGTAAAGTCGTTAAAGTCTGCAGAACTTTTGTGTGTCTCTAAAATCAGTGATCTTTCTTTAAAATCAGTATGTCTTCCGCACCGTTAGATATCATGACTACAGCCTAATCTAGGCAAACCTGTAGGTTATTAATCAACTATACCAGTCTTAATAATTACAACCAATAGGCAGGTCTAATTCGGACTTCTTATCTGAAAATATGTGATAGATCAGCCACCCTTCCTACGTTAAGTTTAATTAAAGACCTAACCAATATTTGAAGTCATGCTACGTATTTGCCTTTAATTGAGGAGGCCTGTTTGAGCCCTAATTGCTGTGTGCTTCTCCCCCTATTTGATTATATGTTTTGTTTGTCGCCTAGATTTTTATCCTTTCCTTAAACTTCTGAAAAGCCCCAACTCCCTTTCCTTTAGGACTAGTAGTCCCAAATGCCTCCGGGACTGATAGGATCAGGGTGGCTAATAGCATGCAATATGTAACGAAACCCCTCCGCGTTTAATACCTTAACGGGGTGGGAAAGGGTAGATATGGATATGATGACCGGTGCGTTAATACCACGTGTAGCCCCTCTCTGAGGAGTGATTACCGGGTATTGCATTAATGTGATCCGTATTTTAAATAAACCTAGGACGCCCTTCCCCTTTACTTGTTTATATTTGTTCAAATTATCTTTCTTAAATTTCTTCCTTCTTTATTTCTTTCAAACTCTCAACTCACTTGCAACATTATGTGAAAACCCCTTCTATTTGAGACCTTTAATTGCTTACTTGTTGTTTAAAGTCACAATTATAACATGGCCGGGAACCACACTAGTGGATCTTGAGGGGTGCCTAACACCTTCCCCTCGAGATAATTTCTAGCCCTTGCCCTGACTCTAGTTCTTCAAACTCAAACCCTTCTTAGTATCCTAATGCACTCAATCATTAGGTGGCGACTCTTCAAACTCCAAAACCCAATTCCCAAAAGGGAAAAGAGTTGTCCTCCCAAATGTCGTAAACCCGATTTCGCCTTTAAAGAAAAATGGGGCATCAACAATTAGCAGGAGAATAAGAAGAGAGTAAATGAAGCATTATGAGTAAGGTATGATAAATGGATGATAACAATGGTAGGATGATAGAGTCTATGGTCAAGTGAAGGAAAAGACAAGAGATGACAGGCTTTGAGACTATAAAAGAGTATATGCCATAAAGTCATATCCTTATTTGGAGAAATGAGTTGGTGACTCCAATGTGATAACTAGAAAGCTAAGTTAGACCCCCGAACTAATAGAAATCAACATACGATAGTAAATAAAAAAATTGAACATGATAGGGACCAGAGGATTCGATAATAGTCAACATCGCGAGATCATCAGAGACCATGTTCCAAAAAAATAGAATGGACAAAGGAATAATAACCTTTAAAGGTTATTCAGGAAGATGTTTCCCTAAAGTAAGCAATGTGATCAAAGTTATGCTTAAGGGACTAAGTGTGCCAGTTACATTACGTGTCACCCTCGTGCGTAAGGAATTAAGTTATCCGTAGTAGAGAAGGGTTACCTCATGGCGAGTAAGAGTCAGTAAAGACGTGAAAAGAAGCCAAAGATGAAGAGGTAAACCATATATAGGTAAATATTCACAATATTAAATGCTAGTACTCCCCTAAAGGGAGGGGGAACGATAGTGTGATATGTTAGTATGTCGGAGTTATGTAGTTCAAGTAACTATGGAATAGTAAAGAAAGAATGCGGTAAAAAGGCGAAAGGAATTAGATTACATTTATTCAGATCCTACAAACATGTTACGACTCCAGAACATTATTCAAGCACGATATTGGGGAGAGGTTGTAAGGGTACCCGACCAGGATGTTATTGATACTAAGTGCGAATGAACACTTGATAGTTGATACATAAGGATCCAGTGCGAGAGGCAAGTTAAGACAAAGGAAACAACCCAAGAGAGATTATGCGAAATATGGACATGAGAATGGATCAACGAGTACTTAGTAGTTGATTCAGGAAGAGCCTAGTTATTTCTAGACAAGAGGATACAGATAAATCAGCAGATCGTGCAAGATAAACCTAGTGAACCCCAACATATGGAATTCAGTCTCACAGATACAACATCGTAATCTTTGAGAAATATTAAGATAGGAATTGAGGTAGTTATAGTTGCCGTAAAAGTGTTACTGAAATAAAAGAGAGTGCCACTGGGGAGACAAATTATTTTTTTTGAGTTCAAAAGTAACCCTACAAGAACAAGGGCACGAAGGTATATAACTGGTGATATTTATAAGTGAGTAAGAACATCAAAAAATTTGTCAGGTATGTGATGGGATAAGCTCACAGCTTTACAAGAGTCAGAGAGTCTTCCATAAATGCTACAATGAAAGACTAGCTGAGGAAATATAAAAGAAGGCTTCAAACAAAGCACAGTGACCTAAATAAATTATGGTCTTGTAACAATAGTCTCACTACAGCATTGTATGCCCATAACAAAGTGGCACCTGTCGTAACGGGAAGTAAAATCCAAAGTAATATTCGAGATCATATGAGTTTCACAAAATTCCAATATATGTGGGCATTAAGATAAGCCAAGTATTCATGCAACAAGTGGCAGAACGACCAAGAAAGGTAATTGCTTACTTTTAACAAAAGCTGAGAAGGTTCGAAAGGAATTATTCGATCTATTACCCAGAGTTAGTTACGTTATAAACACACTTAAGATTTCGGAGTGTTATCCATGCAGCATATATGTTGACAATGATAGAGTTATAGGAGACTTCAGTATAAGTTAAGAGAAAGAATTGACTCCACGTCACAAACAAAAGCTTGAATTGCTAGAAGGTTATATCATGGATGTTCCATAGCGTTGGCGAGGGGCTAAAGTACTAACTAGTACTCGGAGCTGCAGATCAGAAGATAAAGTAAGCCTACTTAAAGGTTGAGATAGAAAGGAAACTAAAGATTACATCAGCAAAGTGAATTAGGACTCTGATTATTAGACCCCGATGAGTATAGAAATCATGATTCAGAACATTGTAGAATCACTCTAAATATCAGAGGTACAGAAAAGATAGTACAAGAGACATATTTTATAACGGCTCTACGATAAATCTAGTTAGAGCAGTACCAACCTCATAAGAAGTCAGTATGAAGCTTTTGGCAGATTGTGTATGCACATGATGTACAAGTATTATAGTAGAGCTTTAAGGTATGGATGTGAATTCCACCTATGTGGAAGGGAGGTTATGAAAGAAATAGAAGATACGATGCAAGATTTAAAGGTATATAAGGTACGTGTGAAGAAGGTACGAGATGCCCATGTACAGAAGGTTACAAATAATCGAGATATCACATAGAGGGCTGGAAGAGTCGCAATTCTGTATCAAAGAAATGATAGTGGTGTCATCGGTGGCATATTTTTCAGCTAGCGGTTTCCAGATATAGAGAGGTCTAGTTAAGAGAGAAAATAAGAGTTAGAGACGATATGATGTCTTGCTTGAGGTTCCAAAATAACATAAAGAAATATATGGTGCTTGCAAGTTAAAGGAAGGTTGCGAATAGTATAAATAGATATATGTAGGTGGCAAACTAAAGTATGGTAGAGCAACAAGGTTTTAACTAGACATGAGCAAGGATAAGAAAAGGCGAGTGAGAAGGTGACGAAAATAGGTAAGTCCTCAGGATTAAACCCATCACAACAAAAGAGCTGATGGTTTCCATAAAGTTATAAAAAGCTTAGTATAACATGAGTGAACTCGGGAGAATTTAGAAAAGATGGAATGCTTCCCTAATGGTAGAATAAGGGTGTAATTGTGATAGATAAGAGGATGACGTTTAGTCCTTTGATTGGGTGATGATTCAAAGAAAAGGGATTTCATGAATTGTACAGGATTAATATACCCTCATAAGGTGAATCACGTTGGAATGCTATGAAATACAGTTAATGAAGTATTGTATCGTCCCTAGGTGGATCAAGCAAATAACTTCAGATGTTCCCTTATGCAAGTGATCAATGATAGATTATAGATCAACATTAAGATGAATCAACAATAGATGGGTACAAGTTCCAAAGTAGGAGATGCGATTTGTTTGTTATTCTTAAGATGAATAGTAATGAGGAAGCACTAAATGACTTAGATTTATACATATAGGATGAGCAGCGAGAGAGTAACCTGGAGTTGGGTAGCAAACCTCGGTAATAATAAACTGAAGTAAGTGTTATGGTATAGTATAACCTACCTAGATGTAGTAAAGCCATAAGGATAGATATACAAGGCTATGAAACAAGAGATAGCAATAGTCGTAAGTTTGATAAAGTACCAAGCGAAGGACTTCAGTACACCTATATATGCCTAGAGGGACAAATTGCCATAGTTCTGTATATATTCAGAAAGTGAGGCCTAAAGATTGGCTAAAAGCTGAAGGAAGTAGGAGAGAAGAGTCGCATAGGCACACATACAAGCTGCATGATAGAAGGTCGCAACAGCTACGAGATTTAAAGAATTCCGACGACAAGTCGTGGTGTGAGAAAGAGACCTATATGGGGGAATGCCGTAGCCTTCGAATTTATACACAAAATAGTTGCCTAGATGGCAAGAACAATATTAAAATATTCGTATGAGCTATGGGTTATGAGACTAATAGGCGCATCAATCAACATTCGAGGACGAATGTTCCAAAGGGGGGAATGATGTTACACCCCATGTTTTCGTACATGAGAGTATTCGTATGTCAATTGATGCAAGCTCAGAAATGAAATTAACTTTGAAAGTACATAAAGTAAGTTAATCATGTTACAATGGAGGTTACAAATAATTAAGATCATGAATACCAAGTACCAATAGGGTTTGAAGGCTTAGAAGCTAAATGAATTGAAGAAAATAAGTTTCGTCGAAAGTTGACAAGTTGGGAATGTTGTAACATGTACTTCTGGGGCGAGAATAGGGTGATTAAAATTATAAAGAGATTATTTTATGAGTTATTTTAGCCGTATGATAAATGTGTGTTGTGATTTGAAGTCAAGTGAATTGTTCGTCTTGTGATTTGAAGTCAACTGAGTTGTCGAACAATAGTTGGAAAATGTCATCACAAGTTACATTCATAAATGTGTTGAAACATAGGTCAAATGTAACTGCAATTTTCTCCCAATATACTTAGCGTTATGGAGTGTTCCAACAATAAAATTGAATCCCTATGAGTCTATTTTCTAAGTCATTAAGCCGTTTATAAATACAACATCGGAGTAGAGAGATATATGCAGTTTTGCGCAGGCTGCTAGGTGACAAGTAGGTGTGTCACCAACTTGGTTAAATGAGAGGCCAAAAAGAGGAAATTTCGGGTCAGACAAAGAACCCATTTAAGGGCTTATCTCCTGCAATATAAACCTCATTATATATAACAAATAACCAGACCTCAACCCCTGCAAAATTCCTCCCAAAAATTTCCCACAAACCCTAATTGATTTTCTCTCCCTTTCAAGTTCTAATTGGGAGTAAAACCTAGAGTTTGAAGAACCAAGATAAGGGCTTAGTTCTCTAACAAATATGGTAAGTTTAATTCTCTATTTCATCCATTTTTCTGCTGTAAGTTCATGGTAAGTCGTTCTATACTTGTAATACCTCACGGGACGGTGATCGGAAGCCGTGAGTTCGAGTTATTCACTTGTAGCGAACTGTTTTGTGGACTGTTGTGTGTTGCTGTTGGGCTGCGTGTTTTACTACTGTTTTGTGGAGTTTTGGAGGAGGAAGGTTGTGGAGAAATACCATATAGATGTAGGGTGGTGGGATGGTCGTTCGTCGTAACATTTTGGGGTCGTTTGACACTAGTACGGTGGTCGTTTTGTGTATGAAAAGGTTAGAGTGTATTCGGCTGTTTTGTAGTATTTGATGGTGTAATATAAGGCTGGAAAATATTGTATATATGTTGTTATTGTTGTGTTATTGTTTTGTTGGAGTTATCTTGAATTTGGAGGAAGTAAGGATTATAGGGGAGATGCTGCCCGTTTTTATACAAAATAAGCTTGTCGTCCGTTGTGCGATAGTTGTACATGTCAAACTTGATGATAGTATTATTATCATTGTTGTAGATTAAGGTGCGAAGAGGCGAGTTCAACTTGGTGATTGGAAAGATTGTGATAAGGTATGTTTAGGCACTTCTTTCTTTTGGCATGATCTAAAGTGACATTAACATAAACGATACGCTAATTCATAACGAATATACTCCTAGAAACTAAGGTTGTCCATGTTGTTCTTTCCTTATAAAGTAATTTTAAGAAAGTTTGTATGATCCTTGAATCCTACTGAGGTTCATATTGATAGTATGGATGTCCATAATGTTAATCGCAGGTGCAACGACCTTAAGTCACTCCGAAAGGTTTAAAACGTGATTCTATTAGTCTAGCATGTATTATATATAGTATCTATTTTATTCTATTGAGCCGCGCTACAGTTGGCGGGGCACAGAACCTATTGTGCAACCACTGTTCAGTTGGGTTTACCGAGCTCCACGTGGCCGGGTACGATTCTACTGAGCCTTATGATGGTCGGGTACATTTTTACCAAGTCCTCTTTGAGGCCGGGTACGATATTATGATGATGACGCCCTCAGAGGCGAATGTTTTTAAAAGTTTATGTATATAAGTATCACGCATTTCATATCAGTAGCCCCCAGAGACACTCAGATGTTACAGGTTGTATCTCCTCTATCTCTATTTACATTACTGTTCTTGTTTTTGCTTTCCTGCCTTACATACTCGGTACTTTATTCGTACCGACGTCCCTTTTTCTTGGGGACGCCCAATTGATAGGTTGACATTACTCCAATTAGGCTATCAGCTCAGCGGAAGTATTGGTGCACTCCACTTGCTCCAGATCTGCCTATTTGCGTATGCTTTGGATATATATTGATTGGTATGGCGGGGCCCTGTCCCGACCTTTATGTTGTGTATGTACTCTTAGAGACTTGTAGAAAAATGTCATGTATATGAAAATTGTATGGTGGTGACGTCCAAATCCACTACTAAAAAGTAAATGGACACGGTCGCATGCAATATAATATACCCAACTATGAGTCGGGGTCGAATCCCACAGAGAACAATGTGTAGGCGATTAGGAATGTAAGAAAATTATCGCTTATCGCGCAATGCCAAACAATAAGAATTTGGTTTTGAAAATGTTTATATCTAAATGCGGAAATGTAAACTAACCTAGAAAGCAAGTAAAATGATCAATGGCTACAAGTATGGTTGCATCGGGAATTACACTCAAGTAACGATCCAATGTATTTCATGATTTTACAAATATGAGCGAGTTTATGTTAATTAGCCACGGGTAATAATTCTTAATTAGCTTCTTCCGAAGACTAACAAGACTTCCTAATTGAATTATCCCTAAAACAATTAAGAGATTAAGCACTCACGGATATGGCTACAAGTAGTTCAATCCTATCCCTAGGCAGAATCTATAAAATGAGGGTTAACGCCTCAAGTTCTTGTTAATTAATCTTTCCCAACCCCAAATTATCTTTTCCAAAATTAACTCGGAGTTAATGGGCGAGTCCTAGGGTTAGCTAATCCCTTTGGAAACATTAAAGAACAAGAATAATTAAAGTAACAACAACTCACTTCATAAATAAATAAAAATCATTCAATACATAAGCACAACAAAGTATTTAATCCACACTTTAAATATGAATACTTTCATAAACAAGATTCAAGTGTTGGAAATAAATACTACACACTTAAATATTCAATACAAAGCAAGAAAATGAAGAAATAAACATAAATGGGTAAGAAAATCTTAACCACAAGCTTCAATACTTGTTCTTCTCTAGTGTGTGCTACTGAAAATAAGCCAAAGATATACCAAAGATATGCTTGGTCGTGTATAAAAATGGTTTGGGGATAAAAAATGTAAAATTCCAGAATTGCCCAGGCCTGAAGCTCGATCTTCGCAATTGCGAACAAAAGTTCGCAATTCCCAACCTTGCCTAGATTGCCCATGTTCGCATTTGCGATGACACCTTCGCATTTGCGAAGGTTGACTATCCTGGTTGACTTCGCATTTGCGAAGAGGTCTTCGCATTTGCGAACACTGCCTATTTTGCCTTGCTTCTCATTAACCATGAATTTCTCGCAATTACCAACCCTGCTGTATTCGCATTTCCCAGGATTTTCTCGCAAATGCGACCTATCTGGGCATTGCCCAGATTTTTTCCTCTTTTAAGCTTCTTTTTGACTTGTTTTCACTTGGTTTCTTCACCATTACTTCTAAATCACATACAGCCTGTAAAATAGAAGTAAATGCCATTAAATACACAATTTTATCACTCAAACGTAGCAAAAGTATAGGTTTAAAGGCAAGATAAGTTGGTAAAATACCAACTTATCATATGGCTTTGTCGGCCCATTTTTAGTGTCAATTTGGTCTTATAGGCATGTATTTCACATGTATAAGTTCCTACGTCTAGTGTTAGCTTATGTTTTATTATGTTTATCTCATGACGGCCTTTTTGGCCCATTTACCCATGATACGATAAGAAAGATATGTTATGTTGGTACGGAGTTAAGTAAGGTACCGGATGCCGGTCGTGGCTCTTTGGTTTGGGTCGTGACAATAATATACAGAAATAGGGTAACTTAGAGTTTCAACTTAGTTATTTAACAGCACTAGGTGAGCATTCAGTCACATATAAAGGGATAGTAGGGCTGGGGAGTCATATTGGTCAGAGGTGAACATAATATAGAACGGATGTGCTAGTGAAGGAGAAATAAGCATGAGTCTGGTTCATATGGAAACACAGAAGCCTATCTAAAGCAAGAATAACAAATTCAGAGCAGGACGCACATGAGTTCAATCAAGCAAAAGTAGATATGTCATTGCAGTCAACATAGAAGTAAACATGTTATTACACATAGGTTTGATTAAGGCAAAAGTAGGCATGTTATATAAGGAAGCATATAGGTTTGAACTGAAGTAGACATGCTTATTGCACTAGACACATCAGTTTGATTAAGCAGAAGGAAGGCATGTTAATTATAAGGAAGCACATTAGATAGCATAAAAGCACATAGTCTAGTTGAATGGCAATACACATGCTAATTAAGAATGAGAAGCATGAAGCACATAGTTTTAGTTAAAGATAAACAATTGATGTAAAAGATCCTACTGATTTGGTAACAAAAAATGGACATGCAGGGGAATAGGAACTACACATATCAAATCATACAGAGGTTTGCATGATAGTAAAGTGAGAGCATACCAGTTAAAGAAGCAGAAGCAGAGGGTAAAGTAGGCAGGATTCAATAGCCTAGTCTTGGCTTTCAGCCGACTAGACAAACAATGAGCACAAGTAGCAGAGAGATGAGAGCAGAGTTTTTTTTGTGTGTGTGTGTGTGTGTTTTGTAAGCTATTGATCGTGTTTGAAGAATCAGAATGAGAGGGTATATATAGCACTTAGTGTGGTAAAACAAATAAGGTAAAGAAGAAATCACGGTTTGTAAAACAATCAAATAAAATCAATCAGCCAATTAGGGGATCAATTCCTGTGGAAAATCCGGAAGAGACCTCTTAAATTGAGGAGAGTCAATTAACGGTACAGAACTAGGGCTCAATTAAGGCAAGTAATCAATATCATACCATATAGGGAGTCAGTCAAATCCCCAAACCGTACTGATAAGAAATAAAGGTAAGTATAATTATTCAAGGTCACAAATAAGGAAACAAATAAAATCCCAGAAAATATTAATTTTAACAGGAAAAGTATTAGAATCCCTAACAGAAACCAATTAGTAAAAATCCCAATGAATACTGATTTTAACAGGAACGAGTTATTCAAAACTTAAAATAGAATCAGTCAATATAACTGGTTCATAGAAATAAACACAATAAAGAAAAAAAATTGAAGAAATCAGTGCCGCACACAAGAACATCTAGGGTTTGAGCATACATGCGAAAATTAATCAAACATGTAAAGGGATAGTCAGATTCAACATTTGAAAGTTAAAAACCTTTTGAAGAAACTCAGGACGAACCCTAGTTTTAGAAAGAGTGATTAAAAATCAAAATAATCAATTAAAACAAGAGATTTTTTAGGGAAAACGCTTAATACCCGATCATCTCAAATCTATAAAGATCTGAGAAGAATCGACAGTAATAACTAGGGTTTTTCAGAAAATAATAGAGATGAAGAGAATCAGTCAAAAGACCATGGATTCGTAATAGAAACGAGAGGAAATCCTTACTGACAATCGAAAATGGCCTGAGACAGGCAAGTTTCAAACTAGAACCCGTTGGGTTTCCTTGAGATCTTCTCAAGGACCCATGAAATCGAAGAGCCATAGAGTGTAGGAGACCAAGGATGGATGGAGAATGCATAGGAGCACATATGAGGGAGGTTTATAGAGAGTTGAGAGATGTGGGAACGAGGGGCGGCGGTGTGTAACCAAATGAGCAAGGTTAGAGGGTCGTTTGAGTTAATAAAGGTAAGGTTAATTGTGGACCGTTGATTTAAAGGATCAACGACCACGATTAAAACGGTTTATTGGGTCGGGCGGGTATGTATTGGGCCTGGGGGTGGACTGGGCTAGTTTTTAAAGGTTGTGGGCTAATATTTAGGGGTTATATCCGAAAAAGCTAAAGAAATTAAAGAGTCTATTTGTTAAATAGCCAACTAATTATTAAAATAATTTTAAAAATAGCTAATTAAATGATAAAAAAAGATTTTTAAGTATGAAAGTGATTTTAAAATAATTACTCAATATTATAAAAATATAAAAGGTCATTTTCTTTATAGATAATGTTGTTACGCATATGTAGGGGATATTTTTGCAAAATATGCAATTATAGTCTTAAAAATACAAGTGTAATTTATAAAAAATATGATTAAAACATTTGAACACTCATATGAACATAAATGATGAATTTTGATGATTAAATCCCCATAAAATAATATGAGGGATAGTTTTGAACATTTATGTAATTGCAAATGCAGAAATAAATGGATTTAGGGCCTTTAAAAAATATTGGAGAAAAATTGTGAAACACTGGTGCATGTTTGTAAATGCATGTACCATATTTTGAAAGTATTTCTGCATAATTAAAAATATATGAGATAAAAATTGGGTATCAACAGCTGCCCCCCTTTATCCGGGAAGGATAAAAGAATTTTCGGGTAAAGAAATGATGACCAATTTTGACCGAATGGGTGTTTTGAAAAAATAGAGGCCAAACCCTCTTTTTTGAGCTGCCTACATATCCCTGATTTTATAGGAATCAGGACATGTGTAGTTCTGGACCCAACGATGAATGGAACCGATGAAATTGTTATAGGAATATTCGTATGTGTCGGAAAGGGTCCTTTCGGGGAGGATAGAATCGGATGGATTTATGCGGAGTTATGAATGTGAATCTGATTGTAATGGATGTATCGCAGGGCGGATAGCTGGATATAGTAGAGTAGGATGGGTAATTGATAGGATTTGGTTATGAATGGCAAAGTAAGAATGGCATGAGCGGAAACCGGAGCGAATGCTTCTCCTATTGAAGAACGGTTACCTCCCGGATTACCTGCAAAACTTGAAACACAATGCATACGAGTATATAGATGATGCAAATTCCCTTTGGACCATGAAAGATTGTCTTTGGACAGTGCAGATGACGTCCTTAGACTATGATGTCCTGTGCCATGAATTGTGAGATAGGAGATTCGCAGGCCATGAAATGATGTTCTCGGGCCATGGGGATGGTGCCTCTGAACCATGACGCCTTTGAATAATGATGTGCAAGTATTGAGATATCCTCAGGCCATGGCATGGCTTCTTCCGACTATGAGGATGATTGCTTTAGACAATGACGCCTTTGGACAAGTTGGCGATATTTCAGCCCATGAGATGTAGTAATATGATGCTAAAACCAACAAGACAAGCTTAGTATTGTGAGGTTTAGGGAAAAGCTTAGCTCAAAAGAGGAGCAAATAGATAGTGCCGGAGAGATAGTGCTTAGTCTCGGCAAATAAAGGCGATGATTGGCCTTATGCAAATAGGAGGCAGAGCTTAGCCTCATGCAAGATTTGGGACATGGCTTAGTCCCATGCAAATGGAAGGCAGATCTTAGCCTTATGCAGATATGAAGGCAGGGCTTAGCCTTATGCAGATGGAGACAGAGCTTAGTCTCGTGCAGATATGGACGCAGGGCTTAGCTTCATGCAGATGGAGACAGAGCTTAGTCTCATACAGGATTCGGGACAGGGCTTAGTCCCATGCAAATGGAAGGCAGAGCTTAGCCTTATGCAAAATGGAGGCAGGGCTTAACCTCATGTAGATGGAGACAGAGCTTAGTCTCATGCAAGATTCAGGACAGGGCTTAGACCCATGCAGGATTCGGGACAGGGCTTAGTCCCATGCAAATGGAAGGCAGTGCTTAGCCTTATGCAAAATGGAGGCAGTATCGCGGTTGTTATGAAGATTGTGGCTTGGAGGCATGTATATTCTTCGCTCCTGCATCCAAAGAAAAATTGTAAGTTTTGTAAAGGGGGAGGTCGGTTCGTGCCTCCATCGGTTTTCTTAGCTTGCTTTTCTTGGTCCGAAGGTCCTGTTCAAATCACTGGACTAGCGTTGGCTGAACAGAGTCATTTTACAAGCAAGCATGTATAGTTCTCAAAGACGTAATAAAAATGTATTATTTTAGAAATTGGTTAGATGAACTAGTGACTGTGACATGATCTGAGACATCGCAACCTCTCTTACTATAGAACTTTGAGGGTCCTCCTCAAAATTCTGCCCCAGTTAGATGGAGACATGTCTGACTGTTCCACATGCTGCGATCGACTGAAATTGCTTTGGAATTTTGAGGGTCCTCCTCAAAATTCTGCCCCAGTTTGTGATTGTGGGGAAAATAGGATTTTTACTGAATTGTGACCGAACCCGCAGGGCTACCTACGTATCCCCTCATAAACAGGAATCAGCTCGAGCGTAGTTCAATTTACATCATTTTGTGAAAATATAAATAATTACACATAGTATCATTTGACTACATCTGAGTTGATCAGTTTTGGACAGACTTCTCCGTCCATTTCTACAAGTATGAAGCCTCCTCTTGTCAATACTCTGTGAACCATGTAAGGGCCTTTTTAGTTGGGAGAGAATTTCCCTTTTGCGTCATCCTGTTGCGTAAAGATCTTCTTCAACACCAGTTGCCCCAGTGTGAACTGTCTCTGCTTGACTCTTTTGTTGAAGGTTCTGGACATTCGGTTTTGATACAGTTGCTCATGACACACTGCATTCATCCTTTTTTCGTCTATGAGGGCTAGCTTCTCATAGCGGATCCTTATCCATTCTGCGTCGCTGAGCTCAACTTCTTGTATGATTCTAAAAGAAGGAATCTTCACTTCAGCAGGAATAACAGCTTCGGTACCATAAACTAGTAAGTAGGGAGTTGCCCCAGTTGATGTGCGGACTATGGTACGATATCCCAATAAAGCGAATGGTAGCTTCTCGTGCCATTTTTGTGATTGTCTACTATCTTTCTCAGTATCTTCTTAATATTCTTGTTAGCGGCTTCTACAGCTCTGTTCATCTGAGGTCTATAGGCTGTGGAATTCTTGTGCTTGATTTTGAAAGTCTCACATATGGTCTTCATCAGATCACTGTTGAGATTAGAGGCATTGTCAGTGATGATTGATTTTGGAACTCCAAACCGGCAAACAATCCGGTCACGGACAAAATCTGCTACGACTTTCTTAGTTACTTCCTTGTAATATGCTGCTTCGACCCATTTGGTGAAGTAATCAATAGCTACCAAGATGAACCAATGCCCATTGGAGGCGGTGGGCTCGATTGGACCAATGACATCCATTCCCCAGGCGGCAAACGACCAAGGTGTGCTTGTTGCATTAAGCTCATTTGGCAGCACTTTTATCATATCGGCATGTACTTGCCATTGGTAGCATTTTTGGACACACTGGACGCAATTTGTCTCCATGGTCATTCAGAAATAACCAGCCCTAAGTGTCTTCTTGGCCAAGACAAAGCCGTTCATCTGCGGGCCACAAGTCCCAACATGTATCTCCTCAAGTAGCTTAGAAGCTTCTTTTGCATTGATACACCTTAGCAATCCCAAATCAAAAGTTCTTCTGTACAAGGTTCCTCCACTATGGAAGAAATTATTGGACAACCTCCGAAGCGTACGTTTCTGAGTATGATTTGCATGCTCCGGATATGCTCCTTTTGCCAAATATTTTTTGATATCATGAAACCAAGGCTTCCCGTCTATTTTTTCTTCAACATGGGCACAATACGTCGGTCGGCTATGGATCTTTACTGGCATGGGATCGATGAAGTTCTTGTCAGGATACTGTATCATGGATGACAAAGTGGCCAATACATCAGCAAATTTGTTCTGAATCCTGGGAACATGACGAAACTCTATCTTCGTGAACCTCTTTCTCAATTCCTACACATGGTGAATATATGGCAATATCTAGGAATTAGTGGTGGCCCCCATTCTCCTTGTAACTGGTGCACAAGAAAATTTGAATCATCGATTACCAGTAGCTCCTGAATATTCATGTCGATGGCCATGTTGAGCCCTAGTAGGCAGGTTTCATACTCTGCCATGTTAGTGGTGCAGGAAAATCTGAGCTTAGCAGATACCGGATAATGTTGGCCAGTTTTCGATACCAAGACGGCTCTAACACCGACTCTCTTGAAATTTGCTGCTCCGTCAAAGAAAATTCTCTAACCATCGTAGGACTCAGCAATATCTTCTCCTATGAATAGCACCTCTTCATCGGGAAAATACGTTTTCAAGGGTTCGTATTCTCGATCCACAGGGTTCTCAGCAAGATGATCTGCCAGTGTCTGTCCCTTGACTGCTTTCTGAGTCACATAAACAATGTCGAACTCGCTCAACAAGATTTTCCACATAGCCATCTTGCTAGTGGGCATGGGTTCCTGGAAGATATATTTCAAGGGATCCATCCTTCATATGAGGTATGCTTTGTAGGCACAGAAGTTATGCCTCAGCTTCTGAGCTATCCAAGTCAGGGCACAACAGGTACGTTCCAATAGAGAGTACAGCGCTTCATATGGAGTGAACTTCTTACTCGGGTAATAGATAGCTTATTCCTTTCTCCCTGACTCGTTGTGCCGCCCCAAAACGCAGTCGAAGGCTCCACCTAGCACTACAAGGTAGAGTAGCAAGGGTTTACCTGGTTCTGGCGGGACCAAGACTGGTGGTGTTGATAAGTACTCCTTGATCTTGTCGAAATCCCTTTGACAATCTTCGGTCCAACTAGTTGTGGCATCTTTTTTCAATATCTTGAAAATCGGCTCACATATAACTGTGGACTGGGCTATGAACCAACTAATGTAGTTTATCCGTCCCAGAAAACTCATTACATCTTTCTTACTCCTCGGCAGTTTGTAGCTTCTGGATGGCTTTGACTTTTGACAGATCCAATTCTATCCCTCGGCGGCTGACGATGAACCCAAGTAACTTTCCGACCGGAACCCTAAATGCATATTTTGCGGGGTTTAGTTCCAGGTTCTATTTCATCAGTCTGTCAAAAAACTTCCTCAAATCGTCTATATGATCTATGGCTCCCTTGGATTTGATGACGACGTAGTCCACATATACCTCGATCTTTTTATGTATCACGCCATGAAAAATGGTAATCATAGCCCTCATGTAGGTGGCCCTATCATTCTTTAGACCGAATGGCATCATCTTATAACAGTATACTCCCCATGGTGTAATGAAAGCCGTTTTCTCAGCGTCCCCTTCATCCATCCAGATCTGATGGTAACCAGCAAAACGATCCACAAATGACTAGAGTTCATGCTTGACACAATTGTCGATTAGGATGTGTATGTTTCAAAGTGGGAAATCATCCTTTGGGCTGGCCCTGTTGAGATCCCGAAAATCAACAGACCCTGACCTTCCCTTCCTTCTTTGGAAGTGGCACGATGTTGGCTAGCCAAGTTGGGTATCCAACCACCCTAAGGACCTTGGCCTTGATTTTAACCTCCTCCTTGATTTTCAGACTCATGTCAGCCTTGAATTTTCTGAGTTTCTGTTTCACTGGTGGACACGTTGGGTTTGTGGGAAACTTGTGAGCCACAATGGATATACTTAACCCGGTCATATCATCGTATGACCAGGCAAAGATGTCCTCATACCCTTTCAAGAACTGTGTGTACTCTTATTTTTCCGATGGCGACAAGTGGATGCTGATGCGCGTTTCTTGGATAGTTTCAGAGTCTCCCAAGTTGATTAATTGTGTTTCGTCCAGATTGGACTTAGGCTTGTTCTCAAAGTCTTCTACTTCTGTGACAATTTCCTCGGGTATGACATCTTCTTCTTCCGAATCACTATCCTTTCGTTGCGTCATCTCATTACATGTTACAGTTGTTGGTTCATCGAGACAGGAAATGGTAATGCTGTATAGATGAACATATGAGAGAAAATGGTAATAATAAATATTGATTCATTCAAGCATAAAAGTGATTTTCAATAATTTAAATAACGTTTTCGGAATATTAGAAATATTATTTAAAACAAGATGCCAAAAAGGGAAAATAATTTTTCTTAGAAAATAATCAAAACAATATTGTTCAGCCTTGCTACACTGGGACTCGTCGAGCCCTGGATGGTCTGACAGTCCAATTCTTGAGGAATGATCCTTTCTCCACAACGCGGATTGTAGGGCCTTCCTCCTCCACCTCCTCAATAATTACACAACAGTCCATGTCCTCATCCTCCAAGAACAGGTTCCTTAAGGCTGCCAGTGCTTCATCCTCTTCTGATCCCCATATGATGTCAGCCTATTAGAAGGTCTGACTCAAGTGCCGTATAGGCTGCTCCAATTACCACGCCATGGTGGTGACCAGCCATTGTTTTCTTACCAAGTGTATTGATATCCCAGCCCAAAAGTGGTACCATGGCGCTTTGGGTGTATTGCCTATCCCACCACTTATCTTTGTCGATTGCGTTGACACGCTGTGACGACCCGGCCGGTTGTATTAAGAATTAATGCCCCGATCCCCTATTAAGTGCATTCCCCGTGTTTGTTTCTGCTATTTTAATTTGCCGGGATATTCGGTTTTGAGTTTCGGAGTGTTTTGGCACACTTAGTCCCTAAAGGAGAGCTTAAGCTTTAGAATTTGGACCATAGTCAGAATAGTGTAAAGACAACCTCGAAATACAATTCTGATGGTTCTTTTAGCTCTGTTGGGTGATTTCGGGTTTGGGAGAGTGTCCGGATTGTGTTTTGGAGGTCCGCAGCTAATTTAGGCTTGAAATGTCAAAAGTCAAATTTTTTAAGTTTCCGGTTCGATAGTGAGATTTTGATCTGAGGGTCAGAATGGAATTCCAGAAGTTGGAGTAGCTCCGTAGGGTTGAATGTGACGTGTGTGTAAAATTTCATGTCATTCAGAAGAGGTTTGATGGACTTTTTGATCAAAAGCGTAAATTTTGAGTTTTTGAAGTTCTTAGGCTTTAATCCGATGTTAAATTGGTGGTTCGATGATGTTTTAGGTGTTTTAAGGATTGGTATAAGTTTGGATAGTGGTATGACTTGTTCATGCTTGTGGTTGAGGTCCCGGGGGCCTCGGGGTGATTTCAGAGGGTTGTCGGAAGAATCGGAAGCGGTTTGAAGCAGCTGAAGCTGCTGATGTCTCTCATAACTGCACTTGTAGTTAGGTCCCGCATGTGCGTAGCCGCAGAAGCGGCGCCAGAATTGCAGCAGCGGAAAGGGGGCGAGTGAGCAGGAGCCGCAGAAGCGGGAGCTTCACCGCAGAAACGGATTTGCATCTGCGTAAGGGCAATCGCAGGTGCGGAAGCTAGACCTTAGTGAATTGTCGCAGATGTGACTTTTGGTCCGCAAAAGCAGGACCGCAGGTGCGGTCCCATGACCGCAGAAGCGGATTAGCTGGGTAGAACATATATATAGTTGCCTTCGCGAATTTGAGTTATTTTCACCTCTTTCCAAATGGGAAGAAGCTTTGGGGAGCATTTTCAAGGGAAATGTTCAGAGGAATTCATTTGGGGTAGGATCTTTGGTCCTTAAACTCGTTATTGTGGTGATTTTTTATCATTCTAAGCATGAAGATTTAAGGAAAATCAGTGGTAAATTGAGGGTTATGGCTTGATTAATTAGAGACCTTTGAGTGATGATTTGAAGGACCATTTGAGGTTCGATTTTGGTACTTTTGGTAGGACTAAACTCGCGAGAGTATGAGGATTCTGAAAATATAAATTTTACCCGATTCCAAGATGTGGGCCCGGGGGGCGTTTTTGGTCATTTTACCTAATTTTGCATATTAGCTTAGAATTTTTTTGTAGAATCAATTACTTGAAGTGTTATTTACATTATGCAATTGAATTGAATGGATTTGGGCCATTTGGAGTCGAGTACTTGTGGCAAGAGCGTGGTTTCAGGTTGATTTTGAGCTGGTTCGAGGTAAGTGGCTTGCCTAACCTTGTGTGGGGGACCTTCTCTCTTAGGATTTGGTATTATTGTTTAATGAAATGCATTGTACGTGAGGTGACAAGTGCGTACTTGTGCTAATTGTTGAAAATCCGGTTTTAGCTAAGTAACTAAGATTGTGTTTTCTTCTCCTGTTATTACTACTTGCAATTTAAGCTTGTTGTTAGCTTAGGGAACCATGTCTAAGTGACTTAATTTTTTTATTTGCTCAAACTGTTTTACCTGAATTTTATGCAGCATGCTAGGCTAGTAATACCTGTTTGCCATGATATGAAGTTGACAATTTCTGAGTATTCTTCGTGTTGCTGCTGTATATTTACATTGGGACTACGGATGTGAGATTCTAGTAGATCCCCCTTGTCTGTATATTTGAGACTATGGATGTGGGATTCCGGTAGATCCCCGTGCACAGTTATATGGAACTATGGGACTGCACCCGGTAGATGATGACGTCCAAATCCACTACTAAAAAGTAATAGACAAGGTCGTATGCAATATAATTTACCCAACTATGAGTCGAGGTCGAATCCCACAGAGAACAATGTGTAGGCGTTTAGGAATGTAAGAAAATTATCTCTTATCGCGCAATGCCAAACACTAAGAATTTTGGTTTGAAAATATTTTATATCTAAATGCGGAAATGTAAACTAACCTAGAAAGCAAGTAAAATGATCAATGGCTACAAGTATGGTTACATCGGGAATTACACTCAAGTAACGATCCAATGTATTTCATGATTTTACAAATATGAGCGAGTTTATGTTAATTAGCCACGGATAATAATTCTTAATTAGCTTCTTCCGAAGACTAACAAGACTTCCTAATTGAATTATCCCTAAAACAATTAGAAGATTAAGCACACCCGGAATGGCTACAAGTAGTTCAATCCTATCCCTAGGTAAAATCTATAAAATGAGGGTTAACGCCTCAAGTTCTTGTTAATTAATCTTTTCCAACCCCAAATTATCTTTTCCAAAATTAATTTGGAGTTAATGGGCGAGTCCTAGGGTTAGCTAATCCCTTTGGAAACATTAAATAACAAGAATAATTAAAATAACAATAAATCACTTCATAAAAGAATAAAAATCATTCAATACATAAGCACAACAAGGTATTTAATCCACACTTTAAATATGAGTATTTCCGTAAACAAGATTCAAGTGTTGGAAATAAATACTACACACTTAAATATTCAATACAAAGCAAGGAAATGAAGAAATAAATATAAATGGGTAAGAAATCTTAACCACAAGCTTCAATCTTCAAGACCCAAGTGTGTGTGCAAAATCCTAGTTTCCAAAAATGTTCTCTCTAGTTCTATCCACTGAAAATAAGCCAAAAGATCTGTTTGGACGAGTATAAAAATGGTTTGGGGTTGAGAAGATATGAAATGTCTAATTTGCCCAGTTCTAATGCACGACTTCCACACCTACGGAAGAATCATCGCAGGTGCGGCTCCGCCGAAGCGGAGTTTCAAACACAGAAGCGAAAATCCAAATGAACACTGCCACCGCAGATGCGGTTCACCAAGCGCAGATGCGCCATCGCAGAAACGAAAGTCCTACTGCAGATGCGGTTCCTGAGAAATTGTCTTCTACCGCAGATGCGAGCTTCCATCCGCAGAAGCGAGGTCGCTTCTGCGACCACTGTTTCGCAGATGCGGAATTCACTGGAGACTTTTGCATATTTTCACCCTCTTTTGCTCAATTCCACTTCAATTCAATTCAAATCATTTCGTAACATCATTTACCTGAAAATCTAACAATACACACCATAAACGACCTCATATTATAGTAAAAGAACATAAAAGCTAAGGAAAAGAGGCTAGATTGAGTGGTAAAATCACCACTCATCAACACTCCCAACTTAAAGCTTTTGCTTGTCCTCAAGCAAATCAAAACCAACACTTCCATGAGGAATTACCATTTAAAACACAAGTGGTATTGCTATTATGTACATATCACATTCTCCAATTTAAGCACCATACTTATGGATTTGGTTGGTACTAACAATTAGGCTCAAGTATGTGTATCTTTCCCGAATGACTCGCTCATAAAGAAAAACAACTTCAAAAATGTGCACGGGAGTTTAAAAATAATCAAGTGATAAAAATAAGCCTCAAGAAGTGACTCAAAAGCATTAGTCCACTACATATGCTCACTTTACTCAATTTCACCAATCCTTCCTAATTCATGTGCCCTCACAAGAAAGAAAGTCCCAAAATCACTATATATACAATACAACATAAGGGACGAATTTTACAAAAACACTCACTCTCACAAAGAACTTCAAGTGTTACCACATCTCATACCATAAGCTTGCCCTTATTTTAATTCACCGCTTATTCAAGAATGTTCGGTTGGAGGTCCCATAAGGACTTTTTAAGTTTGTAATGTAGGTTTAGGGAAGAGTCGGATAAGCATTTGGATACAAGTGACTTCACCCTCCTTGAACACTACTCACAACTTTTTCATTCTTTTGCACTTTGCTTCTTTTCAAACCCCCATAGCCTCATTTGCATCTAGTTTCCAATATAGAACCACCTTACATACCTCTTCTAATTTTTTTTATTTTTAAAAAGCTCCATAATTTATATATATACACATATTTCTCTTTTTTTTTCATATACATATATTTTTTTCTTCTTTTGGAGCTTGAATAATTTAATACAAACACTTTGAGGCATGTGGTCCTAGACTCAATGTACAACCTTACCAATCTCCACTTTGACACCACCCCCAACTTAGGCTTTTAGCCTCATTCTCAATGTTCAAGGAGGGACGGGTTCAAGAGAGGGAATTATTTTACAAAAAGGGAAAGGTTTGTAATGAGTTGGCCAAAGAAAAGGTTTAAAGGCTCAAATTGGGTACTAGTGATATTATCTATGCAAAGGTAGGCTTGAAAGGCTAAAGAGGTTTCGCAAATAAAACAAAGAATGCCTAAGATCATTCCTCCAACCAAAAATACTATCATTAGCATTGAAAGACCAACCGAGCAAGTTCTAGATAATAGAATTAAACAAAAGATTTATTTTAACAAACACTAACGCACATGGCACATGAATTAATCAAGACAGATCAATTTTATTTTCTAATAATGGCATTTAGAGCAATATTCAAACTAGTGGGCAAAGAGTCACTAAAAGAGCCAAAAATTTATCACAAAAATTATTCTTCACCATACAACCTGTTGTTTTAGTTCAAAATCCCAATTTCGGAGGGGGTATTCTTATTTCACACTTCACATACAAGAGACTAATTTTATTAGTACCATATAATCCAAAAGCCTCATCCTAGCAAAACAAGACTAATTCCCTTAAGAAAGTTGTCACGCCATCTATCATAGGAAAAAGTCACCCGGTTCACTTCAAAAAAGTTCCTTGGGAAAGAACCGTAGCATGAAGAAAACCCAAGGAAATATTACTAAAGGAAATAAAAATTAAAAGAAAACAAAACTACTAAAAGGGATACTAAAGTAAAAGAAACTAAAACTAATAACAATAAGCTACAAAAAGAAAATAAAGAACAAAAGAAAAATAAAAACACGACTAATCAAACCAAGCTCAGCAAGAGCACCTGCTATATACAATAGCCCGGCAAGGGCACACAATATATACAACAGCACAATAACAAGCCTGGCAAGGGCACAATATCCATAGCACAACTATAAGCCCGGCAAGGGCACATAATCTCAAAACATGAATACAGTATAGTAGCCACCCCCAACTAAAAACATTGCAGTGTCCTCACTGCACAATATCAAATAGAAAGCATAAATAGTTTGAGGGTCTCCCTGAGGTCTGCATCAGACTAGCAGGCTGTGGGAGGACGGCTGATCAATGCTGTGCTGTGCTCGTGGCCCTATCATCCTCTATCTCCTCATCGTCATCGTCATCGTCATCATCACCACACCAGCAGTCTCGGACATGAAGGAGTACTCCTCGCTATCATCTTGGGCCGCTACTGGTATCTTCTTGTCTGGGTTTCCCCATTTGAAGATGGCCTTGATGCCTCTCCACATTTTGATCATGAATTTTCCCTTCTTCTTGTTCTTCTTCTTCTCCTTCTCAAATTCTGACTTAAGGGTGGCATGGGCCTTGGCCAATGTGCCGTATGCTCCCTCCAGTCTAGTCACGGATGCTGCCATCTTCTCAATATGCTCATTTTGACTCTTCTGTGCATCCAAGTAACCCTGCATTTCGTCCCTGGAGAAGTATGAAGGCCAGGCTGGGAGGATGAGGGCCCACTCGAAAGCTGTGATACTAACTCCCGAATAGATGCAAGCTCGGAGTTTAGTATCCCGAATGGTCCATGTGCAGCTGCCTGTGAAGAGGACTCTGAAGCAGTAGCAGTGGTGGTGACTTTTCTCTTCTTGCTCTTGACTACGCTCCCCTCTCCTGTCACTCTCAAAGGATGAAAAGGTTTGTCAGCAGGTAGCCACTAATCGGTGCCACGTACCTCAACCTCTGCTCTGGTGCATAGCTGAGTGATCAGTGAAGGGAACATCATCCCTGCATCCTTATCTCGCAAGTACTCCCTCATCTCCCGCAGTATATAGTACCCAACATTCACAAGAATGTTGTCCAGGAGGCAAGCAATCATCAAAGCTCTGGAGTAAGAGACATCTGAGATGTTCCCACAAGGAGACACTCGGTTGCAAAGGATGTACAGCCACATTTTAGCCTTAACAGTGAAGTCGATTGATTTCAACCCTTTTCTCTTGTTGCCCCATTTGTCTCTCAAGTGCGGAGGGAAGAGTTTGGATACAAGACATGCTCCATTTTCATAGTGATCCTTCTCCTGCACCGTCTCCATTGGATAGTTGGGAATACCAAGAGTGTCATTAATTTGTTCGATCCCAAACCTCACCAATTTTCCTCGGATGACGACTTGTGGATTGGCAAAATCAGTGCGCCTGAGGTTGGCGTAAAATTCACGCACCCACTCCTCATTAGCCTTGCAAGGGGTGGGGATGAAGCATGACCATCCAGTTGAATGGAGCCGGGCATAGAAATCCGGGAGCTTTTCTGCCAATTTGTCCTCATGGATGCCCTTTTCAAGAATTATCCTCCTATTGACAAGTTCGTCCAAATATCGACGCTCACATGCAGCTGACATGAAGCGTGATTCATCATAGGGTTCATCAATCTCTTCTTCGATTTCACGTTGTTGTCCACTCGTGTTTGGGTCCATATTAACTTGAAACACCTACATAAAATCAACACAAGGTCAGTCGGGTAATAGAACCATGTTAAGCAATTCAAAACACTGCAATTGAGCCAAAAAATCAGGTTGAACGGGCCTAGGAAGCCCCTGATGCAAAGCTACTGGATTTGCACAATTTGCACAGTTTCCGCATCTGCGGAAAAGAGACCACAGAAGCGGTCCCGCTCCTGCGGAAAATGGACCGCATTTGCGCATTTTTATTTTTTTTATTTTTCCAGAAATTGCACCTGCGGAAATTTCATCGCAGGTGCGAACTCGCATATGCGGAAATTTTCCGCTTCTGCGGTGTTCGTCCAGTTTTTCTTTTGCCCAGAATTTTTTTTCAAATTTTTTTTTCTCAACCCAATTTTTGGCACCTAATTTATACTCAAGAATTCTAAATTAGTGCAGTACATGGGATTATGATTCCATTTAGACCAATTTTGAGGTGCTTCGCAAGAAAATTTCATTTAAACATTGTGTCGAACATCTTGCGAGCAAGTCAAACTAAACTCTTCTTCAAACAAATTGGGTACTCAGAATTCCCACGAATTTGTTCATGAATATACAGCACACACATGAAAACTCTCAACCAATTTCCCTCACTTCCTAAAGCTAACAACAATAAATCGAAACAAAAAGAAAGAAAAAGAAAAATCAAACAAAATAAAATAAAAAAACTGTTGGCTAAGGAGAAGCAGAGAGAATGAGAGGAAAGAGATGAAGAATGAGATGAGGATTTAGAAGACATTACCTGAATTTTGTGCAAGGGAAATAATTCACGAGCAGGTTTTTGAAGTTTTGGAGATTTTTTCGTGTTTGGGGAGTTAGGGCTGGGGGGGGAACAGTTTCAGAAGTTACCTGGGCACTGAAGCGTAAACAAATTCTCAACTTTTAACACCTGTTCGATTTTCGCTTCTGTGGTGATGTAGCCACTTCTGCGAATTCGCTTATGCGGCCATTCGTCCGCTTCTGCGGTTGTGAACCCGCCTCTGCGTTGCCGCAGATGCGGTCTAAAGTCCGCAGATGCGGTAATCAGAAGTTTGATGCCCAGTTTTTGCAGCTACTGGTTTTAGCCCTCCGGACCACTCCGACCTGTTCAAATCAACTCCAAAAAATCTATAACTTGGCAGATTAGTCAGAAAAATATAATAAGCTATTCTAAAAAATAAAATTTCAAAAATAACTAAAAAATTTGAAAAACAATGGGTTGCCTCCCACCAAGCGCCGCATTTAACGTCCTGGCACGACGCAAACAACATTACCACTTTTCTCGCCACTTGGATGATATAAACTGGGCACCTAGCTTGGAATCAAGCTTGTGACCACGAACGATGGGGGGTGGTAAGTTGATGATCAAGCCAATCTTTAAATTCTTTATTTTGCACTTCTTGGCTCTCATGTGAGGAATGTCATTTTGTTTTCTTGTTTCCTCAAATTGTAAAATGTATGGTAGTTGACTTTCCTCCTCGCAATCTCTCATTGACTCGTGTAGTTCAATTTCCATATCACCACACAATTCCAATGTTGAAAAATGCTTTGAATGTGACTTCAAACCTTCACTTTGCAATTTTTCTCGGATTTTGACATCCTCTTTTTCCCCCGGATTAGAGTCAATCTCAACCAAATGTTCATTTACACCGGTTGACTCTAATTCCTTTTTTTTCTCGGCATCATTAACACTCATGGAGTCAGTTGGAGGATGTTCAATTCCTTATTCTTCGAAGTAGAGCTCACTTTCTTCCTCGGAATTGAACTCTTCTTGGCTTTCTTCCACACTCTCAAGTTGGTGGGCATGGTGAGCCTCAACCAATATTCGCATTTGATCCTCCAAGGTGCGGATGTGTTCATCATTTTAATTCAAGCCTTGTTTCAAGTCCTCGAGTGCAAGGTTATGCTTCTCCTCATTTTCAAGAATGGTCTCCAACATGAGCATCATTCTCTCATTTCGGCCATGCTCAAACTCTTCCGTTTCCATAGCCCTATAATTCTCATCAAGACAAGTAGAATCATCATAGTGGGGGCTTGGGGAAGGGAATAACAAATAAGCAAAATCATCCCAATGACCATTTTGGAAACCACAGTTATCACAAACACACTCCACTCATGGGTTTGAGATTTTGCGCAGAATCCACCCCCGGGAGAATTTAAACAATTTTGCCACAGTGTGGTCCTCCACAATAAGGACAAGGGTCATCAAAGTATGAACAACTACCATCCGAAAATTTTTAATTATATGATGCCATTTTCAAAAATATGAAAATAAACAAGAAATACACAAGAAAAATAGACCAAGGTAAGAAAATTAATTACACAAATATTCACAAGTTTGGATCAAAGCACTTTCGCTTATTTCTCAAACAACCTAAATTACGCCATATTGTTCCCCGGCAACGGCGCCAATTTTGATGACGTCCAAATCCACCACTAAAAAGTAATAGACACGGTCGCATGCAATATAATTTACCCAACTATGAGTCGAGATCGAATCCCATAGAGAACAATGTGTAGGCGATTAGGAATGTAAGAAAATTATCGCTTATCGCGCAATGCCAAACACTAAGAATTTTGGTTTGAAAATGTTTTATATCTAAATGCGGAAATGTAAACTAACCTAGAAAGCAAGTAAAATGATCAATGGATACAAGTATGGTTGCATCGGGAATTACACTCAAGTAACGATCCAATGTCATGATGCGAGTTTATGTTAATTAGCCACGGATAATAATTCTTAATTAGCTTCTTCCGAAGACTAACAAGACTTCCTAATTGAATTATCCCTATAACAATTAGAAGATTAAGCACACCCGAAATGGCTACAAGTAGTTCAATCCTATCCCTAGGTAGAATCTATAAAATGAGGGTTAACGCCTCAAGTTCTTGTTAATTAATCTTTCCCAACCCCATTATCTTTTCCAAAATTAATTCGGAGTTAATGGGTGAGTCCTAGGGTTAGCTAATCCCTTTGAAAACATTAAAGAACAAGAATAATTAAATAACAATAACTCACTTCATAAAAGAATAAAAATCATTCAACACATAAGCACAACAAGGTATTTAATCCACACTTTAAATATGAGTATTTTCATAAACAAGATTCAAGTGTTGGAAATAAATACTACACACTTAAATATTCAATACAAAGTAAGGAAATGAAGAAATAAACATAAATGGGTAAGAAATCTTAACCTCAAGCTTCAATCTTCAAGACCCAAGTGTGTATGCAAAACCCTAGCTTTCAAAAATGTTCTCTCTAGTTCTATCCACTGAAAATAAGCCAAAAGATCTGTTTGGACGGGTATAAAAATGGTTTGGGGTTGAGAAGATATGAAATGTATAATTTGCCCAGTTCTGATGCACGACTTCCGCACCTGCGGAAGAATCATCGCAAGTGCAGCTCCGCAAAAGCGGAGTTTCAAACGCAGAAGCAAAAATCCAAATGAACACTGCCAGCGCAGATGCGGTTCACCAAGCGCAGATGCGCCATCGCAGAAGCAAAAATCCTACCGCAGATGCGGTTCCTGAGAAATTGTCTTCTACCGCAGATGCGTGCTTCCATCCGCAAAAGCGAGTTCGCTTCTGCGACCACTGTTTCGCAGATGCGGAATTCACTGGAGACTTTTGCATATTTTCACCCTCTTTTGCTCAATTCCACTTCAATTCAATTCAAATCATTTTGTAGCATCACTTACCTGAAAATCTAAGAATACACGCCATAAACGCCCTCATATTATAGTAAAAGGACATAAAAGCTAAGGAAAAGAGGCTAGATTGAGTGGTAAATTCACCACTCATCAGTAGATTCCCCCAGTACTGGGTATTTATATTTGGGACTACGGATCAGCATTCCGGTAGATCCCCGCGCACTAATAGCTGGACTACGGGACGGGATCCCGGGAGATCCTTCGGATATATATGATAGACTACGGGACGGTATCCCGGGAGATCCACTAGAAAGTTGTAATTGGGACTACAAAACGGTATCCTGGAAGGTACCCCAGTTGTTATCTCTGTGTTGAGATGTACTTCCTTTCCGTGATTATTTTGTCTATGTTCTAGTTGTTGTTGTTCTTTCTATTCTATGTTATTTCTTACTATTGCACTTAATTATATTGTCTTATTCGACATTGTTACACCTTGTATTTGTTTAACCTCGGTAGGGCCCTGACCTTCCTTGTCACTACCCGGCCAAGGTTAGGCTTCACACTTACTGAGTATCGTTGTTGTGTACTCATGCCCTTTCTGCGAATATTTTTCATGTGCAGATCCAGGTACTTCCACTCAATCTTATCATCCTTGAGGCGAGGCGCTTCTGTAGAGACTTCGAGGTATATCTTTCGCGTCCGAGGACCGAGGAGTCTCTTTCTATCTTTCTGTAATAGTATAGTCCTTCAGTATTTTCCTTTTTGTTAGACATTTCTGGAGTTAGAGCTTCTTATGTATCTCTTAGCTAGTGATTCATGGGGTTCCTGATTTAGGGAAGTGTTAGGTTGAGATTTCTTGTACTGTTATATGCCAGGCGGCATCTTAAACATTACTTCATCTTGTTATTTCTGGTTTTATTTTATTTTCTTCAGCAACTTGCTTCTTTTCCGCATTTGTTAGGCTTACCTAGTTGTAGAGACTAGTTTTTGTCATGATAGTTCACGGAGGGCGAACTAGGGTCGTGATAAGTTCGTATCAAAGCTCTAGGTTCATAGGAGTCATGAATCACAAGCCGGTTTATTAGAGTCTCGCTGATCGGTATGAAGACTTCTGTACTTATCTACGAGAGGATAGGAAAATTTCATTTCATTTGATTTCCTTGTCATGTGAGATTTTGATATCATGATTCTAAACTTCTGTCTTCTACTCTCTCACAGATGGTGAGGACGCGTGCTACCCGAGATGATCTGGCGCCCCGCGCTCCCTACTACAGTCGTCAGAGGACGGGGCCGGGGTAGCGGCCGAGGACGCACACGTGGTACAACCAGAGCACCCGCGCGAGCTGTCACCGAGGAGCCACCAGTAGTGCCAGTTCGGATCCCAGGCACCTGATACGCCTACTGCTACTACCACGCCAGCACTTCAGAAGACTCTGGCACAGTTCATGAGCATGTACACCATTTTAGCTCAAGCAGGGTTGCTTCCCCTTGTTGCAGCCACATCCCAGGATGGGTGAGGAGCACAGACTCCCGCCGCCCGCACCCCTAAGTAGTGAGTGCGTGTTGATCAGGTTCCAGAGATTATTCCCGGTATAGCCCATAGCTTTAGATCAGCCCGAGGATAGGGCAGCGGCTTCCGAGGATGAGCAGCGGAGGCTTGAGAGGTTCAAGAAGTACAAGCCCCCTGTATTCAGTGATCTAGCATCAGATGATGCCCTGGGATTTTTAGATGAGTGCTACCATATTCTCCGTACCATGGGTATATCAGGATCGAGCGGGGTTTCTTTCACTACTTTCCAGCTCTGAGGAGCTGCCTATGAGTTGTGTCGTACGTATGAGTTAGACAGTCCGGATGAGGCAGCTTCCCTGACTTGGACTCAGTTTTCAGATATGTTCCTGAGAGAGTATGTTCCTCAAAGCCTCAGGGACGCATGGCGCGCAGAGTTTGAGCATTTGCGCCAGGGTACTATGACTGTCTCGGAGTATGCTATCTGTCTCACCAGCTTGGCTAGACATGCTCCAGCCTTGGTTTCTACTGTTCGCGAGACGGTTCGCTGGTTTATTGGAGGGCTTATTCCCAACATCATGTCTAGCATGGCTCGTGAGTTGGAGATGGATATTCATTATCAGCAGGTGGTGAGCGTTGCTAGGAGGATTGAGGGTATGCATGCTAGGGATAGAGAGGAGAGGGAGGCCAAGAGGTCTCGAGAGTCGGGCCATTATTCTGGTGCCCGTGCCCCAGCTGCAAGTCGTCATGGTAGGGGTTATATGAGTCGCCATTTTCATTCAGCTCGTCCAGCAGCCAGTGGTATTCCAGCTCTTCCTAGACCTCAGGAGCCTTATTATGCACCTCCGGTATCTAGCGCGCCTCCTGCGCGGGGTGCTGCCAGTGGTCAAACCAGCCAACCTGGCCTGAGCCATTCACAGCCGCCACGTCCTCCCAGAGCTTGTTTTGAGTGTGGTGACACACGCCATATGGTGTGGGATTTCCCCAGACTTAAGAGGGGTGCACCTCCACAGACTTCTCAGCCACAGCGTGCCCCGTAGAGTTCTCAGGCTATGGTTACAGCTCTAGTTGCTACCCCACCATCTCAGCCAGCTAGAGGTGGAGGTGTGGGAGGTAGAGGTCACCCTAGAGAGGGCGGCCATGCAAGATACTATGCCCTTCCTGCTCGTACCGAGCTTGTTGCCTCTAATTCTGTCATCACAGGTATTGTCCTAATGTGTCTTTTTGTTTGGCTTCGCATTTGGGTGTATCTCGAGGTATTGTCCTAATGTGTCTTGTGGGAGATTTTCTTGTTGTGGACCACTTTTGTCGGTCGTGTTTGGTTGCTCTTAGTGGTTTTGAGACCAGAGCCAATTTTTTATTGCTCAGCATGGTAGATTTTGATATTATCTTAGGCATGGACTGGTTGTCGCCCCATTATTGTCACGCTAAAACTATGACACTGGCTATGCTAGGTGTACCATGTGTTGAGTGGAGGGGTGCTTTAAATCACACTCCCAGTAGAATTATTTCTTTCCATAAGGCTCGGTGTATGGTTGAGAAGGGGTGTGACGCGTATCTAGCTTATGTGAGAGATGTCAGTATTGATACCTCTTCTGTTGATTCCGTCCCAGTAGTACGGGATTTTTCTGATGTGTTTCCAGCTGACCTTCCGGGCATGCCGCCCGGTAGAGATATTGATTTTGGCATTGATCTGTTGCCAGGCACTCAACCCATTTTTATTCCTCCGTATCGTATGGATCCTCCTGAGTTGAAGGAGTTGAAGGACTAGTTACAGGAATTGCTTAATAAGGGTTTTATTAGGCCTAGTGTATCACCTTGGGGTGCTCCAATCTTGTTTGTGAAGAAGAAGGATGGTTCTACGCGTATGTGCGTTGATTATCGCCAGTTGAACAAAGTTACAGTGAAGAACCGTTATCCTTTTCCTTGTATTGATGATTTGTTTGACAAGCTACAAGGTGCACAAGTGTTTTCTAAGATTGACTTGCGTTCAGGGTGCCATTAGTTGAAGATTCGGGAGCCAGGTATCTCGAAGACTGCTTTCAGGACTCGGTATGGTCATTACGAGTTCCTTGTTATGTCATTTGGGCTGACCAATGCCCTAGCAGCCTTTCTGCATTTGATGCACAGTGTGTTCCCGCCATATCATGACTCGTTCGTCATTGTCTTTATTGATGATATTCTGGTATAGTCCTAGAGTCGGGAAGATCATAAGCAGCACCTGAGGACAGTGCTTCAGACTTTGAGAGAGAATAAGTTATATACTAAGTTCTCGAAATGTCAGTTTTGGTTGGATTCCGTGGCATTCTTGGGTCACGTGGTTTCTAGTGAGGGGATAAAGGTGGATTCGAAGAAAGTGGAAGCAGTGCAGAGTTGGCCCAGACCATCCTCAGCTACAGAGATCCGCAACTTCCTTGGCTTGGCGGGTTACTACCATCATTTTGTGGAGAGGTTTTCATCGATTGTAGCCCCTATGACCAGGCTGACCCAGAAGGGTGCTCCGTTCCAGTGAACGAAAGAGTGTGAGGCGAGCTTTCAGAAGCTCAAGACAGCTTTGACTACAGCCCCAGTTTGATATTACCTACAGGTTCGGGGTCTTATACTGTCTATTGTGATGCCTCAAGAATTGGCCTTGGGGCGGTATTGATGCAAGACAGTTAAGTGTTTGCCTACGCGTCCAGGTAGTTGAAGGTACATGAGAAGAATTATCTTGTCCACGATCTTGAGTTAGCTGCTATTGTTCACGCCTTGAAGATCTGGCATCATTATTTGTATGGTGTGCCTTGTGAGATTTATGCTGATCACCGGAGTTTGCAGCATCTGTTCAATCAGAAGGATCTTAATTTGCGCCAGAGGAGATAGCTAGAGCTGCTGAAGGACTATGATATCACTATTTTGTATCGCTCGGGCAAGGCCAATGTGGTGGCCGATGCTTTGAGTCGTTGGACAGAGAGTTTAGGGAGTTTGTCTTATTTACCAGCAGGGGAGAGGCCCATGGCGATGGATATTCAGGCCTTAGCCAGCCAATTTGTGAGATTGGATCTTTCGTAGCCCAGTCGGGTTCTGCTTGCGTGGTTTCTCGATCTTCCTTATTTCATCGTATCAGGTTGCTGTCACGCCCCAAATTCGAGGGACATGACCGGCGCCCGACCGCGTAGCCCCAGCCAAGCGAACCTGGATGCCTTTCCTAACCCACATGTTACCCCACGTTTTCCTTACTCAATTATTCCAAGGATTTGCCAAATAATTAATTAAGAACACTTTTTAATTTACAAAACACATACATACTTACATAATAGTAGTGAAATCACCAACTCGTTACCAACGTATGAAAACACGGATTTACACAAGTTTCTAACCCACATCTACTGTCTACGGAGCCTCTAATAGTACACAACAGGATAATATAGTACTTGCCGGTAACAAGGCTCCGGCTATACCTTACACAAATCAAAAATAAAACTCCAAAAACAAGCGGCCTGAGCCACGCAGGGCCCCGAGAGGAAAGGGGCTCACCAAAAAGCTGATGGAGGACGAAGGGGAGCTACGATCGGTGGACTGGAGTACCTGCTACGGATCCACCTACAATCATAACACGAATGTAGCGCCCCCGGCAAAAGGGACGTCAGTACATTTGAATTGTACTGGTATGTATAACAAACTTTACCCTGAGTAAACTCAAACCATACACGAATAACAACAATAGAGGGAAACAACAATTGGTTACACACAAGGAAAAAAAACAATCAAGGCAAACAAGTTGACAATCTCTCCTTTTCCCCATCATCATTTCCACATTTTCAATTTCACAATGTTCTCATGTTTCATTTCAATAGTGATATCGATCACTTTCCATCCTTATTACCTCGGCCACCCTTATTACCTCGACCACCCTTATCACCACAACCCACACCTTATTACTTCGTGTTGCGGCGCACAACCCGATCCCACCGAGCAACCACAATTCACAAACAATAGCACAACAACAACAATTTACAAGGAGAACAGCAACAAGTTTCAGGAATAATCAATAGAAAATCCCAATAACAACAGCAACACATCTCAAAGAACAACAACACAACTCACACAGAGTTTATATGACTATCAATGCCATTTCCATCTTTTTCAACAGCCCGTTGTACCATTTAAATCACAGCAATAATTTTCCACAGCTAGGCACAAAGGATGTTACCACAGTTATTTCAATATCACCAATTTCGATTCCTTTCCATCATTTATTCCACAGTTCTTACCACATAACACATTCGCAATTACAACTTGGTTTATTGCCATTTACTTACACAACCATATCGGACGTCTTAACCAACAACGTTTAAGGCACAACATTGACATGAATTCACAAATGGTTTACACAAGGAAACACATACTACTCACAAGAGTTTAACTTCACAACTAATCCATGAAGGTATCACATACCAAGTATTTGGACACCAAGCAGGGCGATTTTACAAAGGTTAAAGTTAGCCATACATACCTGGAGTTGAATCCCTTTTTAATTTCTACTTCCAATTCACCGAAATCTAGCAACGGCAATATAGTGCACAAATTAATACTCGTAACTTAGAATTCAAGGTTCAAAACCACTACCCGAACATACTTAGGTTATCAATCCCTTCTTTGCATAAGTCTTTGCTCCCACCCAATTACCCCCACTAGGTTTTAGGTTTTAATAAACACGCATGCACAATTTTTGCCATTATTTCCAAGAACCAATGCATGAGACTCCCCCCCCCCCTAATTTAAACCTGAAATTCAATGAAAAGGGTCAGGGATTTTACCTGCAGGAGAAAGGGGATGAAGATAAGTTTGAGATTTCCCGGCCCGGATAGCTTTGAAGAATCAAATTTTGGAGGAGATAGCTTTCTCTCTCAAGACCCTCTCTTCCTCTCTCTTATTTTGTGTAGAAGATCGGTAAAGAATGAGGGGTTGGGTGTTTTATTACAAAAGGGGTCGGGAATTAAAATTTAGAAAAAAAAGAAGCCGAGCAAGATCTGCGGTCGCATTCTGCGATCGCAGAACAGAAATGCGGTCCGCAGATTGGACCGCAGAATTGCCCCCAAAACTCTGATGAATCTGTTTGGGTCTGCGACAGGAATGCGGTCCGCATTCCTGTTATGCGGTCGCATTGTGCACCGCAGAACTAACCTTCACAAATCCCTGAGGAGCTTATGCGACAATTATGCAGTCCGCATATTGGTTATGCGATCGCATAATAGACCGCATTTTCAACATTAATTTTGACAGCTCTTCTGTTCCACTCTGCGGTAGAAATGCGACCCGCATATCAATTATGCGGTCGCATCTTGGACCGCATCTTGACCTCAATTTTAACCAAACCACAGCTTCACTATGCGATAGGAATGCGGTCCGCATACCAGATCTGCGACCGCATTCTTGACCGCATAATGGCATTTTTCTGGGAAATTGATTCTTTTGATTTTTTTTTCAAACTTAGATCAATACCAAGGGTTCGAACCGCGGCGAACTTTATTCTACGCATTCCTAACACATATTCGGAGTTGACACCACAAGATACTAGGTTTTGAGCCAAAAATTTTACGGGGCCTCACAGTTGCGTCAGTATGATAACCCTCATTTGCTTGTCCTCAAGGACAAGGTTCAGCATGGTGATGCTAGAGATGTGACTATTGGTGATGATGGGGTATTGAGGATGTAGGGTCGAATTTGTGTACCCAATGTTGATGGGCTTCGGGAGTTGATTCTAGAAGAGGCCCATAGTTTGCGGTATTCCATTCATCCGGGTGCCGCGAAGATGTATCAGGATCTGAGACAGCAGTATTGGTAGAGGCAGATTAAGAAAGATATAGTTGGATTTGTACCTCGGTGCCTCAACTGTCAGCAGGTGAAGTATGAGCACCAGAGACCCGGTGGGTTGCTTCAGCAGATAGAGATTCCGGAGTAGAAGTGGGAGCGGATCACCATAGACTTTGTAGTTGGGCTCCCACAGACTTTGAGAAAGTTTGATGTTATTTGGGTGATTGTGAATCGACTGGCCAAGTCCGCGCACTTCATTCCTGTGTGTACTACTTATTCTTCAGAGCGGTTGGCGGAGATTTATATCCGGGAGATTGTTCGTCTGCATGGTATCCCAGTTTCCATCATTTTAGATAAGGGTAATCAGTTGACATCACGGTTCTGGAGGGTCGTTCACCATGAGTTGGGTACTCGGGTAGAGTTGAGTATAATATTTCACCCTCAGACGGATGGATAGTCCGAGCACACTATTCAGATTCTTGAGGATATGCTCCGTGCGTGTGTGAATGAGTTTGGAGGATCTTGGGATCAGTTCTTGCCATTGGCGGAGTTTGCATACAACAACAATTATCAGTTCAGCATTCAGATAGCACCATATGAGGCTTTGTATGGTAGGCGGTGTAGATCCCCGGTGGGTTAGTTTGAGCCGGGTGAGGCTAGATTATTGGGCACAGACTTGGTTCAGGATGCTTTAGAGAAGGTTAAGGGATTCAGGATAGACTTTGTACAGCCCAGTCCAGACAGAAGAGCTACGCGGACCGGAAGGTTCGTGATGTTTCCTATATGGTTAGAGAGCGGGTCCTGCTTCGGGTATCGCCTATCAAGGGCGTTATGAGATTCGAGAAGAAAGGGAAGTTGAGTCCGAGGTTTATTGGTCCTTTTGAGATATTGAGGCATGTTGGGGAGGTTGCTTATGAGCTTGCCCTACCTCCCAGTTTGGCAGGAGTTCATCCGGTATTTCATGTTTCGATGCTCCGGAGGTATTACGCCGATCCGTCGCACGTGTGGGATTTCAGTCCAGTCCAGTTGGACAAGGATCTATCCTATGTTGAGGAGCCAGTGTCAATATTGGACGGGCAGGTTAGAAAGCTGAGGTCAATGAACATTACATCAGTGAAGGTTCAGCGGTAGGGTCAGCCGGTCGAGGAGGCGACCTGGGAGACCGAGCAGGATATGCGCAGCCATTACCCTCATCTTTTCACTACTCCAGGTATGTCTCTATGCTCGTTCGAGGATGAACGAATGTTTAAGTGTAGGAGGATGTGACGACCCAGCCGGTCGTCTTAAGAATTAACGCCCCAATCCCCTATTAACTTCATTCCCCGTGTTTGTTTCTGCTATTTTGATTTGCCTGGATGGTTGATTTTGAGTTCTAGAGTGTTTTGGGACAGTTAGTCCCTAAATGAGAGCTTAAGCTTTAGAATTTTAACCGTAGTCGGAACAGTGTGAAGACGACCTCAGAAAAGAATTCTGATGGTTTTGTTAGCTCCATTGGGTTATTTCGGGTGTAGGAGCATGTCCGGATTGTGTTTTAGAGGTCCGCAACTAATTAGGCTTGAAATGCCAAAAGTCCATTTTTTGAAGTTTCCGGTCCGATAGTGAGATTTTGATCCGAGGGTCGGAATGGAATTCTGGAAGTTGGAGTAGGTCCGTAGGTTTGAATGTGATGCGTGTGCAAAATTTCAGGTCATTCGGACGAGGGTTGATGGACTTTTTGATCGAAAGCGTAAATTTTGAGTTTTTGAAGTTCTTAGGCTTGAATCCGATGTTAAATTGGTGTTTCGATGATGTTTTAGGTGTTTAGAGGATTGGTATAAGTTTGGATAGTGGTAAATGACTTATTTATGCTTGTGGTTGAGGTCCCGGGGGCCTCGGGGTGATTTCGGAGGGTTGTCAAAAGAATTAGAAGTGGTTTAAAGCAGCTGAAGCTGCTGATCTCTGTCATAACCGCACTTGCGGTTATGTCCCGCAGGTGCGTAGCCGTAGAAACGGCGCTAGGATCGCAAAAGCGGAAAGGGGGAGAGTCAGCAGGAGCGGCAGAAGCGGGAGCTTCACCATAGAAGCGGATTCGCATCTGCGTAAGGGCAATCGCAGGTGCGGAAGCTAGGCCTTAGTGAATTGTTGCAGATGCGACTTTTGGTCCGCAAACGCAGGATCGCAGGTGCGGTCTCATGACCACAGAAGCGGATTAGCTGGGCAGAACATATAAATAGTTGCCTTCGCGAATTTGAGTTATTTTCACCTCTTTCCAAACAGGAAGAAGCTTTGGGGAGCATTTTCAAGTGAAATTTCCAGAGGAATTCATTGGGGTAAGGTCTTTGGTCCTTAAACTCGTTATTGTGGTGCTTTTTATCATTCTAAGCATGAAGATTTAAGGAAAATCAGTGGTAAATATAGGGTTAGGGCTTGATTAATTAGAGACCTTTGTCTCATGATTTGAGGGACCATTTGAGGTCCGATTTTGGTACTTTTGGTATGACTAAACTCGCGAGAGTATGAGGATTCTGAAAATAAAAAATTTACCCGATTCCGAGACGTGGGCCCGAGGGGCGTTTTGGTCATTTTACCTAATTTTGCATATTAGCTTAGAATTGTTTTGTAGAATCAGTTACTTGAAGTGTTATTTGCATTATGAAATTGCATTGAATAGATTTGGGCCATTTGGAGTCGAGTACTCGTGGCAAGAGCGTGGTTTTGGGTTGATTTTGAGTTGGTTCAAGGTAAGTGGCTTGCCTAACCTTGTGTGGGGGGACCTTCCCCTTAGGATTTGGTATTATTGTTAATTGAAATGCCTTGTACGTGAGGTTACGAGTGCGTACTTGTGCTAATTGTTGAAAATTCAGTTTTCGCTAAGTAACTAAGATTGTGTTTTCTTCTCTTGTTATTACTACTTGCAATATAAGCCTATTGTTAGCTTAGGGAAGCATGTCTAAGTAACTTAATTACTTTATTTGCTCAAACTGCTTTACCTAAATTTTGTGCAGCATTCTAGGCTAGTAATACATGTTTGCCTTGATATGAAGTTGACAATTTCTCAGTATTCTTCGTGTTGCTGCTGTGTATTTACATTGGGACTACGGATGGGGATACCAGTAGATCCACCTTGTCTGTTTATTTTGGACTACGGATGTGGGATTCCAGTAGATCCCCCTGCACAGTTATATGGAACTACATGAATACACCCGGTAGATTCCCCCAGTACTGGGTATTTATATTTGGGACTACGGATCGGGATTCCGGTAGATCCCCGCGCACTGATAGTTGGACTGTTGATACCCAATTTTTTCCTGTATATTTTTTATATGCAAAATACTTCCAATATAACATATGTATGCATATATAAGTGTGTCCAAATGTTTTAGTACTTTTCATAATTTTTAAAAGATTTCAAAAATAATTTATTGCCCTATTTTAGCAATACAAAACCAATAATTATTCCTCAAATTATTATTTTTGGTGATTAATTTATTTTATTTTCATATTAATCCGAAAATATAGCTAAGGTAATTTTTGCACATTTTTACAAACTTATTTAGTATTTTTAAGCTAAATTGCATATAATTGCAATATTAGCCTATTTTAAGAATTAATTGCGTTTATAATTACCAATTTGATTCCAGTATTTTTAATTTAATATTTATATATTAATAATTAATTTAGTACCTTTAATTTATTTTCAGAAATCATTTTACTATTTTTATAAAATAAAAAGGGAAAAAGTGGCTATTTATAATCTAGCCATATTTATTTCAATTTTAGCCCAAATCGACCACCCCAATTAACCCAATTTCAGTCTCAATTGGACCGGCCTAATCCCTGAACTACCCGCCCATGACCCAATTTAATCCAACCCACCTGGCTCCCCAATAAATCCAAGTCGTTGATCAAAATGATCAACGGCCACGATTCCTTCTTTCCTTTTTAATTTCCCAAACCCCCCAACCCTAAATCACTCTCATCTATCAGACGCCTTTGGATCCCTTCACCCCCTCAAACTCTCTCGAGCCTTCCCTAACCCTAATCGTCTCACCATCTCCCACCTCGAAACCCGCCGAAAGCCATGGCTTCTCAGGCTGTGGGAGTCCTATACTCACCTCCTATTACTCCTATGTGCTTGATACCTGAAGATTCGAGGCCTGACTTCGAAGGTTTTCACCCAGACCTCTATCGATTCAAGGTTCTCTGGTCATCCCCGGCCTTGCTCCGGCGTACTATAGTTGTTTGAGCCTGGTTCTAACCTCTCCGACTCAGATAGATGACCTTTCAAAGCCTTTCTCATCTCTAGGGTTCTTCTGAAACCCTAACTCTCCGAGGTTTTCTTCGATTTCTTTAGATTCCTTGTGTATCTGTGCTCTCTTTGAGTTTTTAAACGATTACCCTAACCTTTCTTTCGAAAATTACTTTTAAAATCTTTCTTTCCGATCTAGGGTTTTCTGGAAAAATATTTAAGTGTTTCTCTGACTCTCTTTCCCCTTTCTTTTGTGTATTTGCCTTTATTGTGCTCCTGTGTTTTTATCTACCACGTTCTTGTATGTGTTTTGTTCTTATGTGCTCTTCTACTGAGTTTTTATACTCCGTTCTTGTATGTTCTTTTTACTGTGTTTTGTATGCTCCATGCTTGTATGTTCTTCTACCATGTTTTCCATACCATGTTCTCGTATTTTTCTTCTACTATGTTCTGCTATGTTTCGCCTACTATACTTCTCTATTGTGTTCTTTACTATTTTCCTTCTAATGGTCCTTGTTAAAGTTTCTTCTAAAAAAGACTTTCTTAAGCATGTTTCTCCTACTGTATTTCCGGCAAAGTTCTTAAGTTTCCTTATTTGCCTTCTACTAAGCCCAGTTTTAAGTCTCTTCTGGAAAACTTCTCAAGCATGCTCCTTCTACTGTTTCTATCAGTATCTTCCTTTATTTTTTCTTTGAATGCTTCTAGTGTGTTCTGCCTGTTACTTTGATATTATGTTCGAAGCATGCAAGAGGTTTCAGTTCTTCTCTAAAACCTCTGAGCCGGTTTCGACCACTTGCCTTCTCCTCTGTACTTGATTCAAGGTGGAAACCCTAAATTTGAGGGTTCTGCCAAGTTTGATCATATAATTTGATTGAACTAGGGTTTATTTTTAGAACCTCTGACTCTCTCAGACTAACTTCGAGTCTTTGAATTAAGTTTGGACTTCTTGCTAGACTCTTATGTACTGGATTTTCTACTAATTTTACAATGACGCTACAGTCTTCTTTCATGTTTAAGGTGTTTGTATGCTCCTTATATATGATGAACCTCCCACTAAAGTAGTTTTTTAAATATATAATTAGTTCATACTCCCCTCTGAATATGGGTCTAATTGATTCCCATTCCATGTTTGCTAATTTCCTTTAAGTTAAAACCTTTTCCATCTTTTTGACTCGGTTCATTCATGGCAAATCTCTTACCTCTTATTTCTTGGCTATTAATTTATTCTCTTTCCTCAATTGCACAACCGTGTATTTCAAAATTCTGTTTCAAATAAAAATTTTATGTATTCACCCCTAATTGCCTACTTTGCACAAAGTGTTTGATTAATTTCTTTCCTTAATTGGTTTATACCCGTTTGAATCTGAATCCCTTAATTAAGGGAAGTCTTGTGTAATTGATTGACAATCAGTTCCTTAAATATTTTCTTACCTTGTTTCCTCATGAATTTCTACACTATAAAAGACACGATTAGCATCCTACACTACACACTTTACAATTCAGAACCTCTTCTGCACTCATACTCACTTACATATAATAGTATTCTTGCTTCTTGTCTGCACTGTGGCTTTTACAAGACTACTGCTTTCTCTCTATTTGTCTCTTTGAAACTGGTATGTCCTAATTTTAATTTTCAGCATCACCACAATGTGTTTACTTACAGCTTTCTACATCTATGTATACTTTATTATTTCTATAGATTTAAATACTTAAACTAGCATGTTGACTTCTTTTGCTTGTTTCTGTTATGAACCCCTCTTCCCTATTCCCTTTATGTGCTTTGAGTTACAAGTTTAAAACATGGCAATATGCAAGTTATTGTCTATGGATTAAACTTGATCCCTTAGGGGATCCTAACCTCTAAACAATGTGTTCCAGTAGGCTTATGGGTGTGCCAGCATCTCTCATTGTTGGGTTATGCCCACTAGCCTGCCTTTATCTCTTGCAACCCCCCATTCCCTATATCCCTATGTGTACTGTTTTCCTTCCCTTTTTCCCCTTTCAGAATTCTGCACTTGCACTCTCTCTCTCTTAGTTCCTAAGTTCTGCCCCCTCTTGTGAGCCTTGCCTTGGGACCTTGAGTTCCCTCTGAACTTGGACACCTGAGGGCTGGCCCTTCCACACTGCACTTTGGCTTAATATGGTGATACTTTTGTGTGTAAGCACTGCCCGGAGTTCTTATGAAGCTCTTAGGGAACTCTGACACACCCAAGTGGTAGAAAGGCTTTGAAACATGATCTCTGGAGTTGGTTTACTTCATACTTCAGACAGGAAGTCTGAATCAGGCTCTCCTTGGTTGTAATTTTCAATTTCTGATGTAATTCCTTTATTTTCTTTGGACTGTAATAACTTTGTAATAAACTTTTGGGGATGGTTAGTGAAAGGGAGGGGTAACCATACATGTAAAAGGGTAGATAACTTGCCTATAAGAATCTCTAATTTCAGCATTTTTCATGTAGTTATCATGCCTATAAGACTTCTGCATTTTTCATGTAGTTACCATGCCTATAAGATTTCTGCATATTTCATGTAGTTACCATGCCTATAAGATTTCTTCATTTTTCATGTAGTTACCCTGCCTATAAGATTTCTGCATTTTTTCATGTAGTTACCATGCCTATAAGATTTCTGCAATTTTCATGTAGTTATCATGCCTATAAGATTTTTTGCATTTTTCATTTAGTTACCATGTCTTTAAGAACTTCAGCATTCTCATTTAGATACCATGACTATAGGGATCCTACACTTTCATGTAGATATTATGTTTATAGCTTCTGCACACGCACATAGAAAATATGCCTATAGGTCTTTTCTGATTCTTGCATACCCGCTTTTAACTAGGCAAACTTGTCTATAGGTCCTAATAACCAAAAAATGTAATCAGATATCACACAACGCTTAGATATCATGTTGTAGAATTTTTGTACTCTTCTATGTCTATAATAATGTTTTTAAGTTGGCAATCTTTTCTGATTCTTGCATACCCGCTTTTCACTAGGCAAACTTGTCTATAGGTCCTAATAACCAAAAAATGTAATCAGATATCACACAACGCTTAGATATCATGTTGTAGAATTTTTGTACTCTTCTATGTCTATAATAATGTTTTTAAGTTGGCAAACACATAGAAAGCATGCCTATAGGGGTTCTAATCAAATCTGAATTGCCTCCATCGTTGGTAAGTTTAAAACTATAAGTAGTAATGCATTACCAATTGCAGAACTTGTGCTCTTCTTCTAAAACTCGTTTCTTAACTGGCAACTTTATTTTTTCCTAAATCAATTTGCAATCAGTTTTCTTCTTTGTTTTTGGAATCAGTAGATATCAAGCCTATAGGAGCTTCGTCCAACACTTAGACAAGCCTTAGGATAAACTTATAAACTGAATCAGATTTTATTTACTACAACCAGCAGGCAGGCCCGAGGCGGGCTTCCTATCTGAACTATGTAATATATCAGTCTCAAATCTTTAAGTTTTAATTAGTCCTTAAACAATACATGCAAGTCATGCTAACTACTTGCTTTTCTTTGCCTAATGGAGGTCTGTTTGAGCCTTTCATTTGTTTACATGTTTCCCCATACTTGTTATATGTGCTTTCGCTTGTCGCCTTAGTATTTTTACCTTTGAAACCACAAATAAGCCAACCTCTCTTCCCTCTTTTAGGATTAGTAGTCCCAAGCACCTCCGGGGCTGATAGGATTGGGGCGGGTAATAGCATGCAATAAGAAGATGAGACTATTCCGCGCTTTAATACCTTAACGGGGTGGGAAAGGGTAGATATGGATATGATGAACACGCGATAACACCACGTGTATAAGTGATTACCGGGTGTTGTGTGGGGTGATCCATATTATTAATAAACCTAGGACCCCCTTCCCTTTGTTCTTTGTTTCTTTTAAATCTTTTTAAAATGTTTCTTCTAAATCAACTCTCTTTAATGCTTTCCGACATTGTTTATTTCTAGCCTTTATGTGATAAATCCCCTTTATTTGAAGTCCTACTTGCCTATGTGTTATTTGTACTTTAAGTCACAACAATAGTTTGGTCGGGAACCATACTACTGGATTCTGAGGGGTGCCTAACACCATCCCCTTGGAATAATTTCAAGCCCTTACCCTATCTCTGGTTATCCAAATCGAACTCTCTTTAGTGTCCTAATGCACTTAAATCATTAGGTGGCGACTCTTCAATTCTCTTAAACCCAATTCCCAAAAGGGAACGAGTTGTCCTTCCAAATGTCATAAACCCGATTTCGCGAGAAAAATGGGGCGTGACATGGACTACGGGACAGGATACCGGGAGATCCTTCGAATATATATGATGGACTACGGGACGATATCCCGGGAGATCCACGGGAAAGTTGTAATTCGGACTACAGGACGGTATCTTAGAAGGTACCCCGGTTGTTATCTCTGTATTGAGCTATACTTCCTTTCCGTGATTATTTTGTCTCTGTTCTAGTTGTTGTTGTTCTTTCTATTCTATGTTATTTCTTACTGTTGCACTTAATTGTATTGTCTTATTCTACTCTATTATACCTTGTATTTGCTTAACCTCAGTAGGTACATGACCTTCTTCGTAACTACTCGGCCGAGGTTAGGCTTGGCACTTACTGAGTACTGTTTTGGTGTATTCATGCCCTTTCTGCGCCTGTTTTTCATGTGCAGATCCTGGTACTTCCACTCAGTCTTATCATCCTTGAGGCAAGGCGCTTCTGTAGAGACTTCAAGGTATATCTGCTGCGTCCGCAGACCGAGGAGTCCCTTTCTATCTTTCTGTAATAGTATAGTCCTTCCGTATTTTCCTTTTTGTTAGACATTTCTAGAGTTAGAGCTTCTTATGTATCTCTTAGCTTGTGATTCATGGGGTTCCTGATTTAGGGAAGTGTTAGTTTGAGATTTCTTGTACTGTTATATGCCAGGCGGCATCTTAAACATTACTTCATCTTGTTATTTCGGGTTTTATATTATTTTCTTCTGCAAATTGCTTCTTTTCCGCATTTGTTAGGCTTACCTAGTTGTAGAGACTAGGTGGCGTCACGATAGTTCTCGGAGGGCGAACTAGAGTCGTGACACCCACTCGATATGATGGTAGGTTTCTCCTCCGATCCTTCTTCTATTCTCAACCACCGGGATAGTCTGACGGTTGTAAATGGGGTTGCTCCCATCTCCATGGATAATCACCTCCTGATGGTTCCACTCAAACTTCACCGCGTGATGCAAAGTTGATGTTACAGCCCTAGTGGCGTGTATCCATGGTTGTCCCAACAACAGGTTGTAGGATGTAGATATGTCCAGCACGTGAAACTCAACATAAAACCACGTAGGCCCCATCTGCAGATACAGATTAATTTCATGCATGGTAGCTCACTGAGACCCATCAATTGCCTTCGCGTTCATGGTCCCTTCTGTATCTCTTATAGGCCTTTTTTCCCAACCTCTTCAGTGTTGTCAATGGGCAAATATTGAGACTAGATCCTCCATCGATCAGGACCCTGGTAATGAAGTTGTCTTCGCATTGCACTGTGATATGCAATGCCTTATTGTGACTCAAACCCTCAGGCGGCAACTCATCCTCGTGGAAAGTGATTTTGTGACTTTCTAGTACGTGTCCACCATGTTAGCCATTTCTTCGCTTGCTGGACACGTATTCTTCGTCCAATACTTTCATCAGAGCGATCATTTCTGCTTCTAAATTCTGTAGCAGCGACAGGATAGATATTTGAGCAGAAGTCTTGTTTAGATGATCGATGACTGGATACTCCCTTGCTTGTACTTTCCTCTAGAGGTCATCTCGACCTGTTTCAATAATGGGAGGTCTGTTAGAGCCCTTTTACTGGACTCTCCCAAATCCTCGGGTGTATAGACCCTTTTAGTCCTAGCCATCCCTTATGCAACACCAGATTCTCCCATTTTGGTTTTTCCTTTTCTTCTACCTTCTGCCATGTAATCCCATGGTACAGCCTTGGGGCTGAAATGCGGTGTGGTTGATACTGTCACTGTAAACGGTGTGGCCATTTTCACCTCAAATGGAATAGGTGCAACTGCAAGGGGTGTTACCTCAACTTCAAACGGGACTGATGATGTTACCTTGAACTCTACGGGCGGTTGTATCTGTGCTATAATGGGATTGAGTGCGACTGCGGGCTTCTTTGGGTCGTCACCTTCGTTGATAAGTCTGATTGATCCATCTCGTTCCCATTCTTCATCCATTTCTATCACATTGACACATTCACCCCTGTGATCTGGGAGGAGGTTATTGCGGACATTAGGCGTAGCCTCCTTCGCCTAGATGATCTTGTTGTCAATCAAAGTCTGGATTTTGTCCTTCAATGTTCGGCACTCGTCGATGGTGTGCCCTTTTATGCCCGAATGGTATGCACAAGTATTATTTAGGTTGACCCATTGAGATGAGTTCTCCGTGGCCACAACATGGATAGAAGTGATGTAACCAGCAGCCTTCAACCTTTCATATAGCTGGTGGATGGGTTCAGCAATGGCAGTGTATTGTTTGGGTGGTCTGCGGTCAAAATTAGGTCGCGGTCTTGGGTAATTTTGATGAGTTGGAGGTGACTGAAAATGAGATGGTTGGGAATTATAGGTGTGATAGGTAGTGGCTGGTTGGGAATATCTGGGGGAGGAGGGTTGATATGTAGGTGGAGGTGACGGTTGATATGTGGGTGGAGGTTCTTGATATGCAAGTGGGGAGGTTCAGTGTACGAATGGAGTTTTTGGTCCTTGGGCGACCATTACTGCTCCCACGTCCTTCTTCTTAGATATACATCCTGACTGCAATGCTTTATTAGTGGAATACAATGCCTCAAAGTTTGTTACCATCCCGCTCTTGATGCCTTCTTCGATCCTTTCACCAAGCTTAATGATATCAGAGAACTTATGGTTTTCAATAACCATCAACCTTTCATAGTATTGCGGATCTTGTGCTCTGACAAAGAACTTTTTCATCTGTTCCTCGTCTAATGTTGGCCTGACTTTGGCCGCTTCTGACCTCCAACGAGTAGTATACTCGTTGAAAGTCTCAGTGGGCTTCATCTTGATGTTCTGAATGTAAAAGACGTCTGGTGAATTCTCTGTGTTGCACCTGAATCGGTCCATGAAATCGAATGCCATACTCACCCAGTTGGACCATTTCTTAGGATCTTGGCTGATGTACCAGGACAATGCATCTCCTGTAAGACTCCTCATAAAAAGCTTCATCTGGATTCTTTCATGTTTTTCGGCCCGAACAAGCTTGTCACACTAGGTCCTTAGATGAAACCTGGGATCACCTGTACCATCAAACATCTCAAACTTGGGAGGTTTGTAACCCTCTGGCATTTCTACATCCGGCTGTATGCACAGGTCTTCATAGTTCAGACCTTCTATCCCATTGCCTCCTTCTACACCTTGAACTCGGCTGGTCAACTTCTTGAGCTCCTCGGCCAGGTTCTTAATGAGCATGTCCTTCTCAACAGATTCCGGTGCATAGGAGATGGGTTGAGTGGAGTGAGGTAGGGTCTCCACATAGATAGGGTTAATTTGGTGACCTGGAGTTTGAGTATAATGTTGATCATCGGTGGAATCCTGGGGTTCAGGAATGACTGTGGAGTATTTTGTGGAGTGTGGTAGGTGTTTGGCTGGTACTGTAGTGGGATAGTTTTATTTTGTGGTGGAGTTGTGTAATGGTGAGGTACGGGAGGATTTTGTGGGTGCTTGTTAGGTGTGTTTTGAGGTGGTGCAGGGTTCTGAGTGTTTGGATGACTGATGTTTGGGATGCTGAGTGAGAAGGATAGGTTTGCCACATTCTGGACTTGCTCAAGCTCACCCTGGAGTTCCAGTATTTCTGTTCGAGCTGTGAAACTAAATCATTTGGGGCCTGAGTATCCCGACCGTCAGAAGTTTCTGCATGTTCAACCTGTGTGTTGTTTTCCTTTCTGGTGCCGTTCAAATCTTCCATTTTTGCTTTTCCCTTGCCTTTTGGTAGACTAGAAGGAGGAGAAGGTGAAGGGTCCTGGATCTTGTGTGATAAGCTGATGATGCCTGTATGCACGAACCAACCTTTGAGGAATGGGAATAATCAAAAGAGAGAAAGAAATACAAAAGGTAGCCAAGTCAGTAATAATTCTAAAAAGTTTGCAGTATTTAAACACTTATTGTGGGAATGTAAATTCGCGTCCTAATTTGGGAGCGTCGTTGTGCCGAAGGTAGGCCTAGTGACAAATAGATTTGGAGAAAGTTAGTGCCAATAATTGCCTTATTTCATTAATATAAAAATACACGACCCAAAACGATACTAAATAAGATAATGTCACTAATGGCATTTTGGCCTTATTACATTTAGAAAGCAAGTAAACCTAATCTACTTGGTCCCAGAAGGACCCTCTCCAGACTGGATGCTCTTGTCGATCAATTCCCCCAGTTCGCGCAGGTTCAGCAGTAAGAATGCCCTTGCCAAATGTCCTCCTTCGTTTCCCTAAGCGTTCCGGCAATCGGTGAAGGTATGCTACCGGCCATGTCGAACCTGGGGACTTCATGCCTCATTTTCTGCAAAACAAGTATAGTTAGGCCCTTTCCCCCTCCAGGTTTGTCTACTTATACAACAATGATTAGCACATTGGCTGTTTCCCCCTCTAGGTTTGTCTACTTATACAACAATGATTAGCACATTGGCCCTAATTAATGCACACAATCGTGATTGTGTCCGTTGGGATTATGCAAAACCCGATGGACTTTTGGGTGAGTCTTGTCCTAAAGGGTTATTATGTGGACAACATATTAACCCAACTTGGTTTGACCATGATGCATGTACAATTAATCAGAGTAAGATTGCTATAGAGGTCTAGACTAAGACCCTCAAGCGAATAACTTGACGGGGAAAGGCACGAAACCATCGAATGCACCGCTGATCGACTAATTTTACCTCAAATACGCCTTTCCAAATTGTAAAAGGGTGATATATAGGAAGAGCATAAACACTCATCAAGAATTGCTATAGGATTGATTATGCACGAGTGGAATATGATGTTGAGCATGATTTATGCAACAATAAATAGCATGTTGTCAAGTATTTGCACGTTTAAAATGATAAATGCAGTATTTAAATAATTCAAAGTTATAAAAGGAAAACAAGGAAACAAGTCAGTTTCGGAAATAAAGGAAATCATAAATGCTTGAAAATAAGAAATTAAATCCAAGTAGGGGGGAGGGAAAGGGTGCACGGGACAAAGCATGCTTAAGACTAATTCACAAAAACAAGTTTGTTATGGTAAGAGCCTAAAATATCCCCAGCAGAGTCGCCATGCTGTCGCGCCCCCTTTTCTTCGCGGAGTCCGGGTTTCGATATTCATTGGGAACAACTCATTTCCTTTCGGGAATTGGATATTTGAATTTGAAGAGTCGCCACCTAACGGATTTAAGGTGCGTTAGGGTGCCTAGAGCAAATAACTCATGAAATCGGTTTGCATTTCCAGAGACTTGGGTAAGGGCTCGAAATAACCTTGAGGGAAGTTGTTAGGCACCCCTCGCGGTCCACAATGGTAGGTCCCGGCCGAACTTGAATTATGTGAATTAGTCATTTAACAGATAGGCAGTCTAAGCACACATATGAGATAAAATAAATTTAACATATGAGCAGTCTAAGCACACATATGTAAATAAGATAAGGCAAGTCCAAGGTTTGTTAGCCTATATGATCACATATGTACAATACCCGGTAAGCCTTCCTCAACTAGGGGGGTTACACGTGGAATTAGCGCACAAGTCATCATATCTTTTACTACCCAGTTACACTCCCCTTGGTCATAGCCTAAAGCGTTCTAGCAAACTTAAGATGTATCATATGCGTGCACTACCTCTCCCTTTACTTATATAGTCCCGGAGGTATTTAGGACTTCTAGATAGGGTGGATCTAGACTCTCATACAGTAATTAAAAGGAGAAAACTCTAGGCGACAAACAAAACACATAGGACTGGACCAAGGATAGAACAGTTAAAAGGCTTACATTTTACCTCCATAGATAGAGCAAGCAAGTGCACGTCTCAAACACCAGATTTCATATATTTAAGAGAGGTTCTAGAAGGGACAAGAGAGGTTGCTCTAATGGTAAACAACCTCCACTTCCAACCAAGAGGTTGTGAGTTCGAGTCTCCCCAAGAGCAAGGTGGGAAGTTCTTAGAGGGAAGGATGTTGAGGGTCTATTTGGAAACAGCCTCTCTACCCCAGGGTAGGGGTAAGGTCTGCGCGCACACTACCCTCCCCAGACCCCACTAAGTGGGATTATACTGGGTTGTTGTTGTTGGGATTGTTGTTGTAAGAGAGGTTCTAGAACATGATATCTAGGTGAGCATAACCAGTAGAGAATATGCAGTATTGAGTTAAGGCAAAGCGATAAAGACCTAATCAGTTTGCCTACTGATTTTAAAACATGTTGAATCTGGGAAGTCACAAATAAGCAAGGCATAGTTTCACAGTTTTTTTAAAACATTGATTACCTATAGGCTTGCCTAGGCGTAGATCTGTAATACCTTATAAACATATTGTCTAAATGCAATCAGAATTCTGGGAATTAGTTTAAAACAATTTGAGTTTATTAAGTCCTATGGACATGCTGCCTGGGTGTAATGACTGATTTTAGACTTATAGATACTGGCAGCTAAATGCAGAGATTGGTTTTAGAATCCTATAGGCATGGCATCTAAATGCAGCAATTGGTTTTAAAACATGTAGAAGACTGATTTAAACCTTGTTAGTATGCAGAAGCTGATTCTTTTCAAACTTACATGTAGGACGGATTAATTTTAAAAACCTCCTATAGACATGGTATCTAAATAAACAACATTGTAACAACCTATAGGCATGATATCTAAACAAACATCGCAGCAAACTTACAGGCATGTTATCTAGAATGCAGGATCGGTTCTTTTTGAACCCTATAGGCATGATGTCTAAATGAACGAACATTGCAACAACTTATAGGCATGGCATCTAAATAAACAAATATTGTAACAAGCTATAGGCGTGGTATCTACCCTTTCCCAACAGGATATGTATAAGAATCCCTCCCTTTTACTAATTTCCCCAATATCTGTTTACAAAAAATTATTATTACAGACCAACATTAATAATGAATTACAGAAATGAAATTGCTACAACTATAGGGAGCCTGAATATAGGCCCAAAGGGAAAACCTGGCAAACCAGGCCTTCAATCAGTCCAAAAATGCCATAACCTCATAGTGCACCCAATAGTATCCTGGTGTGTCAAAGTTCCCAAGGGCCTCAGGGACCCCGGGCAATGCTCCCACCAGAAAAAACTCTCAAAGTAACCCTTTGAGAGCAAGTTTGGAAAGCCAACTCTAGTGTGTCAAAGTTTATAGGAGTCTCATGGACTCCTAAGCAATGTTCTCACTAGAGGGGTAAGACCCTAGATGTTCTAAGGATAGGAGTTAAAAACAGGAGATAGGTTTTTAAAAATAGTTTTGGATTCTCAGGTCATTCAATCATTATAACTCAAACAAAGGTCCGAAAAGTAAAATAGTATACAGAAACAGGGTAACTTAGAGTTTCAACTTAGTCAATTAACTACCACTAGGTGAGCATTCAGTCATATATAGAGGGATAGTAGGGCTGGGGATTCATATTGGTCAGAGGTGAACATAAGATAGAAGGTATATGCTAGTGAAGGAGAAATAAGCATGAGTCTGGTTCATATGGAAACACAGAAGTCTAACTAAAGCAAGAATAACAGATTGAGAGCAGGACGCACATAAGTACAAGCAGGCAGAAGTAAACATGTCATTGCAGTCAACACAGAATTAAACATGTTATTGCACATATGTTCGATTAAGGCAAAGTAGGCATGTTATACAAGGAAGCATATAGGTTTGAACAGAAGTAGACATGCTTTTTCCAGTAGACATATCAGTTGGAATAAGCAGAATGAAGGCATGTTAATTGTAAGGAAGCACATTGGATAGCAGAAAAGCACATAGTCTAATTGAATGGCAATACACATGCTAATTAAGAACGAGAAGCATGAAGCACATAGTTTTAGTTAAAGATAAACAAGTTGATGTAAAAGATCCTACTGATTTGGTAACAACAAATGGACATGCAGGGGAATAGGAAGTACATAAATCATATCATATAGAAGTTTGCATGATAGTAAAGTGAGAGCATACCAGTTAAAGAAGTAGAAGCAGAAGGTAAAGTAGGCAGAATTCAATAGTCTAGTCCTAGTTTTCAGCCGACTAGACAAACAATGAGCATAAGCAGTAGAGAGATGAGAGCAAAGTTTGTGTGTGAGCGTGTTTTTTGTAAGCTGTTGTCCGTGTTTGAAGAATAAGAATGAGAGGGTATATATAGCACTTAGTGTGGTAAAACAAATAAGGTAAAGAGAAATCACGGTCTGTAAAACAATCAAATAAAATCAATCAGCCAATTAGGGGATCAATTCCTATAAAAAATCCGGAAGAGACCCCTCAAATTGAGGAGAGTCAATTAACGATACAGAACTAGGGCTTAAATAAGGCAAGTAATCAATATCATACCATATAGGGAGTCAGTCAAATCCCCAAACCGTACTGATAATTAGTTAAGGCAAGTATAATTAATCAAGGTCACAAATAAGGAAACAAATAAAATCCCAGAAAATATTAATTTTAACAGGAAAAGTATTTGAATCCCTAATAGAAACCAATCAGTAAAAATCCCAACGAATACTGATTTTAACAAGAACGAATTATTCAAAACTTAAACTAGAATCAGTCAATATAACTAGTTCACAGAAATAAACACAATAACGAAAAAATTTGAAGAAATGAGTGCCGGAAACAAGAACATCTAGGGTTTGAGCATACATACGAAAATTAATCAAACATGTAAAGAGATAGTCAGATTCAACATTTGAAAATTAAAAACCTTTTGAAGAAACTCAGGACGAACCCTAGTTTTAGAAAGAGTGATTAAAAATCGAAATAATCAATTAAAATAAGAGATTTTTTAGGGAAAACGCTTAATACTCGAATCATCTCAGATCTATAAAGATCTGAGAAGAATCGATAGTAATAACTAGGGTTTTTCAAAAAATAATAGAGATGAAGAGAATCGGTCAAAAGACCCGTGGATTCATAATAAAAACGAGAGAAAATCCTCACTTACAAACGAAAATGGCCTGAGAAGGCAAGTTTCAAACCAGAACCCGTTGGGTTTCCTTGAGATCTTCTCAAGGACCCATGAAATCGAAGAGCCATGGAGTGTAGGAGACCAAGGGTGGTCGGAGAATGCACACGAGCACTATACGAGGGAGGTTTACGCCGGTGATGGCGACTAGTATAGGTTGAGAGAGAGTTGAGAGATGTGGGAATGAAGGGAGGCAGAGTGTAACCAAATGAGCTAGTTAGAGGGTCGTTTTAGTTAAAAATGGTAAAGTTAATTGTGGACCGTTGATCTAAAGGATCAATGGCCACGATTAAAACGGTTTATGGGGCCGGGCAGGTATGTGTTGGGCCTGGGGGGTGGAATGGGCTGGTTTTTAAAGGGTGTTGGCTAATAATTAGGGGTTAGGTCCGAAAAAATTAAACAAATTAAATAGGATATTAGTTAAATACCCTTAATTATTAAAATAATTTTAAAAATAGCTAATTAAATGATAAAAAAAAATTCAAGCATGAAAGTGATTTTAAAATAAGTACTCAATATTATAAAAATATAAAAGGTCATTTTCTGTATAGATAATGTAGTTACGCATATGTAGGGGCTATTTTTGCAAAATAGGCAATTATAGTCTTAAAAATACAAATGTAATTTATAAAAATGTGATTAAAATATTTAAACACTCCTATGAACATAAATTATGAATTTAGATGATTAAATCATCATAAAATAATATGAGGAATAGTTTTGAACATTTATGTAACTGCAAATGCAGAAATAAATGGATTTAGGGCCTTTATAAAAAATTGTAGAAAAATTGTGAAACACTTGTGCATGTTTGTAAATGCATGTACCATATTTTGAAAGTACATATGCAAAATTAAAAATATATGAGGAAAAAATTGGGTATCAACATGGGGTAGTTGTGTATCGACAGGGAGAGGTGTTACCTCAGAGGAAAGACTAGGAGTAACCGAATAAATGGGTAAGCTTTGTGGTGTTGGGTCAGAATAGCAATGGAAGTAATTGGTCCTTTTTGAATGGGAATTCCCTACCAGCATTTGTGGTTGTACTCTTGGGTTGGACGGTTTGTGTGGCTCGGTTGAGTTGGGAAGATGCAATCCTAATGGTTTAGCTGCATGCGGATGGATCTTGGATAGTTCTCGATGGTTTCGGCAATGGCTTGTGTCGGCTTGCTGCTATGGGCATAAGAAATATGTTGTACATTATGGTTTTCTCCTGGATGGATATCAGAAGTTAATAGAAGGTTGGTATTATTGGATATCATATGTGAAGAACGTGTATTTTAGGAAAGACCCTTGATTTTTGGTTTTGCGGGTGTGTGGCTAGTGGCATGGTGATTACTGTATTTTGAGGCTTTTGAGGTTCAGGTTTTGTTACGCGGCCGAAAAATCTATATAGGTGCTTCAGTATGATGATGGGGTGTGAGTGATGTATCAACCATTCGATTAGCGTAGTTGAGTTGGGGGTATGGAAATTTTAGTATTCCTTAGGTTTTGGGGCTAGATGTCCCCATATGCGGGCTATTTCTTGTTTGCGAATTGTGAAGGCATGTTGAGAATGGGATAACTGATAGCGTACATTATCGATAGCTCTTTATGGAGTTTTGGGAGGATATTTACCTATTTGGGAATCATCAGAAATTGGGCTGGGAGCTATTTGAAAGCTCAACGAGGATATGTATTTTATATTAGGTCAAGTTTGGGTACTCTTGTGAGATTGTTATCACAGTTATATTACCGGGCAGAATGGATATTATTTGTGCCCCTGGCCTATGTTATGTGCTACTCTCTTATGCCGTGATGGGCTGTGAGGTTGTATGATTATTCTCCATGCATATTGTAATTCTGTTCAGGCCTTATGTCGATGTGGAAGAAATGGCCCTTGTGATGTTGATTGGCTCATTGCACCTTAGTTGTGCTTGCTTTCTTCCATGTTTTGTCTATTCTATTCATTTTTGCCATAGTTATACTTGTGCACTCTACTGTGTTTGATATCAGTATTCGTGTGATCAGTGAACCCGAACACTTTGGCTTGATAAATATCTGGGAGCGGGCTGCACGCTGCAGCGGATGTTATATGGGATACAATTTCCTTATGTTTATTTGGTGTTTTGTTTTCCCTCTGCGGGATGATTTAATGAAACTGTACTTTGTTGTTACACATGTTGTACTTGTTAGATAATCCTTATACCTTGATTTCCTTCTATTTGTACTGCATAACTGAGTTATTGCTGAGTTGGTGTACGAGCTGTGTGGCGTGAGAATGCGTGTGGTTCTGTGATGAGTTATTAGTTGGGCTACTTGTATTGGCTGAGATAAGGTTCTTAGACCTGAGATTCGCACTATCGTATTGGGGGTGAGGAGTGTTTGGAATTATGAGGCTGTTTCTGCTAAGATTTGGGCAATACTCCTTGACGGAAAAGAGAGCTTCTTGACTTGTTGACTTCATGGGCGGTTATGAGTTCCTGCATGTTTCTTTATCATGAGCAGCATTGTGGAGGTTCAGAACAAGGTTCTATTCAATGTGAAGTCTATTGCCGACGTCCAAAATGTTATTTGGGCAGCTATGGCGGTCAGAAGTTATTGCTACGGGCATTTGAGTTGTGTGGAACATCGTGTGATTGTACCCTGGGTTGGAATTATGGCTCGATTTGCTTGTTCACTTTTATACAGTGAGTTGATGCGAGATTCGGGTCCTATGATCAATTTCATATGTTGAGATTTGGGTTCTGTCCTAAGGTTATAGACTAAGGATGAAGCGAGATCTTCAGTTAAATTCTGTTGTCAGTCCTACATAGGTTTGGGTGATGGGGAATCACCCCCGGGTGTATGTATGGTGAGCTGATGCAGTGGTTTGATAGCTTTGGAACAACTCTTGGCACGTTCGAGGACGAACGTATGTTTAAGTGGGGGAAATGTAACGACCCGACCGGTCGTTTTTAGAATTTGCACTTTGCTCGGTAGTTTGGGGGCACAAGTGGCTCTGTAAGATGTATTAGGACTTGTGTGCAAAATTTGTGTTAATTCCGAGTTGATTTGATATGTTTTGGCGCTAGTTTCTGGAAGTAGAAAGTTCATTAAGCTTGATTTGAGGTGCGTTTCATCGTTTTGATGATTGTATGCGTGATTTAATGCCTCGACTAGGTCCGTGTTTTGTTATGGGACTGGTTGGCATGTTCTTACGGAGTTCCGAGGTGCTCGAGTGAGTTTCGGATAGGTTTGAGATGTGTTGCACTCGTTTTTATTATGTTTCGACGTCATTTCTTCAAGTATATATGGTACTGCACTAAGCAAATGAGCTCCGATTTCTGTTTGATTGAAGCATTAGATCCGTAGCATAATTAAGGAGCCATAGCAAAAAGAATCGACAAATTTGGACATCGTATGAGGATTTTATGGTCATTTTACTAAGAATTGGGCTGCCAGATTTATTAGATTAACTACAAAATTACTACCGACTTCGTATTTAAACATCTGTACTATTTTCAAATATTTAAACCAACATATCTCCTTCATTACAAAGTCAAATGGAGTGATTCAAAAGCCTAAATTGACTGAATTTCACAAGGAAACAACTGGAGGAATCAAAAGCGAGTTTTGGGATCGTTTGGCACGCAAAACGCGGCAGAACAGTTGGGCAAAAATACTTAATATCGAAAGTTTGTTCATTTGGTCATATTTTGAGTTGGGGAGCTCGGATTTGGACAATTTTTGGAGGTGATTTCCACTATATGGATTGGGATAAGTGTTCTATACTCGATTTTGGTAATAATTCATAAATCCATCTTTGTTTTACGCATTTGATTGATGATTTCAAAGTGAAATTTGGGGGTTTTGTCTAAAATTTCATAAAGTGAATTTTTGAGGTTTGAATATAGATTCGGAGTCAGGAGTGAAACTAGTATGGTTGGAATCGTAATTGAATGGGTGTTCGGATTTTGTATTTTTTGTCTAATCTTGTGTGGGGGATTTCCCCTTAGGATTTGAGTCTTCTATGTTGATTGTATTTCGTGTACGCGATGTGACGAGTGCATGCTCGGACTTAGTTGTGGAAAGTTGTCCTTTTAGGGCTCTTAGGTCCTTATATTCACCGAGTATGAAGTTGTTCTTGATATGACTGTGTTTCCTATTTACTAGTGACTTGGACCGTCTTTAAGAGGATATTGCACTATGTGTTGTTACAGTGAAATAACAGTCTTGCTCAGTCTAGAAAGTGATATAAGCAATTCTTTGTGGGCCAATTTTATGCCTGTGACCCCCCTACTTATTGTGTATCCTAGTTAGCCCGCTTGTAATACTATTTACTTTTGCAACCACACTATAAGCCTGACCCCTTTGTTTTGAATTGACTACTTGTTTAAACCTTTTAACTCTCTTGAGCACTTGATGTTGTTATGAGCTTGTAAAAACTAAATGAGGTATGGTCAAGTTTTTGAGTGGAACTATATAAAAAGAAAAAGGTGCAGTGTTTGAAAAATTGTGAGAGTCAGTTGTAGTGAATTGAAGAAAAAAAGGAGTTTGATTGAAAAAATGAAAAATATCAGAACTTAGAAAAGTAAAAGAGAATTGAGTCCATGCTAGTGGTAGTTCTCACCTTGTATGTTCTTAAAGATATGAGGATCTTGAAGCTACTATGAATGAAGTTTAGGGTTTCGTTCAACATAAGTGTGGGGTTTGAATTGTGAATGTATATGTATTAAATTATTTAGGGAGGTGTAGTCACTATATCCAAATCTATCCTACATGTCCCGCAGCCTAAATTACAACCAAATTAAGTCCTACTGGATCCTTGAATGAATGAGCTCAATAGGTAGAGTATTACACTAAGGTCAAGCCTATGGTACGTTTTTTGTGGCATATGAATTTTAATTCTGAGAGTGAGTGAATTCTTGCTATCTTGAGTTCCTAAGTATTCTTGAACTTTATTGTGTGTGGACCTACTCTCTATTGTTGTGTGAAGGCGCATGATTAGCGAAGATAAGGTGAAATCTTTGACCTTTTGTGTTAGAAAGTGAGCATGTTGTGAAAAATGCATGGTGCTCTAGATTCGAGTCTCGAGGCAAGGATGTTATGATAGGGTGCTTAGTCTGCTTTAAATACTCTTGGCATGATACGTTAGGGAAGTTGTCTGATAAGAAAGTCGTCTCTATATGAAGTGTCATTTGATTGCTCGAGGACGAGCAGTGGTTTATATGTGGGGTGTTGATTGTAGGCTATAATCAAGTGTTTTAGTCATAGTTTGCAATCTAATTACTGCATTTTACTTGTCTTTGAGCTTAAATATTAGTGTATTGCACTTATTATGTGTTTTATGCCTTGCAGGAAGTGATTTCGTTAAAAAGATATTCAGGAGCTAAACTTAACAAGTTGGAGCTTTAAAGTGTGAGTAAAAGCCTAAAGGATTACATCGAGATCGCGTTCGGGGGTCGTGAGCCAAGTCTGGTGTCAAAACGCGAAGAAAACGATTTACTATGTAAATCCTTCACTGTCGCACCGCTCGCGGCAGTGTATTTCTATTGCTGCCCGTCAGAACATGCTCTCCAAACTTCTCCACAAGCTCCTCACATGGGAGACGTATGGCGTGACGCGCCTATGTAATTTTCTCAAAGTATTTGTCCTGTTTCGGCTAGGAAAAGATAATTTTGCCTGGTCACACTCCTACAGGGTATAAATACACCAAAAAGATATTTTTGAAGGGACTTTGGACTTTGGAAGCTTTGGGAGAGCATTGAAGGCTACAAGACACGGGATTTCATCAGCTTTACATCAATTCAATACGGGAGTTTGGATTGTAACGTTAGGTTGATGTTATCTCATTCTTTAATTATATTTGTGATGACTTCCTCCATGATTATGGAGTAATTCCCTTAGGGTTTGACGGATATAGTGGTTAGATAAATATTTGTGGATTTTAACTCTAGTTCGTGCTTGAATTCGTTTATGGAGTTTTGAATATTGCAACTTTATTCGTCAGGTTATTTAATCGAAAGAGGAATATCTTGGTGATTATCCTTGCATTATTTTATTTGGTTTAATTTAGTGATTCTTCTAAGTAATCGAGAGAGCTTTTTGAATTGTTGATTAAACCAAGTCAGGAGAATATTCGAGAGACGTTTTCCTGAAGACTGGTCTATTAACGTATTCTTGCATATTTTCACAGTGCTTCATATTAGTTTATCTCGTAGAGTCCAGATTTAACTGGGAGAGGAATCTTGACCTTACTTTTAAGCTAATTATCGAATGAATTCGTAAGAATCATTAGAATATTAGAGTGAATTAAACTAGAGTTAAGTCCAAAATAGCTATCTTGCACCTATCCTGTCAAACTCTTATTCCTCACATCGATAAGTAACCAACTTCGCAATCTCCAATTCCTTGTTGTCAATTGTCAATTGCTTTATTTTAGTTGTGAAACGTAGTTCATAATCAATTAATTCAAGTGTTGAACCTCCTGAATAGCAATTAAATAAAAAATTACTCAAACATTGTTCAAATTCAATCCTTGTGGAGATGATATTATACAATACTATCTTTGATTAGCGAGCATCAATTTCATGTTGTATTTTGCGCTTGTCATAGCCACCGAAAAAAAGTGTGGCCTAAACTCTCAAAAGTGTGGCATTTGATCAAAAGCCACACTTTTTGACTAAAGGCAACGCTTTCTGGGGGTGGCCTAAAGTACGATTCCTATTCCCTAAGGCCACGCGTTTTGGGCGTAGCTTTAGAAGCCACGCTTTAAAAGCGTTACCAATAATATACAAAGCTCACGCTTTTATTGTTTGATATGACAACGTTTTTCATGTGCTAAAGCTACACCTACGAAGTGTGGACTTTGATACCTATTTGGCCACACTTTTGAAATGTGACAAATCTTGACTAGGTTATACAAATATTTTATATAAAATATTTATACGAGCCACAATTTTTAACCGAAAAAGTATATCTTTTACATAATCACATTTATTTCAAGTATTATACATTGTGACTTCAGCTTTAAATTAGACAATAAATAACAAAAAAAAAAACAATTCCGATGAACTTTAAACAAAATATTTTGTGTACTACACATATTAATAAAGCTATGTTTCAAGTTATGAACTAGCAACAAACTATAAAAAAACCAAATGTATTCATATAGGTGAATAATAAATATCACAATTGTCCAAAAAATCTTATTAAATTGGACTTGTGGCCACCATTTCCAATTGGATCACCTGCATTTTTCCACACATTTAAGATAAAATTAGAAATTACAAACAGAAAAAAATATAGTATGCACTGGTTAAAGTAACAGTCGTCTTACTAAGAACTAGCAAAAATCTGACATAAATTATAATGTAAAAAGTACAACAACCTTTTTTTGGTCAAGATATTTCATTACAGCAACAAGTAGGTGCTGGATTACGAGTAAACTTTGATTACAAGCTCCTTTAACTATGTATGGAGATAATGCAGTCAACAAAATTACTAACACTTCAACGTCATGAATTGGAATCAGAAAACTAATTGTGAGAAAATTGAGAAAGAATCACCCTAGACGAGTAACAAGAGTATAAAACTATAAATTCAGTTAAACACTTTCAAAAATCCAAAGTAAAAACTAGGCGATAAAGAGGGTGCATTATTTAGGTTTTGTCAGTACCATTTTCTCAATTATATCTTTATGCAATGGAGAGTACCTATAGGGTCGATTGTTGACAGGATTTGTTCCCTCATTCAAGGCAATGTGATGATCAAATTTTTCCCTGAAAGGTGGCAGCTCTTTTGGTTCTTGAAACACTTTTTCATAGTCCTACAGAACCTGCTGAATTTTCACTTGTTCTACATCCTTCTGTCTTGCCTCTTTCACCTCTTTAGGAGTCACTTTGATCATGAACAGTTGTACATCCTCCCCATTCACTTTCTGTAAGGAAGAAGAATCTATCATCTTCAACTTGGGAGTCATTCCTTGCAATGAGAAAGACTTCCCTTCATACTCAAACTTCATAGTTAACTTCTTGAAGTTGAACATTATGTCTCCTAAGTCGCTGAGCCACTGAACTCCTAGTACCACATCACATGTCTCTAAGGGCAACAATAAAAAGTCAGCTCTGAAGACAGTATTGTGTAGGAGCCACTCCAGTCCTCTACACATGCCAGATATGGAAACTTTATTATAATATGTCAGGTTTGCATCTAGCAAGTTACATGGGTCTACCCTCCACCCCATCTTTGACACCAACCCACTGTCCATAAAGTTATTTGTTGAGCCAGTATCAATCAATATATTCAAGGGTCTCCTGTGAGAGTATCCCTTGAGTCTCAAGGTTTTATAGCATGTGTTACCATGCAAGGCATGAATAGAGATCTCACATGTTTCTGTTATCTCTTCTATATTGAACAGCTCTTCTTCTAATTCTTCTTGTGATCCTTCTTCCTCAACCAATTCCGACAGATACAACTGATCCTTGTTCTTTCAAATGTGGCCTGGTTCAAATTTTTCATCACACAGGAAACAGATTCCCTTGGCCCTTTTCTCACTAAGCTCAGCTGGTGTCAACCTCCTTCGTTTGAACTTGTCATTTCCTGCAGCTTGGGAGGGTCGAGGGAGTTGGTTAGCTGGAGTGGTTACTGGTTTATTATAAGGAAATGATTGTGCTGGGGAATTGGTTCTAGAACTGGAATGCAACAGGGATTGTTTCATGGCTTTGGATTGCTTAAGGAAGATAGACTCTTGCAATCTTGCAAGGTGGTATGCTTGAGGTAAAGAATAAGGTTTAAGAATCATTTTGATCAGCATCCCCTAAGTCAGGATTCAACCCTTAAAAATATACTGATAGCATAATATAGCTCCAGATTAAGCCTAGTCATAGCTCTATCAAAAGACTCCAAAAATTCAACCACCCCTCCAGTTTGTTTCGATTTAACTAACTCACTCATAGGGTCATCAAATTCTGCTCCATGTTGGGAATAATAAAATAATAATCCCGCCCAGGAACAATACCCACGGTAAATAACAATAACACAAGAGAGTAACAGCGACACCAAATATTTTAACGGGATAAAATACAATATCCCAACGGAGCAATATTACCACTATAATATTACAACTTAGTAGTGTCAAGAGACTACTACAACTTCGAAAGAAATAACACTCTTTATTTTAAATACCTCACTACAATATTACTCCCACTTACTATTTATCTCACAGACTACAATCTGTGGATTACTCTCTCTAACTCTCTGTTGCTTCTCTCTCTTTTTTGGTGTGTTTAAACTGAACGAGCGAGGCTCTTATTTATAGTGAAACTTGCCAAGCTCTAAACCAATCAGATTGATTTAGTTTGTTGCAATTTGATATGCAAGTTCTCATTGCCGAGAACAAGATTCGTCAACTTGCAACAACCATTCAGAAAACCAATTTTGCAAATTGGTTTTACATTGTTGCCGACTTGTTTTGTCTCTGGTTGCAAGTTGTTGCCAACTTTCTTCTTTTCTTTACTTTATTAAATGGGTTCTACACTCCAAACCTATCTGACAGCGCCCAAATATACTCCTTCCAGCTTGGGTAAGAAAGTTGCAGCTGTGATCTACTTCTCATGTAAGCTCTATGCGACTTCAGAGCCAAGTCATCTAGATGAATTGAAGTCACTCAGTTTATCACGGTGAGGAACCTCATCCATTGAAAAGAATTGTTCTATCTGGTACCACCAGTCTTGAAACCCCTTCCCACTGAACGTAGGACAACCAATCCTATATTGTCTTAAAAGGTAACGTGGTTGTTAGTTTTTTGTTGGGGTGTTGTATTGGTATGAGGTAAACGGGTGACACAAGAGGTATAGGGGCCAAATTCGGAGGTATGGGGTTTGAAATATAAGGGTATGAACGAAATTGGTAATGGAGTAGGGAATAGAACATGAAACTTGACCATTAGCTCCTGTCATCTGAGGGTGATATTGGGGAATGGGTGCTAAGTTCAATTGGGTGTGGTGTGGTAACCCATGGTACTGGACAGATTAGGTGTGAGTTGTAGTAGTCGTATGAGAAGCAGTAGCTGGGATGGGTGAAGTTGATGGACTAAAATTTTGACTGGAATTTGGGTGGTGGGGTATGTGGAATCGATGAAGAAGGCAGAATTTGGAGTTGGGCGACAAGCATTTGGGAGGTATTAGAGATTTGAGTAACTGGGGAACTAAAATGTTGGCCAGTAACTGGGTTTCGAACACAGGGTAGATGAAAACCCATAAATATGTTCACATTAGGGTTAGGACTTAATGGGGGAAATGAGATTGGATCATTGAGACCTACCAAATATTGTGGTCCGTCGGTGGGGGAGTACAGATCAGCTCGATTCAACACTGCTGAGCTGGTTTCCTTGCCCTTACTAGAGTTGTGACTCGCCGTGAAATTCTCCTTCAGCTCACGAAATTCTTTTTCATTTGCGAATTCCAGTTGGTTTTGTCGAACATTAACATTAGCAACCTTAATAGCTACTTAATCCAATCGATTTAACACCTCCTTGATTTCGCCAGACATTATGAGCTCCCACAGTGCCGGAAATTGCTCTGATACCACTGATGTAATTCAAGATTAATAAAGGAAAAATTAAGAGAATCAGTAAGAGAAGGAAATAGCAGAAGTCATTCTTTTTATATCTTTCATTGAACACCCTTTTGGTACATATACCACTCAATTAGGAAGATACACTTGAGTGTAAAGTAATATAACTAATATACTTAAGTGTAAATAAGTAAGGGATCAAACTGTCAATATCTCAAAACTATACAACTGCCTTAACCACTTATTCCTTACTACTACTAAAGCGTAAAGTACTACTTCCCGCAGTTGTGCACTACTCATTTACTCTTCAAATCATATCAGTCACTTTAAGCCGAGAATTTCTTTTATGCTTAATTAAAAAGAAGTTGATGAAATCTTTATTAGTTATAATCTGTCTTTTTTTAAGTTTTAATCTTTCCTTCTTCTTTTTTACCTCATGAGCAGTTTTTCCATAATTATAGAATATATCTGGATGTTTTTCGGCTAAATATTGTCGGGTTTTGGCCAAATAGATGTTCTAGGTTATTTATTGAAAGTTGAACAAGTTTTTTTTGTTAGAAAAACTAGTTTTATAATTTTCCTATAAAATTATTAGGTCGAAGGCACTCTGTAATTAGAACTAATATTTTGTCATCACAATTGTGTTGACGATGAATCTCCATCAAATCTTGAACAATCCTTTGCTCATATTTTATCCAAGCATAGAGAGGCGTTAAGAGGAAGGGGATATACACTCAAATGAGAAAGAAATAACACAGAAGCCCTAGTTAGTCATTTGCCTATTTCACATGGGCTGCTCCCACGTGCCATCTAGAAGATTCTGATTTAATTATAATAGATGTATACATATTTTGTTAAAGGAAGTTAAGGTTGAGTGGATGACAACTCATCTAACCACTTATTCTTACTTTCATTTGTATATAAACACTTGTACCATATGATTGTATACACAGAAATATAGATTACATATTTTCACAAAATATTTTCAGTCAATTCTCTCTAAAATCAACATGGTATCAAAGCGAGTTTGCTCGATCCATTTCTAGATTCTTTGAAGATAGTTCTATCAAGTTTTTGCTTTGGCAAATTGAAATTAATTTGTTTCGATTCATTATCTCTTGTGATTTACTTTGTTTTTTTTAACAATTGCATATTCTCTGTTGTTTTCTATCATTAATGGAAAAAGACAATCCTTTTGGCACGAGGCAGATTGTGGTTGACAGTTCACATCCTCTTTACTTGAGTCCTTTGGAAAATCCTTGTGTGCTGCTTTATTCTTACCCTTCGATGGCACTGGATATGCAGATTGGAGGAAATCTATGTTAATTTCCTTATCAGCAAAGAATAATTTAGGTTTTATAAATGGAAAATTTTCAAAACCTGGAGAGGATTCACCATATTTGGACCTTTGGATAAGGGTTAATGATATGATTATGGCTTGGCTGCTTAATTCTTTGACTAAAGGCATAAGGTCGAGTGTGTTGCATTCCCAATCTGCTAAAGACCTATGGAAACAACTTGAAGACAGGTATGGTACATCAGACATTGCAATGCTATTTGGATTACGGTCACGACCCCGGTTCGCCCTACGTGAACCATTGTGACGTCACCTAGTCTCTACGACTGGGTGCCATCACGATGGTTCACGGAGGGCGAATCAGATTCGTGACAAGTTGGTATCAGAGCTTGATAAATTTTGTATTATTGAACTCATATCGGAATGGGTAATCAGTTTTTGTAAAATTTGTCGGGTTCCAAGATGCGGGCCCGGGGGTCGACTTTTGGACCGATTTTTAGAATTTGATCAAGATTGAGACTTTATGTTGCGGAATAGTTTCGTATGTGTTTTATTTGTGCTTTGAAGTTAATTTGGTTAGATTTGAGCCGTCCGGAGGTCTTTTCACCCGAGAAGTGCATCTTAGAGTATCAATTTGTCGTCTTTGAGGTAAGTATCTTGCCTAACTTTGTGTGGGAGACTTTCCCTTAGGATTTGAGTCTGCTATGTTGATTGCAGTTCGTGTACGCGAGGTGACTAGTGCGTGCTAGGACTTATTTGTGTAAAATTGGCCTTTTAGGGTTCTTAGGTCCTTATATTCACTATGTATGAATGTGTACTTGATATGCTTGAGTTTTCCACTTACTAGTTTCACCTCTACATGTATCTAGTTGGAATTAATTGCTCATGATTCATTCTTAATGCTTATTTGACTCTTACTAAACTGAAGATTTTTACCTCTTCTATTGTCATGATATCTTTCATAACTGCTCATCTTTATTGGAAATCATTATTATCTCCCCTGTAATTGTTTAGTGTTGATTGAGGTGATGATTATCTTCCCACTGCTCATCCTTAATTGAAATTATTGTATATTCTTCGTAAATTGCCCAACCTTTAGATAATCTATATTTAGTTGACATTTCTTTGTTTGGAATTATTTAATTCGTGTTAGCTTCCTTGTTGTTGAATTATATATTATGGGATCGTTGCTTCATATTATTGTCTCTCGTATTGAGTTGTTCTTATCACGCTTAGTATTATCTATTGTGGTTATTCCTTGTGAGCTAGTTTTACCGTCTCCTTGTGCTCGAAAGTTCTTAAGTTGATTTACTTGTCGTGTTCTTGTATATATTGTCATTGTTACTGTTGTACTTGTTGTGGTGGTGCACGAGGTTCCTGCCGTGCGGTTGTTGATATTGTGATGCACGAGGTTTCTATCGTGCGACTGTTGTTATGGGGCTGCACGAGGTTTTTGCCGTGCTATTGCTACTATTGATATATTGCACATGCGACCTGATAAGGCGGGGTATGTATATATATGTTTATATGTGGGTTGCGCATGTGGCGAGACAAGGTGGGAACATTATGATGCACATGTGGCAAAACAAGGCGGGCACTTATTATGTTATTATCTGCACACGTGGCGAGACAAGGTGGGCTATGTCAAGGATTGATTGTGACGATTTGTGATGGCCTGGGGGCATTCTTGTTATTTAATATTGTATTGTGGTACGCTTACCTGTATGAGCTTTATCTCGTGGAGTTTGTGAGGAAACATCTTACGTGCTCTCCGTTCTTTTCCTTACGCTTATTAGCTGGTAGGAACTATGTTAAATCACTTGCACAAGCATACACGTATTTGAACACTTTTATTGGACGTGAAGTCCTCCTGATCTTGCTGAGTATAAATGTACACCCTCGTTTACTTGTTATATATGTAGGAGTGGCTCTAATTAGCAAGTGAGTTGTCAGCATGACCATGAGGTTGATGGGGGGCACAGGATGCCAAGTGTTGGATTTCAGGTACTGGGACTCCTGAGCAGTAATTTGTCCGAGATTGGGTACTTCATGGAAATTGTTGGATAAGACCTGATGTGAACACTGTTGTAGGACTTGAGTTATTGCTTACCTTTACTGTATTATGAATTTAGGATTTGGGTTTGTGTTTTCGTTCGCTCTTCTATGTCATTATTTTGGTATTTCCCCCGTTACTTATCATTTGTCTTCCCTTATTGTGATTGTAGTATTGTTAGCCATTTCGTGTAGTCTTTATATATACATCATGTTCTGTTGTTCCTATATTTGTACAGTTTATTGGACCGGTAGGTGTCTTGACTATTCCTCATCACTACTCCACCGAGGTTAGTCTTGATACTTACTGGGCACCAATGTGGTGTGCTCATGCTACTCTTTTATACATTTTTGTTGTGCAGATCCAGGCACTTCCACTTAGTCTTATCATCCTTGAGGCGAGGTGCTTCTGTAGAGACTTCGAGGTATATCTGTCGCGTCCGCAGACCGTCCCTTTTCTATCTTTCTATATTAAGTATAGCCCTTCAGTAGATTCCTCTTGTTAGACATTTCCGGAGTTAGAGCTTCTTATGTATCTCTTAGCTTGTGATTCATGGGGTTCCGGCTTTTGGGAGTGTTAGGTTGAGATTTTGTACTGTTATGTGTCGGGAGGCATCTTAAACACTGTATTACTTTACTATTTCGGTTTTTAAATTATTTCTTCCGCAATTGTTGTTTAAATTTCTCATTGTTAGGCTTACCTAATTGTAGATACTAGGGGCCATCGCGATGGTTCACAGAGGGCGAAACGGGATTGTGACAAAAGAAATTATTAAAAATTGTGCAAGGATCATCTGATATCGCAACATATTTTAACAATATCAAAGCAATTAGGGACGAAATAGAAGCTATAGATGCAAGGGTTCCTTGTATTTGTATTTAGTGCAAATGTGAAGCAAAACAGAAGAACAGAGATTTAGAAAACAGACACAAGCTTCTGCAATTTTTTATGGGAGTGAATGAATCCTATAATACCTGTAGAGGGAATATCATGATGATGACTCCTGAACCAAATATTGACAAGGTATATTCTCTTCTTCTTCAGGAGGAGAGACAGAGATCTATTCATCCAATGACATGTTCACCTTTTGATTCCAGCTCCTTCTATGTATCTGCACAAAAACAAATGAATTATCCAGGGCAAGGATAAACTGAATTTTAATACTTTTTCCAAAAATGGTAATAAGTTCAACACAGTCAAGGGAAATGACAGGAGAAATATGTTTTGCAACTATTGGCAAAAACCAGGACATACTATAGAAAAATGTTTTAAGCTCCATGGATATCGTTCCAACTTTAAATCTAATAAACCTAAAACCTTTCATAATCAACATGTAGTGCAGGCAAATTACGCTATAACTGAAGATGAAAATCACAGCATAATGGGGAACCCAACAAGATGCTTTAATACACAGGGAGACATTGATCAACACTCTGCTTTTCAAACTAATCAAAGGAATCAGAATTCACGTGCTTTTAATACACAGGGGTTACAAATTCACAACCCTATAGGAATAAGCCAAGAGCAATATTCTCATCTGATGGACATTCCACAACAAGTAAAAATTGGTCAACAAGCAACATCAACTTCTGAGGTTAATGTGACTGCAAATTGTGCTGGTATTGCTCCTATTTTACCATCTATTCTTCCTGTTAAATCCTTCATTCATTCATGGATTCTTGATACTGGAGCATCAGAACACATGAATTTTGATAAATCAATTCTCTTTGACACTAATATACTACCTTACCCTTTAATTGTTAACCTTCCATATTCCTATAAGATAAAAGTAACTCATGCAGGGAGAGTTACTCTTTTTCCAGACCTAGTACTAAATAGAGTCCTATTTGTTCCCTCATTCAAATTTAATTTGTTATCTGTGCACAAATTCTGTCCTTAATTTGGAGTTGACCTGAGTTTCAGTGCCATTTTATGCTCTTTGCAAGGCCCTTAACTGAAGAGACCACTAGGTCTTGGTAAAATCAGAAATGACCTCTACATTCTTTAGTCCATCAATTCACCACCAGAGAACTCACTTAGACAATCAACTACTGTTTCTAATGTTTCAGTTTCTTTACATAACTCTGCTAGTTGTTTTCCAATTCACTCTATGTCTACATCTGTAAATGCTACTCAAAATATGTGGTATGTTAGACTTGAACATATGTCTATTTCTAGTATTAAAAACATTGCTTGTTTGCCTCCAGATGCATTGAATAAAGATGTCCATCCATGTACTATTTTCCCTATGGCTAGATAACATAAACTACCTTTTCATTTTAGTTCAATTTCTTCTTCTAAAGTCTTTGAACTAGTACACATTGACACATGGGGACCCTACAAAACACCTACTCATGATGGATTCAAGTGTTTTCTTACTCTAGTTGATGATTTTAGTAGAGGTACTTGGACATATCTCCTAAGAACCAAAGGAAATGCCTTTACCATTCTTCAATCTTTTATTTCCATGGTGGGAAGACAATTTGACACAAAAGTAAAAACAATAAGATCCGACATTGCCTTAGAACTTGGATCTAGTATTACAGCTATTACATATTTTCATTCAAAAGGAATTATCCACAGACAAGTTGTGTTTCCACTCCATAATAAAATGGTGTAGTAGAGCACAAACACAAGCATTTGTTGGAAGTTTGTCGGGCTCTTTTGTTCCAGTCACATCTTCCTATTACCTATTGGGGAGATTGTTTGCTTACTGCCACATTTCTGATTAATCGGTATCCTACCAAACTTTTACATTACAAAACACCCTTTGAAATTTTGTTTCACAAACCTCCTGACTATTCAATTTTAAGATCTTTTGGTTGTTTGTGTTTTGCCTCTACCCTCTCTTAAGGAAGAGGGAAGCTAGACCCTCGTGTTGTGGCTTGTGTATTCATTGGTTATCCCTATGGAAAGAAAGGCTACAAATTATTAGATCTATAGTCTCGTCACATTTTTATCTCCAGAAATTTTGTTTTCCATGAGTCCATATTTGCTTTTTCTTCTAAGTCATCCCCTGCTTCTCCTCTATTTCCTTCTTCTTCCATTCCACATACAGATACCCCTTCTCATACTGTTTTACCTACTACTTCCACACCTACTAATCCCTCCTCTTCTTCTGATCTTTCTCCTTCTCCTATTGATCTCTCTACTACTTTCCATAGTCTTATCTCACCCAGTACTATCTCCAGTCCTTCTTTCTCCACTTCCCCTTCTCCTATTGTGGTGGAAACTACATTATGTATGTCTCTTAGAGAACATATAACCCCTACTTATTTGTGGTGTTGTACACTTAGCAGATGTCTTCACCTCATGTTTTCTATCCCCTCCTTCACCTACTCAGTTTTCATTCACTGCTTTATCCCCTTCTAACCAGTCTTTACTCAATTTTATCCCTCATATTCAAGAACCTGCATCATATTCCCAGCTGCCATGCACCCTGATTGGTAGGAAGCAATGGCTAAGGAAATTGATGCCCTCTTGACTAATGAAACTTGGGATGTAGCGCCTCTACCAGCTGGGAAAAAGGCTCTTCCATGCAAATGGGTCTATAAGGTCAAACTCAAATTTTATGGAAGTGTGGAGAGGTTTAAGGTTCATTTGGTTATTCGTGAGGCTACTCAGAGAGAATGTATACATTTCACTAAAACCTTCTCTCGTGTGGTCAAGATGACTATCATTCATTGTATTCTAGCCATTGCAGTTAAGAAAAGGTTGGGGGTTATATCAATTAGATGTCAATAACGCGTTTTTACATGGAGATCTATCTGAGGAAGTGTAAATGAAGTTTCCAGCTGGGTTACAACCTCCCTCTCCTAATATGGTCTGTCGCCTGAAGAAATCTCTTTATGGTCTTCGACAGGCTTCCCGTCAATTGTATGCTAGGTTGATTGCTGCTTTGAATTTTAAGGGTTACTCTCATTCACTCAACGACTACTCCCTTTTTTACAAAAAGACTGGGGATTCTATGTCACTAGGGGCTGTCTATATGGACGACATTTTACTCACTGGCAACAATTATTTAGAACTTGAGGATCTCAAGCATTTTCTGGATACTGAATTCAAAATTAAAGATTTGGGGGACTTATATTTTTTTCTTAGCATGGAAATTTCGCGTGAGCCCCAGGGGTTGATTCTCAGCCAACGTAAATTCATACTTGAGTTTCTTACTGAATTTGATTGTCTTGGCTTATCTCCTGCTCGCTCTCCTCTTGACGAATCCTGTAAACTTCTTTCCCGATGTTGGTGAACCTATTTCTAATCCCACTCTTTACCGCCGTCTTCTTGTCAAACTCAATTTCTTGACACATACTCGCCCAGATCTTGCTTTCACTATCTTGCACCTTAGCCAATTTATGCAAGACCCTCGTGCTCCTCATCTTTCCGCTGCTAAACTTTGTCTTTGCTACCTCTTGTCTGACCCAGGTTTAGGTATTATTTTTAATGCCTCTTATTCTTCTGATCTTCTTGTTTTTTGTGATTCTGTTTGGGGCTCTTGCCCTAACTCTCGTCGCTCTGTTAGTGGCTATTTCATCAGCCTTGGTGACAGTCCCATTTCTTGGAAATCCAAGAAACAGCCTTTCATTTCTTTTTCCTCCGCCGAAGCTGAGTATCGTTCCCTGCGTCGGGTAGTTGCCGAGCTGACTTGGCTCGTGCGTCTCTTGTCCGGTCTTTATATCTCTACTACTCTGTATGTTCCCCTTTTCTTCGATAGCCAGTGTCACGACCCATTTCCATACTAGGTCATAAGGGTGCCCGACCCCATTGCCAGGTAAGACAATGCGGAAACATTTCTAAATTTCATATGTTACTTTTATCAAAAAAAAATTAGTAAAGTAGATACTTCAATTTGGAGTTTTAATCAGAAGTGACCAATAAGATAAATACCATGATTATACAACCCAAAATAAATGTCTGCCAAAGTGTGTGCCAGAACCTGGTGTCACAAGCTACGGGAAACTAGTAGAATACACAAAAGAATCATACTATCCTACTGTCCGAATCAGGATAGACAGCAAAAGAAAGGTACAAAAGAAAGACTTCTTCAGGCTGTAGATCGGCATAGAGGGAAAGCAACTCACCATAGAAGTCTTTGGCCCGCTCAAGGATGCGCACCAGAAGGATAACCAGATCCACCTGCCTCAGATCATGTACAATTAAGTACAGAAGTGTAGTATGAGTACATAAACAATATGTACCCACTAAGAATCCCGTCTAATCTCGAAGAAGTAGAGACGAGAGGTCGACCTGATACTTACTACGGTCAAATAATATTTCAAAGTATTATACTAAGCATGGAAATTACTAATACTCAACCGTTTATAGCAAGAAGTATAAGTCATATTCTTCACAATATTCCAATTTACTATTTACATTTCGAGATACTAGCAAAACAGTGCAAGTATAAGTTTCCACATAGATATCATGCGCACATTATGCCGAGGCGACGGCCCGAACCAACAGAAATAAACTGTGCACTACCGAGGATCGGCGGCATGCCTATAGATGCATCTATTCATACCGAGGCGATCGGCCCGATCCACAAATAACAAGCAATATCAAGAATACACACGAAGGCACATTAATATTCAATAATGCCATACAAGAGTTCAACAGGTATACAAGTTCGCTCTTATTCCAGTTCAAGTCTCTAGCATATCCTAAGTGATCTCATTAGCAAGATAATATAGAGATTTTCATAAATAAAGCATGATGTACCGGACAATCAACATAATAGTAGCTAGGTACGGACGCTCGTCACCTAGTGCGTACGTAGCCCCCGCATTTAGCAACAATTACTCAATTATTATTCCTATGGGGACAATTCCCTCTTACACGGTTAGAAAGGAGACTCACCTCGCTCCAAAGCGCACTTCCAGATATCAAGAAAAATTCCAAACCCTCAATTCGGAGCCGATCGATCCCAAACTAGTTAAATGAAGTAAGAACTAATTAATATAGGCTCACAAGATCGAACTCTAGCTATTTAAGCAATTTCCCAACCATTTACATGAGTTTCCTAAATTCCGACACCGGGCCCACGTGCCCGGATTCCGAGATTTTTCGAACAAAGTTGTTCTCTACAACCTAAGGATCATTTATATATGATTTCTAGTTCATTTCATAACATGTTTTGTGGTTAAATCTAGGTTTTTGTAAAACCCTAGGTCTTGCTCTAACCCCTTAATGTTTACCTAATTTCTAGTGTTTAATCTACCTTATACAATGATATTAAACCACAAATAGGTAGCACACACTTACCTCAAGATGCTAGATGAAATCCTCCTCTCAAAAACTCCCAAATCGCCCAAAGGAAAAGTGAATAATGTGTTAAAATGACTTAGAACCCGTTTTTAATGAACCTCACTGGTTCAGTGACTTCCGCTTCTGCGGTAAGGGGACCGCATGTGCGGTCCCGCATCTGCGAAAAAGGGGAGAGAGGCTGGGACCGCATCTGCGGTCTATGAGCCGCATCTGCGGCTTGGGGGCCGCATTTGTGAAAATGGCATGGTCGCCCTGGGCCGCTTCTGCGATTGGAATGCCACATCTGCGGCCCAAGAACCGTAGATGCAGTTATGACAGAAGCAGCAAATCCTTCAGCTCATTTCCAAAATTTCCACTTCACTCAAGCCTGTGCAACAAAAACGCACAGAAGTGTAGTATGAGTACGAAAACAACGTGTACTCAATGAGTATCCCGTCTAATCTCGAAGAAGTAGAGACGAGATGGTCGACTTCGACACTTACTAGTAGTACAATAATGATATATCAATAATATGTTAAATCGCGGATTTTTATAAACATGATATAATTCGATAGGTTGAAGCAAATGAACAATTTCTCCTTTATAGGAAATTTCCAAATTTCCGTTTTATCATTTATACAATTATTCTCAAGCCGGAAAGAGGCTATAACAACTTTGATAAGTTTCAAGGCAAGCAATACAAGCATGCGCAAATCATGTCGAGGCGTACGGCCCGCTCCAACAGAAAATAAATTGTGCACTGCCAAGGGTCGAACGTCGCGAACCATAGATGCATCTATTACCCTGCTCGCGAACTATCCATGCGACGCGGTAAACATAAATTAAACAATCACCCTGCTCGCGAATAATGCATGCGACGCAGGTACACATAGAACTACATGCTCAGATAGCAAATTAAGAATTTATCAGGGAATATTTATTCAAATAAAAGCCACTTTCTCTTTTAACAATTTAAGAAAAGAAGTTTAATCCTTTTTTAACATTATTTATTAATTCGATGTGGTTTAAGCAATTCGAGCTGTCAATAGGTTTACAATTAATCCAAGTATAGCATGCTTTTAGGTCCTATACTACCCGGACAGTAGCATAATAGTTGCTACGCACGAACTCCCGTCACCTCGTGCGTACGTAGCCCCCACAAATAGGAGCACATAACCAATTAATTCACCTATGGGGACAATTCCCTCTTACAAGGTTAGAAAGGAGACTCACCTCCCTCCTAGATCCATAACCGGCATTCCACGCTCCTCCGAAGACTTAAATCGACACACAACACTCCAAAACTAGCCAATGGTTATACAAATCCATTAATATATGCTCAATTACTCATTACAATCCAATTTATAGCAATTCCCAACACCGATTAAAAAGTTGACAAAATTTCCCTCGGGCCCACGTGCCCGGATTTCTAAATTTTTCGAAGATAAAGTTTACCCATGAACTCACGAACTCAAATATATGATTTTCTCTTAATTCCATACCCAAAATCGTGGTCAAAATTCAAGAATACAAATTTCCTAGGTTTTCTTCAAAATCCCAAAATTTCTACTAACTTACATGATTTTCCATGTTAAAATCTAGATATAATCCAAGTAATTAACTTGCAATAGGTGGGAATCACTTACCTTGACATGGATAATGAAAATGGAGCACCAAAATCGCTCCTAGGTCGGCTCCCATGCAGGAAATGAGATGAAATGAGCCAAACCCATTTCTTTACACTTATAGACTGCCCATACGACTCTTCTTCACGTTCGTGAGACACACATCGTGTTCGCGAAGAAGAAAATTTCCAAAAAAACATTATCGAAACTCTCCTCAGATAGCCTCTAGTATAATGGCCATAACTTTTGGTACAAAACTCCAAATGACAAATGGTTTAATGTTTTGGAAAGTAGACACCAAGATCTACAGCTTTCAGGTTTTGGTCGTCTCCCAATTTCTTATAGATTTTGGGATATAAGCTGCCAAAGTTAGCCCTGTGCAATACAATTTCTTCTTCTTCTTCCCGGACAGCCAGTAGTGTACCAGCCATAACTTTTTGTACACATATCTAAATTCTATACGGTTCACTTTTCTGAAAACTAGACACAATGGGCTACGACTTTCATTTTTGGATCATCTCCAAATTTCTTATAGATTACGAGATATGAGCCCCCGAAGTCTGACCTGTGCAGCAGAGATTTCCTTTTTCGCGAACGAGAGAACCACTTCGCGAACGCGAAGAACAGAGTCCCTGAAGCCAAATCCTTCTTCGCGAACGCCAGAGGATCCTCGCGAACGCGAAGAACAACACCAGATACCAGCACCAGCTATTTCAAAACAGCCCGAAATGATCCGAAACCACCCCGAAATACATCCGAGGCCCCCGGGGCCCCGTCCAATCACACAAACCAATCCCATAACATAACACGGACCTGCTCGAGGCCTCAAATCACATCAAACAACATCGAAATCATGAATCGCACCCCAATTCAAGCTTAATGAACTGTAGAACTTCAAACTTCTACATTCGATGTCGAAACCTATCAAATCACGTCCGATTGATCTAAAATTTTGCACACAAGTCACATTCGACATTACGGACGTACTCCAACTTCCGGAATCGGAATCCGACCCCGATATCAAAAAGTCCACTTCCGATCAAACTTCTCAAAAACCTTCAAATTTCTATCTTTAGCCACATGACTCTAAAATGACCTACGGATCTCCGAGTTCACTTCTGATCGCGCTCCCAACTCCAAAATCACCATACGCAGCTACTCCCAGACTCGGAATCCCAAACGGACATCGATAACACTGAAATGCACTTCAAGCCAAACTTATGAAATTTCTTCCAAAATGCTAGCTTCCACAATAGGGGCCAAAATGCTCCCGGGTCATCCAAAACCCGCTCCGAGCATACGCCCAAGTCCGAAATCATCATACGAACCTACTAGAACCTTTAGAACCCGATTCCGAGGTCGTTACTCTGAAATCCAATCTTAGTTGATCTTTCAACTTAAAGCTTCCAAAATGAGAATTCTCTTTCCAAATCAACTCCGAACTTCCCGAAAGGAAATTCCAGCTATGCGCACAAGTCATAATGCCTGAAATGAAGCTGCTCATGGCCTCAGACTGCTGAACGGTGCACTAGAGCTCAAAACGACCGGTCGGGTCATTATATTCTCTCCCACTTAAATATACGTTCGTCCTCGAACGTGACGAGAACTACACTAAAGTAGTCTGAAATCACTGTTTAACACCTCGAGCACCTACCCATGCTGCCACAACTCAGCTGAGCACCCTAGCTCGATCACTTTGAAGATATTCTTTTTCACTTAAGCAAATAAGCCTTAGAGCCCAATTCCAACATCCGGAATTCTCTGTCAGGCCTGTTTCCAACATACGATCACCATATCAATCACTACACGCTGTACCCAAACATGACGGCACAATTTTTGCTGAATTCACACCTTGCATCACTTTACTCACCGGACCACAATAACACTTTCTGATCAACTTAGTCGAAATTCCACGAATCTGATGCTCCCATTGCACCTCATGACATACATAGGTCTTACTCTAACTCTTACAATGCCGCCACGACAGAAGAGATGTGTAGAAATTCATAACCAACTGCCGAATCAACAAATCATTGGGTCTATACTCCTGACAAGAACCATCACTTCATTCTGAACCGAATAATGGCTTTAGCTCCTTATTGTACTTCATATAATCAGATTGCACGGATCTTAAATCCAATAATCTCGTCTCACCCAATACGAACTTCTCAGGCAATAAGCCCCCCAAACATGATCAAAAAGTCTCATATGACGCCATAATGTGCCAATAGGCTGCCAATTCGAACGCGTTACAGAAAGGAAAACGAATTCTGAAAAGGAAATCCAATTACCTCGTTCGCGAATCAAACATGCGACGCAGGCACATAGCTAACACGAGTTTTCCTCAGACAATAGGAAATAAAACACATAGAAACAGATATACGGAACTGTACTGAACATCACATTGTTGCGGCGTGCAACCCGATCCAAATAACATACCCATGGCGGCATGCCATCCGATCCACACAACATAACCATGGCGGTGTGCCACCCGATCCACACGTAGAACTCACATAAGGAGATGCACATTGAGCTAAATTGCTCATTACAACGAAATACCGAACATCGGTCATAAACATGCTAAGTGCATAATACCATTCCCTGGGGAGACATATAACGCTATAAGTCACAAACTCGAGCACACCTGAGGTGCGATATACGATCTGAATCTCAAGAGTCATCATGCTCATATAACCTCACCTCTATGCGGAACCTCAACACATAAGAAATTCACCAAGCCATCTCACAACTCGCACGGCGCAATACATCATTACATGAAATAGCTGTCAACGTAATAACACCCTGACTACCCTTCCATAAGGAGCGCATTGCTGAAATGAACACTTCCTGCTTGATATAGAGCCCATATTCATTTTTAAATCCATCCATCGACCTCAAGTCGATCCTGATCGTACCAAGCTAGGCCAATAACCTTTCAATAGTCCAAACTAACTTCCCTTTTCTCATAACACACAAGAACAACCATCACAACCGGAATAATCCTCCACAGTCCACAACCCAATAGACCAAGTGCCCTCCAGGCATCAATTCTCAATTTAACGACATCTCTACAATCTTCATACTTGGTTTAACTCCTCAATCAATCAAGTGGCTACATGCCACACTTATACAACCTTCTCGTGGGGTACGCTCCCATGACCTTTCGTGACGAATAACAGGTTTGCACACCCAAACCACCGTCCGCACTAACGCTGAAAAGTGATCAAGAATCCTTAGCCAGGATGCAAAGCCTTTTTCACAAAACACCGATCTCAGGTGACACTGAAGACAATACCAACTTACTTTAAACATCGAAACTCCTTTCCTGCTCATCCAAGTTCATGACATCCTTGTCAACACCAAACTAAAACCTTGATCCTCACTTCAAATTCCATACCACTCACCGCACCCAACGTGCCAATATACGATAGAACACAATTTTTATCATAACTCCGAAACCACTAATAGGTTAACACTTCATCACATAAAAGCTTTTCACTGAACTCACTTTAGGAGAAACATAGCAACACACAGGTAAATTCTCATAACCGTAGAATATGCAAACATCTAAGTTGTAGTCTAAGCCACCATAGCACTTCCGGGATTCGCCTACACATAACGGGCCATAACAGTAGAATACTTCTGAATAACATCAATTACGGCGGCCGACAGGCCTCACACGTACCGCTACAAATCACATGCATAACTTGATCACGCTGAAGGAACTGATCTCTACCACCAATATGCCAACTCAACTATGGCTAACCAATCTATCTTCTTTCGATTTACCCTAATTGCCTTAGAAACAACAACAACTCCATTCAACACATAGCACACTCCATCCGCACTCATCCCGAGTGACCTTGAATCACGAGGCCATACTGTCTCAAATCTCACGAATCATTTCGTATTTCCCAAATGCTATACTGCAAGTCAAGACACCATAGAACATCTTGGGCCTCTTCTCATAAGCTGCTACCAAGCTTGAATCCTAACCGTACCTATAGGCTTGAAATCATTAGGTACCACACTTTACCCCTTGAATCCACTAGGATCGTTACTGAGAGCCACCCGATCTGACTTGGCCCCAAATATGATCAACTCCATGAATCTAATAGCACATGAATATCCTCTCGACGAAATACCCGGCATAATCACTTCCCTTGAAACCCGCATCTATACAAGGCATAAATTCTGAATCCTTCCCCAAGTCTGAACATGAGCCAATAAGACCAACCATAGCACCTTTTAACAATTCCTTTGCTCAAATCACCACTTATGTTCTTTTCCCGTAGCCGAAATAACCCAGAAATATGCTAACAACCAGAAAACCTCACAAGTAGTTAACCATGCAACCCAATCATAGGCGGTGGGACTCTCCCACTTAGCTTGAAGCCACTATTACACAACTCTGGAACTCGGCGGAATTCCTTATCTCTTATTGACATAACCTTGCGCAATCAACCGCCTAAATTCTCAGATTCTTTCTGTAAAACCCCTTTTTTATACTCTGAATCATCAACCATATTCGTGCGATTGATCTTTTTGCTGCATATTAGCCCATACTTCAAATTAGATCCGTAGACCCCAATCACAATCACTAAAATTCCCTAATAGATCCAAACTCTCCTTAAGGCACGTAGTCATCCTACCAACAGCCGCTATGCAGCTCCGCCACTCTCCCACTTTGGGAAAACTCGCTTCTTTAATCAACAACTCGACCTGCGCTTCTTATACATGGCCTTCTAGAAGTTTTAAACACCGTCTGACACTTCCCACATGTCCTTCCTCATACTTTGCTACTCAATTGTTGCCTTAAAAAAATCTATCTTCGTAGCACTTGAACCCACCAATCGCTACTAACTTTAAACCTTTCCGAAGATCATCTTTCTCGAGCCATCAACACTAGGAACACCGATTCCATCCTGAACCACCGCACCCCGAGATCTCTGACTGTTGCTTCTTCAATATTGTCCTGCAATATCCTGCTCCAAAGGCGAGTTGTGGAAGATCATAACACCAGCAAACTTAGTACATTCAATAAGGACAACGACGCCTCATCATAGAAGAATACTCCACCACTCTAGCATGTACCAAGTCTCATTACTCTACCATCCCAAATCTGCACATTCTTAGCTCGATTGCCTTTCCCCTGCCGGAAATAAAATACTGAATCTCTAGATTATGCACTGAGTAAACCTCCCTTCAAGTCATTCACTGCCCCGACACGTGGGCAACATCCTACCATCATATCACTACTGCGGAACAATCGTTCATAAGCATCATGGCAACTTGTGCCTAGCCTCAGAGCCCTTAGAAGTACCGTTACTGAGCTGAAATAATAAAATATCCTTCCACAATGCGACGATAATAGCCCAAACAACTATATGGGGAGAAACATCCCGCACCATATTCGTAATATCATTACAATCCTTCAATCCTCGATGAATAGCAAGCGCTTTGCATCGCATAAGATTATGTAGGAAAGAAACAAAGGCATAAGCCTCAAAGGAATCAAATCGCATGATGAGGAATCAAGAAGGGAAGTACTCCTAACAGTCCTGCAGCCTCCCGAGGATAAGTACAGACGTCTCCGTACCGATCCGCGAGACTCTACTATACTTGCTCATGACTCGTGAGACCCTAGGAACCTAGTGCTCTGATACCATGTTGCCACGACCCAAAATCCACCGAGGGTCGTGGTGGCGCCGGACACCGCTGTCAGGCAAGCCAACCAAAATACTTAATTAACTTCCAATTTTTGTATTGTCTAAAATCGTTTTTCTTTATACATTAAATAATGATTAATAAAATTTACAGAAATAACCGCAAAGTCTTTGACAAACCATAACATTTAATAATCATAAAATCCTCCCAAAATCCGTTGTCACGAGTGCATGAGTAATTTTTAAGAAATAATGTAATACAAAAATCGTCCGAAATACAATATTGGACAGAAATAAATATAGAAAACTGAAAGAGACTCTGCTGGTTGTGGATCGCCTCGAGAAGTGCAGCTCACCTAAGTCTCCATGTCATCCGTGTTGCTACGCCCAGTAGCCCACTAAAGATGCATATGCATGTGCAACAAAAATGCACAGAAGTGTAGTATGAGTACGAAAACAACGTGTACTCAATGAGTATCCCGTCTAATATCGAAGAAGTAGAGACGAGATGGTCGACTTCGACACTTACTAGTGGTCCAATAATGATATATCAATAATATGTTAAATTGCGGATTTTTATAAACATGATATAATTCGATAGGTTGAACCAAATGAACAATTTTTCCTTTATAGGAAATTTCCAAATTTTCTTTTTATCATTTATACAATTATTCTCAAGCCGGAAAGAGGCTATATCAACTTTAATAAGTTTCAAGGCAAGCAATACAAGCATGCGCAAATCATGCCGAGGCGTACGGCTCGCTCCAACAGAAAATAAACTGTGCACTGCTGAGGGTCGAACGGCGCGAACCATAGATGCATCTATTACCCCGCTCGCGAACTATCCATGCGACGCGGTCAACATAAATTAAACAATCACCCTGCTCGCGAATCATGCATGCGACGCAGGTACACATAGAAATACATGCTCAGATAGCAAATTAAGAATTTATCAGGGAATATTTATTCAAATAAAAGCCACTTTTTCTTTTAACAATTTAAGAAAAGAAGTTTAATCTTTTTTGAACTTTATTAATTAATTCGATGTGGTTTAAGCAATTCGAGCTGTCAATAGGTTTACAATTAATCTAAGTATAGCATGCTTTTGGGTCCTATACTACCCGGACAATAGCATAATAGTAGCTACGCACGGACTCTCGTCACCTCGTGCGTACGTAGCCCCCACAAATAGGAGCACATAACCAATTAATTCACCTATGGGGATAATTCCCTCTTACAAGGTTAGAAAGGAGACTTACCTCGCTCCGAAGATCCATAACCGGCATTCCACGCTCCTCCGAAGACTTAAATCGACACACAACGCTCCAAAACTAGCCAATGATTATACAAATCCATTAATATATGCTCAATTACTCATTACAATCCAATTTATAGCAATTCCCAACCCCGATTGAAAAGTTGACAAAAACGCCCTTGGGCCCACGTGCCCGGAATCCAAAATTTTTCGAAGATAAAGTTTACCCATAGCCTCACGAACTCAAATATATGATTTTTTCTAAATTCCATACCCAAAATCGTGGTCAAAATCCAAGAATACTAGTTTTCTAGGTTTTCCCTCAAACCTCAAGTTTTCTACAATTTTTCCAAGTCTAAATCCATATATAAACCTTGTATATACTCAAAACTAGTAGAAATCACTTACCTCATACTTGGTGATGAAAATGGCACTCCAAAGTTGCTCCAAAATCGGCTCCCATGGAAGAAATAAAGTGAAAATGAGCCAAACTTCGATTTTTAACGAAACCTCTCTGCCTCCAGCAATTTCCGCATCTGCGGTTATGACAGCAACCAGCACTTTTCTCTACACGGAAATGAGCATAAATCCCTCATACGATGTCCAAATTCGACGATTCTTTTTGCTTTGGCTCCGAAATTACGATACGGATCTAATGGCTCAATAAAAACTTAATTTGGAGCTCATTTGCTTAATATAGCACCCCTTTATGTCCAAAGAAACGACGTTGAAACATCAAATAAGAGCGCGATACAACCCGAAACACACCCGAGGCCCCCGGGACCCCGACCAATCACACCAACCAGTCCGAAAACACATTATGGACTTGCTCAAGGCCTCAAATCACATCAAACAACGCTAAAATCATGAATCAACCCCCAATCCAAGCTTTATGAACTTTAGAACTTCCAACTTCTACTTTCGATGCTTAAACCTATCAAATCACGTCCGATTGACCTCAAATTTTGCACACAAGTCATATTCGACATTACGGACCTACTCCAACTTTTGGAATCGGATTCCGACCCCGATATCAAAAAGTCCACTTCTGGTCAAACTTCTCAAAAACCTTCAAATTTCTATCTTTAGCCAAATGCGTGATATTATAAGAAAATGGGATCGAGTTTGCACGCCTGCAAGAGAGGAAATTGAAACGAATGAAAATGTTGTTTTCCCTTATCCTGTGTTAGAAGAAATTCAGGATGTAAGTTTCTTTGTTATTCCTGATATTCCATTTTATCTGCTACCCATAAGCATGTTCCCCTCCCAGTTTTAATTGTTTACTTTTCGTTATTATTTTTGTTGTACTTGTATATACTATCTGCACAGGTTTATCTGGTTAGTCTGGTCTAGCCTCGTCACTACTTCGCCTGGGGTTAGGACAGGGCACCTATACCAGCACATTGGGTTCGGTTGTGCTGATGTTACACTCTGTGCATCTTTTTGCACAGATCCAGGTTGTTGGAGCACATTTGAGTAGCAGTAGATCTGGGAGCGAGCTTTCAGTTCCAGGGACATTCGAGGTAGCCTTGCTGACGTTCCGCAGGCCCGGAAGCCCCTTCTGTTTTATTCAGTTTGTTATCATTTGTACCGAAGCAGACAGTTTTACTGTTTCATTCAAACCTTGTATTTAGTATTCTCTAGACGTTCGTGAGTTTGTGACTCCAGTTCTTGGGTAGAGGATTCTGTTAAACTTCCGCATTTTTTTCCAGTTAATTATATGTGAGACTTCCGCTTTATCATATGATGTTTTGATTTATTAAATGATCGATAATTGCTAAAGAAGTGAATTGATTTGGCTTTGCCTAGCTCCTATTAGTAGGCGCCATCGACTCCCGAGGGTGGGAAATCTGGGGTCGTGACAAGTTCGCGAACTCAACTGCATTACTTTACAAAACCATTTAAATAGAAAAGGGGCTTTCCGACACAGTTAGACACCAACTTAATTTGCATTGAATTATTATCTAATTCTAGTTAATGAAATTGAAAGCCAAATGTCAATAAAATAATAGTTTATGTCAGGATTCCAAATAAAAGGGCTATTGGACAATAGGAATAAAAAGCAAACTCAAAGCAAATTGTGAAGTTCGAGATAAAGGCAAAGATTGTATCTCTACTTTCTCTTTCCGGCGGCCCAACTCTAATTCTGCAAAAAATTTGTGCCTAGAGATATGAAATAAAAACAAACAGTGCCATGAATTTCGGTTTTGCGCTTGGTATTGTGAATTAGAGGTGCCAAAAAAGCATGCACAGTGGTGATCTCTAAAAAAGAGGATATGATTTATTGGATCAAAAGGAGCAACCGATGTCATATTGACGAGGAAACTGCATGAAATATTTATAGATAGATTGTAATGCGTAACATGATTCATTCCTGAGTTGGTTAAAACGAAATAATGCTCTGCAATTTTTAATTGTTTTTCTTATGAGAGTACCGAAGCGGCATGAGATGATAACTGGTGTGCCGTTTACAGAACTGTTGGGTGTTGGATTCTAGGAGAGAGTAACTTTTTATTCTTAATGTCCTCATTTCTTTAACGCACCTTTACACATTCATGCAGGGAACTTTTGGCATTTTTAAAAAGGATCAGTTAAATCAATTCAAAAAAAAGTAATGGAAAAATCTTTAAAAATGAGAAAAAAATAAAAGCAATTCCTATGGCTCAATGAGGCTTTGCACGTCACCGACCCAATTCCCAGGATTATATAGATATATAGATTTTGGAGATCGATAACAAAAATAAAAGTTTGTAGCCCTTGTGTCTAGTTTTTAGAAAAGTGAACCATTAGAATTTGGATGTGTGTACAAAAAGTTATGCTGGTACACCTACAGGCTGTCGGGAAGATAAGAGAAGAAATTGTGGTACAAGGCGCTAACTTTGGTTAGCTTATATCCCAAAATCTATAATGAATTTGAGAGGGCGACCAAAACATGAAAGTTGTAGATCTTGGTGTCTACTTTTTAATATTAAACCCATTTGTCATTTTGGAGTTTTTGTACGAAAAGTTATGGCCATTATACTAGAGGGCTTTCTGAAGAGAGTTTCGAAAATATTTTTTTTGGAAATTTCTTCTTCGCCAACGCAGTATGTGTTGTCTCCGCGAACGACCGAAAAAGAAGTCGTTTGGGCAGTGAGAAATGGGTTGCTCATTTCATCTCTCATTTCCTCCATTTGGGAGCCGACCTTAGGGCAGCGACGCGATTTTGCGAGCTCCATTTTCCCATTATCCATGTCAAAGCGTAGAGTGTATTCCCAACCTATTGCAAGTTAATTACTTGGATATAATCTATGATTTTAACATGCGGAAAATTCATGTTAAGTTTTAGTAGGAATTTTTGGGATTAGAAGAAAAACCTAGGAAATTTGTAATTCTTGATTTTGACACGATTTTGGGTATGGAATTAGAGAAAATACATTATTTTGAGGTTCTGTGATGGGGTTTCAGTGAGTAAACATTATTTCTTTCGAAAAATTTAGGAATCCGGGCACGTGGGCCCGAGGGAAATTTTTGTCCACTTTCAGATCGCGGGGTTGTGGAATTGCCTTAAACTGGATTGTTAATGAGTATTGAGCATATATTAAATGGATTTGTATAATCATGGGCTAGTTTTGGAGCGTTGTGTGTCCGATTTAAAGTCTTCGGCAGGAGCTGGGAATGCCGCGTTATGCATCTAGGAGCGAGGTTGAATCTCCTTTCTAACCTTGTAGAGGAATTGTCCCCATAGGTCGAATTATTTGGTTATGTGCTCGTTTTTGGGGGTACGTACGCACGAGGTGACGGGAGTCCGTGCCGTAGCTACTATTATTGCTACTATTCCGGGTAGTTATACGGCACCCAAAAACATGCTATACTTGGATTAATTGTAAACTATTGGACAGCTCGAATTGCTTAAACCACATCGAATTAGTAAATAAAGTATAAAAAGGATTAAACTTCTTTTCTTAATTGTTTTAAAGAGAAAGTGCTTTTATTGAAAAAATATTCCCTGATTAAAATTCTTAATTTGGCTATCTGAGCATGTATTTCTATGTCGTACCTTACGTCGCATGCATGATTCGCGAGTAGGATGATTGTTTATTTATGTTGACCGCGTCGCTTGTGAATAGTGTTCGCGAGCGGGATAATTAGATGATCTATCGGTTCGCGCCGTTCAGACCCTCGGCAGTTGCACATTTATTTCTGTTGGAGCGGGCCGTACGGCCTTTGGCATGATTTGCCGGCACATGCTTGTATGCTTTGCCTTTGAAACTTATTAAAGTTGTTAAGCCTTCTTTCCGCTTGAGGAATTAATTTGTATAAATGATAAAAGAAATATTGGAAATTTCCTATTAAAGGAAAAATGTTTCATGTTAACCCTATCGATAATATCATGTTAAAAACCTCCGAGTACAATGTATTGATATATCCATTATTGGACCATAGTAAGTGTCGAAGTCGACCATCTCGTCTCTTACTTCTTCGATATTAGACGTGGATACTCATTGAGTACACGTTGTTTTCGTACTCATACTACACTTCTGTGCATTTTTGTTGCACATGCATATTGCATTTTATTAGGGCTACCTGGGCGTAGCAACACGGATGACATGGAGGACTTAGGTGAGCTGCACTTTCTCGAGGCATCCACAACCAGCAGAGTCTCTTTCAGTTTTCTATATTTATTTCTGTCCAATATTGTAATTTCGGACGAACATTTTGTATTTACATAATTTTCTTAAAATTACTCAATGCACCGTGACAACGGTATTTTGCGGGGATTTATGAATTAATTTAACATGTATGTGTTGTCAAAGATTTGCCGATTATTTCTGTAAATTTTATTAATCATTATTTAATGTAACAAAGAAAAACGATATTTAGACAATACAAAAAATTAGGAGAAGTTAATTTAAGTTATTTTGGTCTGGCTTGCCCTGACAGCGGTGCGTCCGGCGCCAACCACGACGCCTCGGTGGATTGTGGGTCGTGCAGACATGATCAGCACGCAACTATAGGCTAGCACCTAGTTCCTAGGGTCTCACGAAGTCAATGAGCAAGTATAGTAGAGTCTCGGCGATCTACGGAGACGTCTTGTTACTTATCCTCGGGGCAGGCCTGCAGGACGATCGTTAGGGAGTACTTTCGCCTTCTTTGATTCCATATCATGTCGATTTGATTCCTTTGAGGGCTTATGCCATTTGTTTCTTTCCTACATTTAACTCTTATGCAGATGCAAACGCTTGCATTCATCGAGGATTGAAGGCATTGTAATGATTATTACGAATATGGATGCGGGATGTTTCTCCCCATATAGTTGTTTTGGGCTCCATTATCGTCGCATTGTGGGAAAGGATATTTATGTATTTCAGCTCAGTAACGGGTACTTCTAAGGGCTCTGAGGTAGGCACAATGTTGCATTCGATGCTATGAACGATTGTTCACGCAGTAAGTGATATGATGGCTAGGATAAGTTGACCCACGTGTCGGGGCAGTGAATGACTTGAAGGAGGTTTACCAGCTGCATAACTCTAGAGGATTTTTTTTTGCCATATTTTTATTTCCGCGCAGGGGAAAGGCATCGAAGCTAAGAATGTGCAGATTTGGGATGCTAAGAGTAAATGAGACTTGCGAGTACATTGCTAGATGGGAGTATTCTTCATATGATGAGGCGTCGTTTGTCCTTATTGAATTGTACTAAAGTTTGCTTGGTGTTATGATCTTTCCACAACTCGCCTTTGGAGAAGGATATTGCAGGGACAATATTGAAGAAGCCAACAGTCAGAGATCCGGGTGCGGTGGTTCGGATGGAATCGGTGTTCCATAGTGTTTGATGGCTCTGAGAAAGATGACTTCGGAAAGGTTTAAAAGTTAGTGCGAATTGGTGGTTCAAGTGCTACGAACGATAGATTATTTTTAAGGCAAACAATTGGTAGCAAAGTATTGGGAAGACATGTGGAAGTGTCAGACGGTTGTTTTAACTTCTAGAAAGGCCATGTATAAAAGCGCAGTAAGAGTATGTTGATTACAAGAAGCGGAGTTTTCCCAAAGCTGGAGAGTGGCGGGAGCTGCATAGCGGCTGTTGTTTAGGAGAATGACACGTGCCTTAATGGAGGAGTTTGAATCTATTAGGGAATTTTAGTGATTGTGATTGGGTCTACGGAAATCTAATTTTGATAGTATTGGGCTTAATATGCAGCAAAAAGATCAATCGCACGAATATGGTTGAGTGATTCACGAGTATAAAAAAGGGGTTTTACAGAAAGAAATCTGAGAATTTAAGGCGCGTTGATTGCGCGAACAGGTTATGTCAATAAGAGATAAGAATTCCGCGAGTTCCAGAGTTGTGTAATAGTGGCTTCAAGCTAAGTGGGAGAGTTCCCACCGCCTATGATTTGGGTTGCATGGTTAAACTACTTGTGAGGTTTTACTGCGTTGTTAGCCATATTTCTTGGGTTATTTCCGGGCTACGGGAAAAGAACATAAGTTGCGTGATTTGAGCAAAGGAATTGTAAAAGGTGACTGCTTACTGGTTGGTCTTTATTGGCTCAATGTTCAGACTTGGGGAAGTATCAGAATTTATTGCCTTGTATAGATTGCGCGGTTTTTCAAGGAAAGTTGATTATGCCGGGGTATTTCGTCGAAGAGGATATTCATGATGACTATTAAGATTCATGGAGTTGTAATTCAATTGGGGCAAGTCAGATCGGTGGTCTCAAGTTAACGATCCATAGTGGGATTAAGGGTGTAAGTGTCGGTACCTTATGATTTCAAGCCTATAGGTACGGTTAGGATTCAAGGCTTCGGCGTAGCACTTATGAGAAGGAGGCCCAAGATGTTCTATGGTGTATCTTGGACTGCAGTTTACAGCATTGGAAATACGAAATGATTTCGTAGATTTGAGACAATTGGCCTTCGTGATTCAAGGTCCACTCGGGAATGAGTGCGGCCATGGAGGTGTGCTATGTGTTGAATGAAGTTGTTGTTGTTTCTAGGCAATTAGGGTAAATCGAAAGAAGATAGATTGGCGTTTAGCCATAGTTGACCGTTGGCATATTGTAGGTAGAGATCAGTTACCGTTCAGCTCGTGACATAAAGTTATGCATGTGATTTGTAGCGGTACGTGTGAGGCCTGTCTCGGCCGCTCGTATTGATTGTTATCAGAGTATTCTACTGTTATGGCCCGGTTAATGTGTGGCGAATACCCGGTAAGTCTTATGGCTGGCTTAGACTACAACTTAGATGTTTGCGATATTCTACGGTTTATTGAGAATTACCTGTGTGTGCTATGTTTCTCCTTAAAGTGATGTTCAGTATGAAAAACGCTTTACTGTGACTGACAGTGGTAACCCTATTAGTTGGTTTCGCGAGTTATGCATAAAAATTGTGTTTATCGTATATTGGCACGTGGGTGGGATGAGTGGTATGGAATTTGAGATGAGGATCAAGTTTTAGTTTTTGAGTTGTTGACAAGTGATGTCATGAACTATGGATGAGCAGAAAGAGTTCGATGTTTTAAAGTAAGTTTGGTATTGTCTCAGTTGTCACCTGAGATCGGTGTTTGTGAAAAAGGCTTTGCATCCTGGCTAAGGACTTGGATCACTTCACGCGTTAGTGCGGACGGGGTTGGGGGCAAACCTGTTATTCGTCACGAAAAGTTCATGGAGCTTTACCCACAAAGGTCTGTATAAGTGTTGGCATGTAGCCACTGATTGATTGAGGGAGTTAACCAAGTATGAAGAGAGATCATCGTTATAATTGAGAATTGATGCCTGGAGGGCACTTGGTCTATTGGTTGTGGACTTGTGGAGCATATTCCGTGCTGAGTTGCGTGTGGTTATGCAGAAAAGGAAGTTAGTTTGGACTATTGAAGGGTTATGGCCTAGCTGCAGTACATCTAGGATCGACTTGAGCGTCAGGATGGATATTAAAATGAATATGGCCCTATATCAACGCAGGAAGTGTCATTCAGCAACTCCTTATGGTAAGAGTCAGTGTTTACTATTATCAGCACTATAGATGTATTGCGCCGTGCGAGTTGTTGAGATGGTGGTGAATTTCTTTTTATGAGGTTCCGCATAAGGTGAGGTTATATGGCAGATGACTCTGAGATTCAGATCGTAATATCGCTACCCAGGGTGCTCGAGTTTGTGACTATTGCGTTATTACCGATGATTATATGACTTTAGCATGTTTACCGGAATGTTCTCGGGTATTTCTGTAATACATAGCTCAATGCTCCTTGTGAGTTTCTACGTGTGTGATCGGGTGGCACTACCGCCATGGTATGTAGTGGGTTCGGATGGCATGCCCGCATGGGTATGTTATTGGGATCGGTCAGCCCGCAACAATGTTGTATTTTCAAAAATCTTCTTCTCTTTTTT
>NC_031995.1:111465223-111517651 GCF_001879085.1 Nicotiana attenuata | reverse complement strand
TGGTAGGCGTACCACTCGATCCCATTTCATAATGTCACGTGGTATGCGTACCACTCGCTCCCATTTCATAATATCACGTGGTAGGCGTACCACTCGCTCCCATTTCATAATATCACGTGGTAGGCGTACCACTCGCTCCCATTTCATAATATCACGTGGTAGGCGTACCGCTCGCTCCCATTTCATAATATCACGTGGTAGGCGTACCCCTCGCTCCCATTTCATAATATCACGTAGTAGGCGTACCACTCGGTCCCATTTCATAATATCACGTGGTAGGCGTACCACTCGCTTCCATTTCATAATATCTCGTGGTCGGCGTGCCACACGATCCCATTTCTTTCAACACAATACACAACATAATCCCGGCAAGGGAGAAAGATGCTAAAATAAACTATCCCGGCAAGGGAACAAGATAATATAATACACTATCCCGGCAAGGGAGATCCAACTATAACCAAACTTATTCAATTTCTACTTAACACAATTAAATCAATACTCAGTCTCAATAATTACTAGCTCAGTGTTAAAGATTTCCAGCCAAGGCCTCATAAACAACAATTAAGAATTCGATCATTTAGCAATTCAGGACTCACGGTCATGCTCGACACCAGTGTATAGATACTCGTCACCATGCCTATACACCGTACTCGACAAATAGCAATTAACAAATAAGACTCTACTCCTATTCCCTCAAGCCAAAGTTAGACCAAACACTTACCTCAACTTCCACGGCTAAACCAATCCACAACGACCGCTTTTCCTTTCGAATTCGGCTCCAACTCAATCAAATCTATGAAACAACGACTTTATAGTATCAATTATAGCTAAACAAACCAAACCCAATGCCTAAATATAGATTCCCAACATTTCTTCAAAAAATTCCAATATTTACCCCGGGCCCTCTTGGTCAAAACACGAGGTTCGAACCAATTCCATATCACCCATTCCCCCACGAGCCCGAATATACAATTTATTTTCAAATTTGACCCCAAAACGAGGTCTAAATCGAAAAAAATCGAAAAGCCCTAACTCTACCAACTTCCCCCAATTTCAACCCTAGATTACATGTTTTAGGCCTAGGATTTCAATGGATGGTGATAGAAAATGAAGAAAACGAGTTAGATAATATTTACCCAAGAAGATTTGGTGAAGAAGAGCTCTAGAAATCGCCTATGGGGTGTGGAGAAGATGAGTTCGTGTGTTTTTGGGTGAAAAATTCCGTCACTGTTCTGTTTTAAAACTTAAAAATGACTGGGCGAAATTGCCCTTCGCGTTCGCGGGAAGGGGATCGAGTTCGCGAAGGGTTATCAGAAAGGGCACCGCGAACGCGAACGGTAAGACACGAACGCATAAAAGGAAAAAGGCTGGGGTCCTGGAATTAGTCTACGCGAACGCGTGGACCCTAACGCGAACGCGGGAAAGGAAACAGCAAAGCTTCGCGATCGCGGTGGTATGCACGCGAACGCGTAGAAGAAAGTGAAACTGGGCCCTCATGGTCAAATAACCTTACGCGTTCGCAAGGGCCCGAATGCGAACGCAAGGAAAGAAGGATACAAGGCTATGCGAACGCGATGGTAAGAGTGCGATCGCGAAGAAGGAAATCCCTGGGCAAAAATATCAGATTTTTCTGCAACTTTTTACTAAGTTCAAAACACCCCGAACCACCTCCGAAACACTCCCGAGCCCTCGGGGCTCCTAACCAAACACACACACTAGCTCAACAACATCCTACGAACTTAACAATGCGATCAAATCGCCAAAATAACATCATAAACGAGGAATCAAACCTCAAAATCAACACTTTTCATCAAACTTCTTAAATTTTCAAACTTAGAGATTTAGGTCCGAAACACGTCGAATGACGTCCGATTTCGACCAAATTTTACGGGAAGCGCTTAAACCACATATAAGACCTGTACCGGGCACCGGAACCAAAATACGGGCCCGATACCAACGCTTTCTAATCCATTTTCATTTCAAATTTCCCTATAAATTTCAGAAAAACAATTTCTTTTAAAAATTCATTTCTCGGGCTCGGGACCTCGGATTTCGATTTCGGGCATACGCCCGAGTCCTATATTTTTCTACGGACCCTCCGGGACCGTCAAATCACGGGTCCGGGTCCGTTTACTCAAAATGTTGACCAAAGTCAACTTTAATCATATTAATATCAAAATTCATCAATTTTTACACATAATTCATATTTAAGCTTTCCGGCTACGCGCCCGGACTACGCATGCAAATCGAGGCAAGTAAAAATGAGGTTTTCAAGACCTCGAAAGCACGGAATGATAGAGAAAACAGGTGATGACCCTTTTGGTCGTCACATCCTCCACCTCTAAAACAACCGTTCGTCCTCGAACGGACAAAAGAAAGAAGTACCTGAGTCGGGAAATAGATGGGGATAACGGCTCCGCATATTAGACTCGGTCTCCCAGGTCGATGCCTCAGGAGGCTGACCTCTCCACTAGACACACACTGAAGGAAAACCCTTCGACCTCAACTGTCGAACCTGCCGGTCTAGAATAGCTACTGGCTCCTCATAAGACAGATCCTTGTCCAACTGGACAGTGCTGAAATCTAACACGTGAGCTGGATCGCCGTGATACCTCCGAAGCATGGACACATGAAACACTGGATGTACGGCTGACAAGCTAGGCGGCAAGGCAAGTCTATAAGCCACCACTCCCACACGATCGAGAATCTGAAACAGACCAATGAGCCTAGAGCTAAGCTTGCCTTTCTTCCCAAATCTCATCACGCCCTTCATAGGCGACACTCGGAGCAATACCCGCTCACCAACCATGAAAGCTACATCTCGAGCCTTACGATATGCATAACTCTTTTGCCGCGACTGAGCCGAACGAAGCCTGTCCTGAATGATCTTGACCTTATCCAAGGCCTCCTGAACTAGATCGGTACCCAATAACCGAGCCTCTCCTGGCTCAAACCATCCCACCGTAGACCGACATAACCTACCATACAACGCCTCATATGGAGCCATCTGAATGCTGGACTGGTAGCTGTTGTTGTAGGCGAACTCTGCTAAAGGCAAAAATTGGTCCCACGAACCTCCATAGTCGATAACACAAGCCCGGAGCATATCCTCCAAAATCTGAGTAGTCCGTTCGGACTGACCGTCCGTCTGAGGATGAAATGTCGTGCTCAACTCAACCCGTGTGCCCAACTCTCGCTGAACTGCACCCCAGAAACGCGAGGTAGACTGCGTACCCCGGTCCGAAATGATAGATACCGGCACACCATGAAGGCGAACAATCTCCCAGATATATATCTCAGCTAACCTCTCGGATGAATAGGAGACTGCTACAGGAACGAAATGTGCTGACTTGGTCGGCCTATCAACAATAACCCATATCGCATCGAACTTCTTCCGAGTCAACGGAAGTCCGGTAACGAAATCCTTGGTAATTCTCTCCCACTTCCACTCGGGAAGCTCAATCCTCTGAAACAAACCACCAGGCCTCTGATGCTCATACTTAACCTGCTGACAGTTCAAACATCGAGCCACATATGCAACAATATCTTTCTTCATCCTGCGCTACCAATAGTGCTGCCTCAGATCCTGATACATCTTCGCGGCACCCGGGTGAATAGAATACCGAGAACTATGGGCCTCCGCTAAGATCACCCATCGACATTGGGCACACAAACTCGCCCCTGCAATCTCAAAACACCATCGCTATCTAGGGTCACCTTCGTGGCACCTCCACGCTGCACCGTGTCTCTCAGGACACACAAATGGGGATCATCAAACTACCGATCACAGATACGCTCCAATAATGAAGAATGAGCAACCGTGCAAGCTAACACTCTGCTAGGCTCAGAAATGTCCAACCTCACAAATGGATTGGCCAAGGCCTGAATATCCAAAGCAAGCGGTCTCTGGCTGACCGGAATATAGGCAAGACTACTCATGCTGGCGGACTTCCTACTCAATGCATCGGCCACCACATTGGCTTTCCCCGGTGATACAAAATAGTAACATCATAATCCTTCAACAACTCCAACCATCTCCTCTACCTCACATTCAACTCCTTCTGCTTGAATAGGTACTGGAGACTCTTGTGATTAGTGTACACTTCACACGTCACGCAATATAGATAATGCCTCCAAATCTTCAAAGCATGAATGATGGCTGCCAACTCTAGATCATGAACCGGATAATTCTTCTCGTGGATCTTCAACTGCCTCGAAGCATAGGCTATGACTCTACCATCTTGCATCAATACTGCACCAAGCCCAATACGGGAAGCATCACAATAGACTGTATAAGGCCCTGAACCTGTGGGCAAAACCAATACCGGTGCTGAAGTCAAAGCTGTCTTGAGCTTCTGAAAGCTCGCCTCACACTCATCTGACCATCTGAACTAGGCACCCTTTTGGGTCAATCTGGTCATCGGGGCTGCGATAGATGAAAACCCCTCCACGAACCGACTGTAGTAGCCTGCCAACCCCAAAAAACTCCGAATCTCTGTAGCTGATGCTGGTCGAGGCCAATTCTTGACTGCCTCTATCTTCTTCGGGTCCACCTGAATACCTTCTGCTGATACAACGTGACCCAGAAATGCAACTGAACTCAACCAGAACTCACACTTGGAGAACTTGGCATATAACTGACTATCCCTCAGAGTCTGAAGAACCACCCTAAGGTGCTGCTCGTGCTCCTCCTAGCTGCGGGAGTACACCAAAATATCATCAATAAAGGCTATCACGAACATGTCCAAATATGGCCTGAACACTCGGTTCATCAACTCCATGAATGCTGCTGGGGCATTGGTCAACCCAAACGACATGACCAGGAACTCATAATGCCCATACCGAGTGCGGAATGCTGTCTTAGGGACATCGGATGCCCTAATCCTCAACTGGTGGTAGCCAGATCTCAAGTCTATCTTTGAAAACCCCTTTGCACCCTGAAGCTGGTCGAACAAATCGTCAATCCTCGGCAGTGGATACTTGTTCTTTATCGTCACTTTGTTCAATTGCCGGTAATCAATGCACATCCTCATCGAACCATCCTTTTTCTTCAAAAATAACACTGGCGCACCCCAAGGCGAAACGCTGGGTCTAATGAAACCCTTCTCCAGCAAATCCTGCAACTGATCCTTTAACTCTTTCAACTCTGGCGGGGCCATGCGATACGGCGGAATGGAAATGGGCTGAGTGCCCGGAGCCAGACCAATACAAAAATCAATATCCCTGTCGGGCGGCATACCCGGCAGGTCTGAAGGGAACACCTCGGGGAACTCCCGAACAATAGGAACAGAATCAGTAGAAGGGACTTCTGCGCTGGAGTCGCGAACATACGCCCAATAAGCTAAACACCCCTCCTCGACCATGGGTCGAGCCTTCACATATGATATAACCCTGCGGGTGGCATGACCTAGGGTCCCTCTCCACTCCAATTGGGGCAAATCTGGCGAAGCCAAGGTCACGGTCTTGGCGTGGCAATCCAAGATAGCATGATACGGGAACAACTAATCCATCCCTAATATAACGTCGAAATCCACCATGTCTAAGAGCAATAAATCAACACGGGTCTCAAGACCCTCAAACACCACCACACAGGAACGATGCACTCGGTCGACCACTATAGAATCACCCTCTGGTATAGATACATGAACAGGAATACTCAAAGCATCACTAGGCATGACCAAGTACGGTACAAAATAGGACCACACATACGAATACGTAGACTCAGGGTCAAATAGCACTAAAGCATCTCTATCACAAATCAGAATAGTACCTGTAATGTCTGCATCTGAAGACTCAGCCCCTGGCCTGGCTGCTAGTCACCCTCCACCTCTGGCGGCCTGAGCTCTACCTCTATGATCTCTACCTCCACCTCTAACACCCCTGCCACCGCCTCTAGTTGGCTGGGCAGGCTGTGGAACCTCTGGTGCCTGAATCCTAGTACGAGAAACCTGATGCTGGAAGCTGCCATAAACTCGAGGGCAATATCTGACAATGTGCCTCGGGTCACCACAAGCATGGCAAGACCTCGTCTGTTGTGGCTGAGCACCCCTCAACCTCGGGCAAACCCTCCTGTTGTGACCACACTCACCACACTCATAACATCTACACGAACGCTGCAGCTGAGGGGACTGAGGCTGACCCCGTCGACCTGAATGACCACCTGAAGTACCATGAGTGATATGGGGAGCTAACTGAAAGGGCCTAGGAGGATGGCCTCTACCATAAGTACCTCTACCTCCAGACGAGGTACCACTGAATCTGCCTGCATGACGGGGCCTCTTATCCAACCTATGACCGCCTCTCTGTAGCAGGACCACCTCAACTCTACGGCCCACATGGGCCGCCTCCTGAAAAGTGATCTCACTCCCGGCCTGAGCCACTGTATCTGGCTGATCTGCCACCGCTGGCTGAACTCCTGGAAGAAAACCCGCTCGAATGACACTCTCCACGAAGCCTACCAATCGGACTAGAGCGTCCTGAAGAACTGGGATGGCAATGAACCCCTCTGGGACCTGAGCTGGGCCCACCGGGACTGCTGGGGCTGGAACCTCCTCCTTCAAATCAACCTGAGGCTCCGCCACTGGAGCTGCTGCTGGGGGCTCGGACTGCTGCGCGGTAGGAGAGGAAGCACGTGTTCTCGCCATCTTCGGAAGAATAGAGTAGAAATTCAATCGGTACTTGAGAAATAGAACCGCACGACAAGAAAGAACAAATGTGAAACTTTCCAAACTCAGTAGCATCTGGGGGATAAATACAGACGTCTCCGTACCGATCCCTCAGACTCTACTAAGTTTGTCTGTGAGTCGTGAGACCTATGTAACCTAGTGCTCTGATACTAACTTGTCACGATCCGGATTTCCCACCCTCGGGAGTCGTGATGGCGCCTACTAATAGGAGCTAGGCAAACCAAATTAATTCACTTCTTTTAGCAATTATCGATCATTTGATAAAATCAAAACATCATATGATAAAGCGGAAGTCTCAACATATAATTAACTGAAAGAAAAATGCAGAAGTTTAACAGAATCCTCTACCCAAGAACTGGAGTCACAAACTCACGAACGTCTAGAGAATACTAAATACAAGGTTTGAATGAAACATAAAACTGTCTGCTTCGGTACAAATGATAACAAACTGAATAAAACAGAAGGGGTTCCGGGCCTGCGAACGTCACCAAGGCTACCTCGAATGTCCCTGGACTGAAAGCTCGCTCCCAGAATGCTACTGCTACTCAAATGCTGCTCCAACACATGGATCTGTGCAAAAAGATGCACAGAGTGTAGCATCAGCACAACCGACCCCATGTGCTAGTAAGTTCCTGGCCTAACCCCGGCGAAGTAGTGACGAGGCTAGACCAGACTACCAGATAAACATGTGCAGATATATATACAAGTACAACAAAATAATAACGAAAAGTAAACAATTAAAACTGGGAGGGGAACATGCTTATGAGGTAGCAGATAAAATGGAATATCAGGAATAACAAAGAAACTACATCTGATTTCTTCTAACACAGGATAAGGGAAAACAAACCACTTTCATTCGTTTCAATTTCCTCTCGTTGCAGGCATGCAAATCGATCCCATTTCTCATAATATCACGTGGTAGGCGTACCACTCGATCCCATGTCATAATATCACGTGGTAGGCGTACCACTCGGTCCCATTTTATAATATCACGTGGTAGGCGTACCACTCGATCCCATTTTATAATATCACGTGGTAGGCGTACCACTCGCTCCCATTTCATAATATCACGTGGTAGGAGTACCACTCGCTCCCATTTCATAATATCACGCGGTAGGCGTACCACTCGCTCCCATTTCATAATATCTCGTGGTCGGCGTGCCACACGATCCCATTTCATTCAACACAATACACAAAATAATCCCGGCAAGGGAGAAAGATGCTAAAATAAACTATCCCGGCAAGGGAACAAGATAATATAATAAACTATCCCGGCAAGGGAGATCCAGCTATAACCAAACTTATTCAATTTCTACTTAACACAATTAAATCAATACTCAGTCTCAACAATTACTGGCTCAGTGTTAAAGATTTCCAACCAAGGCCTCATAAACAACAATTAAGAATTCGATAATTTAGCAATTCAGGACTCACGGTCATGCTCGACACCAGTGTATAGATACTCGTCACCATGCCTATACACCGTACTCGACAAATAGCAATTAATAAATAAGACTCTACTCCTATTCCCTCAAGCCAAAGTTAGACCAAACACTTACCTCAACTTCCACGGCTAAACCAATCCACAACGACCGCTTTTCCTTTCGAATTCGTCTCCAACTCAATCAAATCTATGAAATAATGACTTTATAGTATCAATAATAGCTAAACAAACCAAACCCAATGCCTAAATATAGATTCCCAACATTTCTTCAAAAAATTCCAAAATTGACTCCGGGCCCGCTTGGTCAAAACACGAGGTTCGAACCAATTCCATATCACCCATTCTCCCACGAGCCCGAATATACAATTTGTTTTCAAATTCGACCCCAAAACGAGGTCTAAATCGAAGAAAATCGAAAAGCCCTGACTCTACCCACTTCCCCCAATTTCAACCCTAGATTACATGTTTTAGACCTAGGATTTCAATGGATGGTGATAGAAAATGAAGAAAACGAGTTAGATAATATTTACCCAAGAAGATTTGGTGAAGAAGAGCTCTAGAAATTGCCTATGGGTTGTGGAGAAGATGAGTTCGTGTGTTTTTTGGTGAAAAATCCCGTCGCTGTTCTGTTTTAAAACTTAAAAATCACTGGGCGAAATTGCCCTTCGCGTTCGCGGGAAGGGGATCGCGTTCGCGAAGGGTTATCAGAAAGGGCAGCGCGAACGCGGACGATAAGACGCGAACGCGTAGAAGGAAAAAGGCTGGGGTCCTGGAATTGGTCTACGCGAACGCGTGGACTCTAACGCGAACGCGGGAAAGGAAACAGCAAAGCTTCGCGATCGCGGTGGTATGCACGCGAACGCGTAGAAGAAAGTGAAACCGGGCCCTCATGGTCAAATAACCTTACGCGTTCGCGAGGGCCCAAATGCGAACGCAAAGAAAGAAGGACACAAGGCTATGCGAACGCGATGGTAAGAGTGCGATCGCGAAGAAGGAAATCCCTAGGCAAAAATATCAGATTTTTCTGCAACTTTTTACTAAGTTCAAAACACCCCGAACCACCTCCGAAACACTCCCGAGCCCTTGGGGCTCCTAACCAAACACACACACTAACTCAACAACATCCTACGAACTTAACCATGCGATCAAATTGCCAAAATAACATCATAAACGAGGAATCAAACCTCAAAATCAACACTTTTCATCAAACTTCTTAAATTTTCAAACATAGAGATTTAGGTCCGAAACACGTCGAATGACGTCCGATTTCGACCAAATTTAACAGGAAGCGCTTAAACCACATTTAAGACCTGTACCGGACGCCGGAACCAAAATACGGGCCCGATACCAACGCTTTCTAATCCATTTTCATTTCAAATTTCCCTATAAATTTTAGAAAAACAATTTCTTTTAAAAATTCATTTATCGGGCTCGGGACCTCGGATTTCGATTTCGGGCATACACCCGAGTCCCATATTTTTCTACGGACCCTCCGGGACTGCAAATCACGGGTCCGGGTCCGTTTACCCAAAATGTTGGCCAAAGTCAACTTTAATCATATTAATATCAAAATTCATCAATTTTTACACAGAATTCATATTTAAGCTTTCCGGCTACGCGCCCGGACTGCGCACGCAAATCGAGGCAAGTAAAAATGAGGTTTTCAAGGTCTCGAAAGCACGGAATGAAAGAGAAAACAGGTGATGACCCGTTGGGTCGTCACATGAATAGGTATCAATCAAGAGATTTTTCTAAGTAAGGATCAACTTTAGTTAGAATTACCTATTTTCATAATGATTTGCGATTACATTTTTGCCGGTTGCTTTTATTCACTAGGATTTATCATAATCTAACTTGTGTTTTGTCAACTGTTAAAACATCTTTGATAGAATGCCATTTGCTATTATAGAAAAAAATGACAGCATTTTGTCTTTGCCTCATGAAAAGGTTGAAGTTAACAGTTTATAAACTGGTAATGTTGATTATGATGCAGTATTTGAGAATATATTATTCTTTTTTATCACTCAAGTGTAGAAAAATATTGGGCAGGCAGCAGAAAGTTAACATTTTATGAACAAATTATGTTGCGGTGTTTAGGAAAGCTTCTCATTAGAAAATGCAAAGAGTAGTACATTTGTACTTACCAACAAATAGTGTTTACCCCTGTGATATAGGAACAGAGGTGTTCACAGTAGTTGGGGCTTGCAAGATCCACAATGTCAACTGCATATGATATCTTTTAAATGTTGAATATTTTGCTTTGAGAATAATTGTAGTTTGCGATCAAGCAATAATCTTTCTTTCTTTTTTTTTTTTTGCTTTAAAAATTTACAGAAAATGAATTAGTTTAGATTCTATTTTAAGTATGAGTACTTGATAATTTTTACTCTTTAAATTGTTTCCCATTATCTTTAATTCAATATACTCAACTAAATGTCTATCTCATAAATGTCAATTCTTTAGTATTAGGGAGTATAACTACAGTTAATCCTTCATACAATTGCTGGCTAATAAACTTTTGAAAGAGATATGAGAGGCGTGCGAAAGAAGAGGAAGAGACGTAAGTTGTAATTAAAACAATTTAAGTGATGGCTCTTGGGTTTTTAAGTTTTTTTTTTTTTGAACAATTTAAAAAGTCACTTTTGGAATTTTTGTGTAATAGAACATAAATGTAAAAAAACTAACTTTATAAGCTTTTCTGGGGATGTCATTTAAATTCATTATTAGCTTATTAATATTTTTAATGTATTGATTTCTTCATAACTGTGCGAAGCGCGGGTAAATTTACTAGTTCCTTATAGATTGTGAGATATGAGCCCCCGAAGTCAGACCCGTGCAGCAGAGATTTCCTTTTTTGCGAACGCGAGAACCACTTCGCGAACGCGAAGAACAGAGTCCCTGAAGCCAAATCCTTCTTCCCGAACGCGAGAGGATCCTCGCGAACGCGAAGAACAACACCAGATACCAGCACCAGCTATTTTAAAACAGCCCGAAATGATCCGAAACCACCCCGAAACACACCCGAGGCCCCCGGGGTCCCGTCCAATCACACAAACTAGTCCCATAACATAACACGGACCTGCTCGAGGCCTCAAATCACATCAAACAACATCGAAATCATGAATCGCACCCCAATTCAAGCTTAATGAACTTTAGAACTTCAAACTTCTACATTCGAAGTCGAAACTTATCAAATCACGTCCGATTGATCTCAAATTTTGCACACAAGTCACATTCGGCAATACGGACCTACTCCAACTTCCGTAATCGGAATCCGACCCCGATATCAAAAAGTCCACTTCCGGTCAAACTTCTCAAAAACCTTCAAATTTCTATCTTTAGCCAAATGACTCTAAAATGACCTACGTACCTCCGAATTCACTTCCGATCGCGCTCCCAACTCCAGAATCACCATATGGAGCTACTCCCAGACTCGGAATCACAAACGGACATCGATAACACTGAAATGCACTTCAAGCCAAACTTATGAAATTTCTTCCAAAATGCTAGCTTCCACAATAGGCGCCAAAACGCTCCCGAGTCATCCAAAACCCGCTCCGGGCATACGCCCATGTCCGAAATCATCATACGAACCTATTGGAACCTTCAGAACCCGATTTCGAGGTCGTTTACTCTGAAATCCAATCTTAGTTAGATTCTTTCAACTTAAAGCTTCCAAAACGAGAATTCTCTTTCCAAATCAACTCCGAATTCCCCGAAATGAAATTCCGGCTATGCGCACAAGTCATAATGTCTGAAGTGAAGCTGCTCATGGCCTCAGACTGCTGAACGGCACGCTAGAGCTCAAAACGACCGGTCGGATCGTTATAGTTTAAACAAGAAAGAAATAAAGAAACTCATCTCCTCCTTTTCCCTCACTTGAGTGGTAGTTCAGCGTTAAGATTTGTTAATCTTCCTGTTTATCACCCAAGAAGTATAGGTCGTGTGATGGCGGAATTCCTGGCCTATAGACTTTTGGGTGTCACAATTCTGATAGAGAATCAACTAATTCCTGTCCAAGAGTGGAATACTGTTTCAATGACTGCACCAACTTCAAGTTGAGACACATTAGGAGATTTACTTCAAAGAAGTTAGAAACCTATAAAATAAAAGGAAAAGAAAAGGTCGACAATCGGAATAATCAATTAATTAACTACATACGCCCCAATCTCATATTAGCTAGTGTATGACTGCATGAATTCCTTGAACTTTGTAACACTTTATTCATGTCTATTTCATTCCACTGTAAATAATTTATCTTCTAATGTGAATAAGGTCATAAAATTTTACACATTTTTTTAGTAAATATACCACCAGGGCAGAGTACCTAGTGGCTAATATATATAATCAAAACAAAAAAGAAACAAGGTCTTTACAAATAACGATATGGCTAAATAAGTAATGTCGTATAAAAGAAATCAATCTTTACTAATTAAAATTTATATTATTCAACCATGAATTATTACAATGGGTAAATTATCCACTACAATTGGCAAAACTACATAAAATGTAGGTAATCTGGGAAAAAAAATCCTCTTAGTTTTCCTAAAATCGGACTGAAACTTGTTCAAACCTGGCTCAATGTAGTGTAAATTAACTACTAGAACAGATTTACTTGTTCAATATGCTTGGTGTAAGTTGATTTAATCTGATCCTGAGCATCTTGATTAACCTCCTACTTAACTCTTAACATAGTTAGTTACTCCTCAAAGCATACCATTTGACTAGTCATACACCAAAGCTGACTGCTTTTTGCAGTCTATACAAGCACTAGAAAAATGATTCAATATGCCCCCAAACTAACACAAGGGGAATCTGGTTTATGATGTTTTTGTTAAGTGTCATTAACATAGAAGGCTTGGTATATCATTTAGCTTATGAACTGCTATTGAGTTCCTCTGTTAAGCTTTTAGTATTTGATCACTTTTTTAAAGTGTGAGAATTAATTATCTCTAGACTCGGGGTTTCTATTGTGTTCTCTTACCTAGTTGAAGTTTATGAAGTTAGGTGTTGAATTATTCAATTCTAACTCTTCATGTGTTTTTTCCACTTCTCTTTTGTGGATTACAAGGTATTGGGACATCCGCCACCGTACAAAATGAGGACCTTGAGGAGATGCGGCGAACAATTGAACAACTTTCTAGGAATTGTGCCGATGAACGAGAAAAAAGAAAGCATGAAGAGAAGATTAGAGACGCACTTAGGAATGACATTGAGTCCCTCAAGGCTCAAATGAATCACTTAATCGGCTTGCCCCGCTCTCTGCCAAAAAGAAACCGACGCTCTCCGCCAAAAAACCACATTTATGAAGAAGATGAAAGTGATGGAAATAATACAAATGATGAAGAAGATAAGGGGGAACCCGAAGATGAGTGATTTTTTGTTTGGTTGGATTGTTGTTTAGTTGGATGTTAACTTTGAATGTTACGTTTTGATGTTTGGTTGGATAGTTTTGATGATTGATGGGATAATTTGGATATTTGGATGTTTGATGGGATAATTTGGATGTTTAGATATAGTTTATAAAGTTTTTTTGTTGTTTAGTTGAGATTTATTGTGGTTGCATTTTAGTTTGTATTGTAATATTCTGCTGGAAGGTGGTGCAACAAAAAATAGGCACTGCTTGCCAAAAATGTACCAGATTTACCGAGGGACTTACCGACAGAGTCCATCAGAACAATTATTCATTTTCAATCCAGAATTTTTTAATTAGCGAGGGAGTCCGTCGGTATGCTTGAACCAAATTTTCAGATTTTATTGAAAATACCGACGGATAGCAATCGGAAAATGAATTTTTTCATATTTTTAATTTTTATATTACTAAATTATTATTTTTAATTTACCGACGGATCTCCGCCGGTATTGATATTATTATTATTATTATTATTATATTATTTTATAAAATACCGACGGATAAAATTATTTGACCAGCTGTCGTCGGAAATGTATCGATGGCATTCCGATGGGGTCCGTCAGTACTTACCAATGGATTCCATCGGTATATTTTACCAATGACGGATTTACCTACCAACCACTTACCGACGGATATCCATCGATAACCAGGCTTTACCGACGGACATCCGTAGGTAACTTGCGTCGGTAAACAGGTGATTTTTAGTAGTGATGTGCCATCTAGAAGCTTCTGGTTTAATTATAATAGATGTATACGTATAATTAGTTAAAGGAGGTTAAGGTTGAGTGGATGACAGCTCATCTAACCACTTATTCTTACTTTGATTTGTATATAAACACCTGTACAATATGATTATATACACAGAAATATAGATTACATTTTCTCACAAAATATTTTCAGTCAATTCTCTCCAAAATCAACAATTTACTAGGCCTTCTACATTTTTTTTTTTGGTTTATCAAGCCTATATTTAATTGATTTTCGAAGTTACATTGTACAATAATTATTCTATTAACAATTATGCTTAAACTAGTAAATTGTTAGTTCGAAGGCAGTCCTTGGAATATTTTATAGATCAAGTGACAAATACATTAACTTATGAAATGACAAAAAGAGTGCTTAAGCTACTAGTCTATATCTATACCAAATTTATCTATCTATATTATTATAAAAGCATGAATATAAAGTCGGTTTACAAAAATAACCTTATAATATTAAGCATAATAACTCTAACGATCCGACCGGTCGTTTTGAGTTCTAGCGCTCCGTTCAGCAGTTTGAGGCCATGAACAGTTTCATTTCAGGTATTGTGGCTTGTACGCGCGGTCGGAATCGAATTTCGGGAAGTTCAGAGTTGATTTGGAAAGAGAATTCTCATTTCGGATGCTTAAAGTTGAAAGAATTAACTAAGATTGGATTTTTAAGTAAACGACCTCGGAATCGGGATCTGAAGGTTCCAGCAGGTTCGTATGATGATTTCGGACTTAGGCGTATGCCCGGATTGGGTTTTGGATAATCCGGGAGCGTTTTGGCGCCTATTGTGGAAGTTAGCATTTTAGAAGAAATTTCATAAGTTTGGCTTGAAGTGCATTTCAGTGTTATCTATGTCTGTTTGGGATTCCGAGACTGTGAATAGCTCCGTATGGTGATTCTGGAGTTGGGGGCGCGATCGGAAGTGAATTCGGAGGTCCGCGGGTCATTTTGGAGCCATTTGGCTAAAGATAGAAATTTGGAGGTTTTTGAGAAGTTTGACCGTAAGTGGACTTTTTGATATCGGGATCGGAATCCGATTTCGAAAGCTGGAGTAGGTCCGTAATGTCGAATATGACTTGTACGCAAAATTTGAGGTCAATCGGACGTGATTTGACAGGTTTAAATATCGGAAATAGAAGTTTGAAATTTCGAAGTTCATAAAGCTTGAATCGGGGTGTAATTCATGGTTTTAGCGTTGTTTGATATGATTTGAGGCCTCGAGCAAGTCCATAATGTGTTTTGGGATTGGTTGGTAGGTTTGGTTGAGGTCCCGGGGGCCTCGGGTGGATTCCGGGTGGTTAACGGATCGAAATTTGGCATGTTGGATAGCTGAAGGGGTCTGGTTGCTGGTATTTCCGCTTATGCGCAAAATGGGACCGCATAAGCGGCCCGCAGAAGCGAGGAGGGAGCCGCAGAAGTGGATTTTCGGTCAAGGCTCGAGATTATATCATGGAATTAGACATGAAAATTGTGGGGAGATTCCGCAGAAGCGGGACTGCATCTGCGGAAGGCAGATCGCAGAAGCGAAAATGGGAGGTCCAGTGGAAGCCGCAGAAGCGGCTGGTGATCCGCAAAGGCGGAACCGCAGAAGCGGGATTTCTTCCGCAGAAGCGGAAGTAGCTGGGAGCAGGGGGGGTTCTTTTAAATCGGGATTTGGCCATTTCTCTCATATTTTTCATGGCTTGCGGCGATTTTTGGAGGGCTCCAAGAAGGGATTTCGTCATCTATGTTAAGGTAAGTTACTCCTACTCATTTCCAAGTTAAATACAAGATTATATCATGGAATTAGACATGAAAATTGTGGGGAGGTTGGGATTTTTGGAAGAAAACCTAGAAAACTTGATAAATTGGATTTCACCACGAATTTGAGCATGGAATTAGGAGTAAATTATATATTTGAGTTCCTAAGGTCATGGGTAATCTTTATCTTCGGAAAATTTCGGAATCCGGGCACGTGAGCCCGAGGGCATTTTCGTCAACTTTTCGATCGGAGTTAGGAATTGCTATAAATTAAATTGTAATGAATATTTGAGCATATATTAATGGATTTGCGTAATCGTTGGCTAGTTTTGGAGCGTGGTGCATCAATTAGAGTCTTCGGAGGAGCGTGGGATGCCGGTTTTGGATCTTCGGAGCGAGGTGAGTCTCCTTTCTAACCTTGTAAGAGGGAATTGTCCCCATAGGTGAAATAATTGATTATGTGCTCCTATTTTCGGGGGCTACGTACGCACGAGGTGACGAGAGTCCGTGCGTAGCTACTACTACGCTATTGTCCGGGTAGTTAGGACCCAAAAGCATGTTATATTTGAATTATTTATGAACCCATTGATAGCTTGAATTGCTTTAATCACATTGAATTAGAAAGTAAATTTCTAAAAGGATTAAACTTTATTTCTTAAAATTTGTTAAAGGAGGATTTGTTTTATTTGGATAAATATTCCCCGATAAGTTCTTAATTGACTGATTGAGCATGTATCTCTATGTGTACCTGCGTCGCATGCATGATTCGCGAGCAGGGTATGTGTTTATTTATGGAACGGGCCGAATGCCTCGGCAGATTAAATAGATGCATCTATGGTTCGTGTCGTTCGACCCTCGGCAGTGCACAGTTTACATTTCTGTTGGAGCGGGCCGTCGACCTCGGCATGATTTGCGCATGATATATATTCTTTCCTGAGAATTTTAAATGTTGGTATTGCCTTTCATGGCTTGATATAAATTGATAAGATAAAGAAAAGTGAACCTTGAAAATACTTTATTATTTGTTGAAGGTGTATTGCCTGTTTACCGGCTTTGTGAGTTAGAACTGCTATATAACACCCCTGATTTCCTCACTCATTTAGTATGTTATCATTGGACCACTAGTAAGTGTCAAAGTTGACCATCTCGTCTCTACTTCTTCGAGATTAGACGGGATACTCATTGAGTACACGTTGTTACGTACTCATATTACACTTCTGTGCATTTTTGTTGCACAGGTATATGTATCTCTAGCAGCCTACTGGGCGTAGCAGCGCGGATGATTCTGGGACTAGGTGAGTTACATTATTCGAGATGACCCGCAGCTAGTATAGTCCCTTCCAGCATATTGTGTTTACTTTCTGTCCACTGTATTTCGGACGGATGTTGTATTTTAATTTCTTATTAGTAGATGCTCATGCACTTGTGACACCGGGTTCTAGGAATGGTTTTCGAAAGATTTGTACTAATTGTTATTATTTAATTTGAATTCAAGTAGTGATCTTTTACTTATGAAAAATGGAAGAAAAAATCCTAGATTTCAAAGGTATTAAAAAGAGAATTTAATCGACTAATTTAGTTGGCTTGCCTGACAGCGGTGTCCGGCGCCACCACGACCCTTAGTGGATTTTGGGTCGTGACAACATGGTATCAGAGCACTAGGTTCCTAGGGTCTCACGAGTCATGAGCAAGTCTAGTAGAGTCTCGCGGATCGGTACGGAGACGTCTGTACTTATCCTCGGGAGGCTGCAGGACTGTTAGGAGTACTTCCCTTCTTGATTCCCTATCGTGCGATTTGATCCTTGGAGGCGTAGTCCTTTAATTCATTCCTACTCAATCTTATGCGACGTGAAGCGCTTGTTATAAATCGAGAGTTGAAGAATTTTAATAGCACTACGAATGTGGTGCGCGTATTTCTCCCTGCGTGATTATTTGAGCTATTATCGTCGCCTTGTGAAAGGATATTCTGTTGTTTCGGCTCAGTAGCGGTACTTTTGAGAGCTCTAATGTTAGGCACAAGTTGCCATGATGCTTATGAACGAATGTTGCGCAGTAGTGATATGATGGTAGGATGATTGCCTACGTGTCGGGGCAGTGAATGACTTGAAGGAAAGTTTACTCAGTACATAATCAAGAGATTCAGTATTTTATTCCCGGGAGGGAAAGGCAATCGAACTAAGGATGGTCAGATATGGACTGATGGAAGTAATGAAACTTGGTAGTTGCAAGCGTGGTGGAGTTTTCTCCTATGATGGGGTACTGTTGTCCTAGTTGGACGTATTAAGTTGTCGATGTTATGATCTTCTGCAATCCGCCTTTGGGGCAGGACATCGGGAAATAGTATCAGTGATGCAACTATCAAATATCGCAGGGTGCGGTGGTTTTGGATTGAATAAGTATTTCAAATGCGGCGGTTCGAGAATGATGACCTTCGGAAAGGTTTGGAGTTAGTAGCAAATTGTGGATTCATGTGCTATGAAGATAAATTTTATTAAGGCGGCAACTGAACAACAAAAGATGAGAAGGACATATGGGAAGTGTCAGGCGGAGTTTTAAACTTCTAAAGGGCCAGGCTTAGGGGGCGAAGGCCGAGCAGTTGATTAAAGAAATGAGTTTGCCCAAAGTGGGAGAGCAGCGGAGCTGCGTAGGGGCTTGGTAATGAGATGACCATGCACCTTAAGGGAATCTGGAACGATTTAAGAATATTGGTGCTTGGTTATTGGGGTCTACAAATCTAATTTGAAGTAGAGATTCTTGTGCGGCCGGAGATTTAATATAACGAAAAGGAGCCGCTTAAATGAAGAAGGATGCAGCATGACTTTGAATTGAAAGGATGTTGTCCCGCACTTAAATGATGTCCGCGAGGGGTAAATGGACCTGTGCAGCTGGAGAGTGAGCTCAGACTCAGGAAGGGTCATTGACGTCGAAGTGATTGTACCCCGTGCAGCGGCGTTGGAAGATGCCGGGGAAAACTTTCTATAGGTGGGTTACCCAAGTGAGCAGGTTAGCAGTCGCGTGGTTGGCGAGGCTCCTGCTAGGAATTTTATCGGTTATATAGAAAAGAGATCGATCGTGCGAATGCAGTGGGCGAATCAGAATATAAAAGAATGGGGCTTTGCGGAAGGAATCCGAGAATTTATGCGGTGGATCGCGCAAGGTTATGTCGATGAAAGCTAGGGAATCTTGGGGAATTCCAGAGTTGTGAAGTAATGGCTTCAAGCTAAGTGGGAGAGTCCCACCGCTTATGATTGGGTTGCATGGTTAACTACTTGCGAGATTTTTGGCTACTAGCATATTGACGGGCTATTCCAGCTACGGAAAGGACCATAACTGGTAATTTAAGTAAAGGAAGTATTAAAGATGGGCTATCTTTGGCCCTATTGGCCCATGTCCAGACTTGGGAAAAGATTCAGGATTTTGCCTTGTATAGATGAGGGTTCCAAGGGAAGTGATTCGGCGGGTTCTTCGCCAAGAGGGTATTCATGTGATGGAAGACTCATGGAGTCGACTATATTCGGGGCCAAGTCAGAGCGGGTGGCTCTTAGCAATGGTCCTAGGGGAACTCAAAAGATAGAGTGTGGTACCTAATGATTTTGAGCCTATAAGTACAGTAAAGAATAAAGCTTTGTAGCAGCTTATGAGAAGGTGCCCAGAATGTTCTATGACATGTTAACTTGCGGTATAGCATTTGAGAGATATGAAACAGTTCGTGGGATTTGAGACAGCATGGTCTTGTGATTCGAGGTCACTCGGGATGAGTGCAAAGGGAGTATGTTATGTGTTGGATGGAATTAGTATTATTTCTAAGGTAATTGGGGTGAATCGAAGAGAAGATAGGCTGGTTAGCCATAATTTAGTTGGCATGTTGGTGGTAGAGATCAGCTCTTTCAGCGTGATTAAGTCATGCAAGTGATTTGTGGCGGTGCATATGAGGCTTGTCAGCCGCCGTAATTGATACCATTCTGAAGCATTCTACTGTTACGGCTTGTTATGTGGAAGCAGATTCCGGAAGGGCTAGGGTGGCTTAGACCACTACTTAGAGATTTGCATATTCTACGGTTATGAGAATTTACCTATGTGATACTATGGATCTCCTGAAGTGAGTTAAGTGAAAAGTTTTCATATGATGAAGTGTTAACCTGTTAGTGGTTCCGGAGTTATAATGAAAAGCATGTCCTATCGTATTTTGGCACGTGGGGTGCAGTGAGTAGTATGGAATTTGAGGTGAAGACCAAAGTTGCAGTTCGGTGTTGTCAAGGATGTCGCGAGCTCAGATGAGCAGGAAAGGAGTTTTGACGATTAAAGATTTAAACCAAGTATGAAGATTTGTGATGATATCGATAAGTTGAGGATATATGCCCGGAGGGCACTCAGTTATCGAGTTGTGGACTGTGGATGAGTACTCCGGTTATGATGGTTGTCCTTGTGCGTTATGAGAAGAGGGAAATTGGTATGGACCTTGGAGAGGTTATTAGCCTAGTCAGTGCAATCAGAATCGACTGGAGGTCGGTGGATGGATTCAAATGTGAATATGGGCTCTATATCAGGCCGAACGTGTTCGTTTCAGTAATGCACTCTTTATGGAAGAAAGGTCGCGGTGTTATTTCATTTTCAGCTATTTCATCTTCAGCTATTTCATGTAATGATGTATTGCACCGTGCAAGTTGTGAGACGGCTTGGTAAACTTCTTACGTGTTGAGGTTCCGCATAGAGATGAGGTTATACGAGCAGGATGGCTCTTGAGATTCAGATCGTGTATTGCACCTCAGTACTATACACTTAGAGTGCTTGTGATCGAGATTCGGTATCTTATTGTAATGAGCAATTTAGCTCGATGTGCATCTCCTTATGTGAGTTCTACGTGTGGATCGGGTGGCACGCCGCCATGGGTATGTTATTTGGATCGGGTGGCACGCCTCCATGGTTATGTTGTGAGGATCGGGTGGCACGCCACCATGGTTATGCTGTGTGGATCGGATTGCGCGCCGCAACAGTGTGATGTGGAGTACAGTTTTCTATATGCTATTTTGTATGCCTTGCTTCCTGTTTTCTACGGAAAGTCCGTATTAGTGCGTGAGTTAGGTAATTCCTTCCAGAGTTTGCTTTCCTTTCGTATCGCGTTCGAATTGGTGGCCTATTGGCACATTGTGGCATCATATGAGACTTCTGATTATGCCTGGGGTGGCTTATTGCCTGAGCAGTTCGTATCGGGTGAGACGAGATTTTTAGATTTAGGATCAGTGCAATCTGAGTATATAAAGTATATTATGGAGATAAGACCATTATTTAGTCCTGAAGGGGGTGATGGTTTTTGTCAGGGGTACAAACCTAATGATTTGTTGACTCGGCAGTTGGTTATGAATTTCTGCACATCTCTTCCGTCATGGCGGTATTATAAAGGTTAGAGTAAGACCTGTGTAAGTCATGGGGTGCAATGGGAGCATCGAATTAGTGGGATTTTGACTAAGTCGATCAGAAAATGTTATGGTGGTCCGGTGAGAAAAGTGATGCAAGGTGTGTGTCACGACCCGAAACCCGCACAGGTCGTGATGGCGCCTCTCGTGAAGACAAGGCCAGCCAACTAACCCAAATAACCTCTTTCAAAATAAGTAAACATAAATGAATAGTAAGATACGCCTAAATGACTTTAATTAACAATATTTACAACCACAACACAGCTCGACCGGGGTGTCACAAGTCACGAGCATCTAAGGAAGTCTGAACACTGCTACAAGGCCAATAATATACTAAACAGAATCTGAAATCAGAAGACGAAGTCTGGTGCCGTGAACGCTGGCGGTCGCCTTGCTCAGCTACAATAGCAATACCTTCAACCAGCTCAAACCCGCTACCGGGTGAATAATACCTGCATCTGCACGCGAGGTGCAGGGAGTAAGGTGAGTACTCCAACTCAGTGAGTAATAGAAGTAAATAATAACTGAGCAGCAAGAAAACACGTAAAGCAACCAACGGGCTGTACAGAAGCCGGGTACAATTTCCGAGAAAATAGTGAAATCAGAGAACTCTTTAGAAATGTTTCGGCTCAGTTCAAATTTCTTTTGAAAATGGTCCTTTCAATAATTACGAAAGCTGTTAAAAGAGTTAGTGCTGATTAGCACAGAAAATCCGCCCCTCGGGCACAAATACCACATCATAGCAGGTAAAAATGAAAATAAGTATGCAAGATGAGCACATAAAAGTTCGCCCCTCGGGCATGATTTTCGTTACTAGTCAGTCATTGTTACCTGACCGGTCAGCCATTGTTACCTGACCAAAACGCGTATTACAGTGCCATTGTTACCACTGGTCAGTCATTGTTACCTGACTGGTCAGCCATTGTTACCTGACCAAAACGCGTACGACAGTGTCATTGTTACCACTGTCTAAAATTTAATTGCTCTAGATGGGTAACTGCGCTCACTGTGGGGGTGCAGACTCCGGAGGGGCTCCTACAGCCCAAGTGCTATATCATCATAAGGCCTGAAAGCCTGTACATATCAACATGAGGCCTGAAAGCCTTCTCACATTACACTCGAGGCCTGAAAGCCTCCTCGTAATGCACTCGAGGCCTGAAAGACTCCTCACATCACTCAGCATATCCTCACATATGGCCCTCGGCCTCAATCAGTCCAAAAAAAAAAATCATAAGCCCCTCGGGCATCAGTAAAGAAACAAAAATGCTCAGCTCAAACAGTAGTTCAAATATCAGTTAAAACTCAAGGTTGAGTAAAAATATAGCTGAATTCATGAAACAGTGTAATGACAATGGACTGAGTCCAAATAATACTTCAAATAGTGAGGCAAAATTATGCCTGCAACAGCTGTTGAAATCTGCAACACTCCAAGTCAAATTTTCTTCCGTTTGATCACCCTAAATCACCCCGAGGCCCCTGGGACCTCAACCAAAAACAGCAACCTACCCCAAAACATCATACGAACTTGTTCCAATCATCAAAACACGTCAAACAACACAAAAATCATCAATTCACCACGGATTCAAGCCTAAGTTTATCAAATTCTTCCGAAACTCACATTCGATCAAAAACCCGACCAAACGATGTCCGAATGAACTGAAATTATGCACACATAACCAAAATAACCTAACGAAGCTACAGCAACTCTCGAAATTCCATTCCAACCCTCGGATCAAAATCTCACCTATCAACCGGAATTCGCCAAAATTCAAACTTCGTCAATTCAAGCCTAATTCTACACCGGACCTCCAAAATCAATTCCGATCGCACTCCTAGTCACAAATCATCCCCCGAAGCTAACCGAGTCACCGTAAATCACATCCGAGCCCTATAACCTATAAGTCACATCCGGTTGACTTTTTTCCAATTAAGCCTTCGTAAAAGAGACTAAGTGTCTCATTTCTTGTCAAAACCAATCCGAATCAACTCTAACTCACCACATACCGGTAATGAAACATGAAGAAGAAATAAATGAGGAAAATGGGGCAGTAATACCTAATACGACGGGTCGGGTCTTCACAGTGTGAATTCAGCAAGTTATGCAGCCATGTTTTGGTACAGGGTGTAGTGATGGATATGGTGGTCTTATGTTAGAAACAGGTCGGGCATCGAGTCCTGGATGTTGGAATTGAGCCTGAAGGCGTATCTGCTTGAGTAAAAGAGAATATCTTCAGAATTGATCGAGCTAATATGCTCAACCGAGTTGAGGTAGCACGGGAAGGTGCATGAGAAGTTAAACAACGATTTTAGACTACTTCGGGGTAGTTCTCAGCACGTTCGAGGACGAACGTATGTTTAAGTGGGAGAGAATATAACGACCCGACCCGTCGTTTCGAGTTCTAGCACTCCGTTCAGCAGTCTGAGGCCATGAACAGTTTCATTTCAGGTATTGTGGCTTGTACGCGCGGTCGGAATCGAATTTCGGGAAGTTCAGAGTTGATTTGGAAAGAGAATTCTCATTTCGGAAGCTTAAAGTTGAAAGAATTAACTAAGATTGGATTTTTAAGTAAACGACCTTGGAATCGGGATCAGAAGGTTCCAGCAGGTTCGTATGATGATTTCGGACTTAGGCGTATGCCCGGATTGGGTTTTGGATAACCCGGGAGCATTTTGGCGCCTATTGTGGAAGTTAGCATTTTAGAAGAAATTTCATAAGTTTGGCTTGAAGTGCATTTCAGTGTTATCGATGTCCGTTTGGGATTCCGAGACTGTGAATAGCTCCGTATGGTGATTCTGGAGTTGGGGGCGCGATCGGAAGTGAATTCGGAGGTCCGTGGGTCATTTTGGAGCCATTTGGCTAAAGATAGAATTTGGAGGTTTTTGAGAAGTTTGACCGGAAGTGGACTTTTAGATATCGGGGTCGGAATCCGATTCCAAAAGCTGGAGTAGGTCCGTAATGTCGAATATGACTTGTGCGCAAAATTTGAGGTCAATCGAACGTGATTTGACAAGTTTAAACATCCGAAATAGAAGTTTGAAACTTCGAAGTTCATAAAGCTTGAATCGGGGTGTAATTCATGGTTTTAGCGTTGTTTGATATGATTTGAGGCCTCGAGCAAGTTTGTAATGTGTTTTGGGATTGGTTGGTAGGTTTGGTTGACGTCCCGGGGACCTCGGGTGGATTCCAGGTGGTTAACGGATCCAAATTTGGCATGTTGGATAGCTGAAGGGGTCTGGTTGCTGGTATTTCCGCTTCTGCGGAAATGGGACCGTAGAAGCGGCCCGCAGAAGCGAGGAGGGAGCCGCAGAAGCGGATTTTCGGTCAAGGCTTGAGGACCGCAGATGCGGTCGAGATTCCACAGAAGCGGGACCGCATCTGCGGAAGGCGGATCGCAGAAGCGAAAATGGGAGGTCCAGTGGAAGCCGCAGAAGCGGCTGGTGATCCGCAAAGGCGGAACCACAGAAGCGGGATTTCTTCCGCAGAAGCGAAAGTAGCTGGGAGCAGAGGGGGTGCTTTTAAATCGGGATTTGGCCATTCTCTCATATTTTTCATGGCTTGGGGCAATTTTTGGAGGGCTCCAAGAAGGGATTTCATCATCTATGTTAAGGTAAGTTACTCCTACTCATTTCCAAGTTAAATACGAGATTATATCATGGAATTACACATGAAAATTGTGGGGAGGTTGGGATTTTTGGAAGAAAACCTAGAAAACTTGATAAATTGTATTTCACCACGAATTTGAGCATGGAATTAGGAGTAAATTATATATTTGAGTTCCTAAGGTCATGGGTAATCTTTATCTTCGGAAAATTTCGGAATCCGGGCACGTGGGCCCGAGGGCATTTTCGTCAACTTTTCGATCGGAGTTAGGAATTGCAATAAATTAAATTGAAATGAATATTTGAGCATATATTAATGGATTTGCATAACCGTTGGCTAGTTTTGGAGCGTGGTGCATCAATTAGAGTCTTCGGAGGAGCGTGGATGCCGGTTTTAGATCTTCGGAGCGAGGTGAGTCTCCTTTCTAACCTTGTAAGAGAGAATTGTCCCCATAGGTGAAATAATTGATTATGTGCTCCTATTTTCGGGGGCTACGTACGCACGAGGTGATGAGAGTCCATGCGTAGCTACTACTATGCTATTGTTCGGGTAGTTAGGACCCAAAAGCATGTTATATTTGGATTATTTATGAACCCATTGATAGCTTGAATTGCTTAAATCACACTGAATTAGAAAGTAAATTTCTAAAAGGATTAAACTTCATTTTTTAAAATTTGTTAAAGGAGGATTTGTTTTATTTGGATAAATATTCCCCGATAAGTTCTTAATTGACTGATTGAGCATGTATCTCTATGTGTACCTGCGTCGCATGCGTGATTCGTGAGCAGGGTATGTGTTTATTTATGAAACGGGCCGAACGCCTCAGCAGATTAAATAGATGAATCTATAGTTCGTGTCGTTCGACCATCGGCAGTGCACAGTTTACATTTCTGTTGGAGCGGATCGTCGACCTCGGCATGATTTGCGCATGATATATATTGTTTCCTGAGAATTTTAAATGTTGGTATTGCCTTTCATGGCTTGATATAAATTGATAAGATAAAAAAAAGTGAACCTTGAAAATACTTTATTATTTGTTGAAGGTGTATTGCCTGTTTACCGGCTTTGTGAGTTAGAACTGCTATATAACACCCCTGATTTCCTCACTCATTTAGTATGTTATCATTGGACCACTAGTAAGTGTCAAAGTTGACCATCTCGTCTCTACTTTTTCGAGATTAGACGGGATACTCATTGAGTACACGTTGTTACGTACTCATACTACACTTCTGTGCATTTTTGTTGCACAAGTATATGTATCTCTAGCAGCCTACTGGGCGTAGCAGCGCGGATGATTCTGGGACTAGGTGAGTTGCATTATTCGAGGCGACCTGCAGCTAGTATAGTCCCTTCCAGCATATTGTATTTACTTCCTGTCCACTGTATTTCGGACGGATGTTGTATTTTAATTTCTTATTAGTAGATGCTCATGCACTTGTGACACCGGGTTCTGGGAATGGTTTTCGAAAGATTTGTACTAATTGTTATTATTTAATTTGAATTCATGTAGTGATCTTTTACTTATGAAAAATGGAAGGAAAAATCCTAGATTTCAAAGGTATTAAAAAGAGAATTTAATCGATTAATTTAGTTGGCTTGCCTGACAGCGGTGTCCGGCGCCACCACGACCCTTAGTGGATTTTGGGTCGTGACAATAACTCATAATAAAAGGACATAACCGGAATTTTACATATTAGCCTTATAATCCTATTAATTTTAGGACATAATACTACATGTTAGAAATCCTATTAGTATAAATTGTATACTTATTTTCTCTTATGTAAATTTTGTACTCGAATTGGATAATCGTATAAAACTTTCTTTATTATAGTATCTATAGTTTATCTTTTCTATTGTTTATTATTATTGTTTCTTTAATGCCTAGCTCACTCAGAATAATATAACTTGTATGTCTTAATAATATAATTCCAATTAATATAAGTATAGAAATCGAGGGGCAAAAAATAAGTATGGAAATCGCCTGATGCAGATTTCGAAAGGTGTCCAATACGTTCCTTTTTTATTTAATTTGAACCCTTTTTAACAACAATATCTTTTATGTTAATTGTTGTAATATTTAATATTTTAAATTAATAAAATTTTGCCTATTAAATTATTATTTTTGTAAAATATGCATGAAGGTTTAATTACTAATTTTATAAGAATCCCCAATATTGACAATGCATTACCATTCCATAATGTCCAATACCAGGGATATATAAAAGTAATGTTAAATACACTGCATAAAGAGTTGAAATTGAGGGGAAAAAAATATCCCCATGATAATATATTTCTATATTATATTTAAACTGATTTTCTACTCAAATAATATTTTTTATTATTAAATATATGGTAAGAACATATCCAGTATTCAGTGTCTTCTTGATTCATGTTGGAAACAAAGAAGAGCATCCAATAAAGATGATTTTGGTTCTTCCTGAACACTTGGTTATCAATCCTAATGGTAATAGTAATGTAGTTAATAAGAGAAATATTTTCAATAATAGAAATATTTCAATCATTAGATTAAAACGCAATTTATGCAAATCACATAATAGAATTAAAAAGATATCTTAGCTAGCAGAAATAAATATGTTGATCAACTAAATAAAAAACCGATTGCTGAATTTTATAGTAAAAACAAAATATTTTTCTGTTTTTGACTCAGTAGAAAATGATATCAATAATTACTACCAAGAAGAATACTTAAGTACTTTAATACCAAATGGCCTTCTACCATACCTTCCATTGTATATAGGTTGATTTTGAAGAAAATATGCATGTCATGCTACTGAAAAACTTAGATACGCCAAATAGCTTATGTGATACCACACAAATAGTATATAGAAGTATTGACAATAACATCATACATGCAAAAAGTATGATACCAGTCAATGTGCTTCTAAGTATATTCCTATCCTTGAATTCAACTTTCGTCTTTCGAAACTAAGAAATATCCTTTTAAATTTGTGTGACAATAATTTTTTGTATGTTTATAGTTTGCAAATATAAAAATAAAGCACAAGGACAAACATCCTAAATATTGGACTATATTTACTGCAATATATTTTCTTGCACGAATAACTATATGTTACACTTTCAAGAGGGGTATCAAGATCGACAACAAGAGTTTTGATTAAGACAGAGCAACCAAAGCATTAGGAGGAAACATACACACAAAAATATTGTCCACAAAGAAGTGTTCATTAATATACCATCACATTAAATACTCTTAAACTGTAATACATAATTATCTGACTAACATGATAAAATTAATCAATTGTGTAAGTTTTGATGTTATCCTTTGTCACGACCTGGATTTCCCACCCTCGAGAGTCGTGATGGCGCCAACTAATAGGAGCTAGGCAAGCCAAGTTAATTTACTTCTTTTAGTAATTATCGATCATTTAATAACAACAATGCATAATATGATAAAGCGGAAGTCTCAATATATAATTAACTGAAAGAAATGCGGAAGTTTAACAAAATCCTCTACCCAAGAACTAGAGTCACAAACTCACGAACGTCTAAAGAATGCTAAATACAATGTCTGAATAAAAACACAATTCTGTTTGTTCCGGTACAAAGGATAACAAACTAAAGTAGAGATAGAAGAGACTTCGGGCCATGCGGACACCAGCAAGGCTACCTCGGGATCTCTGGACTGAAGTCAGCTCCCAAAACTCCTACTGCTGTGCAAAAGCTGCTCCGGCTCCGAACTCTGTGCAAAAAGATGCACAGAGTGTAGCATCAGCACAACCGACCCAATGTGTTGGTAAGTGCCTGGCCTAACCCCGGCGAAGTAGTGACGAGGCAAGACCGGACTACCAAACAAACCTGTGCAGTTCAATACATATATTTGCAATAGAAAAAAATACAGACATTAACCAGTCAAGAGGGAGGGGAGCATGCTGTAGGGGCTGTAACAGTTTAGAATACAAAATCAATAAATAAGGAATGAAACGGTACAACTACAATGTCAACGAGAGTAGGAAAACAACAGTTGCACGGCACCATCCTTCGTGCTTTTACTCTCATTCTCACCAAAACAATCATATAAAGTGCACGACATCAACCTTCGTGCTTTCCCTCACATAAACGCTCATATCATGGGCATGGAATGACCGTTCGTGCATTAGTAATCAAAATATGGCACGGAATGTTCCTTCGTGCAATAATAATCAAAACATGGCACAGAATGTTCCTTCGTGCATTAATAATCAAAACATGGCACGGAATGTTCCTTCGTGCATAAACATATCCTCAACACAAATCGTGCACGGCATCAACCTTCGTGCTTTATCACTCTTCCTCACCCAAGCAACAATCACAACCAACGGGGCGAGGGGATAGACAAGCAGTAATAGAAGTCCCGGCAAGGGAAACACAAGTAAACAGTTAAATCCCGGCAAGGGAACAACAACAATAACTTTCACATCCCGGCAAGGGAGATAATCACTATACGAATACAGCCCGGCAAGGGAATAATCACATTTCTTTCTCTTTCTTTCATTTCTTACTCAATAATTACTTTATCATTCGAGCCAACGCTCCAAAGAGTTCACAAATCATAATTCTTTCTCATACTCTTCACATTATATGGAAATCATCAATTACACAAGGAAGAGTCACAACAAAATTAGAATAAGCACAAATAAGGACTCACGGTCATGCTAGACACCAGTCTATAGATACTCGTCACCATGCCTATACACCGTACTCGACAATTAGCAATTAGCAAACAATACTCTAATCCTATTCCCACAAGCCAAAGTTAGATCAAACACTTACCTCAACTCCCACGGCTAAATCAATCCACAACGACCGCTTTCCTCTCGAATTCGGCTCCAACTCAATCAAATCTATGAAATAACGACTTTATAATATCAATAATAGCTAAACAAATCAATCCCAATGCCTAAATATAGGTTCCCAACCTTTCTTCCAAAAATTCCAAAATCGACCCCGAGCCTGCTTGGTCAAAACTCGAGGTTCGAACCAAGTCCATATCACCCTTTCCCCCACGAGCCCGAATATACAATTTGTTTTCAGATTCGACCCCAAAACGAGGTCTAAATCAAAGAAAATCGAAAAACCCTAATTCTACCCAATTCCCCTAATTTCAACCCTAGATTACATGTTTTAGGCCAAGGATTTCAATGGATGATGATAGAAAATGGAAAAAACGAGTTAGGTAATACTTACCCAAGAAGATTTGGTGAAGAATCGCTCTACAAGTAGCCTAGGGGCTGTGGAGAAGAAGAGCTCGTGTGAGTTTTTGAATAAAACCCGTCACTGTTCTGTTTTTAGGCTTTTAAATTAACTGGGCAAAAATGCCCTATGCGTTCGCGACACAGGGGTCGCGTTCACGAAGCAAGGGGAACTGGAAGCATCGCGTTCGCGATAGGGGTGTGCGAACGCGTAGAGTTAATTACTGGGGTCGCAGATCTTGGCTTATGCGAACTCGTGAATGAATACGCGAATGCGTTGAAGGGGGGGCTCGCACTACACGAACACGTGAAATTGAACGCGAACGCGAAGAAGGGGACACCACAGGCAGTGCGAACGCGAGCTGAAGGCCGCGATCGCGAAGAAGAAAAAGCCTGTGCAAAAATTGCAGAAAATCTGATACTATTCCTAAGTTCAAAACATCCCGAAACACCTCCGAAACACTCCCGAGCCCTCGAGGCTCGTAACCAAACACACACACTAACTCAACAACATCCTACAGACCTAGCCGTGCGATCAAATCGCCAAAATAACATCAAAACAATGAATTAAACCTCAAAATCATCACTTTTTCATCAAACTTCATAAACTATCATTTTTAGAGATTTAGGTCTGAAACACGTCAAATAACGTCCGTTTTCAACCAAATTTCACAGAAAGCGCTTAAACCACATATAAGACCTGTACCAGGCGCCGGAACCAAAATACGGGCCTGATACCAACACGTTCTAATCAATTTCCTTTTCAAATTTCCATATTAATTTCAGAAAAACAATTTCACAGAAAAATTCATTTCTCGGGCTCTAGACCTCGTAATTCGTCTCCGGACATATGCCCGAGTCTCATATTTTTCTACGGACCCTCCGGGATCGTACAATAACGGGTCCGGGTCCGTTTACCCAAAATGTTAACCAAAGTCAACTTTAATTATATTAATACCAAAGTTTATCATTTTTCACACAGAATTCATAGTTAAGCTTTCCGGCTACGCGCCCGGACTACGCACGCAAATCAAGGCGACTAAAAANGCTCGAGGGCAAAATCTGACAATGTGACTCGGGTCACCACAACCATAACAAGCCCTCGGCTGCTGAGACTGCTGGCCCTATCGACCTGAATGTCCACCCCGAAAACTCTGAAGTGGTGGGGCACTGATGGGTGCTGATGGGGAACTGTGAAGCTGCTGGTCAGAATAATGCGGCTGAGAACCACGACCATCTGAAGTACCATGAGAAACCTAAAGAGCTGACTGAAAGGGCCTCGGAGGATGGCCTCTATCATAAGAATCTCTACCTCCAGACGAGGTACCACTGAACCTACCCGTATGACGGGGCCTCTTATCTGGCCCATGACCACCTCCCCGTGCAAGAGCCATCTCAACTCTACGGGCCGCATTGGCCGCCTCCTAAAAAAAATCTCACTCCCGGCTCCCATAGCCATCTGGAGACGGATCGACTGAATCAATCCATCAATAAACCTCCGCACCCTCTCTCTCTCGGTGGGGAGTATAACAGTAGCATGGCGTGCTAGATCAATGAACCGGGTCTCATACTGAGTGACTGTCATAGAGCCCTGCAGGAGGCGCTCGAACTGCCTGCGAAGAGCCTCTCGCTGAGTAACTGGGAGAAACTTCTCCAAAAACAACTCTGCAAACTGGTCCCAAGTCGGAGATGGTGACCCTGCTGGCCTGGCTAAACAATAGTCCCTCCACCAAGTCTTGGCGGATCCAAATAGACGAAAGGTGGTGAAGTCGACCCCATTGGTCTCCACAATACCCATAGTCCGAAGAACCTCATGGAAGCTATATAAGAAATCCTGGGGGTCCTCTAAAGAAGCACCGCTGAATGTGGTGGTGAAGAGCTTGGTGAACCTATCCAGCCTCCACAAAGCATCTGCGGACATAGCCGCTCCAATGCCGTTCTGAGTCAAAATGCCCGGTTGAACTGCCACAGCTGGCTGAACTACTGGAACCTGAGCCTGGGGAGCTACCTGCTCCGGAGTACGTGTAGCAGGAGTCTGAACTCCTCCTCCAGCCTGAGAAGTGGCTGGTGCTACTGGAAGCAAACCCGCTCGAGAGACGCTCTCCATAAAGCCTACCAACCTGACCAAAGCGTCCTGAAGAACTGGGGTGGCTATGAACCCCTCTGGGACCTGAGCTGGGCCCACCGAAGCTGCTGGGGCTGGAACCTCCTCGTCATAATCAACATGAGGCTCCACCTCTGGGGCTGCTGCTCGGGGCTGAGCTCTGCCCCTGCCTCGGCCTCTGGCACGGCCTCGGCCTCGCCCTTTGCACCTCGTAGGAGCTACTGCTGGGGGCTCGGGCTGCTGCGCGGTAGAAGAGGAAAACGTGTTCTCGCCATCTGCGAAAGAATAGAGTACAAAGACAATCAATATTGAGAAACAGAATCGCACGACAAGAAAGAACAAAAGTGAAATTTTCCTAACTCTGTAGCCTCTGGGGGATTAATACAGACGTCTCCGTACCGATCCCTCAGACTCTACAAAGTTTGTCCGTGAGTCGTGAGACCTATGTAACCTAGTGCTCTGATACCAACTTGTCACGACCCGGATTTCCCACCCTCGGGAGTCGTGATGGCGCCTACTAATAGGAGCTAGGCAAGCCAAGTTAATTTACTTCTTTTAGCAATTATCGATCATTTAATAACAAAAATGCATAATATGAAAAAGCGGAAGTCTCAATATATAATTAACTGAAAGAAATGCGGAAGTTTAACAAAATCCTCTACCCAAGAACTGGAGTCACAAACTCACGAATGTCTAGAGAATGCTAAATACAATGTCTGAATAAAAACACAATTCTGTTTGTTCCGGTACAAAGGATAACAAGCTAAAGTAGAGATAGAAGAGACTCCGGGCCATGCGGACGCCAGCAAGGCTACCTCGGGATCTCTGGACTGAAGTCAGCTCCCAAAACTCTTACGGCTGTGCAAAAGCTGCTCCGGCTCCGAAATCTGTGCAAAAAGATGCACAGAGTGTAGCATCAGCACAACCGACCCCATGTGCTGGTAAGTGCCTGGCCTAACCCCGGCGAAGTAGTGACGAGGCTAGACCAGACTACCAAACAAACCTGTGCAGTTCAATACATATAATTGCAATAGAAAAGAATACAGAAATTAACCAGTCAAGAGGGAGGGGAGCATGCTGTAGGGGCTGTAACAGTTTAGAATACAAAATCAATAAATAAGGAATGAAACGGTACAACTACAATGTCAACGAGAGTAGGAAAACAACAGTTGCATGGCACCATCCTTCGTGCTTTTACTCTCATTCTCACCAAAACAATCATATAAAGTGCACGGCATCAACCTTCGTGCTTTCCCTCACATAAACACTCATATCATGCCACGGAATGACCCTTCGTGCATTAGTAATCAAAACATGGCACGGAATGTTCCTTCGTGCATTAATAATCAAAACATGGCACAGAATGTTCCTTCGTGCATTAATAATCAAAACATGGCACGGAATGTTCCTTCGTGCATAAACATATCCTCAACACAAATCGTGCACGGCATCAACCTTCGTGCTTTATCACTCTTCCTCACCCAAGCAACAATCACAACCAATGGGGCGAGGGGATAGACAAACAGTAATAGAAGTCCCGGAAGGGAAATACAAGTAAACAGTTAAATCCCGGCAAGGGAACAACAACAATAACTTTCACATCCCGGCAAGGGAGATAATCACTATATGAATACAGCCCGGCAAGGGAATAATCACATTTCTTTCTCTTTCTTTCATTTCTTACTCAATAATTACTTTATCATTCGAGCCAACGCTCCAAAGAGTTCACAAATCATAATTCTTTCTCATACTCTTCACATTATATGGAAATCATCAATTACACAAGGAAGAGTCACAACAAAATTAGAATAAGCACAAATAAGGACTCACGGTCATGCTAGACACCAGTCTATAGATACTCGTCACCATGCCTATACACCGTACTCGACAATTAGCAATTAGCAAACAATACTCTAATCCTATTCCCTCAAGCCAAAGTTAGATCAAACACTTACCTCAACTCTCACGGCTAAATCAATCCACAACGACCGCTTTCCCTCTCGAATTCGGCTCCAACTCAATCAAATCTATGAAGTAACGACTTTGTGATATCAATAATAGCTAAACAAATCAAACCCAATGCCTAAATATAGATTTCTAAGCTTTCTTTCCAAAATTGCCCCCGGGCCCGCTTGGTCAAAACACGAGGTTCGAACCAATTCCATATCACCCATTCCCCCACGAGCCCGAATATACAGTTTGTTTTCAAATCCAACCCCAGAACGAGGTCTAATCAAAGAAAATTGAAAAGCCCTAACTCTACCCATCTCCCCCGATTTCAACCTAGATTACATGATTTGAGCTTAGGAATTTGATAATTAATGAAGGAAAATGAAGAAAACAAGTGGGAATTTACTAACCCAAGTGGTCTTGAAGAATGGGGGCTTCAATGGACTCCTAAGTGCTTGAGGAAGAAGAGAGCTCGTGTGTTTTTGAATGAGACCCGTAGCTACTGTTTCTGAAAACTTAAAAAAAATCACTGGGCAAAATTGCCCTTCGCGTTCGCGGATAGAGTGTCGCGTTCACGAAGGGTAACTGGGCAAAGCATCGCGTTCGCGATTGGAATGATGCGAACGTGAAGAAGAAAGCTAGGGGGGTCCAGGACTTGGTCTATGCGAACGCGTGGACACCTACGCGAATGCGATGAAGGGAGCCTTATGAACTACGCGAACGCGAGGATATAAGTGCGAACGCAATGAGTAAAATGAAGTCTAAGTCTTCTGAGTCAAAATATTCTACGCGAACGCGAGGAGGTGATGCGACGTGATGAAGGATGAAGCTGAAGCTTCGCGAACGCGAGTGGCATAGTGCGAACGCAAAGAAGAAAATCACTGTGCACCTGTTGCAGATTTTCTGCAATCTTCCTAAGTCCAAAACTACCCCGAACACCTCCGAAAACACTCCCGAGCCCTCAGGGCTCCTAACCAATCACACACACTAACTCAACAACATCCTACGAACTTAACTGTGCGATCAAATCACCAAAATAACATCAAAAACGAGGAATCAAACCTCAAAATCATCACTTTTTCACCAAACTTCATAAACTTTCATTTTTAGATATTTAGGTCCGAAACACGTCAAATGATATCCGATTTCAACCAAATTTCATAGGAAGCACTTAAACCACATATAAGACCTGTACCGGGCGCCGGAACCAAAATACGGGCCCGATACCAACACGTTATAATTCATTTTCACTTCAAATTTCTTTAAAAATTTCAGAAAAATAATTTCTTTTAAAAATTTATTTCTCGGGCTCGGGACCTCGGATTTCGATTCCGGGCATACTCCCGAGTCCCATATATTTCTACGGACCCTCCAGGACCGTCAAATCACGGGTCCGGATCCGTTTATCCAAAATGTTGACCAAAGTCAACTTTAATCATATTAATATAAAAATTCATCAATTTTTACACAGAATTCATATTTAAACTTTCCGGCTACGCGCCCGGACTGCGCACGCAAATCGAGGCGACTAAAAGTGAGGTTTTCAAGGCCTCAGAAGCGCAGAAAAGAGAGAAAACAGGTGATGACCCTTTGTGTCGTCACATTCTCCACCTCTAAAACAATTGTTCGTCCTCGAACGGACAAAAGAAAGAAGTACCTGAGTCGGGAAAAAGATGAGGATAACGGCTCCTCATATCAGACTCGGACTCCCAAGTCGATGCCTCAGGAGGCTAACCTCTCCACTGGACACGCACTGAAGGAAAACTCTTCGACCTCAACTGTCAAACCTGCCGGTCTAGAATAGCTACCGGCTCCTCCTCATAAGACAGATCCTTGTCCAATTGGACAGTGCTGAAATCTAACACGTGGGCTGGATCGCCGTGATACCTCCGAAGCATGGACACATGAAACACTGGATGTACGACTGACAAGCTAGGCGGAAAGGCAAGTCTATAAGCCACCTCTCCCACACGATCGAGAATCTCAAACGGACCAATGAACCGGGGGCTAAGCTTGCCCTTCTTCCCAAATCTCATCATGCCCTTCATAGGCGACACTTGGAGGTATACCCGCTCACCAACCATGAAAGCTACATCTCGAGCCTTACGATCTGCATAACTTTTTTGCCGCGACTGAGCCGAACGAAGCCTGTCGTGAATGATCTTGACCTTATCCAAGGCCTCCTGAACTAAATCTGTACCCAATAACCGAGCCTCTCCCGGCTCAAACCATCCAACTGGAGACCGACATCGCCTACCATACAACGCCTCATATAGGGCCATCTGAATGTTGGACTGGTAGCTGTTGTTGTAGGTGAACTCTGCTAAAGGCAAGAACTGATCCCACGAACCTCCAAAGTCGATAACACAAGCCGGGAGCATATCCTCCAAAATCTGAATAGTCCGCTCGGACTGACCGTCCGTCTGAGGATGAAACGCTATGCTCAACTCAACCCGTGTGCCCAACTCTCGCTGAACTGCACCCCAGAAATGCGAGGTAAACTGCGTACCCCGGTCCGAAATGATAGATACCGGCACACCATGAAGGCGAACAATCTCCTGGATATAAATCTCAGCTAACCTCTCGGATGAATAGGAGACTGCCACAGGAATGAAATGTGCTGACTTGGTCAGCCTATCAATAATAACCCATATCGCATCGAACTTCTTCCGAGTCAACGAAAGTCCGGTAACGAAATCCATGGTAATCCTCTCCCACTTCCACTCGGGAAGCTCAATCCTTTGAAACAAACCACCAGGCCTCTGATGCTCATACTTAACCTGCTGACAGTTCAAACATCGAGCCACATATGCAACAATATCTTTCTTCATCCTGTGCCACCAATAGTGCTGCCTTAGATCATGATACATCTTCGCGGCGCCCGGGTGAATAGAATACCAAGAACTATGGGCCTCCGCTAAGATCAACTCTCGAATCCCATCGACATTGGGCATACAAATACGCCCCTGCAATCTCAAAACACCATCATCATCTAAGGTCACCTTCGTGGCACCTCCACGTTGCACCGTGTCTCTCAGGACACACAAATGGGGATCATCAAACTGCCGATCACGGATACGCTCCAATAATGAAGAACGAGCGATCGTGCAAGCTAACACTCTGCTAGGCTCAAAAATATCCAACCTCACAAATCGATTGGCCAAGGCCTGGATATCCGAAGCAAGCGGTCTCTGGCTGATCGGAATATAAGCAAGACTACCCATGCTGGCAAACTTCCTACTCAATGCATCAGCCACCACATTAGCTTTCCCCGGGTGATACAAAATAGTAACATCATAATCTTTCAATAACTCCAACCACCTCCTCTGCCTCAAGTTCAACTCCTTCTGCTTGAACAAGTACTGAAGACTCTTGTGATCAGTGTACACCTCACATGTCACACCATATAGATAATGCCTCCAAATCTTCAAAGCATGAACAATGGCTGCCAACTCTAGATCATGAACCGGATAATTCTTCTCGTGGATCTTCAACTGCCTCGAAGCATAGGCAATGACTCTGCCATCCTGCATCAATACTTCACCAAGCCCAATACGGGAAGCATCACAATAAACTGTATAAGGCCCTGAACCTGTGGGCAAAACCAACACCGGTGCCGTAGTCAGAGCTGTCTTGAGCTTCTGGAAGCTCGCCTCACACTCATCCGACCATCTGAACTGGGCACCCTTCTGGGTCAGTCTGGTCATCGGGGCTGCAATAGATGAAAACCCCTCCACGAACCGACGATAGTAGCCTGCTAACCCCAAGAAACTCCGAATCTCTGTAGCTGATGCTGGTCGAGGCCAGTTCTTGACTGCCTCTATCTTCTTCGGGTCCACCTGAATACCCTCTACTGATACAACGTGACCCAGAAATGCTACTGAACTCAGCCAGAACTCACACTTGGAGAACTTGACATATAACTGACTATCCCTCAGAGTCTGAAGGACCACTCTGAGGTGCTTCTCGTGCTCCTCCTGGCTGCGGGTGTACACCAAAATATAATCAATAAAGACTATCACGAACATGTCCAAATATGGCCTGAACACTCGGTTCATCAACTCCATGAATGCTGCTGGGGCATTGGTCAACCCAAACGACATGACCAAAAACTCATAATGCCCGTACCGAGTGCGGAATGCTGTCTTAGGGACATCGGACGCCCTAATCCTCAGCTGATGGTAGCCAGATCTCAAGTCTATCTTTGAAAACACCTTTGCACCCTGAAGCTGGTCGAACAAATCGTCAATCCTCGGCAGTGGATACTTGTTCTTAATCGTCACTTTGTTCAATTGCCGGTAGTCAATGCATATCCTCATCGAACCATCCTTTTTCTTCACAAATAACACCGGCGCACCCCAAGGAGAAACACTGGGTCTAATGAAACCCTTCTCCAACAAATCCTGCAACTGATCCTTTAACTCCTTCAACTCTGGCGGGGCCATACAATATGGCGGGATAGAAATGGGCTGAGTGCCCGGAGACAGATCAATACAAAAATCAATATCCCTGTCGGGCGTCATACCCAGCAGGTCTGAAGGGAAAACCTCGGGGAACTCCCAAACAATAGGAACAATTCAATAGAAGGGACCTCTGCGCTGGAATCGCGAACATACGCCGGATAAGCTAAACACCCCTTCTCGACCATGCGTCGAGCCTTCACATATGAAATAACTCTACGGGTGGTATGCCCTGGGGTCCCTTTCCACTCCAAACGGGGCAAATCTGGCAAAGCCAAGGTCACGGTCTTTGCGTGACAATCTAAGATAGCATGATACAGGGACAACCAATCCATCCCTAATATAAAGTCAAAATCCACCATGTTTAAGAGCAATAAATCAACACGGGTCTCAAGACCCTCAAACACTACCACACAGGAACGATGAACTCTGTCGACCACTGTAGAATCACCCACCGGTGTAGATACATAAACAGGAATACCCAAAGCATCACTAGACATAACCAGTTAGGGTGCAAAATAGGATGACACATACGAATATGTAGACCCAGGGTCAAATAGCACTGAACCATCCCTATCACAGGCCAGAATAGTACCTGTAATGACTGCATCTGAAGACTCAGCCTCTGGCCTGGCTGGAAGAGGCATAACACCGGGGCTGGGCCCCACCTCTCTGAACTATATCTTTGGGACGATCGGCTGCTGGCTGGCCTCTACCTCTAGCGGTCCGAGCTCCACCTCTATGATCTCTACCTCCACCTCTATGGCCTCTACCCCCGCCTCTAGCTGGCTGGGCAGGCTGTGGATCACCTGATGCCTGTATCATAGGACGAGGACCCTGCTGCTGAGAGCTGTCAGAAGCTCGAGGGCAATGCCTGGCAATGTGCCTCGTGTTGCCACACGTGAAACAAGCCCTCAGCTGCTGAGAGTAACGGAGTGGTGGTGCGCTAATAGGTGCTGATGGGGAACTGTGAAGTTGCTGGTCAGAATAATGCGGCTGAGAACCACGACCCTCTGAAGTACCATGTGAGACCTGTAGGGCTGACTGAAAGGGCCTCGGAGGATGGCCTCTACCATAAGAATCCCTACCTCCAGACGAGGTACCACTGAATCTACCTGCATGATGGGGCCTCTTATCAGACCCATGACCACCTCCCCGTGCAAGAGCCATCTCAACTCTACGAGCCGCATTGGCCGCCTCCTAAAAAGAAATCTCACTCCCGGCTCCCATAGCCATCTGGAGATGGATCGACTGAATCAATCTATCGATAAACCTCCGCACTCTCTCTCTCTCTCTCTCGGTGGGGAGTATAAAAATAGCATGGCGTGCTAGATCATGAACCGGGTCTCATACTGAGTGACTGTCGTAGAGCCTTACTGGAGGCGCTCGAACTGCCTGCGAAGAGCCTCTCGCTGAGTAACTGGGAGAAACTTCTCCAAAAACAACTCTGCAAACTGGTCCCAAGTCAATGATGGCGACCCTGATGGTCTGGATAAACAATAGTCCCTCCACCAAGTCTTGGCGGATCCTGCTAGTAGAAAGGTGGCGAAGTCGACCCCATTGGTCTCCACAATACCCATAGTCCGAAGAACCTCATGGCAGCTATATAAGAAATCCTGGGGGTCCTCTGAAGAAGCAACGCTGAATGTGGTGGTGAAGAGCTTGGTGAACCTATCCAGTCTCCACAAAGCATCTGCGGACATAGCCGCTCCATCGCCGGTCTGAGTCACAATACCCGGCTGAACTGCCACAGCTGGCTGAATCACTGGAACCTGAGCCTGGGGAGCTACCTGCTCCGGAGTACGTGTAGCAGGAGTCTGAACTCCTCCTCCAGCCTGAGAAGTGGCCGGTGCTACTGGAAGCAAACCCGCTCGAGAGACGCTCTCCATAAAGCCTACCAACCTGACCAAAGCATCCTGAAGAACTGGGGTGGCTATAAACCCCTCTGGGACCTGAGTTGGGCCCACCGGAGCTGCTGGGGCTGGAACCTCCTCATCATAATCAACATGAGGCTCCACCTCTGGGACTGCTGCTAGGGGCTGAGCTCTGCCCCGGCCTCGGCCTCTGGCACGGCCTCGCCCTCGCCCTCTGCCCCTCGTAGGAGCTGCTGCTGGGGGCTCGGGCTGCTGCGCGGTAGAAGAGGAAGCACGTGTTCTCGCCATCTGCGAAAGAACAGAGTAGAAAGACAATCAGTATTTGGGAAACAGAATCGCACAACAAGAAAGAACAAGAGTGAAGTTTTCCTAACTCTGCAGCCTCTGGGGGATAAATACAGACGTCTCCATACCGATCCTCAGACTCTACCGAGTTTGTCCGTGAGTTGTGAGACCTATGTAACCTAGTGCTCTGATACCAACTTGTCAGGACCCGGATTACCCACCGTCGGTAGTCGTGATGGCGCCTAATATTAGGAGCTAGGCAATCCAATTAGTTATTAACCTTTTTGACAACATCGACAATACTAAGGCAATGAGACATTTAATATAAAAGCGGAAGTTTTAAATATAAATGAACTGAAACCAAGTGCGGAAATTCAATTACAACCTCTACCCAAGACTGGAGTCACTAACTCACGAACGTCTATAGAATACTAAAAACAGAGTCTGAATAAAATACAATGTTGTTTGTTCCGGTACAAGGACAACAAACGAAATAAGGATAGAAGAGACTCCGGGCCATGCGGACGTCAGCAAGGCTACCTCGGGATCTCTGGACTAAAGTCAGCTCCCAAATGCTCCTACTGCTGTCCAAAAGCTCCTGCTTCGGTACTGTGATCTGTGCAAAAGATGCACAGAGTGTAGCATCAGCACAACCGACCCCATGTGCTGGTAAGTGCCTAGCCTAACCCCGGCGAAGTAGTGACGAGGCTAGACCAGACCACCAGATAAACCTGTGCAGATATATATATACAAGTACAACAAAATAATAGCGGAAAGTAAGCAATTAAAGCTGGGAGGGGGAAACATACTTATGGGGAAGCAGATAAAACAGAATATCAGGATTAACAGAAGAAACTACATCTGATTTCTTCTACACAGAATAAAGGAAAANTCACTTATGTATAGCTTGAGGTGTAGCATATTGGTTCCAGGTTGTTTACAGTATGCCTGTTAGTTCAAGCTGCAAGTGAATCTGAGTCTATAATCGGAGTTGAGACTCTTCTATTTTTGGTTGGTTTTAAGATTTGCATATGGTATTGTCGGAATTTTGTGTGAGTCCTCGGATTTGTCTGAAAGTAGTTACAATTCAAAGAATTACTTAAGAGCTATATTTGTAATAATGTTCAGGCCAGTTTTAGGCCATTCGTTGTTGTGAACATTCTGTGCATAAACTGATGCTTGAAATCATGATTGTTAGAGGTCAATTCTATAGTTCCTGCTAGTATGAGATTTCATGGGAGTTTAAATTACTAATGTCATTATTTCAGCTTAATTTGAGGCCTTGGAAATTAAGGTTACATGCAGTATAATTCTCAAATTGAATCTCTAATTATTTTCAAAATCATGTCATTGGCAGAATCTCATATAATTGTCCATTAAATAATTAAGGGTTGATTTCAAAGACTGTTTGTATGTGTGTTGGCTCCATTATTAGCATTTGGATATATTTGGTCGATTGCATACTTCAGTTATTAATTAAACGATGTGGGGACTCGATCCTGAGTCCTAGCTCCAGTTGGCATCCGATTTGGGCTTGTCCTAAGGCCCAAACTCTGGACAGCTTTATACCCGGCTGAACTGCTACAGCTGGCTGTACCACTAGAACCTGAGCCTGGGGAGATACCTGCTCCGGAGTACGTGTAGCAGGAGTTTGAACTCCTCCTCCAGCCTTAGAAGTGGCTGGTGCTACTGGAAGCAAACCCGCTCGAGAGACGCTCTCCATAAAGCCTACCAACCTGACCAAAGCGTCCTGAAGAACTGGGGTGGCTATAAACCCCTCTGGGACCTGAGCTGGGCCCACCGGAGATGCTGGGGCTGGAACCTCCTCATCATAATCAACATGAGGCTCCACCTCTGGGACTGCTGCTTGGGGCTGAGCTCTGCCCCGGCCTCGGCCTCTGGCACGGCCTCGCCCTCGCCCTCTGCCCCTCGTAGGAGCTGCTGCTGGGGGCTCGGGCTGCTGCGCGCTAGAAGAGGAAGCACGTGTTCTCGCCATCTGCGAAGGAACAGAGTAGAAAGACAATCAATACTTGGGAAACAGAATCGCACGACAAGAAAGAACAAGAGTGAAGTTTTCCTAACTCTGCAGCCTCTAGGGGATAAATACAGACGTCTCCGTACCGATCCCCCAGACTCTATCGAGTTTGTCCGTGAGTTGTGAGACCTATGTAACCTAGTGCTCTGATACCAACTGTGAGCACGTGATTTTTGCCATGCTTAAATTACTCCTATAAATTCCTTAGAATTAGGATTTTTCTTTATTATTTGAATTAATTGCATGATTTTTTGCCTTGTTTGCATTTTTGTGTGCATCTTAGTTGCCATAATTCATAAAAAAGTACAAAAATAGTGCATTTGCATCTAGAATTCGATTTTATATTTTTAGTCTTACTAGTTAATTAATATTACTAAAATGAGAGAAAAATAACAAAATGGTCTTTTCACAATTTTAAATTAGGACTTAGTCTATTCTTTTAGAAATTAATTAGTCTAAGTTTGGGGAGTTAAATTAGGTTTTGTTAGTTTTAATTTTGTAAAGAAATAAACAAAACAAATAAATAAAAAAGGAAAAAGAAAAGAAAAGGATTTTAATAAAAAGAAAGTATTAATTGAATTAAAACAAGAGAAGAGTAAATCAGGCCATCAGTCTTGGGCCAAAATTGAGCCCAGAACCCCTCAAACCCACCTCAAAAGATCGCCCCATGCCTAGGCCCAATCTAGTCCCTAACCCAGCCTGCCCCAATGGACTCAAAACGACGCCGTTTTGACGTCAATCAATCCCAGCCGTCGAGGTTGATCAAATCAACGGCTCAGAACAGGTTAGTCACTAATATTTAACTGTCCTAATCGACCCCCCATACCCCGTCTCGTCTCCCTCACTCACCCCTCATCAGAAACCCTAACGACGCCGCCCTCATTTCCCACTGCCATTAATGGCGGCGCCGGCATCCAAACCCCACCCCATGAACACCATAGACTCGCCTCAACCCCCTCATCCCAAATACCCAAGCCATTTCCTTCAAACACTGACCGAACTCTTCGAATCTTAAGTCGAAGTTTTCCGGCCAAAACTCAACATTCTCCGTTCACCATCAAATTAACACCGTAGAACCGCTGTGACCTCCTCTATCAAACCCTCCAAGACCCGTCCCTCGAACATGGCCGGAACTGCTCGAATATTGAATTGAAATTTTCCGGCCAAAACCCTAATTGCCCCAAACTACTCCAAATTGATAACGCATGGTCCCCTGGCTTCCCTCGTGATGAATTCAATATCAATGGCGCTCAAATCCCACTGGAGACTGTCCAATTTTTTTTTGACTCTGAAAATAAGGAGTGAGTTCTTTGTTTCTTGTTTCTTTGTTTACTTTCCTTTTATTCTTGTTTAAATCCCTTCTGTTGTTTCTGTTCTCATGTTTGTTAGTTTCTAGTTAATTTTCATTTTTAGCTTTGTTAATTTTGTTCTGGTTTTGTGTCATGACTGACTATTTGATTCTGGTTCGTTTTAATTTTGATTTTTAGTTTGATTAGAATTCGTTCTATGTTGATTCAATACTGGTTTTGTTCGTGAAATTATGTTAGTTTAGCTTAAGTCTGTTTAGGCATTAGTGTAAACGTTGCTTTGATAATTTTTAATCAATTTTTGTTTAGGCTTAACTGGTTTCAACTTGTTATGCAGTATAGTCCAATGTTGTTAATCATAATTTCCTTAGTTAGTCTTAATGAGTTCAGGTTTAGCTTAATCTTACTAGTTGTAGTTGAAAGGATAGACTAATTGTGACCTAGGTAAGTAATTTTAGGGGGGTATTCAGGGGTATTTGGGTAATTGGAATTGAACATGAATGTTGTGGATCACATTAGAATTTCCTAGAACATTCTAGATAGGGGTACAAATAGAGTTTCAGTAATATTAGTGGTAGTTACTTAAGTAACAAGTCAGAAAATAGAGGGTTAAATAGAATAAAAAGAGGGACTACTTTGTAAAGTTAAAATCTGATATGGCCTCATTTGTGCCTATAAAGGGCATGCCCTTGCCTTCATTTGCAAGTTTGGAAGCCACAAAAATTCCCCCAAAAATATTCTTGAAGTTTCATAAGAATCTGAAATTTGAATTTCAAATCCAAACTCTTTAGATCTTAGTTCTTTCAAAAATAAAAAAACAAAAGCAATAAAAAATCAAAAATTACTGTTGCATTAGTTTCCCTTAGGTCAATTTCGAATTCTAGTTGTTGGTTTGCATCTTCTAGTTTGATTTCTGGTTGTGGAGGTTTCAGAAGTGTGTTGGGTGCATTTTCAAGTTCATTTGGTGTCATTCAGTTATTTTGATCAATTTTTCTGCTTGATTTGGTGTTAAACATTCATTAAGTTCACCGGAGATTAATTCTGGGTTGAAATATGGCTGGCTCCTGTTGATGTTGCCGCTGTGAAATCACTGACTCTAATTTCTTCTCTGATTTTGCTTGATTCCAGGTACTTACTTAACCTCCAATGGCCAAAAGCTAAGAAAATTTGTAACTGAAGTTCTGATCTGAAATAGAAGGCTGATTTAAGCATTCGAATTGTTCAGATTTCTATTTGTTCATGTATATTTTTCATATGACCGTTTGCTCATGTTCATTTCATGATTAGCTCGCTTATGTGCACATCAGTCTTCATATTAGGTCGTATAGTAGCAGTAACTAGCATTTGACAAATTAGGACTCCTGTTGTTTTTGAATAACAGTACTGTATAATTGGGTTCCATATCTGGACTGAATAGTTATTACACTACATTAGCTACTGGTTAGTCACTAAATTGCCAAACGTACTGTATAATTGGATTACATTAGAAATTGGTTAGTCATTATAGTTATTTGTATTGGATTGTTATAAGTGCAGTACTAATTGTCACACTTTGAATCTCACTTACAGTAGTTGAGGATTGTTTCACGCTTTCATTGTGAATCCAAGTAATAATTCAGTCTGAACACTTCAGTAGCTACTGCTTCAAATATGTGTAGGAACTTAATAATGCAATAAAAGAGATAATCTGATAGTTAATTGACCGAATTGGGCTGCCGTTTCCTTTCCTTGCTACTGCACACGTTTGGGCCCCAATCACGCACAGGCTGGCCCAATTCCAGTTTTCCCAGCTCGCTAATGGGGCTTGCGTTGGAGCCCAAAGCTGGTAACAGCTCAACAAAGCAACTGATTGTGTCTAGTTTATATCGGACCAATTTCAGGAGTCAAGGGCCTGGATGAGGACTAATTTTGACAACATAGGTCTTTGGGCCCTTGAGTTAAGTAGCACACTTGAGCTAAGAGGTGTTACCTTTTGCTCAAATGTGGACTTGAACTTGAGGCCCATTTTCCTTGATTACTTTCAATAGCAATTAGTAATGTATATTAATTAGGGCCCTTTAGAGAGAAATAAATAGAAAATCGTAGTTTGCTTTAGGTTGGCCTTGAAATAATAAAATGAGATGAGTCTCGCCAAACAAAATGCATAATTTGCGGGGCCCTCATTAAATGCTTCATTAAAAATACTTAGAATTTGGGGCGTGCCGTCTAGCAAATTTCACGGCCCTCCGCAAAGATAACAACCCGTTAGTCGCTTTAGGCGCGCTTTTTAATAATATTACCTTCTTAAATACGGGTGCACATTTATGTGACCCAAATCCAAATCTCAATAAGTCGAAATGTGTCAAAAACCGCCGGTGCATTTATGTGACGTGGTTCGAGACGCGTTTTCACGACGTTGCAATTCTCTTTTAAAAGAATAATAAAAGGGGTTTAAAGATTAAAAGGCACATAAGTGAAAACATGTATTAAAATCAGATTTTTAGCCAATTATAATAATTTAAGCGACCGTGCTAGAACCACGGGATCCGGGGGTGCCTAACACCTTCCCTCGGGTCAACAGAATTCCTTATTCAGAATTTCTGGTTCGCAGACTCCAATTGGGAAGTCGAAGTTTTCCGCGATTTGGGATTCAAGTTAAACCGGTGACTTGGGACACCAAAAGCCAACCATATCCCAAGTGGCGACTCTAAAAATAAATAAATAATTCCATTTTGAATAATGTCACTTTAAATGGAAAAACTCCCTTATACATTATCCTTCGGGGTAGGTGTGTAAAAAAGGAGGTGTGACAGCTCTGGCGACTCCACTGGGGATACGAACCTAGAATTTTGATGCAGGGTTCAAGAATTCGAGCTTAGTATAATTGTTATATTTGGCTTTATCTAATTTTTCTACATGTTCCATGCTATATGTGCTAAATGTTTTACCGCTTTGATATTCTGAATTGTATATATAAAATTGTTACGAAACCCTTCTCTTCTCATCTCCGGGGATGTGCTCACTGGTTGAGACTCTCTATTCTGTTAGTGTCAATACCTTAAAATAAGAAAGAGGCCGGACAAGTTACTAAGCCGGATGGCCTTTTGGTTCCCGGTACGTAGCCCCCTCCTCGACTCGAGTTGTCCGCTTGGGTACACAGTCTAGAACATATACTCAGGTTTTGAACCTAGAATAACTCGACCTCATGCCGGATCCCTAGTAGGACGTTTGTTTGCATCATGTGCATTTGACTTAGGGGACTCAACACAGGGGTTGGGTCCGTCTAGGACAGGTGACCTAAAATGAATTGACCATCCTGATGCATCCTACGTGCTACTTGCGCATTTATTTGCTCGACTTTGCATGTTGATCGGCTTGACTAAATGAGTGAAAATTGAGAAAAAAATAAGCAGTGTTAGGACTAAGTGAGGGTGACCATTTAAGAAAAAACCAATGCCCAAATAGTACCGAAATGCTGCCGGATTTTTGAAAAATGAAAAAAGAAAAAGAAAAATATTTGAAAAAAAAAGGAAAATTGTTGTTCAAAATAGTTTTTGGCAAATCTGCCCAAACTACGCTGGTTTGATTCTCACCGGATGTGAGATACGTAGGCAACCCTCATCGGGTCCAACCACCCTTTTGCAAAAATAGCCAAAAATACCAAAATTTTATTTTTTTGTCAAATAAATCGGGTAATGCCATTCTTGTTTTAAAATAAGCCGAATGTCCCCAAAAAGGACGCCGGAAGGCTATTTTTACAAGAACAGCCACCCTGAGTCATTTTTAACCGGTTAGCAGGCACAGCCTTAAAATCTCCCTCCCGGAAGTGCTGAAAGGCCGTATCCGCAAAACCGAGTCTTTGTTTTCTTAAATAAAAATTTTGAAAAATAGCCACTCCTTCTTTTAGGACAAAACGAGTCATTAAATCACTTTAAATAGCCACTTTTTCCTTTTAGGTCAAAATAAATCATTAAAATACTCCTTAGATGTCTTTCTTTCATAAATATAAAATATAAAAAAAAATGAGAGAAAAATAGAAAGAGAAAGAAAAGCAAGAAAAACAAAGAGTAGAAATCAAAAGAAGAGAAAATAGAAAAAGAAAAGCCGGGATGACGCATGCAACCAGTGCAAACATGTAGACATCCATTTAACTGTATAGGTGCATCACACCCCAATGTGCGATTACCTATCTGTTACTTGTCTCAAACTAACCGTGTGTTGCTGTCAATTCCAGCCTAGCTTTTAGAAACGGTGGTTGGTTTAAGCTGGCATTGCATCAATACTTTACCAGATCAAAAGGAAGTGTGGAAATGTCTACAGAAATGACTTTGCCCGCAGTTCCCATCTCTGAGGACAGCCCCATCTCGGAGATCCCGGCCTCCGAGTCTGCCACAGCTGAAGAAAATCGGATACTACGTCTCCGAATGATGGAGATGTGGGACGCATGGACTAATGGCAGGGAGCCTCCAAGTGCTATCCCTGGCTTTCCAGAATTGTTCTCGAGAATGGGGGTACTTCTAACATCCCTATCAGTCACCCGAATACCCTGTCTGCTCACTTCATAGGAACACCTTCTGAGGTACGCTCCCAGGTGTTCACATCTGGAGCAGCTCCCAATATTTTCACCGCTCCACCATGCTCCGCCACCACACAGCCTTCACTCCCAAGGCCTGCTATTGATCCCTCGGCCTTCACTTTCCAAAATCCCATCTTTCAAGCAGATCCTCCTCAATATCCCACATACACGTACCCTCAGCCACCGCCATTTGAGCTTACACCAGGGCAAGATAAAACGCCTAAAGCTCCTGAACAGGATGAGATGGCAAAAAGAATGAGGAGCCTTGAACAGAGCCTCAAAAACATGCAGGGTTTAAGTGGGCAAAAGAGTGTGTCATATACTGATTTGTGCATGTTCCCTCACGTGCATTTGCCTATGGGATTCAAGACTCCGAAGTTCGAGAAATACGATGGGCATGGCGATCCTATTGCTCACCTTAAGAAATACTGCAATCAATTGCGCGGAGCTGGAGGGAAAGAGGAATTGCTCATGGCGTACTTTGGGGAAAGCTTGGTGGGTATCGCCTCCGAGTGGTATATGGATCAAGATATTTCTCGATGGCACATCCGGGATGACCTCGCAAGAGACTTTGTTAGACAGTTCCAGTACAATATAGACATTGCTCCAGACCGGAACTCATTGGCAAATCTAAAAAAGAAGTCCTCGGAGAGCTTTCGGGAATATGCAATCAAATGGCATGAACAGGCATCAAGGGTAAAACCTCCGATGGACGAGGTTGAAATGGTCACGGTGTTCCTTCAAGCTCAGGAAGCTGATTATTTCCAAAATATGATGTCAGCTATGGGTAAACCATTCGCAGAAGCTATTAAAATTGGTGAAATGGTAGAGAACGGTTTAAAAACGGGCAGGATTTTAAGCCAGTCCGCTATCAGAGCAACCTCCCAAGCCATTCAAGGCGGGTCTAAAGGAATGGCCAAGAAGAAAGAAGAAACATCCATGGCGGTATCGGGTGCAAGAAGACACCGTGTTCCTAGACCCATGTTCCCAGAAAGAACCCCTTAACATTACTACCCTCACCATGACATGGCTTATGCTCCTCAACCGTATGCGGTCATAAATGCTCAACCTCTTGCTCGGTCGCAGCCACATGCCAATAGAAACCAAGCTCCATTTCAAAGAAACCAACCTCCTCACCAAAACCACTATAACCCCCGTCCTCCACAAAATAACTTCCGTCCTCGTGAACTACCCAGGAGACTAAACTTTACCCCAATTGGTGAATCTTACTCTAGTCTATTCCCGAAACTTGTCCAAATGGGTCTACTGCAGCCGGTCCCTCAGAACAGACAAAACCCGGCGTCGCCTGCCTACAGAGCTGGTGTTAAGTGTGCATACCATTCAGGGGCAGAGGGCCATCATACAAATGACTGTTGGACTCTGAAACAAGCGGTGGAGAACTTAATAGAGTAAGGGAAAATTGTGTTGAAAGATGAGGATGTTCCAAATGTGACCAATAATCCGCTTCCCGCTCACAACAACGGGCCAGTAATCGGGATGATTTGTGAAGATATGGAATTTGATCCAGCGTTAAAAGCTATAATTGCTATCACTGATGCGGAAAGAAAGCCAAAGGTGGCCCCGAAGCAAGAGAAAAGAGAAAAGAAGAGCAAAATCACCAAGACAGAACCAGAAAAGAAAGCTGATTTGAAAAAAGGGAACACAAATGTATGTACCGAAAGGAGCTTATGTGGTATGGGGGACAATTAAACCGCCTCGGCTGAATGAGCCAGTGGTTATTGGACGCGTACCACAGAAGCCTATGACGAGTCCTACTGCGGTACCATGGAATTATCATCAGACGGTGGTTACGTACAAGGGTGAAGAGATCTTGGGAGAGCTGCTTGCAAACCCCCCTGTTGAGAAGTATTCAAATGTAGAGGAGGTAAACAATGCCACCGGAAGGTTTTTCCCGCCTAAGAAGCCTGTGAGTGTTGAGGAAGTAGAAGTGTTCTTTCAAAAAATGAAAATGGCCGATTATGAGGTGGTACATTTGTATGAAGCTTTTGTCAAGCCTAAGTACAGTAAAGAGGAAGATGATAAGTTTCTCAGGGCTGAAGAAATTGAAGAAATACGTGGGGCAATGAGGAAAATGCTCTACGAAACCCACATGGTCCAGCCGGGAGAAGGCTAGCATTGCTGAGGTGCTATACATGGGACCAAGCGCCAAGCTTCAAAACTGGAAGGCTACGCCATTCCCGATCAGGCGGGAGTCCAGGTAAACTAGCCCCGCCACTTTTTCTGCATCCCGAGTTATTTCAGGGTGTAACTCGGATGTTTCTTGTAGTTTCTTGTCTTTAAATTCCCGAATGTGAACCCTGTTATCTTCAAAATTCCAAAAAATGAAATCAAAACTTCTTCGTTCATTTTTCTTTCTGATTTTGCTATTTTTCTCCTTCATTTTCTTCTCTTTAGTTCTAATAATGCAGCTTTAAATAACATGACATGCTTGCGGACTTCGTGCCTAGATCCCGAAACGCTGTCAGATTTCGAAATAATGAATCAAAAGTCGAAATGCAAAGAAGGTAACCTTGAGGAAATAAAACAAAGAATTGGAACAATTGAAGGAAAATTGGTTCGCGGGTTGGAAAGGTCCGTACATTACAACAAAAGAGTGTGCTGTACTCAGGGAACATCCGGGCAGTTGTACCAACAAAGAATGGCCCATGCTTATAACAAGAAAGTGCGGCCCAGGAATCTTGAAATAGGAGAACTGGTGTTAAGACGCATTCTTCCTCATCACCAGGAAGCAAAAGGAAAACTTGCTCTTAATTGGAAGGGAACACACATCATCCGAAAATACTGCCAAGAGGAGCAGTGTATCTGGGAGACATTGAAGGAGATGATCCCGAAGCAGCAGCTAATACAGATGCAATAAAAAGGTACTATGTCTAGGCCTCCTGCGATGATGGCTTTTGTGCAATTGAGATGACGAAGGCTTTCCTTCTCGCTACCCAAATACTATCAACCCTTCGTAAACCCCTTGAGCCGGTTACGCTTCTTTGGTCACCCTCTTTGCAACCCGGAAGTACCAGCAGAAAAGAAGAAGAAAAGAAAAGAAAAGAAAACGAAAAAGAAAAGAGAACAAAAGAAAAAGAAAAGAAAAAGAAAAGAAAAGAAAAGAAAAGAAAAGAAAAGAAAAGAAAAGAAAAAGAAAAATAAAAGAAACAGAAAAGAAAAGAAAAAAGGGAAAAAGAGAAAAAAGAAAAGAAAAAGAAAACAAAAACAAAAACAACAAAACCAAATGTTTTGCCTGAACTACGTTTGACTTGATTCCAAAAGGATACGTAGGCAGCCTCTCGCCGAGGTTCAGTCACACCAAAACAAAAATCTCAATTTCCCAAAAAAATGAAACTGGGGCAGATGATATAATGGTTCGGCCATGAATCCGCCGAAATGGTTCCAAAGTTGTAGTTTCGCCCAAAATCCTTTTTACCCCAAAACCTTGTCCAAGTCCTTCCAATCAATTGGCACAGGCAGGGAAGTGGAAAATGTTATTGTTGGAATCTGACACAATGCAAATTGAGGAAATAAAATGAGAGAGTCTTATCGGTGAAAACCTTCGGGCACCATAAGGCGATGGTGAGTAGAGAAACT
>NC_031995.1:111412836-111463525 GCF_001879085.1 Nicotiana attenuata | reverse complement strand
TGATTTGACTGCTTAGATATGTGTCACAACTAACTCACGAAATTTTCCTAGTGAAAACTGGGGCAGAAAATTTCGTTCGTTTGTTTGTTTTAATATCTTAAAGCAGGTTGACCTCAAAACACAGGGTGCGAGATGACCAATGGAATGAGTCTCAATCCGGAATCAAGAAAAGAAGAAAAGAACAAAAAAAAATGAACTCAAATGCGAAGCAAGCAAGGGTGCGGATTGCTCAAATCTGATTGAAGTCACAAGCTCCGCTGATCCTGTTTTGACCCAATGTTGCATGAAGAAGTAAACACTTACGACTTGCGAGCATCAAGATTCAGATCGACGTCCACAGCAAAATCAGCTAGCTTAGCTTAGATAGGAATCTTGTAACTCATAGTTGATAGGCATAGCTAGCTTAGCTTTGATTTTCCTTTAGGTATAATAAGGAGGTCAGCAAGCAGCAGCAGCAGCAACAGCAGTAAGATCACAGCTCCTGGTAGTCCCAGCTACCAAACCTTCCAGAACTACACTGACCTGATTCCTTTATAGCCAAGGATATGTAGGCAATCTTTGAAGCAGGGTTCGGTCAGGCGGTTTTCAAAAAATGCTTCTCATGGAGTGCTGAGCAGGCAAAAATCCTTCATGATGCTCATTTATCTTTGCCCGAAAACCATTCGTGTCTTCGAGCAAAGAGGGGCAGCTGTGAGCACGTGATTTTTGCCACGCTTAATTACTCCTATAAATTCCTTAGAATTAGAATTTTTCTTTATTATTTGAATTAATTGCATGATTTTGTGCCTTGTTTGCATTTTTGTGTGCATCTTAGTTGCCATAATTCATAAAAAAGTACAAAAATAGTGCATTTGCATCTAGAATTCGATTTTATACTTTTAGTCTTACTAGTTAATTAATATTACTAAAATGAGAGAAAAATAACAAAATGGTCTTTTCACAATTTTAAATTAGGACTTAGTCTATTCTTTTAGAAATTAATTAGTCTAAGTTTGGGGAGTTAAATTAGGTTTTGTTAGTTTTAATTTTGTAAAGAAATAAATAAAACAAATAAATAAAAACAGAAAAAGAAAAGAAAAGGATTTTAATAAAAAGAAAGTGATTAATTGAATTAAAACAAGAGAAGAGTAAATCAAGCCATCAGTCTTGGGCCAAAATCGAGCCCAGAACCCCTCAAACCCACCTCAAAAGATCGCCCCATGCCCAGGCCCAATCTAGTCCCTAACCCGGCCTGCCCCAATGGACTCAAAACGACGCCGTTTTGACGTCAAGCAATCCCAGCTGTCGAGGTTGATCAAATCAACGACTCAGAACGGGTTAGTCACTAATATTTAACTGTCCTAATCGACCCCCCATACCCCGTCTCGTCTCCCTCACTCACTCCTCATCAGAAACCCTAACGACGCCGCCCTCATTTCCCACCGCCGTTAATGGCGGCGCCGGTGTCCAAACCCCACCCCATGAACACCATAGACTCGCCTCAACCCCCTCATCCCAAATACCCAAGCCATTTCCTTCAAACACTGACCGAACTCTTCGAATCTTAAGTCGAAGTTTTCCGGCCAAAACTCAACTTTCTCCGTTCACCATCAAATTAACACCGTAGAACCGTCGTGACCTCCTCTATCAAACCCCCCAAGCCCCGTCCCTCGAACATGGCCGGAACTGCTCGAATATTGAATTGAAATTTTCCGGCCAAAACCCTAATTGCCCCCAACTACTCCAAATTGATACCGCATGGTCCCCTGGCTTCCCTAGTGATGAATTCAATATCAATGGCGCTCAAATGCCACTGGAGACTGTCCAATTTTTTTTTTGAATCTGAAAATAAGGAGTGAGTTCTTTGTTTCTTTTTTCTTTGTTTAGTTTCCTTTTCTTCTTGTTTAAATCCATTCTGTTGTTTCTGTTCTCATGTTTGTTAATTTCTAGTTAATTTTCATTTTTAGCTTTGTTTATTTTGTTCTGGTTTTGTGTCATGACTGACTATTTGATTCTGGTTCGTTTTAATTTTGATTTTTAGTTTGATTAGAATTCGTTCTATGTTGATTCAATACTGGTTTTGTTCGTGAAATTATGTTAGTTTAGTTTAAGTCTGTTTAGGCATTAGTGTAAACCTTGCTTTGATAATTTTTAATCAATTTTTGTTTAGGCTTAACTGGTTTCAACTTGTTATGCAGTATAGTCCAATGTTGTTAATCATAATTTCCTTAGTTAGTCTTAATGAGTTCAGGTTTAGCTTAATCTTACTGGTTGTAGTTGAAAGGATAGACTAATTGTGACCTAGGTAAGTAATTTCAGGGGGGTATTTGGGTAATTGGAATTGGACATGAATGTTGTGGATCACACTAGAATTTCCTAGAACTTTCTAGATAGGGGTACAAATAGAGTTTCAGTAATATTAGTGGTAGTTACTTAAGTAACAAGTCAGAAAATAGAGGGTTAAATAGAAATAAAAAGAGGGACTACTTTGTTAAGTTAAAATATGATATGGCCTCATTTGTGCCTATAAAAGGGCATGCCCCTGCCTTCATTTGCAAGTTTGGAAGCCACAAAAATTCCCCCAAAAATATTCTTGAAGTTTCATAAGAATCTGAAATTTGAATTTCAAATCCAAACTCTTTAGATCTTAGTTCTTTCAAAAATACAAAAACAAAAGCAATAAAAAATCAAAAATTACTGTTGCATTAGTTTCCCTTAGGTCAATTTCGAACTCTAGTTGTTGGTTTGCATCTTCTAGTTTGATTTCTGGTTGTGGAGGTTTCAGAAGTGTGCTGGGTGCATTTTCAAGTTCATTTGGTGTCATTCAGTTATTTTGATCAATTCTTCTGCTTGATTTGGTGTTAAACGTTCATTGAGTTCACCGGAGATTAATTCTGGGTTGAAATATGGCTGGCTCCTGTTGATGTTGCCGCTGTGAAATCACTGACTCTAATTTCTTCTCTGATTTTGCTTGATTCCAGGTACTTACTTAACCTCCAATGGCCAAAAGCTAAGGAAATTTGTAACTGAAGTTCTGATCTGAAATAGAAGGCTGATTTAAGCATTCGAATTGTTCAGATTTCTATTTGTTCATGTATATTTTTCATATGACCGTTTGCTCATGTTAATTTCATGATTAGCTCGCTTATGTGCACATCAGTCTTCATATTAGGTCGTATAGTAGCAGTNTTTGTATTCATGTTTTGTTTCCTGGGGTTGATCGTGTTTCCAATGAAGAAAGCAAGAATCCACACCAGACTAGCTATGGTAACTAAGACCTTAATGGAAGGAATTGGCGGGCAACCATTCAGCATTGTGCCCATGATCATTGCAGAAATATACCGAGCCCTAGAGAAGTGTCAACAGGGAGCCAAACACTTCAAAGGCTGCAATTTGCTACTTCAACTTTGGCTCATGGAGCATCTCCAAAAGGGTGAATACCGACAAGAGATTCAGCGAAGGGACTGGGATGATCATATCGCTTTCCATCATCCGAAGCAAATGAATTACATGCCCAATATGTTCGCCCAACCGGAGAATGCTAGAGAATGGGTCGAGCTCTTCGAGAATCTGACTGAGGACCAAGTACAATGGATGTTCGAGTGGTTTCCGACCAAGGAGTTCATCGCCCGATCCAGAGATCTAAGTAGCACACTTGAGCTAAGAGGTGTTACTTTTTGCTCAAATGTGGACTTGAACTTGAGGCCCATTTTCCTTGATTACTTTCAATAGCAATTAGTAATGTATATTAATTAGGGCCCTTTAGAGATAAATAAATAGAAAATCGTAGTTTGCTTTAGGTTGGCCTTGAAATAATAAAATGAGATGAGCCTCGCCAAACAAAATGCATAATTTGCGGGGCCCTCATTAAATGCTTCATTAAAAATACTTAGAATTTGGGGCGTGTCGTCTAGCAAATTTCACGGCCCTACACAAAGATAACAACCCGTTAGTCGCTTTAGGCGCGCGCTTTAATAATATTACCTTCTTAAATACGGGTGCACATTTATGTGACCCAAAACCAAATCTCAATGAAGTCGAAATGTGTCAAAAAACGCGGGTGCATTTATGTGACGTGGTTCGAGACGCGTTTTCACGACGTTGCAATTCTCTTTTAAAAGAATAATAAAAGCGGTTTAAAGATTAAAAGGCACATAAGTGAAAACATGTATTAAAATCAGATTTTTAGCCAATTATAATAATTTAAGCGACCGTGCTAGAACCACGGGATCGCAGACCATGCCTAACACCTTCCGTCGGGTCAACAGAATTCCTTATTCAGAATTTCTGGTTCGCAGACTCCAATTGGAAAGTCGAAGTTTTCCTCAATTTGGGATTCAAGTTAAACCGGTGACTTGGGACACCAAAAGCCAACCCTATCCCAAGTGGCGACTCTAAAAATAAATAAATAATCCCATTTCGAATAATGTCACTTTAAATGGAAAAACTCCCTTATACATTTATCCTTCGGGGTAGGTGTGTAAAAAAGGAGGTGTGACACCAACTTGTCACGACTCGGATTTCCCACCCTCAGGAGTCGTGATGGCGCCTACTAATAGGAGCTAGGCAAGCCAATTAACTATATACATTCTTAGGAAAACAACGACAATATTGAGAAAACAAGACAATTAATATAAAAGCGGAAGTCTTAAACATAAATGAACTGAAAACATGTGCGAAAATTCCATTACAACCTCTACCCAAGTCTGGAGTCACTAACTCACGAACGTCTATAGAATACTAAAAACAGAGTCTGAATAAAATACAATACTGTTTGTTCCGGTACAAGGAGAACAAACGAAATAAGGATAGAAGAGATTCCGGGCCATGCGGACGTCAACAAGGCTACCTCGGAATCTCTGGACTGAAGTCAACTCGCAACGCTCCTACTGCTGTCCAAAAGCTACTGCTCCGGCGCTGTGATCTATGCAAAAAGATGCACAGAGTGTAGCATCAGCACACCCGACCCCATGTGCTGGTAAGTGCCTGGCCTAACCCCGGCGAAGTAGTGACGAGGCTAGACCAGACTACCAGATAAACCTGTGCAGATATATATATATATACATGTACAACAAAATAATAGCGGAAAGTAAGCAATTAAAGCTGGGAGGGGGAAACATGCTTTTGGGGAAGCAGATAAAACAGAATTTCAGGAATAACAAAAGAAACTACATCTGATTTCTTCTAACACAGAATAAAGGAAAACAAACCACTTTCACTTATTTCAATTTCCCCTCATTGCAGGCGTGCAACACAATCCCATTTCCTTACATCACGTGGTAGGCGTACCACACGCTCCCATTACAATAATATTACGTGGTCGGCGTGCCACACGTTCCCATTTTATAATAACTCGTGGTCGGCGTGCCACACGATCCCATTTCATAATATCACGTGGTCGGCGTGCCACACGTTCCCATTTTATAATAACTCGTGGTCGGCGTGCCACACGATCCCATTTCTTTCAACACAATACATAACATAATCCCGGCAAGGGAGAAAGATATTATAATAACTATCCCGGCAAGGGAGCAATGTAATATAATAAACTATCCTGGCAAGGGAGATCCAGCTATAACCAAACTCATTCAATTTCCACTTAACACAATTAAATCCACACTTAGTCTCAACAATTACTGGCTCAGTGTTCAGGATTTCCAACAAATTCCTCATAAATAACAATTACAAATTCGATAATTTAGCAAATTAGGACTCACGGTCATGCTCGACACCAGTGTATAGATACTCGTCACCATGCCTATACACCGTACTCGACATATAGCAATTAGCAAATAAGACTATACTCCTATTCCCTCAAGCCAATGTTAGACCAAACACTTACCTCAAATGCTCCAAACTCGACTCAAGCCTCTAGTATAGCTTTACCCCTCGAATTCACCACCAAACCGCTCGAATCTAGTCACAAATTACTTGAATGTATCAACAAATGCTAATTGAATTAATTTGGATGCATGAAAATGAATTTTCCAAAGTTTTACCAAAAATTTCCCAAAATGCCCCCGGGGCCCACGTGGTCAAAACCCGAGGTTCGAACCAAAACCCGGTTACCCATTCCCCGACAAGTTCATATCTATGATTTGTTTTGAAATCGGACCTCAAATTGAGGTCCAACTCCCCAATTTGAAGAAAACCTAGGTTCTACCCAAAATCCCCATTTTCACCCATGAAAATCCTTGATTTTAAGATGAAAACATGTTTAATGATGTAAATGATTAAGGGATTAAGTAAAAATTGACTTAAAAATGATTTGGGGAAGAAAGTTTTCTTGGAAAATCGCCTATGGAGTGTTTGAGTCTGAAAGAATGAAGAAATGGGTTGAAAATTCGTCTAAGTATGAAAAATGCAGGCCTCAGATATGGGAATTGCGAAACTGGGTTCGCAATTGCGAACCCAGCAGGCTTGGGAATTGCGAAGGAATTGTTCGCATTTGTGAACTCCCCCATTTTCCCCAGGTCTCGCATTTACAACCTCAGGCGTCGCTTTTGCGGACAGGAACACTTCGCATTTGCGAAGGAAAATATCGCAATTGCGAGACTGTCAGACCTGGGCCATTCTTCGCTTTTGCGATGGGCCTTTCGCATTTGCGAGTACCGCTTTTGCGAACTAGGCTTCGCAAATGCGAAACCTGCAGGTCTGAAGTGCATCAGCTGGTTTTCCAAAGGTTCAAATGCACTCGCGGCCTATCCAAAACTCTCCCGAGCCCTCAGGGCTCCAAACCAAACATACACACAACCTCAAAAATATCTTACGGACTTACTCGAGCGATCAAATTGCCAAAATAACATCATTTACATCAAGTTAAGCCTCAAAATCCATATTTCCTTCCAAAATTTTCATAGAACATAAATTTTTCATTTCAAGTCCGAAACATGTCAAATGACGTCCGTTTTCAACCAAACTTTACAGAAAGCGCTTAAATCACATATAAGACTTGTACCGGGCGTCGAAACCAAAATACAAGCCCGATACCATAGTCTTCTGATCAAATTTCCTTTCCATTTTCCTTAATTAATTTCAGAAAGCAATTTCACACAAAAATTCATTTCTCGGGCTTGGGACCTCGGAATTCGATTCCGGGCATAGCCCAAGTCCCATATTTTTCTACGGACCCTCCGGGACCGTCAAATCACGGGTCCGGATCCGTTTACCCAAAATGTTGACCAAAGTCAACTTTAATCATATTAATACCAAAATTCATCATTTTTCACACAGATTTCATACATAAGCTTTCCGGCAACGCGCCCGGACTGCGCACACAAATCGAGGCGACTAAAATGAGGTTTTCAAGACCTCGGAAGCACAGAATGAATAAGAAAACAAGTGATGACCCTTTGGGTCGTCACAGTGATGTTTCTTTCTCCAGCATGTATGTTTACTTTATTATATATGTAAGTAAACTTTTATTTGGTTTTGTAAACTCTTTTTTGTTGTTTAGCTAAACATAGGCATGTACACTATATATTACATTTATTTTAAAAGAATTTCATTTTATTCAAATCTAGCTACAGTGTTTCAAAGAACTATACTTATAGGATTTTAAATGTGAAAGAGTTTTTTATAGTTATATGGAGTAGTTTTCTTTTTTGCTAGAGGCGAAGTAGTATTTAAATAATTATAAGAAATAATAAAATTTTCTAACATGATTGCATATGATCATTAACCGAATTAAGTATGATAACATGATAAAAAAAAGATAAATTTATTTTAAATTTAAATTCGAATTTTAGAACTTTATCAATAAATTCAAAATTATCTTTTAATTCAAATATATATATATATATATATATATATATATATATATATATATATATATATATATATATATATAANCATGATTGCATATGATCATTAACCGAATTAAGTATGATAACATGATAAACAAAGATAAATTTTATTTTTAATTTAAATTCGAATTTTAGAACTTTATCTATAAATTCAAAATTATCTTTTAATTCNACTGCAGTGTTTCAAAGAACTATACTTAAAGAATTTTAAATGTAAAAGAGTTTTATAGTTATATGGAGTAGTTTTTTTTTTTTTTTTTTGCTAGAGGCGAAGTAGTATTTAAATAATTAGAAAAAATAACAAAAGTTTCTAACATGATTGCATATGATCATTAACCGAATTAAGTATGACAACATGATAAAAAAAAAGATAAATTTTAGTTTTAATTTAAATTCGAATTTAGTACTTTATCTATAAATTCAAAATTATCTTTTAATTCAAATATATATATATATATATATATATATATATATATATATATATATATATAAAACTGAAATAATCAAATATAGAATAAAGTTAGCATATACTATTGACATTTATTAGCTTGCCACTTGGCTTAACCATAATGTCAATTATATATGGTAACTTTCTTGCTTTAATATATATATATATATATAGATATAGATTAAACTATTCTCATTAGTCTAATGACGTGCATTACTCATTCAAGCATATAATCATATTGCAATAAAAACAAAAAATAAATGACTTCCGATGTTATCATATTCCTTTTTCCCGGATAATTTTGGGGTTCTCATTTGCACATTTTAAGGATAGTATGGCACCAAAAATGAGTGTCATTTAGTCATGGAGCATTTTGAGTACTTGCTTTAAAATGTGTTCTGGTACATCTCCTTGTTGTATAGCGTTATTACTCTGATTCCAGTTAATGTAAAGTGCATCTGGTTGTTAAAATCTTTTCTTATTCCTAGTCTCTAATTGTTATTAAGACCTTGCATTTTTAAGACTTCTTGTTACGAAACAAAGCAAACTCAGCCAACCAACTATATTTATAATTAAATTTGATGGAATGTTCATTAGGAAAAATATTTTCCCTAACTAAGCAAAGAGATATCAGACTAAATGCATTGCTCTGTATCATTCAAATATATCGTCCCACAAGCACACATGTAAACGTAGTTCTTGCTTAACAGATACAAATAATTCTGTGAGTACTGCTTCACACAATACGAACAAACACAGGCATGGGACATAGGACAATTCTAAAAGGTGATTACTGACTGCAAAAAGTAAGAGAAAACTATAGCCCCTCAAAATTTTAATAGCCCATGTTTTTTTGGGGCATTTGTATCTATACCCGCTTTTTGGGTCACGTTTTAACTTGTACCCGCTTTGCAAAAAAATTGCAAGCGTACCCACTTTTTCGCGTAACTTCAGCATACGGGCCTGAAGTAGCAAAGGCAATCACGCAAACTTCAGCATTCTAGTAGACGGGCCTGAAGTAGCAAAAATTGTTGAACCAAGTGTGCTGAAATTTTTGTTTGTAATTGCTGAACTTAAGCATTCTAGTGCTGAAGTTTTGTTCTCTATTTGCTGAAGTTTTTATTTGTAATTGCTGAACTTAAGTATTCTAGTAGCTGGAGTTTTGTGATGCTAAAGTTATTTAGTTCATTTTTAAAAACTTCAGCACTAAATAAGCTGAAGTTTTTTTTGTCCTAGATTCATTAATTTTGTCATTAAGCTTTTTTCAAAAACTTCAGCAGAAGATGCTGAAGTTATTTAGTTAATTTGTAAAAACTTCACCATTAAATAAGCTGAAGTTTTTTTGTCCTGGATTCATTAGTTTTGTCATAAAGCTTTTTCATAAACTTCAATAGAAGATGCTGAAGTTATTTAGTTCATTTGTAAAAACTTCAGCACTAAATAAGCTGAAGTTTTTTGTCCTAGATTGATTAGTTTTGTCATAAAGCTTTTTCAAAAACTTCAGCAGAAGATGCTGAAGTTATTTAGTTCATTTGTAAAAACTTCAGCACTATATAAGCTGAAGTTTTTGAAAAAGCTTTCTAACATACTCGATAAATAATCACCTTATTCTTTCATAGTGTATTACTATAACGACCCGGCCGGTCATTTTTGGAATTTATGCCCTGATCCCCTATTAACTGCTTCCCCCAAGTTTATTTCTGCTATTTTGATTTGTCGGGATATTCGTCTTTGAGTTTCGGAGAGTTTTGGGACACTTAGTCCCTAAATGAGAGCTTAAGTGTTGGAAAGTTGACCGTAGTCGGAACAGTGTGAAGACGGCCTCGGAATGGAAATCTGATGGTTCCGTTAGCTCCGTTAGGCGATTTCGGGTTTAGGGGCGTGGTCGGATTGTGTTTTGGAGGTCCGTAGCTAATCTAGGCTTGAAATGCAATGTCGAATTTTGAAGTTTCCGGTTCGATATTGAGATTTTGATCCGAGGGTCAGAATGGAATTCCGAGAGTTGCAGTAGTTCCGTTATGTCATTTGGGACGTGTGTGCAAAATTTCAGATCATTCGGACGAGATTTGATAGACTTTTTGATCGAAAGCGTATTTTGAGAAATTTGGAGTTCTTAGGCTTGAATCCATGGTTAATTTGAGGTTTCGATGTTGTTTTAGGTGTTTTAAGGATTGGTACAAGTTTGGGGAGTGGTATTAGACTTGTTGGTGCCTTTGGTTGAGGTCTCGGGGGCCTCGGGATGATTTTGGATGGTTGGCGAGAAAATTAGAAGATGTTACAGCTGCTGTATTTTTTTTTGCTGCTTCTGGTATTTTCGCAGCTGCGGTAGGGGACCGCGGATGTGGCTAAGTGGCCGCAGAAGCGAAATTTGGAAATTCCTCAGGAACCGCAGATGCGGTGAGTTGATCGCAGAATGTTAATCGCTCCTGCGGTTAGAGTTCCGCAGATGCAGAATCTGGCATTTAAATGAAAGTCGGAGATGTGACGTAGTTTCTGTAGAAGCGGGACCGCAGATGCAGAATCTGGCATTTAAATGAAAGTCGGAGATGTGACGTAGTTTCCGTAGAAGCGGGACCGCAGATGCGGTCCCAGGGCCGCAAATGCGGGAATCGCTGGGCAGAACTCATAAATAGTTGCCTTTGCGAAATTGAGCCATTCTTTCACCATTTTCATCCGGGTTTGAAGATTTTGAGAGAGATTTTTGAGAAAACAAAGGGGAATCGCTCGGAGGTGACGTCCTTGACTTCATAACTCGTTTTTATATGATTAAAGACCTAATTAGTGATGAGAAATTTGGAAAAAATGGGTAATTAGAGCTTAAGTTTAAGAAGCCTTTAAATGAGGATTCGAGGGGTCATTTGGATTCCGATTTCAGTGTTCTTGTTATGTTTAGACTCGTGAGAGTACGAGGTTTCTGAAAATGTAAATTTTATCCGATTCCGAGATGTGGGCCTGAGGGGCATTTTGGTCATTTTACCTAATTTTGTGTATTAGCTTAGAATTTAATTATAGAATCAGTTACTTGAGGTGTTACTTACAATATGCAATTGAATTGAATAGATTTGGGCCATTTGGAGTCGGATACTCATGACAAAGGCGTGGTTTCGAGTTGACTTGCACTTGTTCGAGGTAAGTGGTTGTTTAACCTTGTGTGGGGGACCTTTTCCCCTTAGGATTGATATTGTGGTAATTGAAATGCCTCGTACGTGAGGTGACGAGCGCGTACTTGTGCTAATTGTTGGAAATCCGATTTTTCATTAAAAATAGCCTTGAATTGTGTTCTTCCTTTTCTTGCTTACACTGTTTGGAAACTAAACCTGCTGTAGCCTAGAGAAGCATGTCTACTTGACTAAATTGCTCTATTCGCCTTAACTGCCTTATTTGTATTACGTGAACCATGCTAGGTTAGGATTACCTGCTTCACTTTGATATGCAGTTGATTGGATTGAATTCTTGTTGTTGCTGCGTATTTACTTTGGGACTACGGGATGGTATCCCGAGAGCTCCCCTGTATGTTTACTTTGGGACTACGGGACGGTATCCCGGGAGCTTTCCTGTATGTTTACTTTGGGACTACGGGACGGTATCCCGGGAGCTCCCTTGTGTGTTTACTTTGGGACTACGGAATTGCATTCTGGGAGATCCCCCTACACATTTATGAGTTGGACTACGGGACTGCACCTGGGAGATCCACTGGATATGATATTTATATTTGGGGACTAAAGGACGGTATCCTAGGAGATCCCCGATTGTTATCTTGGAGCTGAGTTGTGTTCTCTTACTGCGTTTTACTTGCCTTTGTAATAGTTGTTGTTGTCCTTCATATCTTGTGTTACTTATTTATACTGGTTATTTCACACTGTTATATCTTATATCTTATTTAACCTCAGTAGGGCCCTGACCTTCCTCGTCACTACCCAACCGAGGTTAGGCTTGGCACTTATTGAGTACCATTGTGGTGTACTCATGCCCTTCCTGCGCATGTTTTTCATGTGCAGATCCAGGTACCTCTACTCAGGCTTACCATTCTTGAGGCGAGGCGATTCTACGAGACTTCGAGGTACATCTGCCACGTCCGCAGACCGAGGAGTGTCTTTCTATTCCTGTATCTAGTATTTAGCCCTTCTGTACTTTATGTTCTTGATTAGACATTCCGGAGATTAGAGCTATGTAGTGTTTTCTCAGCTTGTGGATCCGTGAGTTTCCGGGTTTTGGGATAGTGTATCAGATTTTGAAAAGTTGTGTGTATATGTCGAGCAGCATTTAAAAACTATTTCTTTCAGTTATTCGGCTTTTGATTATTTATTCCGCAAGATTAGTTTGTTTCTGCATTTGTTAGGCTTACCTAGTCATAGAGACTAGGTGCCGTCACGATAGTTCACGGAGGGCGAACTGGGGTCGTGACAAGTTGGTATCAGAGCTCTAGGTTCATAGGAATCATGGATCACAAGCCGGTTTATTAGAGTCTCGCTGATCGATACTGAGATGTCTGTACTTATCTATGAGATGCTATGTAACTGTTAGGAAAAATTTCACTTCATTTGAGTTCCTTGTCGTGCGAGATTTTTGATATCCCAATTCTAAACTTTTGTCTTTCTATTCTGTCACAGATGGTGAGGACACGTGCTACTCGAAATGACCAGGCACCCGTGCCCCCTACTGGAGCCGTCAGAGGCCGGGGCTGGGGTAGAGGCCGAGGACGCGCTCGTGGTGCAGCCAGAGCACCCGCGCGAGCTGCCGCCGAGGTACCACCAGCAGTACTAGCCGGAGTCCAGACACCTGATACGTCTTCCATTACTACTCCAGCACTCTAGGAGACTTTGGCACAGTTTATGAGCATGTACACTACTTTGGCTCAGGTAGGGTTGCTTCCCCTTGATGCAGCCACATCCCAGGCCGGGGGAGGAGCGCAGACTCCCGCCGCCCGCACTCCCGGGCAGCGAGTGCATGTTGATCAGGTCCCAGAGGTTATTCCTGCGCCGCCTGCAGTGCCAGTTCAGCCCGAGGACAGGGCAGCGGCTTCAGAGGATGAGCAGCGGAGACTTGAGAGGTTCAAGAAATATGATCCTCCTGTATTCAGTGGGTTAGCATCAGAAGATGCCTTGGGATTTCTAGAGGAGTGCTACCGTATTCTCCGTACTATGGGCATATCAGGATCGAGCGGGGTTTCCTTCACTACTTTCCAGCTTCGAGGAGCCGCTTATCAGTGGCGGCGTGCTTATGAGTTAGACAGTCCGGATGAGGTAGCTTCCCTGACTTGGGCTCAATTTTCAGATATGTTCATGAGGGAGTATGTCCCCCAGAGTTTTAGGGACGCCTGGCGCGCGGAGTTTGAGTATTTGCGCCAGGGTACTATGACTGTCTCGGAGTATGCTGTCTGTTACATCGACTTGGCTAGACATGCACCAGCTTTGCTTTCTACGGTTCGCGAGAAGGTTCGCCGGTTCATTGAGGGGCTTATTCCCAGCATCAGATCTAGCATGGCTCGTGAGTTAGAGATGGATATATCTTATCAGCAGGTGGTGAGCATTGCAAGGAGGATGAGGGTATGCATGCTAGGGACAGAGAGGAGAGGGAGGCCAAGCGGTCTCGAGAGTCAGGCCATTATTCTAGTGCCCGTGCCCCAGCTGTAGGTCGTCATGGTAGGGGTCATATGGGTCTCCCTGTTAATTCAGCTCTTCCAGTAGCCAGTGGTACTCCAGCTCCACCTAGGCCTCAGGAGCCTTATTATGCACCTCCAGTCTCTAGTGCGCCTCCTGCACGGGGTGCTTCTAGTGGTCAGTCCAGCAGACCTGGCCCGAGCCTGTCACAGCCGCCATGTCCTCCCAGATCTTGTTTTGAGTGTGGTGACACACGCCATATGGTGAGGGATTGCCCCGGACTTAGGAGGTGTGCACTTCCGCAGACTCCTTAGCCACAGCAGGCCCCGTAGAGCTCTCAGGCTATGGTCCCAGCACCAGTTTCCACTCCACCGGCCCAGCCAGCCAGAGGTGGAGGTCGGAGAGGTAGAGGTCGCCCTCGAGGGGGAGGCCAGGCCAGATATTATGCTCTTCCAACCCGTACTGAGGTTGTCGCCTCCGATTCTGTCATCACAGGTACTATCTTGGTCTGTCACAGAGATGCATCGGTTCTATTCGATCCAGGCTCCACTTATTCTTATGTGTCTTCTTATTTTGCCCCACATTTGGGTGTACCTCGGGATTCTTTGAGTTCCCCAGTTTATGTTTCTACTCCTGTGGGAGATTCTCTTGTTGTGGACCGCGTTTACCAGTCATGTTTGGTTATTCTTAGTGGTTTTGAGACCCGAGCCGACTTATTATTGCTCAGCATGGTTGGTTTTAATATTATCTTGGGCATGGACTGGTTGTCGCCCCATTATGCTATTCTTGATTGTCACGCCAAAACCGTGACACTGGCCATGCCAGGTGTACCGCGTATTGAGTGGAGGGGTGCTTTAGGTCACACTCCCAGTAGAGTTATTTCTTTCCTTAAGGCTCAGCGTATGGTTGAGAAAGGTTGTGATGCGTACTTAGCTTATGTGAGAGATGCCAGTATGGATACTCCTTCTGTTGATTCAGTCCCAGTAGTACGGGATTTCCCTAATGTGTTTCCAGCTGATCTTCCGGGCATGCCACCCGATAGAGACATTGATTTTGGCATTGATCTGTTGCCGGGCACTCAGCCCATTTCTATCCCTCCGTACCGTATGGCTCCTCCTGAGTTGAAGGAGTTGAAAGAGAAATTGCAGGAATTACTTGATAAGGGTTTCATTCGGCCCAGTGTATCGCCTTGGGGTGCTCCTGTGTTATTTGTGAAGAAGAAGGATGGTTCTATGCGCATGTGTATTGATTATCGCCAGTTGAATAAGGTGACAGTGAAGAACCGCTATCCCTTGCCTCGTATTGATGACCTGTTCGACCAGTTGCAGGGTGCTTGTGTGTTTTCTAAGATTGACTTGCGTTCAGGCTATCATCAGTTGAAGATTCGGGAGCCAGATATCCCGAAGACTGCCTTCAGGACTCGGTATGGTCATTACGAGTTCCTTGTTATGTCTTTTGGGCTGACTAATGCCCCAGCAGCCTTCATGCATCTGATGCACAGTGTCTTTCGGCCATATCTTGATTCGTTCGTGATCGTTTTTATTGATGACATTCTGGTATATTCCCGAAGTCGGGGAGATCATGAGCAGCACTTGAGGACAGTGCTCCAAACCTTGATAGAGAAGAAGTTGTATGCTAAGTTCTCAAAATGTGAGTTTTGGCTGGATTCCGTGGCGTTTTTGGGTCATGTGGTCTCGAGAGAGGGTATTCAGGTGGATTCGAAGAAAGTGGAGGCCGTGCAGAGTTGGCCCAGACCATCCTCAGCTACAGAGATCCGTAGTTTTCTTGGCTTGGCGGGTTACTACCGCCGATTTGTTCAGGGTTTTTCATCTATTGCAGCACCTATGACTAGATTGACCCAAAAGGGTGCTCCATTCCAGTGGACGGAAGAGTGCGAGGAGAGCTTTCAGAAGCTTAAGACAGCTCTGACTATAGCCCCAGTTTTTATATTGCCTACTGGTTCGGGGTCTTATACTATCTATTGTGGTGCCTCGAGAGTTGGCCTTGGAGCGGTATTGATGCAGGACGGTAGGGTGATTGCCTACGCGTCCAGACAGTTGAAGATACATGAGAAGAATTATCCTGTCCATGATCTTGAGTTAGCTGCCATTGTTCATGCCTTGAAGATTTGGCGTCATTACTTATACGGTGTGCCTTGTGAGATATGTACTGATCACCGGAGTTTGAAGCATATGTTCAAGCAGAAGGACCTTACTTTGCGTCAGAGGAGATGGCTAGAGCTGCTGAAGGATTATGACATCACTATCTTGTATCATCCGGGCAAGGCCAATGTGGTGGCCGATGCTTTGAGCCGCCGGGCAGAGAGTTTGGATTATTTACCAGCAGCAGAGAGGCCTATGGCAATGGATGTTCAGGCCCTAGCCAGCCAGTTCGTGAGATTGGATCTTTCGGAGCCTAGTCGGGTTCTAGCTTGTGTGGTCTCTCAGTCTTCCTTGTTTGATCGTATCCGGGCGCGTCAGTTTGATTACCCTCATTTGCTTGTCCTCAAGGACAAAGTGTTGCATGGCGATGCTCGAGATGTGACTTTAGGTGCTGACGGGGTATTGAGGATGCAGGGTCGAGTTTGTGTACCCAATGTTGATGGGCTTCGGGAGTTGATTCTACAGGAGGCCCATAGTTCGCGGTATTCCATTCATCCGGGTGCCGCGAAGATGTATCAGGATTTGAGGCAGCACTACTGGTGGAGGCGGATGAAGAAAGATATTGTGAAGGTTTGTAGCTCGGTGCCTTAACTCTCAGCAGGTGAAGTATGAGCACCAGAGGCCGGGTGGATTGCTTCAGCAGATAGAGATTCCGGAGTGGAAGTGGGAGCGGATCACCATGGACTTCGTATCTGGGCTCCCACGGACTTTGAAGAAGTTCGATGCCATTTGGGTTATTGTGGATCAGCTGACCAAGTCCGCACATTTCATCCCTATGTGTACTACCTATTCCTCGGAGCGGTTGGCGGAGATTTATATCCGAGAGATTGTCCGTCTGCATGGTATTTCAGTTTCCATCATTTCAGATAGAGGTACTCAGTTCACATCGCGATTCTGGAGAGCCATACAGCAGGAGTTGGGTACTCGGGTGGAGTTGAGCACAGCATTTCACCCTTAGACGGACGGACAGTCCGAGCGCACTATTCAAATTCTTGAGGATATGCTCCGTGCGTGTGTGATTGAGTTTGGAGGTTCTTGGGATCAGTTCTTGCCATTGGCGGAGTTTTCCTACAACAACAGCTATCAGTCCAGCATTCAGATGGCACCGTACGAGGCCTTATATGGTAGGCGATGTAGATCTCCGGCGGGTTGGTTCGAGCCAGGTGAGGCTAGGTTATTGGGCACAGACTTAGTTCAGGATGCTTTGGAGAGAGTCAAGGTGATTCAGGATAGACTCCATACAGCCCAGTCCAGACAGAAGAGTTACGCGGACCGGAAGGTTCGTGATGTTTCCTACATGGTTGGAGAGCGGGTTCTGCTTGGGGTTTCGCCTATAAAGGGCATTATGAGATTTGGGAAAAAGGGGAAGTTGAGTCCGAGATTTATTGGCCCTTTTGAGATATTGAGGCGTGTTGGGGAGGTTGCTTACGAGCTTGCCTTACCTCCCACCTTGGTAGGAGTTCATCCGGTATTTCATGTTTCGATGCTCCGGAGGTATCATGGTGATCCGTCGCACGTGTTGTATTTCAGCTGAGTCTAGTTGGAGAAGGATCTATCTTATGTTGAGGAGCCAATGGCAATATTGGACATGCAGGTTAGGAAGCTGAGGTCAAAGAACATTGCATCAGTGAAGGTTCAGTGGCGGGGTCAGCCGGTCGAGGAAGCGACCTGGGAGACCGAGCAGGATATACGCAGCCAGTACCCTCATCTTTTCACTACTTCAGGTATGTCTTTGTGCTCGTTCGAAGACGAACGAATATTTAACTGTGGGAGGACGTAACGACCCGGCCGGTTGTTTTTGGAATTTACGCCCCGATCCCCTATTAACTGCTTCCCCCAAGTTTATTTCTGCTATTTTGATTTGCCGGGATGTTCGGTTTTGAGTTTCGGAGAGTTTTGGGACACTTAGTCCCTAAATGAGAGCTTAAGTGTTGGAAAGTTGACCGTAGTCGGAACAGTATAAAGACGGTCTTGGAATGGAAATCCGATGGTTCCGTTAGCTTCGTTAGGTGATTTCAGGTTTAGGGGCGTAGTCGGATTGTGTTTTGGAGGTCCGTAGCTAATTTAGTCTTGAAATGCCGAAAGGTTAAATTTTGAAGTTTCCGGTTCGATAGTGAAATTTTGATCCGAGGGTCGGAATGGAATTCCGAGAGTTGTAGTAGTTCCGTTATGTCATTTGGGACGTGTGTGCAAAATTTCAGATCATTCGGACGAGATTTGATAGACTTTTTGTTCGAAAGCGTATTTTGAGAAATTTGGAGTTCTTAGGCTTGAATCCATGGTTAATTTGAGGTTTCGATGTTGTTTTAGGTGTTTTAAGGATTGGTACAAGTTTGGGAAGTGGTATTAGACTTGTTGGTGCCTTTGGTTGAGGTCCCGGGGGCCTCGGGATGATTTCGGATGGTTGGCGAGAAGTTTAGAAGATGTTGCAGCTGCTGTATTTTTTTTTTGCTGCTTCTGGTATTTTCGCATCTGCGGTAGGGGGACCGCTGTCACGATCGGAATTTTCCACTCTCGGGAGTCGTGATGGCGCCTACTAATGAGAGCTAGGCAAGCCAAATTTAATTATTTTTTCATTAATAACATAATTACTTTTAACAATTATCGGCAATAATACAAAAGCAATGAAATTAAATAATAAGCGGAAGTCTCAATATTATAGAAAACTGAATAGAATTGCGGAAAATTTCAACCAAGGCCTCTACCCAAGACTGATGTCACAGTTTCACAGACGGTCTAAGAATACTACACATAAAGGTCTGAAAGAAATAAACTTGACACTGTCTCCGGAATTACATGAAAGAAACAGGAACATAGATGAAAGGAGACGCCAGGGCCTGCGAACGCCTGCAAGGCTACCTCGGGTCTCACTGGACTGAAAGCCTGCTCCCACTCTATTGTTGTTGCTGTCTGAAGCCTGGGATCTGTGCAAAATAGCACAGAGTGTAGTATATGCACAACCGACCCCATGTGTTGGTAAGTGCCTAGCCTAACCCCGGCGAAGTAGTGACGAGGCTAGGACCAGACCACCAAATAAACCTGTGCAGATATATATACAAGTACAACGGAGACGTAGCAAGAAAATAACAATTTAAGATGGGGAAGGGAGCATGCTTCAGGGGCAACAGTTAGAAATAGAATTTCAGGAATAATAAAGCGTACATCTACAATTTAACTTCTAGCAGTAAATGAAGAGATAAGGCAACTTTCATATTCAACTCATCTTGTTGCAGGCGTGCAACCCGATCCCATTTCTCAATATCTCGTGGTAGGCGTACCACCCGCTCCCATTTCAATAAATCAATAGTTCCTCTAAAAGAAAATTTACTCTAACAAACGCAACAATTAATACGAGTTCATAAGACAACAAGTACACAAAATTTATGATTTACCAAGGAAAACAAATAATGACAAATAGCAATTAATTATGGATTATAAGGGGGGCAATTTAGTAATTTATATGTTGAATGTCACGTAGCAATTAGGTCACATAATCATGTAGCAATTAAGGCATAAATTCAAGACATAACGTTGCGCAAGGACACCTTGGTTCAATAATAACAAGTGACACAGTAAAGGGAAATGTCAACGTAAAGAATCACAAAAATAATGGAATAAGACAAGTAATGCACTTGAGTTGATAACAACAAGAAAATTAATAAATAGAAGTAAAGGACAACATAACTCAATCATCGGCAAGGAAATCAGGAAAATCAAAGACAAATGCACGGCATCACCCTTTGTGCTTTTACTCTCATTCTCACCCAAACAATCATATAAAGTGCACGGCATCACCCTTCGTGCTTTACCTCACAGAATGATGGCACGGAATGATCCTTCGTGCATAAACACTCATATCATGGCACGGAATGTTCCTTCGTGCCCATATCATGGCACGGAAAGTTCTTTCGTGTATTAGTAATCATATCATGGCACAGAATGTTCCTTCGTGCATTAGTATTCATATCACAATCGTGCACGGCATCACCATTCGTGCTTTATCACTCGTCCTCACCCAAACAACAATCACAAACAATGGGGCGAGGGAATAGACAAACAAAATAGGAATTCCGGCAAGGGAACAATAACAACAATTTCAATATCCCGGCAAGGGAGAAAAGTCTACCAAACAGCAAAACATCCCGGCAAGGGAATAACCAATAACTCATCAGCTTTCTTTCATTTCTTACTTCACATCTCACTTTATCACTTGAGCCAATGCTCCCAAGAATTTTATAATCTCAGATACCTTTTCAATTCGTATCACAACCAAGCCAAAACACCACGAAAATCAAATGGTTATAATGTTTTTCACATGTTCTTTACAATACATAGAAATCCTCAATTAACATGGAATTCATAACAAATCATGATAATCACCCTTTAAGGACTCACGGTCATGCTAGACACCAATGTATAGATATTTCTTACCATGCCTATACATCATACTCGATCAATTAGCAAATAGCAAACAAGACTCAACTCCTATTCCCTCAAGCTAGGGTTAAACCAAACACTTACCTCAAAGCCTTGAAATCCACTTAATCCTCAACTTTCGCTTTACCCCGCGGTTCCACCTCCAATTCGCTCGAATCTAATCACAAATTGCTCAATTACTTTAATAAACTCTATATGAATCAATTTGAATGCATAAAAAATAAATTTCCCAAGTTTTTCCCAAAAATTCCAAAATCGCCCCCGGGCCCATGTGGTCAAAACCCGAGGTTCGAACCAAAACCCGGTTACCCGTTCCCCCACGAACTCAAATATGTAATTTGTTTTAAAATCGGACCTCAAATCGAGGTCCAAATCCCCAATTTTTAGAAAACCTAGGTTCTACCCAAAAAACCCCAATTTCACCCATGAAAATCCTTGACTTTAAGTGGAAAACATGTTAAATGATGTTAAAGATTGAAAGAATTGAGCAAAAATCGACTTACAAATTATTTGGATTGTTCTTGAAAAATCGCCTATGGTGTTTGGGTTTTGAAAGATTGGTGAAAAGTGATGAAAATTCGACTAAGTATAAAATTTGCTGGGCCTCGGATATGGGAAATGCGAAGTTGGGTTCGCAATTGCGAACCCTGCAGGCTTGGGAAATGCGACATTTCTGTTCGCATTTGCGAACTCAGGTCTACCAAGGGACCTTCGCATTTGCGAAACTGGTCTCGCATTTGCGAACCAGTGACCATCGCATTTGCGAGGTTTGGCTTCACATTTGCGAACCTTGGCCTGCCTGGGCTGGTTTCGCATTTGCGAACCAGCCTTCGCATTTGCGATAGCTGGACCTTCGCATTTGCGAATCCAGGCTTCGCAAATGCGAATCCTGCAGATAACTGATACCAGGTCTTTCCGAAAGTGAAAAATGCAATCCGACGCCTATCCAAAACTCACCCGAGCCCTCGGGGCTCCAAACCAATTATGCACACAACCTCAAAAATATCCTACGGACTTATCTGTGCGATCAAATCGCCAAAATAACATCATATACATCGAATCAAGCCTCAAAACTCATGTTTTTCTTTGAAATTTTCATAAGGCATCAAATTTCCATTTCAAGTCCGAAACACGTCAAACGACTTCCGTTTTCAACCAAATTTTACAGAAAGCGCTTAAACCATATATAAGACTTGTACCGGGCGTCGGAACCAAAATACGAGCCCGATTTCACAGTCTTTCAATCAAATTTCATTTCCAATTTCCTTAGTAATTTCAGAAAAATAATTTCACAGAAAATTCATTTCTCGGGCTCTAGACCTCGGAATTCGACTCCGGGCATATGCCCGAGTCCCATATTTTTCTACGGATCCTCCGGGACCGTCAAATTACGGGTCCGGGTCCGTTTATCAAAAATATTGACCGAAGTCAAATATATTCATATTAATATCAAAATTTAGCATTTTTCACACAGAATTCATATTTAAGCTTTCCGACTACGCGCCCGGACTGCGCACGCAAATCGAAGCGACTAAAAATGAGGTTTTCAAGGCCTCGGAAGTACGAAATGAATGAGAAAATAGGTGATGACCCTTTGGGTCGTCACAACCGCAGATGCGGCTAAGTGGCCGCAGAAGCGAAATCTGGAAATTCCTCAGGAACCGCAGATGCGGTGAGTTGATCGCAGAAGCGCAATCGCTCCTGCGGTTAGAGTTCCGCAGATGCAAAATCTGGCATTTAAATGAAAGTCGCAGATGTGACGTAGTTTCCGCAGAAGCGGGACCGCATATGCGGTCCAAGGGCCGCAAATGCGGGAACCGCTGGGCAGAACTCATAAATAGTTGCCTTTGCGAAATTGAGCCATTCTTTCACCATTTTCATCCGGGTTTGAAGCATTTGAGAGAGATTTTTGAGAAAACAAAGGGGAATCGCTTGGAGGTAACGTCCTTGACTTCATAACTCATTTTTATGTGATTAAAGACCTAATTAGTGATGAGAAATTTGGGGAAAATGGGTAATTAGGGCTTGAGTTAAAGAGGCCTTTAAATGAGGATTGAGGGGCCATTTGGACTCCGATTTCAGTGTTCTTGTTATGTTTAGACTCGTGAGAGTACGAGGTTTCTGAAAATGTAAATTTTATCTGATTCCGAGACGTGGGCCTGAGGGGCGTTTTGGTCATTTTATCTAATTTCGCGTATTAGCTTAGAATTTAATTATAGAATCAGTTACTTGAGGTGTTATTTACAATATGCACTTGAATTGAATAGATTTGGGCCATTTGGAGTCGGATACTCATGGCAAAGGCGTGGTTTCGGGTTGACTTGCACTTGTTCGAGGTAAGTGGCTTGTCTAACCTTGTGTGGGAGACCTTTTCCCCTTAGGATTGATATTGTGGTAATTGAAATGCCTCGTACGTGAGGTGACGAGCGCGTACTTGTGCTAATTGTTGGAAATCTGGTTTTTCATTAAAAATAGCCTTGAATTATGTTCTTCCTTTTCTTGCTTACACTGTTTGGAAACTAAACCTGCTGTAGCCTAGAGAAGTATGTCTACTTGACTAAATTGCTCTATTCGCCTTAACTGCTTTATTTGTATTACGTGAACCATGCTAGGTTAGGATTACCTGCTTCACTTTGATATGCAATTGATTGGATTGAATTCTTGTTGTTGCTGCGTATTTACTTTGGGACTACGAGACGGTATCCCGAGAGCTCCCCTATATGTTTACTTTGGGACTACGGGACGGTATCCCGGGAGCTCCCCTGTATGTTTACTTTGGGACTACGGGACGGTATCCCGGGAGCTCCCTTGTATGTTTACTTTGGGACTACGGAATTGCATTCCGGGAGATCCCCCTGCACATTTATGAGTTGGACTACGGGACTGCACCCGGAAGATCCATTGGATATGATATTTATATTTGGGGACTACAGGACGGTATCCTGGGAGATCCTCGGTTATTATCTTGGAGCTGAGTTGTGTTCTCTTACTGCGTTTTACTTGCCTTTGTAATAGTTGTTGTTGTCCTTCATATCTTGTGTTACTTATTTATACTGGTTATTTCACACTGTTAAATCTTATATCTTATTTAAACTCAGTAGGGCCCTGACCTTCCTCGTCACTACCCAACCGAGGTTAGGCTTGGCACTTACTGAGTACCGCTGTGGTGTACTCATGCCCTTCCTGCGCATGTTTTTCATGTGCAGATCTAGGTACCTCTACTCAGGCTTACCATTCTTGAGGCGAGGCGATTCTACGGGACTTCGAGGTACATCTGCCGCGTCCGCAGACCGAGGAGTCTCTTTCTATTCCTGCATCTAGTATTTAGCCCTTCTGTACTTTATGTTCTTGATTAGACATTCCGGAGATTAGAGCTATGTAGTGTTTTCTTAGCTTGTGGATTCGTGAGTTTCTGGATTTTGGGATAGTGTATCAGATTTTGAAAAGTTGTGTGTATATGCCGAGCAACATTTAAATACTATTTCTTTCAGTTATTCGGCTTTTGATTATTTATTCCGCAAGATTAGTTTGTTTACGCATTTGTTAGGCTTACCTAGTCGTAGAGACTAGGTGCCATCACGATAGTTCACGGAGGGCGAACTGGGGTCGTGACAATTACTACTATAAAATAATCAGATTACCAATAGTATCTAAATCATAAATTTTGGAAACAATAAACGTGAAAAGAACGGAATTATCATGAAAAGAATCACTAAGTGTGACCTTAAACTTTCCGTACGTGAAAATATTCACAAATTATTGTCTACTAACTTACGTAATTATTTATAATTTATTTTTAAATAATCTGATAAACATACTTATGGCAATCATCCCATGAACTGAAGTTTCATAGCAGCACCAACAGCAACAGAAGAAAGAAGAAGAAGAAGAAGAAGAAGAAGAAGAAGAAGAAGAAGAAGAAGAAAACGAAGGAGGAGAAGGAGGAGGAGAAAGGGGGATGAAGTTGTTTAAAAAGTGGGTACAAGTTAAAACTTTTTAAAAAAAATGGGTATAGCTTAAATGGGGGCGACCAAATAGGGCGCCCAGTGCAATTTTTACATGTTTTTCCCACTTACACAAAATAGCCCTTCGGCCCAAACATATTACATCTAATAGCCCGAAATGTCTATTTTCTATATTTTTTTGTATAATGACAGTCTATTTTGTATATTTTTTTATATAGTGACAGTCTATTTTGTATATGTTTTGTATAGTGACAGTCTATTTTGTATATATGTTGTATAGTGACAGTCTATTTAGTATATTTTTGTATGGTGACAATCTATTTTGTATATTTTTTGTATAGTGACAGTCTATTGTATATAAATTGTACATTGACAGTCTATTTTGTATATTTTTTGTATAATGACAGTCTATTTATTATATTTTTTGTATAGTGAGAGTCTATATTCCATACTTCTATGCTAAGTATTGACTTTAAACACCGTTCAAACCTAAACATGCCTCTTTCTTTTTTGACTCTTCAAAAATCTAACTCAATCACAGAAATACCCAAATAATCTCCATAACAGTGGATCTTCAAGAATCGATCAGCAACCAAACAGGCGTATCCTTAACATTAGTGAAACATGATTTGGCAACCGAGGTTAAAGGGGACAACAACATGGTCTTTTCCCCTTTGTTGATCCACGTAGTGTTGGGTATAATCGCAGCTCTCTTTCTTCTCAGCTTGAACTAGCATTGTTCGATGAATTAATGGATTCGCCGTTTATTATATACTTTTACACGAGATATGAACTAGCATTGTTCTCATCTCTCCGGGAGAAGATACTATAATCATAATAACAATGATAATATAATAGATATTCCATCCGTTTCAATTTAATTAATGTAGTTTGACTTAAGAAAAAAAAAGACTTTTGAAACATGTGATCCTAAAAGTTAAGGGGCAAAATCTTTGTCGGACCATAATATTTGTGTGGCTATAAAAAATTCTCGTAAAATAGGTAAAATAAAAAGTTTAAAATTAAATTATTTTAAATATAGAAATATGTCGTTCTTTTTTAAACAGACTAATAAAAAAATTGTATCATTTAAATTAAAACGGAGGGAATAGTAACATTAACAATGGAAGAGAAAACACAAAATTAAGGACAATACATACATACATATATACATACATACATATATATATATATATATATATATATATATATATATATATATGCAAAATAGCTCCTTTGGAAAAGACCCAAAAAATAATTAAATCTAATCGGTATTGCTTGGGAATATGATGAAGTGAAAAAGGACAAATCTACTAGAATGATCCATGAACTCAACTCCCTCTCTCCTCAGCTTGTAGATGTTGTGGCTAGCCACTAGAATTAATTTTGGGCTAAAAAAATGTATGTTGCAATTTTGAGTTACCGGGTGATATATGTTTGGGCCGATGGTCTATAAATGAATTTTGCTCTTCATTCTACTGGATCAATTAGGATGCTTAGCTGTAAAAATAGCAAGGTTTAGTCAATTTTCGGACTGGTCATTCAAAAATAGCCAGCGTTTACCAAGTCAATGAAAAACAGCCACTATTTTGCTACAACAAAGATCGGTCCAGCATAATATACTGGAGTTCGGTGCACCTGTGTATGAACTTCCAGCATATTATGCTGGAACTCCAACACACAGAAAGTTCCAGCATAATATACTGGAGATTCGAGCACTTGTGTATGAACTTCCAGCATATTATACTAGACCGGTAGAACTCCAGGATATTATGCTGGAGTTCTAGTGTACTTATGCTGGAACTCCAACATACTTATCCTGGAGCTTTAGTATATGCTGGAGTTCAAGTATACTTATGCTGGAACTCCAGCATAATATACTGGCGTACTTTTCGGGTTTTGAACAGTATTTTCACTCAGATTTATCTTTACATGAAAAGTGGCTAGATTTCGATTACTTTTGAAATTAGGCTATTTTGGAACGACCACTTGTAAATCTGGCTATTTTTTAATTTCTCCCCGCTTAGCTCATAGTTTTAGACAGCCGGCCCATCAGTATGATAACTCCCATTGCAATCATTTTTGGTGATTATACTTTGGAAAGTAACACTGTGTTGCCGTTCTAAGATAATAACCAAAAAAATAAATATTTTGTGTATGTTGTTGATGCATATATACATTCTATAAAAAATTATACACTTTTATAGCTTCGGATGAATAGTTTTGGCCGCATACTTTGAATTGAGAACACAAAATGACATTTATATAGAAATGTTCGATCGATCTCTTATCTTTTCCACAATATCTTATAAATCATTGATAAAAGAAAATAAAAAAAAAGGAGACTCTCAATACGATTTTTCTATCTTTCTTGCGACATTAGTGAAATCATTTGAACTCAAATCTTTTTCTTTCTTATGTTTATATTAATGCAGAAAAGGTAGGTAGCCAATTTTCGTTAAGAAAATAAAAATTGCCTTCACATTATTACTTCTACTAAAACTAGCTAAGTTCATAACAGATTAACCAAAAACAAGTGAATGTCTTATCTTCAATTTATTATACTAAAATACATTTAGCGGAAAGGGCCAAAATAAAACAAGTGAGTATCTGCAAAAAATTGGGGGAAAAACTGTCTAGCATTTTTATCATAGACTATATCTATTTTATTTTTTTTGGCATTTTGTTGAACTTAAGAGTACGTCATAAGCTAATTCTTCAAATTTTTTTTACACAAAATAGTCAAAAACTCTATTTGAAATACATCTTTCTGGACATCAAAAGGTAAAATACAAAACATAAAAGATTAAAAGAAATATAGAAAGAAAATTAAGATACTCCATTAGGTAGCTCCATCTGTCAATAATCTTCATCTCTAACCAATTTTAGCCTCTGCACTGACCCTACAAAAGTTCTACAAAAAAAAGTTTCCAAATTAGCATTTAATTAAAAAGAAAGAATAAACACAATTAAAAACAAAATAATCAATAAAAAGGAAGAAAATAATTAAATTTTATAAATACCTCCAAGGTACATCACCAGCAAGAAGCCAATCACCTTCTTTATCTTGATAAGTAAGTTCATATGCATCACCATTTTCTTTACCTGTATAACATCAATTAATTTAGCAAATTTTCCCCCCAAAAAGAACAGAAATGAAAAAAAAAAAAAACTAAATTTGGAAATTGGAATAAGGTAAAATAAGAAAAATTGCAAAATTAAAATTATACTCACTTTTTCCAAACATAGCAATTAAGGTGTCAGTGAGTGTCCCATAAGATTGAAAGAGACTTAGGTCAATCTTTCTTGCTATTCCAACTCCTTCCATTTTCACTTTCACGTACTTAGAATTTGATCTTCTGCCGCCGCCACCACTGCCACTGCCGCCGCCACCGTTCTCCACTGTGACATAGTTCATTGCGCCGCCGGCACGGCGGTTCTGGTGGCAGAGCTTCTTCCTCAAAGAATTCACCGGTGGCCACCCCACCACCCCTTCTTCATCCCCATCTTTTCTGTTCAATCAATTCATAACAATGTCAACAATTTCTTGAAATCATTATAAAATAAATAACAAAAACAATAATAATAAGAGCTGGATTCAAGATTAAATATATTAATATTCAATTCGTTATACTTTTAAGTAATGAGTTCATAATATAATATTTGTTAGAATTTTTGACATATACCAATAACGCTGGTTCAGTTGAACTCAGTAACTATAATTTCGTATAATCTCAAATAATTAAAATCATTATAGACTAGAAGTAGAGAAAATGCTAATAAAAATTTAAAAATACCTTTCATCGTGTTCATTAACTTTGTCCCAAACAAGCAAAGGCAAAGTTTGAAGAACTTGAACATTTTCATCTACAACATCAAAAACTTGACTCGAGCTACATTTCTTGATGTTGTTCAACTTGAAATTTCCACTCAAAGACTCAATTTTTATGTCATCAAAATTACACCCTTTTGCTGAATTACTACATAAAGCAAGCCCCAATTGAAGCTCCATCATATTATCCAAAAAAATTCAGTTTCTTAAAATGATACACAAATTGTTAAATATATGAGAAGAAAATTAGTCTTGTAGTATCCTACTATATATGTTGTGAAATGAAATAAACAGTTGCTATATATATATATATATGTATGTATATAAACTATAACTATATGTACTCTCCTACCCCCTCCCCCCGGGGTACCCCCACCCACCCACCAACAAAACAGAGGGGGGACATGGAGAGATGGAGGGGGTGAGACAAAGAAGTGAAGAAGGGACAACAGTTTCTTAAGTGTGTCTCTATCATTGTTATACTTTAGCCGACCCAAATTGTCACACTAAGAATCCTTTTTTGAGCAGACAATAAGTCCTTTATTAGTATTAAATATGTTGCATATTCGTACACGCATTCAATGCGCGTGCATTCATGCCACCCCTGACTTCTCCTTTTTATAGGAAACAATTTTATTACTCTTTTTGTTATGGTATACAATTTCATAAAAGAAAGAAAATGCATGCTTTCCTATTTTGAGTTTTTGCTAAAAATAATTTTACACGGTAAAATATTTTTTTACTACGTAGTAGATTACAACAACAATGTTAATATATGTCTAAAAATTAATATATGTAAATGTTAAAATTAGTATACGTAAATTATATAAAATCTTGAGTCGAGGATCTATCAAAAATAACTTTTCTATCTTTACAGTGTAGGAGTAAGGTCTGCATAAACATACTCTTACCAAACCCCATTTGTGAAATTGGACTATGGTTTATTGTTATTGTTGTTGACAAATAACATGCGATATGTTATAATATATTGCATAACACTATTAGTTTATTACACTGTTAGTATATATAAGTTATAATTTTTTTAAAGTCATTTACAATGATAGTAATTTTACATTATCAGTATGGTTTAATATTATGCTATTAAATTTGTTATCATTTTTTATTATGTTATTTAACAATATTTATTATAATAATTTATTCGTAAGTAGTTAATTTAAAAGTAACTAGATAGTAGTATAAATGTTTTTTCACAATGTTGCATAAAGCTTAGTAATTCAGTTGTGCATGCTCAACTTGATGTATTCACCTTTATGGGAAAGGAGTTGCCTTGAATTAAAGCTTCGTACTCTATTTTTACTTTTTTCTGATAAGAAGTTAAAGACTCAATTTTACTCATTATGGCCTACCTCTGGTAATGAAATAATGTGCTAATGGTCTATATGAGGATCAATAAGTTAGGCCTAATTTGTTTTCCATTCTCATGAATCCTAATTATGAAAAATCGTGGGATTATTTTATTCCATGTTTGATATATATTTTTTCAATTTTGAAATTAGCAATCTTGGGTTGTTTATTTTACAACTGTAGCGTTATTTTTATACTACATTTATATGAGATACCGTTATTGATTCAAAAAGAAAGAATAGTGGGTTCAACTATATAATTAAAAATCGAACTCGCCCTACGTACAGCTCATTTAACGGGGAAACACTTTCTATTCAATTTTTTCTTTATATATTGATAACTCAAATTCAAAATCTCTAATTAAGGATGAAAATATTATATTTAATCCATTCTAACTACCATAATTAACTTGTATTAGTAGTTGTAAAAAGAAAAGAAAACAACCAATGCTGCTTTTTATCAACAAGTTTTTTTGGGTAACTGAAAACTATATCATTGTACCCAAAAGAAAAAACAAAACAGAAAAACACTTTATAATGCTTTTTCTTGTGAAACAACAGAGTTGATGAAACACGCCTTGTGGGAGCGTCAAAGCAAAGGCAGTTAAAATCCAATACCAGCCAAAACCCTAGATTTCTGAGTTACATACAAAAATATACTAAGGCAAAAGTGTATTTTACACAGCAAAATATAAAGTCACGGATTTATGTCAAAGCCAAGGAAAAGCCAAATAAAAGGGGGTTTCCCATTTCATGCAAATTTGTATTCCTCTCTCGAGACATGCTTTGAAGTTTGAACTATTAACTCGTACGTGTTTGTTGATTGTAACATTCACTGCATTTTGCATGTCCTTGAACTTTGCAATTTCATTGTACTAATTTTTTAATTAATTCGTATTCAAAATTTACCGATTCAAATTATGTTGGGTAGACTGACATAGGGTAATTGTTTGTGTATTGCTTCATTTTTATTGTTATTAAGTCGAGAGTCATTCGGAAATAACATCTCTACCTTCATAAGGTAGGGGTAAGGTCTGTGTACAGAGGCGGATTCAGGATTTGAAGTTTATGGGTTCCTATTATAATTTCAAATTAATATCTAATAATAACTGGGTTCACAGTTATATATTTATAGACATTTCATGGATTTTTTAATAAAAATACAGGGTCTCTGCAAAAGTTACTGGGTTCCCAGGAACCCAGTAACTATACTCTACATCCGCCACTGTCTGTGTACACTGTGAGGTTTCACTGAGTCTGTTGTTGTTGTTGTTGTTGTTGTAGACTGACAGGGAGTAAAGCACTTCGATCCTTAACAAAAGTTTTCATTCGCAAAAAATTAAAAACTCGAGATCGTTGATTAAGGGTAGAAAGTTATGGTGGATTTAGTTCTTAGACTATAGGTTCATTTGGATCAAGTACTTTCGACGGTAACACACTAATAATATGTAAAATCTACTAGAATTTTGATAATATCAGATTTTCATAATTTTAAAAATACAATCAATTAGTACTAATAATCTTAAATTCATAATACATTAAATTTAAATTTTGAATTCGTATCATGCGTAATTAAGGATCCCCTCAGTGATATTCCCACTTCGTGTTAATCCAAATGATTTTATCCATAACAACAAAAACCTAAGACAATCGAAAAATAAAACGAGATGATAATGATAAAGAATACAAGAATGCTTTTCAAGTCTGTTTACATGCATGCATTTAGCTATTATTTTATTCATTCATAGCTTTGGGTTAATAAAACAATTTGGGATATGTTATAGGTTGATTATTTAATTAAACTCGGACCAAGGATGTGTCTTAATATTGTAACTAAAATACGAAAAAGCAGAATACAGGAATAATAAAATGAGGAGACATATGTTCCCAATGGGCAAGGAATTGTTGTTTCCTTTATGTTTGGTCCCATAAAATAAAATAATTTTATGTAATGGCTGCATCACTTACAACACAAGAAAGATGACATTACTAGGGTTGAAAGAAATGAACTCGACAATATTGTCTCCTTCGAATTAAGTACCAAATATCTTAAGTTATTATCAAATTGCTATTAGGAAGGAACAAGATTCACGTGCATTGCATGTGATCATTCAAAGAACCTACACGAGTGGTATAAATTTGTCACTCATATTCGAACAAATAATTCATTGTCGATATGTTTAGTCTTAGTCTATCCATTTGGCTTCGACCCATGTGTAGATTCCTCGTGATTTTAGGCGGATTCAAAATTTAAATTTAATGACACGGACTTTAAAGTTCTTAATACCTAATTTATAATATTTAAAGTTGGTTCAAATTATATTATTTATTAAAATATTACTAGCTGGTGTCAGATAAACGGGTTTGGCTGGTTTTGGGCTGAGTAGCCCAATCGATTCAACTCTTACCTAACTTTAATTAATGTATTTTGTTTTCTTATAAATTAGACTTTTTTTCTTTTGTTATGGTCATATATAACATATCAAACAAAAAAAGAATTATTTTAAAGATATTTTAGCAAAGTTACTCATGGATCAATTTAGGTTAAAAACCAGCCCAACTTTAGATGGACTGAAATGGACTGGGTTAAGATGGGCTGAGTTCAACAAATGAGCGGGTCAATAACTGACCCAATCTCGGACGAGTCGGCGGATTAAACTGAGTTTGGGCGCAAATTGTCACCCCTAATTACTATATTAGTATTTGTTTATATATATTCATACTTCGTGTCAAAAATACTGCATTCAGTTGAACTTGTAGCTGTCAGTGATAATCTATATTCATAAAATCAAATTAACGGACCACTTAAAATTTGTATTCTTTGAACAATATGAACTCTCATTAGTTACAAATGGTCCTAAATTTTCTACCTTATCATAATGGTATATAATCTTGAATGAAACAAGGTCATTGAATCGAATCAGATATTGTTGGAATAATGCTGAAAACTCAGAGGGAAAATATGTACACAACTTAACAACTCTTAAAAGATTGAGTGGCCATTGTGTTGCAGGTAATTTTCAATGAGTCAAAAGTTAAGAGGATTAAGACTCTTTATAATTCCCAATATAGTAGACAGGTCCCCTACTAGGGGGTTTACATTACAATTAGGTCCCCTCTTTGACTCTAATATTGTATGTACCAACAAATTTCTGGATTAGATTCAATAGGAAATAAAAGCAAAAAGAAGAAAATTAAAGAAAGAGCCCGTTGATTGAGGAAGGTAAAAAAAAAAAGAAGATAAAAGAAAGATGATATTTAGGAGAAAATACAGTCAGATCTTTCTATAACAATACTCATATAACAACTATTCATTATAAAAGTCAACTTTTTCTTGGAATTGACTATATTATATTATATTATAATATATATCCTATATAACAGCACTTCACTATAATAGCCAAAAAATATCGAAACAAACGATGTTGTTATAGAAAGTTTGACTTTATTATATTACCTTTTCTCCTCTTTTATTTGTGAGTTTATTAGTTATGGTCTGTGTACATATATGTCTAAAATGATTTGGGATGCGAAAGTCTAATATAGACCGCGATTGATATTATATACTGATTATATATGAGTGTAATTAAATTTCACACATATTCAAGGTATGAAGATTAACAAAAAAAATATCTTTGGATTAAAACATTAGTTTTTGAATTTTTGACATAAGGTTTACATATTATAACTACATAAATGAAATTAACAATAACAATAATAATTTATAGCGAAAAATATTTCGAAACATTTGCAAAATTCACAGTCAACGAAGATATCATTTGTCTTTTTACTAAGTACCTTTTGGGGAAGGGGGTAAGAACTAAGAAGAGTTAATTTCTTTTAACATTGGATGGATAAATATTGCACAAGAGGGAACAATAAAGAACGAAAAGGATAGTTCGATGCACAAAATAATGATGATTTATATGGTTTTTTGTGGGTTCTTAAGCACCCATTATCTTTAACCAGATTTATTAAATTTGTATATACGATTATAAATATACTTAGATAAATGTTGAGTGAGTATCTACGATTAAACTCTTTTTTCCACTTCTTTCGGAATTTTTATCGGCGAGCACTTATGACTTTAAAATTTTGAATCCGTTACTAGCACAAGGTATCTTGCGTTCACGCAAGGTTCGGGGAAAAGTCGCGCCTTCAAAGGTGTAATGTAGACAGTTTATCCTAATACAAGCATTATTAGGATAAAAAAGTGAAAGCTTGAAAAGCAAGGGAAAGACAAAAAGTGAAGAAAGAAAAAAGCAGATTTTAAACTGTGGATCTGCCTTTCATAACCTTAAATTTGGTGTGTTGGGTTTAAACCCTAACAAATAGTAGTGAAAATGGAGGCTGTGCCACCATTTACACAGACAACATGTTACTGTATAAACAAAGCAGAATAATGATTTCAACTCACCCATTTTGACACTTGTGTTTTATGTTTATTTGTCTGAAGATATCAGTAGGCAAATTAGTTTAAGCTCATTTAGTTATTTTCATTCGGATTCAGAGTATAAGAATAGAAATCTCTTAGTAGAGACTGTTTAAATTCCATCTCAATGAATTTATCCGACAAAAATTTAAATTAATCGAACTAATAAAAATATATATAAGATATCTAATTAAGTAAAAGAAAAACAGCTTTTATTTTCCTCGAGATGATCTAAATTGTGCGTTATGAGTTCATCCATCCATTAGCTTTGATAGGAATCCTGTAAAAAATAAATATATTTTAAAAAAATCCACTAAAGTATAAATAATTAATTATAGAAAATATAAATAATTATTTTTAAATGCAATAACTAACACTAATGTCTAGTGTGTTATAAATATATATTATATTATGGATGTTCATTTAGTACTCCGTCATAAATAAGCTTCCTGAAGAAGCTTATCATTTCGGTACTCCGTTATGGATAAAGATTACCCCCGGCAGAAGATTATCTATATCTGGAACAGAAGCAGCTACAAGCAACTTACAAGTAGCTTACACAGCAGCTTGTAGTAGCAGCTTACACAGCAGCTTGCACTAGCAGCTTACACAGCAGCTTCCTTTCTTCTATAAATAGAAGAGATTTCAGTTCATTATGTACATGAATTGAAGTTGAATAATAAATCTCTATCTCTCTCTCTTTACTTGTCTTTGATTTCTTTATTTTATAACACATTATCAGCACGAGACTCTACCATTTTGAGCACTTACTTCGAATTCAATTTCTATTTCAGTGTTCATCTCCGATGTAAGGCGACGCTCTTACGTCCATGGTTAGATTTTGTTCACTCCGAGCATCATAAGGCATATTACATCCTTGAGGTGGTAAGCTTTTCTTCTTGGAGGTAGTGAGGTGGATATCACTTATGTCGGGAGTGGCCGAATTTGTGTAAAGTAATTTGAGCCTTTTGCTTATATTTGATTTAATATCTTTATCACCGCTTGCTTGGTTATATGCTACGTATACAATACCTATTTTGGTATTTGTTTTCATCCTTATTATCTTAATAAAGGATTACAAAGTGGATAACATTGTTAGATCCACTTAAACTCCAACAGAGCGTACAAGAAATATACAACCACCAGAAGTGGTTATGTTTCATATATCTCATTGTAACTAAATTTTGGTAACCACCAGAAGTGGTATATGCCTATAACCACTAGAAGTGATAATTTAGGCTTTCTATGGTTACAATTGAAGATAAGTTAGAGAAAATTTCTCTATATTACTTGCATGCCTCGATTTGCTTTTGAAGTAGCATTATCTTAAAAGAGGTTGAAGCATCACACGATTTGGTGTGATTAATGCACGTTCAGATAATTATGTTCCATTCCCTGAAGGATGAGAACTTTTGATAAATATTAGTTCATTCCTGAAGTGAATGTGACAATATTAATAAAGCTCGTAAATATGAACGTGCCTTTGATGCGAATATATTACAATTCACCTCTAGAAGAGGTAATATGATTGAGGGAATATATACTCAATATTTCGTATTTTAAATTTGCTCCTGAAGAAGTAACACAATTGAAATTTTCTCCTGAAGCAGGAAAATGTTAGGAAACTGTGTCTTTCTGTGCTTGAGCAAAAATAATAAGCTATTCAAAATTATTTTTTGAAGCACATTTTCATTCCCTGGAGTGAATGAAGAAATACCACAACTCACCTCCTGAAGAGGTAGAATAACAAAGAATATAAATCTTATTTTTGTGGCATAAAGATCATTATCGTACGTACCCGTTGTACGTAAAATATCTTGGAAATTTTTATTAAATATCATTCCAAGGCAAAAGTATTCTTGTTGAATGTTTTCTACTACAACCACGTAAATATGTTATGGTTAGTTATCGAGTTCCCCGAAATAACAACTCATGTATATTTCCCTGAAGGATGTAATGACTATGTAGTTACCGCTTTGATATAAAATATTCAGATCTTAATGGCGTTTCTCCCCGAAGGAGACATTTGTCACAAAATTGGTGGTATGAAATTCTTAATTTCTTACATTTATAAATTTAGTATTGTCTTTCTATTGTTCATTTGATTATGACTTTTTTCTCATGACACCAGAAGTGTCTGAGCGATATTTGGTAGTACAAAATTTATCAAAAACACCTGAAGAGCTAATTGTTTGTCTAGAAGACACATGACACCAATAGTGACCGATAAATATTAGATTGTGGATAATAAATGAAGTCTCTCGAAGAGCTTATATACAAATATGTCATTCATCAAAACATATGTTGTAGTAAACCTGAAGTTTACTAATACAAATGACAATCATACTGAGACTACAAATGATTGAAAGATTGAAAATCTTTATGTTCCACAATCATAGGGGGTAAATATGAATGTGAAAAAGTTACCCGCCTTATTCTTCAATTTGTACTACATCATTGTGACGACCCAAAGGGTCATCACCTGTTTTCTTATTCATTCTGTGCTTCGAGGCCTCGAAAACCTCATTTAGGGTTGCTTCGAATTGCGTGCGCAGTCCGGGCGCGTAGCCGGAAAGCTTAAATATGAATTCTATGTGAAAAATGCTAAATTTTGATATTAATATGGTTAAAATTGACTTTGGTCAAAATTTTGGGTAAACGGACCTAGACACGTGATTTGATGGTCCTGGAGGGTCCGTAGAAAAATATGGGACTTGGGCGTATGCCCGAAATCGAATTCCGAGATCCCAAGCCCGAGAAATGAATTTTTAAAAGAAATTGTTTTTTTGAAATTTATATGAAAATTTGAAATGAAAATGGATTAGAATGAGTTGGTATCGGGCCTGTATTTTGGTTCCGGCGCCCGGTACAGGTCTTATATGTGGTTTAAGCGCTTCCTGTGAAGTTTGGTTGAAATCGGACGTCATTTGACGTGTTTCGGACTATAAGTTTCAAATTTGAAAGTTTATGAAACCTGAAGGAAAATTAGTGATTTTGAGGTTTGATTATTTGTTTTTGATGTTATTTCTGCGATGTGATCGCACGGATAAGTCCGTAGGAGGTTTTTGAGGTTGTGTGCATGTTTGGTTGTGAGCCCCGAGGGCTCGGGTGTGTTTTGGATAGGCGTCGAGTTGCATTTTGAACCTTAGGAAAATCTCGTATCACAGTTCTGCATTTTTCGCATTTTCGAAGCAGGTCTCGCAAATGCGAGCCTGGCATCGCAAATGCGAGGGAAGGGACATTGGACTGGAGTCGTAAATGCGACAAGGGGCTCGCAAATGGGAAGGACCCAGACTCCGCAAAAGCGACAAAATGTTCGCAAATGCGAAGTCCTCCCAAGTGGCCCAAGTTCGGAAATGCGAACTAGAATCTCGCAATTCTCAGACCTGCTGGGTTCGCCATTGCGAACCCATGTTCGCATTTTCCACATCTGAGGCCTGCATTTTTCATACTTAGACGAATTTTAAACCCCTTTTCTTCATTCTTTCAAAACACAAACTCCATAGGCGATTTTTCAAGAAATCTATCTTCTCCAAATCATTTGTAAGTCAATTTTTACTTAATTTCTTCAATCTTTAACATCACTAAACATGTTTTCATCTTAAAATAAAGGATTTTCATGGGTGAAAATGGGGATTTTAGGTAGAACTTAGGTTTTCTTAAAATTGGGGATTTGGACCTCAATTTGAGGTCCGATTTCAAAACAAAACATAGGTATGAACTCGTGGGTGAATGGGTAACCGGGTTTTGGTTCGAACCTCGGGTTTTGACCACGTGGGCCCGGGGGCGTTTTGTGAATTTTTGAGTAAAACTTTGGGAAATTCATTTTCATGCATTACTGGATTCGAGCGGTTTGGTGGTGAATTCGAAGGGTAAAGCTATACTAAAGGCTTGAGTTGAGTTTGGAGCATTTGAGGTAAGTGTTTTGTCTAACTTTGGCTTGAGGGAATAGGAGTAGAGTCTTATTTGTTAATTGCTATTTGTCGAGTACGGTGTATAGGCATGGTGACGAGTATCTACACACTGGTGTCGAGCATGACCGTGAGTCCTAATTTGCTAAATTATCGAATTTGTAATTGTTATTTAGGAGGAATTGGTTGGAAATCTTTAACACTGAGCCAGTAATTGTTGAGACTAAGTGTGGATTTAATTGTTAAGTAGAAATTGAATGAGTTTGGTTATAGCTGGATCTCCCTTGCCGGGATAGTTTATTGTATTACATTGCTCCCTTGCCGGGGTAGTTATTATAACATCTTTCTCCCTTGTCGGGATTACGTTGTGTATTGTGTTAAAAGAAATGGGATCGTGTGGCACGCCGACCACGAATTATTATGAAATGGGATCGTGTGGCACGCCGACCACGAATTATTATGAAATGGGATCGTGTGGCACGCCGACCACGAATTATTATGAAACGGGATCGTGTGGCACACCGACCACGAGTTATTATGAAATGGGAACGTGTGGCACGCCGACCACGTGATATTATTGTAATGGTAGCGTGTGGTATGCCTACCACGTGATGTAAGGAAATGGGATCGTGTTGCACGCCTGCAATGAGAGGAAATTGAAATAAGTGAAAGTGGGTTGTTTTCCTTTATTCTGTGTTAGAAATCAGATGTAGTTTCTTCTGTTAATCCTGATATTCTCTTTTATCTGCTTCCCCATAAGCATGTTTTCCCCTTCCCAGCTTTAATTGCTTACTTTCGCTATTATTTTGTTGTACTTGTATATATATATCTGCACAGGTTTATCTGGTAGTCTGGTCTAGCCTCGTCACTACTTCGCCGGGGTTAGGCTAGGCACTTACCAGCACATGGGTTCGGTTGTGCTGATGCTACACTCTGTGCATCTTTTTGCACAGATCACAGTACCGGAGCAGCAGCTTTTGGACAGCAGTAGGAGCATTTGGGAGCTGACTTCTGTTCAGAGATCCCGAGGTAGCCTTGCTAACGTCCGCATGGCCCGGAGTCTCTTCTATCCTTATTTCGTTTGTTGTCCTTGTACCGGAACAAACAGTATTGTATTTTATTCAGACTCTGTTTTTAGTATTCCATAGACGTTCGTGAGTTAGTGACTCCAGTCTTGGGTAGAAGTTGAAATTGAATTCCCGCACTTGTTTCAGTTCATTTATATTTAGAATTTCCGCTTTTATATTAAAGGTATCATTGTCTTAATATTGTCGATGTTGCCTAAAAGGTTAATAATTAGTTGGCTTGCCTAGCTCCTATCAGTAGGCGCCATCACGACTCCCGAGGGTGGGAAATCCGGGTCGTGACAATCATGTATCACAGTAAACCAGAAGTTTACTAATGCAAAAGCAGCTACAGTAAATAAGAAATTTACTTATACAAAAGTAGCCACAGTAAATCAGAAGTTTACTAATGCAAAAGCAACTACAGTAAATCAGAAATTTACTTATACAAAAGTAGCCACAGTAAACCAAAAGTTTACTAATGCAAAAGTTTGTGCCATTGTAAACCAGAAGTTTACTAAGAGATAGCACATGTCATGATAAACTTGAAGTTTTCATTTGCCATTTTTAATTGAGCTATTTGAGAATTCTGATAAGCATATACTAAAGAACCGGAAGATTCTTCAAGAATTCTCTTGTGCTGCTTGTTCTCATAATAAATTGATTATACCGGCTAAAGTTGGGACTAAACCCCTGAATTCTGAAATATATAAAAGGTGAATATGGGCCCATTCACCTATCATGTGAACCACTTATAGATGCATATATGAGATGGTTACATGTATGTTTATTGTCAACCTGCAGTTTGGCATTTGAGATTGCTTTTCTCAATTAAGAGCACAACTTTCAAATCATGAAATCAAGACAGTTCATCTTGATAATGCTGGTTTATATCCAAGTTGGTTTAGCATTGGATACCTCCTATTAATAGCTAAACCATTACTTATGAGAACAAAACTTCATATGTTGGTCTAAGATTTCCTAAATTGCATATAGCAGCACTTGTATGCGTCAGACCAACAATATATGATATGTCCTCCCCTCACAACTAGTTTAGGATCAGAAACCAAATATTTTTACTATCTTTTGATGTGTGGTATATGATTAATTTCTCTACCACAATACACAAAGATATGTTTCCCAAAGAAGATTGGGGATATATGTTAGTTTTTCTAACATTTGGGGGATGGAATAAACAACTGAAAAATATGTTATATGAATCGAATTATCATTAGTATGTTCCTCACTCAGAAGATAATTCAAGTCAAATGCCAGAAGCATTTGCTGATCCAAAATCAAATATCATATTTCAGCTGCAAATGCTCCTATTAAAATTTAAAGTCCCTGAAGGATAGAGTTTACTGTTTGCAAGAAGCGTGGTAGACCAGTCGGTTCCAAAGGTAACAATACTTGAAAAATGATAAGGAGCTAATGATCACAATGATCATAATGAGGAGGAAATAAGCTCTAGAAGATCCCACGACATAACATTTCTTGAAACTCCAGAAGAAGTTCAGGTACATGAAAATAAATAAAGTAATGAGATCTCAATTATGTTGCTTACGAACCGATACAAAATGATCGTCGACGATATATTTGATACAATATAGTGCATAATACTGTGAAATATTGTGAGGATCGGACCAGTAGTCCAGACACCTGAAGATGTCATGCCATTTAAATGCGAGGCATAACCTATATGACTCATTTGATTAAATCTCTATAAAGATCCCTGAAGGATTTAAAATGCCTGAAGCATATAGTTCAAAGTCTCGAGAAATGTACTCGATCAAATTATAAAGATCTTTGTACGGTTTAAAGCAATCTGGGCGTATGTGGTATTATCGCCTCAGTGAATATTTGCTGAGAAAAGGGTTACATATATAATGTTATTTGTCCATATACTCTGAATTTAATATACTTGTTGTTTATGTTAATGACATAAATCTTGTTGGAACTCCAGAAGTGCTCCAAAAGGCAATTGAATATCTTAAGAAAGAATTTGAGATGAAAGATCTTGAAAAGACAAATTTGTCTTGGTCTGCAAATTGTACATTTAGCGGACATGATCTTTATCCATCAATCTGCCTATACAGAAAGGGTCTTAAAACGCTTTTTCATGGACAAAGCGCACCCATTGAAGTGGATAAGGATTTGTTCCGACCTCCAGAAGAGGATGAGGAACTCCTTGATCCCGAAGTACCCTATCTCAGTGCAATTGGTGCACCAATGTATCTTGCTAATGCTACAAGGCCTACCATAGCATTTTCTGTTAATTTACTAGCAAGATATAGTTCTTCTCCTACACGGATTAAGGATCCATTCTTACCTCCAGAAGAGGATGATGAACTCCTTGATCCAGATATACCCAAGTCTCTGCACTGTACTCTTTTTCCCTTGCTCGGGTTTTTTCCCACTGAGTTTTTCCTGGTAAGGTTTTTAATGAGGCAGCTTGCAAATGTATATTATTAGTGTACTCTTTTTCCTTGACTGGGATTTTTCCCACAAGGTTTTTCCTAGTAAGGTTTTAACGAGGCACATAATAATGAACATCCAAAGAGGAATGCTTTGAAAATATTTTTGTGAGTGTCCATTTATTACTTCGATGTAGATAATCTTCCTGAAGAAGATTATCCATTTAGTACTCCATTGAAGTTTTCTACAAGCAGCTGATGCAGGTAAGTTGCAAGGAACTCAATAAAATGACTTGTACCAGCTTCTTGGTTTGATGAGAATAATTTAAATCGATCTAAAATAGTGGTGGATAATATTCTCTACAAACTCAATTTTTTGAGAAGATGGTATACAAGATTGGAATGCGGAGATTCAAATATTTGAAACAAGGTTTTCATCAGGGGGAGTAAAATACGCGATGCACTCTTTTTTCCTTATTAAGGGTTTTTCCCACGGGGTTTTCCATATAAGGTTTTTAATGAGGCACATTATCTTTTAATGAACATCCAAGGGGGAGTGTTATAAATATATATTATATTATGGATGTTCATTTAGTACTCCGTCATAAATAAGCTTCCTGAAAAAGCTTATCATTTCGGTACTCCGTTATGGATAAAGATTACCCGGGCAGAAGATTATCTATATCTGGTACAGAAGCAGCTTACAAGCAACTTACAAGTAGCTTACACAACAGCTTGTAGTAGCAGCTTGTAGTAGCTTACAGAGCAGCTTGTAGTAGCAGCTTACACAGCAACTTGTAGTAGCTTACACCACAACTTGTAGTAGCAGCTTACACAGCAGCTTGTAGTAGCTTACACAGCAGCTTACAGTAGCAGCTTACACAGCAGCTTGCAGTAGCAGCTTACACAGCAGCTTGCAGTAGCAGCTTATGTAGCAGCTTCCTTTCTTCTATAAATAGAAGATATTTCAGTTCATTATGTACATGAATTTGAAGTTGAATAATAAATCTCTCTCTCTCTCTCTCTCTCTACTTGTCTTTGATTTCTTTACTTTAAAGTCTTTATTTTATAACATAGTGAAGCTTTTGAATGGACAGTACAAGTTGCATTGACGATTTATCCTTAGCAAGGTCAAGTCATATACTCATTAATTAACTTATGTTGAAAAGCATGACGTTTGAAACAAGAAGCAAAAGGGTTCTGATTAAAGGATAAACTCGTTAGCCATTTAACAAGATGGATAAAATGGAGATATATCAAGTCTTGATCATCCTAATAGATTTTGTGGAAAGTGATAGACTTGAATCCACTACCCATGAAAAATTTCTAAGTAATGAAGCTTGCAAACTGTTAGCAAGCTTAGGAAACCAATGCATCCTCTGAGATGCATGTTATGCTGACTTTGTACTAGATGTTCCTTAGTTATTAATATATCTATTTCCTGTTTGCTCAAAAAAAAAGTCTTGATCATCCGACAAAAGTTATACTCCTTCCGTTTCAAATTAGAAGAGGTACTTTTCTTTTTGGTCTATTTCAAAATAAATGACACACTTCTAAATTTAGAAATAATTCAACCTTAAATTCTTCATTTTACTTATTTTACCCTTAATGAGAAGCTTTTATAACTACACAAATGTCATGGCCCCATAAAGCTTTGACCCCTTAAGCTTTTAAAGCCACAAGTTTCAAAAGTCTCTTTTTTCTTGTTAAACTCCGTGCCGAGTCAAAGTACCTCATCTTAATTGAAACGGAGGGAGTATACAATAACACATGCAAGATTTGATAACTGAACTGATAGTTTATATGAGTCCACCAACTGTATAGAGACCTGGTCCTATATCAGTTCCCTCAGTGCTAACTACTGAAACAGTATGTAAATAAGGTGCATGATTTTACGTGGAAAAATCCCAACTCAAGGGGACAAAAACCACGACCTACACTGGTAGGATTTCAACTTCACTAACTTGTAACTACACTATTACAAGCCACTTTGTAATGACTCTATTACAAAGACTTCAATCACCCTAACTTGTAATACACTTATCACAAGCCACTTTGTCACTCACTAGTTACAAAGACTTCAACCTATGACTAACTCTAGTCACAACACAAACTCAGATGGTTTATGATTTTGAGTTTCCTAAAACAAAGCTTCTAAGAAAGCAAGATAGGAGTTACAATGAAGAACAGAAAAACAAGATTACAACTCAACTAAGGATACACATAGACTCTTAGTGAAACTGGTCCGTAGTGGAGTTGTCTTCTTATCTTGACACACTTGTGACTTCAATGCTGGATCAGATCTTCAATGCTTGAGAGAATATCACTAAATGCTCAAGTGAATATATTGTTGCCTTACACCATGTTATTATACTTCAAAAGACATCCCAAGGATGATGTCTATTCTTGGTTGGTACACGCCTCTTCCCAATGGGAAGTGACTGCTGCACTGTAGAGTGCATAGTTGCAGCAGTCACTTTCTGTAGTTGCTTTTTAACTGTAGAGTTGACTTGTACTTCTGTCTGGGAAACACCAAGGGATCAGGTCCCTAAACTGGTTCTTGTGAATCCAAAGGCACACTGCCCAGATTATCTTGAGTTCATTGCTAAATGATTGTACCAGACATGCATCAGGCCCTTTATCTGGTTCTATACAGAAAGTTTGTTAGGTCATCAAAACATAAGGTTAAGAGACCTTAAGCCCATCAATTTCCCCCTTTTTGATGATAATAAACTTTTAAAATTGATTACTATTTATAGAGCTTAACTTAACTAGATAAAGTAGCAGTAACCTCATATGTTCCCCGTGACTCTATGCTTCCCCTTTAATCACCTGCTTCAATTTTTCAAGTTAACCAACTCTTCCCCCTTTTGGCATCATTAAAAATGCACAATCAGGCAAAAAAAGCATAAAGAAGTCTAACATAGCTAACTCATGCCCCATATGTGCACACAACATGATAGAAAAGAGAAACAAAAGGGAAACAAGCATTGTACTAGCAAAAGAAGAGTTGTTTCATTGAGAATAAATTTTGCAAAGAATAAATTGGACTGTTTCAATGGGAGCAGTAACGGCGGAATCCAACATGCCAACACAAAAAAAGAAAAAGAAAACAACAGCCACAAAACATCAGAACATAAGACAACTGGTCACTGAGAGGATCCTAGGGGGCACTAGAAGAGGGAGGCTTGGAGGAGGAGGCAATGGTTTTGAGAACCAGGTCCATGCTGGCATTTGTAGACATTTGTTCCTCAAGCAGTTTCTCCCGCAGGTTCTCCACCTGTTGCCTAAGCTCAGCATTCTCCTTAGTCAAGCGGGAAATTTCTTCATGGGAAGAATTAACAGAACCAGGTGCTTTAACAGCTTGACTGAGCAGAGTTTCCAGTATGGCATTCTGAGCCTTCAACCTTCTGATTTCTTCAGTAGCAGCATTCTTAGCATTTATCAGCTGAGAAATTGCCGAAGTGTTTCCCCCAACCTTTTCTACACACTCACACTCTTCCAGAGTTGTTTTGGAGAAGGTTTGCTTGCGGGTGCCTACTTTTGGATTGGCAAAAGCTACCTTGTAAAACTAGAACACCCGAGTGAGAAGAAATCCGTATAGAAGCCCGTGATTGCCATCTTGAAAGTTCGCCACCTTTTGCATGTGTTCTATCATAATTGCTGGCATATTTATCGGCGTAAACTCATCAAGAGCCTCCATTAAGACCAGATCAGACTTGGAAGCTATAGACCTCCTCTCAGCACGAGGTAAAAGAACCTTATTGACCAGTTCAAAGAGAAGTTGATATACCAGAAGTAGTGCCTTTTTATGCACCTGTTCCCCCTGCTGGATAGCCTGCTCCTTCACAATGGCTCTCCTAAATTTAGCTCCACAAGCACCCTTGACTGAGAACATCCATTCACATGGAACTTGGAGAACTTTCCCAAATGCTGAAGCGTCAAGCACAATGTCAACTCCATTTACCAGTACGCAGATATGGTCCCCTTCAATAGTGAAGAGAGTTGCATAGAAGTTTTGCACCTCATCTTCATATACCTTAGGCACATCCTCTTTAAACAAATGACCCCATTACTGAAATTCCACCATCTCCAGAACTTGCCTCATACCTGCCATCTCCGAGATTTCCGGGTCAAACATGCAACCCCACAAGACTTTTTGAGTTCTCAATCTCTCCTGCCCAAGTCCACTATCATTTGGTATGGTCTTCATTGAACCAGGTCCTCCCACAATTTCCCGCTTTCATTTTCTAAACATTTCAACAGATTTCCCTATCCTACTTGCAACAGCCACAGTATCACCTTCAGACAAATCTTTCTCAACCACAACCTTCTTAGATTTACCACCACTCTTCATAGATGTTTCACTTTGTTTCTCCACAGCTTCCTCGGAAGCTTCAACAACAGACTTTTGGACTTTTGTAGATCTTTTCATTAAGGAACTAGGTTCCTCTACAGCTTCTTCATCAACCTCAACCACTGGAATGTTTTTGTCAACCACAACTTCCCCCTTTTTCATCAACCTCTTCTTTTTTTTCGTAATACTCCGCTTACTCTTCTGCAAGGCAGACTCAAAAGCCTCTTTCTTCTGCAACCTGGTAGTGGGTTGCTTGGAAGAAGACTCAAGAGTAACTGCTGGTTTATGTATCTTAAAACGGGCACTGATAGCCATGTCATCTTCATCATCTTCGTCAAAAGGTACCGCAATAGGAGGAATGGACTCCAAGGGCTTAGTATAAAAGATGGTCCCCTGGTTTGCTTTGGCTGAAGGAGAATCAGGTTCTCCAACAGGTTTTTCTGTGACTGTGACATGAACCGGAGACTCGAAAAGCACCATAGTCCGTTCATCCCCTAAGAATGGAGTTTCTTCCCCCTGAGACTCAGGCAGAGGGGAGGCTCCTTCATTCGTAAGACTCTCAGCAGCGATAACCATGATATTTTTTGCCGCTTCTTTCCACTGATTCTAGAACAGAGGAGTTCAAGTACTGATCAGGATCTTCCTTAGAGACCTCTGACGCCTGAGGGGTAGCACTTTCCAAGGGTTCTTTGGTTTGATTAGAAGAAGGAGGAGAAGTAGGATTAACCTTTGGGGAGTCGGAAGTTGCAACACATGGAAGTGAGACAGGGTTTGATGGAGGAGTAACGGCGACCAGAGATGAAGAGGAAACCGGTGTGGGTACAGTAGTATCAGGGATAGTGGAGGAGTGGGTTTCTGGTGGTGATGCTAAGGAAGGTGGAGATGTGGGAGTGGTGTTGATGGCAGGAGAAGGAGAAGATTGTTCGTTGGCCATCGTGAGAGAAGTGGTAGAGGGTTCTGGAAAAAAAATTACAGAGATGCAACGGGAGATAATGGTTGAGAACTGCTGGGAGTGAGAGGGTTTTATGGAAGGAAGGGATAATAATGAGAGGGGAGAGGAACGGGTGCTGAAGAATTCGAAACGACGGTAGGTTTGTGGGAATACATAACGTGTAAAGGAAGTGAAGGGATTTGGGAGACAAGACGTGATATACAGGCTCTTAAAAGTCGGATGATGTGGCAGTTGAATTAATTTTGTAGTCTTTTGAAAAAGTATGAGAATAACACATTACTACTAACCTGTGGTACAGGAACCAGGTTCCTGACCTGTTTTTGTAAAAGGATTTTGCAGCTCTCTTTCGCAGTTCAACACTATACCTTTAGCTTCTATAATCGTCATGCGTATTTACCTGTAACGGTATAGATGTGAGTTAGGCCTGGTCAGAAAACACTTTAGCTAATTTTACCTGAGTATGACTTTCATAGCCATATGAGCAGAACCAGGTTCTCAATTAGGTTTAATTAACCCCAGTGCCACCCTATTTCTCTCAAAGTGTTCCCTGCTCAGAGATTTGGTGAAGATATCTGCAATTTGATCTTCCGTGCAGCAAAATCTCATACAAATAAGTCCCTTTTCCACATTGTCTCTAAGAAAATGGTGTCTGACATCAATGTGTTTGGTTCTCTTGTGTTGAACAGGGTTCTTTGCCATGTTAAGAGCACTGGTGTTGTCACATAGAAGCGGTACACAATCAATGTATACTCCAAAGTCTTCCAATTGTTGCTTGATCCACAGTAACTGAGCACAACACGAGGCAGCTGCAACATATTTTGCTTTAGTTGTTGAGAGAGCTACTGAGTTTTGTTTCCTTGTACCCTATGAGATTAGACATGATCCAAGGAAATGAGCCATTCCAGATGTGCTTTTCCTGTCCACCAGATAAACTTTATAATCAGCATCAGCATAGCCAATAAGGTTGAAATTGTCACCTGAAGGATAATATAGAATCAGGTCCTGTGTGCCCTTAAGATATCTCAGAATTCTCTTAGCAGGCTTCAGATGAGATTCCTTAGGATTTGATTGAAACCTTGCACATAATCCCACACTAAATACAATGTCTGGCCCGCTGGCAGTAAGGTAGAGTAGAGATCCAATGATTCCCTGATACATTGTTTGATTTAGAGGTGATCCAGAATCACCCATGTCTAGCTTAGTAGCAATAGCAATAGGGGTATCGATCACCTTTGATGCTTCCATATCAAACCTTTTCAGAAGTTCTTTGATGTATTTCTGCTGACTGATACACATTCCCTTTATGGACTGCTTCACTTGAAGACCCAGGAAGAAGTTCAATTCCCCCATCATACTCATTTCAAACTCACTTCCCATGAGTTTGGCAAATTCTTCACATAGTGAGTCTGTTGTAGCCCCAAATATGATGTCATCCATATAAACCTGAACAATGAGTAGGTTCCTTCCCCGTTTTTTCAAAAATAATGTATTGTCAATCTTTCCTCTTGTGAAACCATTTTCCTAGAGAAACTTGGATAGCCTCCCATACCAGGCACTAGGGGCCTGCTTCTATCCGTACAATGCCCTATCCAATTTGAATACATGTTCAAGATGTACATGACATTCAAATCCTGGAGGTTGCTTGACATAGACTTCTTCCTTAAGAAAACCATTCAGGAAGGCACTCTTCATATCCATTTGGAATAAGGTGAATTCCATATGTGATGCAAAGGCAATGAGGATCCTAATAGCTTCCATGCGAGCAACTGGGGCAAAAGTCTCATCATAATCGATCCCTTCCTCCTGATTGTATCCTTAGACAACAAGCCTTGTTTTGTTCCTTGTAGTATTTCCATGTTCATTCAGCTTATTCCTGAATACCCACCTGGTCCCTATGATGGTTCTGTCTGAGGGTCTAGGTACCAGGTGCCATACCTTGTTTCTTTTAAATTGATGTAGTTCCTCTTGCATTGCCATAATCCAGTCTGCATCCTTCAAGGCTTCGTTGATATTTTTGGGTTCTATTTCAGATAGAAATGCTGAGAAGGCTAGGGAATTTATGGTTTTTGATCTTGTCTGAACTCCAGAATCAAGGGGGTGATTATCTTATCAAGTGGATGGGAGTTTTTGTGTTTCCAATTTGGGACTAAAGTTTGATTGGTAGAGGAACTGGGCAAATTGGATGGATTTCCCTGCACTCCTTGTTTTGCTACCTGTAGAGTACCTTGCACTGCATCTCGAACTCTTTCTTCAGCTTCAGTGGTAGTAATTGGAGTACCAGGTTCTCTTGAAAAGTGGAAGAGGGTGTTACATTGTCTTCACCTGCCTCCTTCATCTGGCTCATCATATCAGCCTTGCCATTTGAAACATCAGATATTTTCCAAGAACCAAAAGTGGTTCATTGTCTTAATCATCATTGTTTCCTTCCTTGCTAGAAGAGGGTGTCTCGTTAAATATCACATGAACACTTTCTTCCATACATTGTGTCCTTTTTTTGTAGACTTTGTAGGCTTTACTTTGAGAGGAATATCCCAGAAAGATTCCTTCATCACTTTTTGCATCAAACTTCCCAAGCTGGTCCTTCCCGTTGTTGAGAACATAACATTTGCATCCAAAGGTTCTCAGATGATTTATCTTTGGTTATCTTCCATTGATTAGCTCATAAGGGGCTTTGTTCAGGAGGGGCCTGATCATGCACCTGTTCACCAAGTAGCACACACTGTTTATTGCCTCTGTCCAGAAATTTTTGGCAATTCCACTGTCAATAAGCATTGTCCGTGCCATGTCTTCCAGAGTTCTGTCCTATCTTTCAACAACACCATTTTTCTATGGAGTCCTTGGGGCTGAGAAGTTGTGAGTAATCCCATTTTCATTGCAAAACTCATCAAATTTGGCATTGTCGAATTCTGTCACATGGTCAGATCTGATGCAGGCTACTTTCAATTCCATCTTCACTTGGATTTTCTTGACAAAGGCCACAAATACCTCGAAGGTCTTATCTTTTGTTCTAAGAAACAGTGTCCAGGTGAATCTTGAATAGTCGTCCACAATCACAAAAATATACTTCTTTCCACCTCTGCTTGGTATTCTCATAGGACCACACAGATCCATATGAAGGAGTTCGAGTGGTTTTGATGTGCTAGCATCCTTCTTTGGCTTAAAAGATGATTTCACATGTTTTTCTCTAGCACATGCATCACACACTCTGTGCTCCTTGAACTTTGAATTTGGCAGACCATGTACCAGGTCCTTCTATATCAATTTATTCAGAAGTGAGAAGCTTGCATGCCCCAATTTTCTATGCCACAGTTTCGCATCATTATCAACTGCCTTCAAGCAGCTCATATCACCAGTTTGCAGAGATTCAAAATCAGCAACATAGATGTTCTTGTATCTTTTGGCTACTAAAACCACTTCACCAGTTACCAGATTAGTAACTGTGCACACTTTAGACAAGAACTCTACTTTGTTCCCAAACCACTTCACCAGTTACCAGATTAGTAACTGTGCACACTTTAGACAAGAACTCTACTTTGTTCCCCTTATCACAGATTTGAGAGACACTCAAGAGACTGTACTTCAGGCCATCCACATAGTACACGTTCTCAATTGAGTGTGAAAGAGACTTTCCAACCTTTCCGACACCGAGAATGTATCCCTTTTTTCCATTTCCAAAGGATACATTCCCTCCCTGCAGGGCTTTCAGTGAGAGAAAATCCATGGTATTTCCAGTCATGTGCTTTGAGCATCCACTGTCCATGATCCATTGAAGTCCGCTTCCTCTCACTGTTCCCTGCAAATATAAATTATGGGTTAGATTTAGGAACCCAAACTAGTTTGGGTCCCTTGTAATGAGGAAAAGGGTGGATAAGAGCTCTTCTAGTCCATGCAGGCAAGATGCGATTTTTGCGAGTGGTACCTGGTCCCCCTTTAGTAGTCACTTTTTCAGCAAACACTTTGTTTTTCT
>NC_031995.1:111371534-111411798 GCF_001879085.1 Nicotiana attenuata | reverse complement strand
CCCTGGCTTTCCGCACTTGTGACAGAGATCATGGTTCCTTGGTTTACTTGAACTGCCCCTCTTTGGTATACCACCATTTCTTCGAACCATCTTTTGAAATCTTTTAGTGAGATAGGCCATATCACTATCTTCTTCACTTGAATCATTGTTTTTATCCTTGAGCACCAGGTTCTTCTCCTTCTTTGGCTCTCTTCTTTCACTGTCTTTCTTTCTTTTCATCTCGTATGTCTTCAGATTTCCAATCAGCTCATCCATGGTTAGAGTTTGTAAATCTTTAGATGTAGTGATGGCATTCACCTTACTCTCCCAAGAGCTCGGTAGAACACTGAGAAACTTCCTCACAAGCTTGTTTCTAGGAATAATTTCTCCAAGTGAATGAAGCTCATTTATGATAGATGTGAATCTAGTGTGCATATCTTGTATAGACTCATCATCTTTCATCCTGAAAAGCTCATACTCGGTGGTGAGCATGTCAATCTTGGACTGTTTAACCTGAGTAGTTCCTTCATGTGCCGTTTGCAATGCTTCTCATATTTCCTTGGCAGATTGACAGGCTGAGATTCTATTGTACTCATCAGGTCCTATACCACATACCAAGATCTTCTTGGCACGAAAGTTCTTCTCAACAACTTTTTTGTCAATATCGCTGTATTCTTTTCTGGTTTTCGGCACCATCACTCCAGATTCTCCAACCTTCTTCATAGGAACATGTGGACCATCACAAATGACGTCCCACAGTTTGGAGTCTTCTGCCATTCTAAAATCATGCATACGAGTCTTCCACCAGCCGTAATACTGACCATTGAATCTAGGAGGTCTGTAGGTTGATTGTCCTTCCTCAAAGTTAGGTGGGGTAGCCATTGAGATCCTTTCTAGGTGTTAACCTTTTAGAAAGAACCCGCTCTGATACCAAATGATAGTTTATATGAGTCCACCAACTGTATAGAGACCTGGTCCTATATCAGTTCCCTCAGTGCTAACTACTGAAACAGTATGTAAATAAGGCACAGGATTTTTACGGGGAAAAATCCCAACTCAAGGGGACAAAAACCACGACCTACACTGGTAGGATTTTAACTTCACTAACTTGTAACCACACTATTACAAGCCACTTTGTAATGACAGCATTACAAAGACTTAAATCACCCTAACTTGTAATACACTTATCACAAGCCACTTTGTCACTCACTAGTTACAAAGACTTCAACCTATGACTAACTCTAGTCACAACACAAACTCAAATGGTTTATGATTTTGAGTTTCCTAAAACAAAGCTTCTAAGAAAGCAAGATAGGAGTTACAATGAAGAACAGAAAAACAAGATTACAACTCAACTAAGGACACACATAGACTCATAGTGAAATTGGTCCGTAGCGGAGTTATCTTCTTGTTCTTGACACACTTGTGACTTCAATGCTGGATCAGATTTTCAATGCTTGAGAGAATATCACTAAATTCTCAAGTGAATATATTGTTGCCTTACACCATGTTATTATACTTCAAAAGACATCCCAAGGATGATGTCTATTCTTGGTTGGTACACGCCTCTTCCCAATGGGAAGTGACTGCTGCACTATAGCGTGCACAGTTGCAGGCAGTCACTTTCTATAGTTGCTTTCCAGCTGTAGAGTTGACTTGTACTTCTGTCTGGGAAACACCAAGGGATCAGGTCCCTAAACTGGTTCTTGTGAATCCAAAGGCACACTGCCCAAATTATCTTGAGTTCATTGTTGAATGATTGTACCAGGCATGCATCAGGTCCTTTATCTGGTTCTGTACAGAAAGTTTGTTAGATCATCAAAACATAAGGCTAAGAGACCGTAAGCCCATCATGAACATTACATACAAGATTTTTGTATACGGGTAAAATCGAGGCTAATGAGCATTCCGATGTTCCGGTGGGGCGAACGAAGCAAGGACGTAACTAAAAGGAATCGAAATTGAAGCTAGGAGCCACTTGTATCAAGGCCCGAACAAAATACCTGCTCTCAGAGCCATCGGGAACACGCCCTCGGTTCGAGTTCCAAGACCTCGGATAACATCACCGAATGTCCATGCACGATTAACAAAGGGTTGTGATATTCGTGCCAACCAGGTATCTCGGCGTGAATCTCAGCCCGTATTGGCAACATATCGTTAATTAGCGAAATGGAAGATTTTTACCTTTTTTAGGACTGTACATAGGGTAAAATTCCCCTACTATATAAATTGGAAGTTGATTATTCTATAGGGACATTGTAACACGCGTATCAAGGCAATATAAACTTGTTTTCTCTGTTTCTAAGCTGTTCAAAAGGCTCTTATTCTTGTTCATAACTTTTCATATACATTTTGGCTACGAACCGAAGGCAGGCTACTTGTTAAGTTCATTAACGAGCCCGGACTCATTATTACTACTGGTTTGACTGTTTATTCCATATTTCATTTGTTCATCTAACGTCCTTAATCACTTGTATTGAATCAATCCGCATATTCTTAAAACCGCGTATAAATTCAGTTGTTATCCAGTTTTTAAGAGTAAACAATTTTCTCATTCAGTTAAAGTTCTGAACAATTAAATAAAATAGGTATAATAAAACTAGTGGGAAGTTTTTTCATAATAAAACGTTCCTCGTTCGATAAAACTTGTGAATAACTACAAAATGAATACTTAATATTTTTTCATCCGGCAAAACTAAACTTGTGAGCCGTTTAACAAGAAAGGTAAAATAAGGTTAGTGTGAAGTTTTGTCCCTCGGGAAAAAGTAGTGAACAATTGAGAAAAACAGACATGATTTGCCTATTTGAATAAAAAATATGACGAAATAACAAGCTATATAAAATGTAAATAGTACCAAATTTTTGAACAATTGAACAACCGGGGCAAATATTTTGCCCACCCAATAAAATTTGAGAAAATTTAATAAGTGTTATAAAATAAAGACTGTAAAGTAAAGACAAGAATAGAGAGAAACTAATATATTACTCAACTTCAAACTTATGTACATAATAAACTGAAATTTTCTTTATTTATTGAAGAAAGGAAGCTGCTACTACAAGCTGCTATGTAAGCTACTACTATACCAGATAGAGATAATCTTCTACTGGGGGTAATATTTATCCATAACGGAGTACCGAAAGGATTAGCTTATTGTATCAGATGTGGATAATCTTCTACTGGTGTAATGTTTATCCATAACGGAGTACCGAAAGGATAAGGTTATTGTACCAGGTATGGATAATCTTCTACTGGTGGTAATGTTTATCTATAATGGAGTACCAAAAGGATAAGTTGTACCAGGTATTGATAATCTTCTACCGGGGGTAATGTTTATCCATAACGGAGTGTCGAAAGGATAAGCTTATTGTACCCAGTATGGATAATCTTCTACCGGGGGTAATGTTTATCCATAACGGAGTATCAAAGTGATAAGCTTCTTTAGGAGGCTTACTTCCAATAGAGTACTAAATAGATAAACATATTTACGGGTGAGTCCCATATGGATAAGATTCTTCAGGAAGCTTATTTACAATGGAGTACTAAATGAACATCCATAATAAAATATATTTATAACACTCCCCCTTGGGTGTTCATTAAAAGATAATGTGCCTCATTGAAACCTTACTAGGAAAAGCCCGTGAAAAAAAATACTAGTGAAGGAAAAAGAGTACACATATTTAGTAGTACGCATTGCTAGGTGCCTCATTAAAAACCTTATAAGGAAAACCTTGTGGGGGAAAATCTTAGTAAGGAAAAAAGAGTGCATCGCGTCTTTTACTCCCCGGATGAAAACCTTGTTTCAAATATTTGAGTCTTCACATTCCAATCTTGTATACCATCTTCTCAAAAGTTGAAGTTGGCAAATATTTAGTGAATAAATCTGCCGGTGTCACTTGAACGGATTTGTTGCACATCAATGCACGATTTTTCTGAAGATCGTGTGTGTAGAATAATTTTGGTGAAATGTGCTTCGTTCTATCTCCTTTTATAAATTCCCCCTTCAATTGGGCTATGCATGCAGCATTGTCTTCGTATAAAATTGTGGGTCTTTTCTCACATTCCAAACCACATTTTTCTCGAATAAAATGAATTATTGATCTCAACCATACGCAATTCCTACTTGCTTCATGAATAGCTATTATCTCAGCATGATTTGAAGAAGTAGCAACAATAGATTGCTTTGTGGAGAACCATGATATGACAGTACCTCCATATGTAAATACATACCTGGTTTGAGATTGAGCTTTATAGGGATCGGATAAATAACCTGCATCTGCATAATCAACAAGATGTGCACTATCTTTGTTAGCATAAAACAAACCCATATCAAGAGTTCCCTTTAAATATCGCAATATATGCTTAATCCCGTTCCAATGTCTCTGTGTAGGAGAAGAACTATATCTTGCTAGTAAATTAACATAAAATGCTATGTCAGGCCTTGTAGCATTAGCAAGATACATTAGTACACCAATTGCACTGAGATAGGGTATTACGGAACCAAGGAGTTCCTCATCCTCTTCTGGAGGACGGAACAAATCCTTATTCACTTCAAGTGATCGAACAACCATTGGTGTACTCAATGGGAGAGCTTTGTCCTTGTAAAAGCATTTTAAGATCCTTTCTATATAGGCAGATTGATGGATAAAGATCCCGTCTGCTAAATGTTCAATTTGCAGACCAAGACAAAGTTTTGTCTTTCCAAGATCTTTCATCTCAAATTCTTTCTTAAGATATTCAATTGCCTTCTGGAGCTCTTCTGGAGTTCCAATAAGGTTTATGTCATCAACATAAATAGCAAGTACGACAAATTCTGAAGCCATTTTCTTTATAAAAATACATGGACAAATAACATCATTTATATAACCTTCTTTCAGCAAATATTCACTGACGCGATTATACCACATGCTCCCAGATTGCTTTAAACCGTACAAAGATCTTTGTAATCTGATTGAGTATATTTCCCGAAATTTTGGATATGCTTCAGGCATTTTAAATCCTTCATGGATTTTCATGTAAATTTCATTATCAAGTGACCCGTACAGATAAGTGATAACCACATCCATAAGATGTATTTCAAGCCTTTCACGTAAGGCTAAACTGATGAGATATCGAAATGTTATGGCATCCATAATAGGTGAATATGTTTCTTCTTAATCGACTCCAAATTGTTGTGAGAATCCTTGTGCGGCAAGGCGTTCTTGTATCTTTCAATTTCATTTTTATCATTCCTTTTTCGCACAAAAACCCTTTTATGACCAACTGGCTTTATACCAGCAGGTGTTTGGACTACTGGTCCAAAGACCTCTCTTTTAGCAAGTAACTTCAATTCCGACTGAATTGCCTCTTGCCATTTTGGCCAATCAGATCTTTGTCGATATTCTTTGACAGATCGGGGTTCAAGATTCTCACTATCTTGCATAATGTTAAGTGCAACATTATATGCAAAAATATTATCCACTACTATTTCAGATCGATTTAAATTAATCTCATCACCAGTAGAACTTAATAAAAGTTCCTCACTCACTTGAGTCTCGGGTTCATTGATTTCTTCAAGAATCTCAGAACTGATTAGATTTTGGGTCTCTTCAAGAGATCCCTTCATAGTATTATTTTGATCATTTGTTGATTTTCTTTTTCTAGGATTTGATCCTTCCCAAATGCCTACCACACTTCAAGCGTGCTTTGGGTTCACTAGCTCTAATGCTAGTAGATGGTCCTGCTGGGACATCAATTCGGATAGGCACATTCTCTGCAGGGATATGTGACTTAGTTATCCTTTTTAAATCAGTAAATGCGTCTGGCATTTGATTTGCTATATTCTGTAAATGGATGATCTTCTGGACCTCCTGATTACATATAGGGGTACGTGGATCAATGTGAGATAATGATGAAACTTTTCACACAATTTCTCTTTTGATTTCCTTTTTCTCTCCCCCTAATTGTGGGAAATTTGTTTCATCAAATCGACAATATGCAAATCGAGCAGAAAATAAATCTCCCGTCAATGGTTCAAGATAACGAATAATAGAGGGTGATTCAAACCCAATATATATTCCTAACCTTCTTTGTGGGCCCATCTTACTACGATGTGTTGGTGCTACTGGCACATATATAGCACATCAAAAAATTCGTAGATGGGCAATATTTGGTCCATGACCAAAAACTAATTGTGAAGGAGAATATTTATTATAATGTTTCGGTCTAAGACGGATAAGTGATGTTGCATGCAAGATAGCATGGCCCCAAACAGTAGTGTGCAATTTTGTTTTCATAAGTAGTGATTTTGCTATCAATTGCAGACATTTAATAAATGACTCTACAAGGCCATTTTGATTATGAACATAAGCTACACAATGTTCAAATTTTATTCCAACTGGGAATTATCGAGGCGGATTATCAAGGCGAATAGCCTTTATATGATAATCTGGGAATTGCGCCCTTAATCGAATTATTTGTGCTAGTAGCTTTGCAAACGCCAGGTTGCGAGATGATAATAGGAACACATGAGACCATCTTGAAGATGCATCTATTATGACCATAAAATATCTAAACAACCCACTTGGTGGGTGAATAGGTCCACATATATCCCCATGTATACGCTCTAGAAAGGCAGGGGATTCAATGCCAACCTTCGTTGGTGATCGTCTACTGATCGTTTTGCCTTGATAACAAGCATCACAAGAAAATTCATCATTTGTAAGAATCTTCAGGTTCGTTAATGGATGCCCACTCGAATTTTTAGTAATTCGTCTCATCATTATTGATCCAGGATGGCCCAAACAGCCATGCCAAAGCACAAAAGTATTTGAATCCGTAGACTTCTAGTTTACGATAAAGTGTGCTTCAACTGTACAAATTTTTGAATAGTATAAGCCAAAAGATAAAGTAGGTAACGTTTCTATAATGCATTTCTGGCCAGAAATATTCTTTGTAATACAAAAATATTCCACATTTATTTGATCTATTGTCTCAATATAATACCCATTTTGGCGGAAATCTATAAAACTTAACAAGTTTCTTCAGGACTTGGAGGAGAACAATGCATTGTCTATTATAAGTTTTGTTCCCTTAGACAGAAATATAATGGCTCTTCCGGAGCCTTCAATCAAACTTATTGTTTACCTTGAAAATGGTAATAACAATTTGATTGATTTTGTGGTTCTAAAAATATGTGATCTATTTTTATGCTAGTTGTTAGGCAATAGATGCTTGGTGAAGGATTAGAAAGTTTGATAATGGCTTGTAGACAATGTAATAATCAAACCGAATGGCTGGATATCGGGGCCTCGAGGTCAAGTCGGATGCCTGGTTGAGGGCAGTCGATGGAGGATTAAAAGTTATGATGAATTTGATGGCGGCTCTTTATGACCAATAATGAGCAATAGATGATGAACAATTAATAGAACACAATGAATATAAGCAATAAATGTATATAATGAAACCAAGAAAATATGTTTAAGTTAGAGAGCAGAGAATGTTCTTGTATTGGATGTAGTATGTAGTGTATCCTGTCTTGTGTCCTTTACAAAATGACAAGGGTCCCCTTTATAGATGAGGGGAATCTTAACATAGTACAAAATGCATTTATTACAAAGATAAGTGGAGGATGTAGTCATTTAATGCAATGGTACAGGCACATACTAGCCTGTCAGCCTTAATCAAGTACCTAGGGAACTTCCTGTTTCTCCATCATAGCTGTCGATCCACACCTCCCCAGAGTCAGGCATTTGGAAACCCTACGGGGTTGTACCTCGAGCTCTACCTCGACCCCTGGGAAGCGTGCCTACGAAGCATCATGATGACCACAAAATCGGCCCCTCCGATTTTACCATATATAGATAGTCCCCGCGTTTCCTAGAATAAAATGGTAGGAAACGGTATTGAACTCCTACTTCTTAGGCACTACCATTATGACGTCAGCTTATCAGAGTATTAAATGCCATAACTCAGAAAAGCCGCGCAAGGGTTGCTGTTAATACGACCATCGAGAAGCCCACGAATCGCTATTGGTTCGTCCTTTCCGCTGCCCATATGGCTTCTATAAGTACCTCAATCGTTCAGTGATTTGCACTTTTACAACATCTTCAAACTTTCAGAGCCAAGTTCATCCTTTTTCACATTCTTCTTTCTTTCGTTCTTGGTTCCTCACTTCCTCTCTCAGAAAGACCTTTCCACCACCATGGCTAGAACCTCTAAAACAGTGCCTCGAAAAGAAGGTGCTGCCTCTTCGTCTCGAATATCCAAGGGTAAACCCAAAGTGGCCCCCACCGTTGAACAGTGTACCCCCATCGAGTTTGATACTGTGAATAATTTTTCTATTGAGAGACCCTCATCTACGCCGGGCCAATGCGAACATGTGTCCCGGTATATTAGTGTCGTGACTAATATACAAAAAGTGAGGGAAGACTATAAATGGGAGAGAACAGTGCTGGTTGAGATTCCCAGTTCTAATGAGAGCATAACGGACCACAAGGTTGTCTTTCTTCATGTATATACATACCCATTCACTTTGGGTCTCGTCGATTCTTCAGACGCTTCTTCCCTGGTGATAGATCCGGTTATTCTCGACTTCTGTCATAAGTATCAAGTGAAGCTTGGCCAAATTTATCCATCTTTCTGGAGGATAGTCTACATGCTCCGTTATTTCTCCAACAAGGTCGAGGGTATGACTTTCACCCTTGACCACTTGATTATACTATATAGCCCTCGTCTCTTTTGAGGTCTGATCAAGCTTCACCCTCGGTCCGCGAAGCCGTTTTTCTCGAGCATTGACGAGAACAAGGATCAGGGATGGATGAGCAGGTTTTTCCGAGCGAGGACCTCGGACATCATCCCGGCCGAAAGAATGCCATTCCTGGAGAAGTGGAATATGGAGTGTAAGTGCCTCTCCCTCGAACATGCTTTATTGTCTTCTTACCTTCTTCTCAAAAAATGATCTTCCCTTTTGTTTATGCAGCTACCATTTGGTATCCCGAAGCGTTCCAGGGCCTGTCGGGGTGGGTTAGGCGGCTGAATAGTTCGTTCCCTTATCTCGAGCGTTCTTGGCCCGACTTGGCTAAAACGCGGTGGCCGAAAAATAATCACGGTAAGCCCTTTGTTGTCGCCTCTACCATGTTTCAATATCTCTTTCGCGTTGACAAGCTTTGAGTATTATGCTTGTGCAGGACTTGGCGATGGAGTGTTGATGATACCGCCTCCCGACAGCGAGGAAGAGACCTCGAAGCCCGATAAGGGTAAGAAGAGGAAAAAAGAAGCGGCTGATGAATCTCCTACGTCAAAGAAGCCCAAATCACGCAGGCCTCGAGCTGATTCCAAGGTCTCGACTTCAGTTACTGGGGCAAGTCCCGGTACTGAGGATGAAGATGACGACGGTGATGAGAACCCTTTGTTACAAAGGAGAGGTCGGGTACGGATGCCCCGCAGGTAGCTGAGCCGAAGGCCGCTGAATAGTGAATGATCGATTCGGCTCGAGCCCATGTTGTGGAGGCCTTCGAGGAGGGTGCGGATACGGTCCCCGAGTTCTTAACCGGATGTGGTACAGTCCCTATTAAGGAACCCGTTGCTGAGGAACCCGTTGCTGATGACTCCGAAGAACCCGAACCCGAAGCTTCTCGGGGGCGAGAGGAGACCCTCAGGGAGCTTAACGCCCTGGGTGGCACTGATTTGGGCCCTTCATACTCATTGGGGGAGATCAGGGATGCTCAGGATCAGGATACCGCTGGTGCGAGGGCCTTTTGCGGAGGGAGAAATGTGCTTGAAGACCTTCTCGTTGATTTTGATGATAATATTGATCTCGATGCTCACGTTGCCCTTGAGGAGGCGGAGAGGCTTCATCGGCTGGTGATACTCTTGGCATATCATTTGTGTTTTTAAATCTTTGTGCTTGACCTTCTATCTTTTCTGTGGTATTGTAGTCCAAGAAGATGTATGATGATGCCTTCTAAGCTCCAAAATGAGCTTTCATGCCGCAGGAAGGAGGTCGAGAATCTCACATCGGGGTTAAAGGAGTCGGAGACCTCTTCTGTCCGAAAGGAGGAGGAGCTGAGTGGGCTCCGGGTGAGGTTTGGATGGAATGTGATGAATAAAAGATAACCTTGCCGAGCAGGTAATACTGTGTTCGCGAACTTGCCCTTTGTCCCTGTAACTTGGTGTTTTATCAACTTTCTTTTCTCTTATAGGTCAGGCAAAAGAATGCCCTCGTGGAGCAGCTTCGAGAGGAGGCAGTTGCCAAGGATGCGGAGGTCCTCGATTCGAGGGGACAAAATGGGGTCGTGGCCTCGGAGAGGGACCTTCTACAGACAGAGCTGGCATCGACCTGGGACCTTCTGCAGAGTGCCAAGGAGGAGGTTTCCGCACTATCATCGGCTAAGTCTGTGGTAGAAGAAAAGGCGTCCTCGTATAAGAAAGATGCCACCAATGCGAACGAACGAGCTCGAGAGATATTAGTGAAGGCCGAGCGGAAGCTAACTCGGGCCGTTGCTTATGCTCGTGCGCAAGCAAGGAGGCAGGCTCTTGAGGAAGCGAGTGATAAGGGCGCTGATCTCTCAGCTGAGATAGAGGATGCCCAAATCTTGGAGGAACAGTCTGCTTTTCCAGCCACTTCAGATGAGGGTTCTGATGATGGTTCCGAGGGCAGTAGGGTGAGGAGTAGGCTTAGGTCGTCTTTTTTCCTTTTTGTGCAAGAGTTTCTTAGGGGAAAGGCTTTGTAAATGCTCCTTTGTTGTAAATGTGTTTTTGCAAATATAACAATTTTTCCGCTTCAAGTATTTCGTGTTCCATATTTTAATGCTTTTGTCTTCGAATTCTAATGTTGGCTCTTCGGGGCACATACTTGGAGCAGTCGAGGCCTTTGAGATCGGGCACCATCTCAAAATTGGGCCGATAGTTTCTATAGGTTCGATGCCTGCAATAGCGAAAATTCTCGGGGTCTAATGACTTCCGAGCGCTTGCGTGACAGTGTCATTTATTTGGCATGGTTGCGAAGTAACCGAATTGGCCCTACCTATGCGGTTCCCAAAAAAATGATACCGACATGGTCAAATTTCGTTGGTCTCTAGGTCAAGCGAATAGTCGCTGCCTGCTCTATATATATACTTGTTTTCCCTTTATTTGAAGATACTGCTATATTCAACGACTATCTTCTTTATAAGGTTCTCCTTTCTTGCGCCAATTTCCCTTTACCTCAAAGATTTCGCCTAAGTCTTTTATTTCCCCTTTCTTTGCTTTACCATAGCCATGGCTATTGTGCCCACGTCCGCTTGCCAAAGAGAGGAGGCTTCTTTCCTAGTTTCGCACTCGGTCGGTGGTACACTGCCGGAGTTCGGCGAGCTAACATCGAGGTGCTTTGTCTCGAAGAGGGACTTTACATTAGAGAAACCTCTCAATGTTCTGGGCCACCGGGAGCATGCGTCGAGGTTTATCTCCTCAATAGGGTAGGACCATCTCGAGGCAGTCAGAAAAGACTGCGGATGGGGAGAAAAGGTGGTGTTGCAGGCCCCTTCCCCGGAAAAGAGCATTATGGCCCATGTCGAGGGGTTTTTGAACATATATACGTACCCCTTTACATTGGGCCCTCTCGATAGGGTCGTGCTCGAGTTTTGTAGAAGGTATCAGGTTACCTTGGCGCAGGCTCACCCATCCTTTTGGAAGATAGTGCTGATGATATGGTACTTTGCGGATAAGGTCGGGCTTGAATTCACCCTTAGTCATCTCATTAGGTTATACCGGCCTTTGCATTATCGTGGCTTGATTACTCTGCGATGTCGATCTACCCGGTCCCTTGCTGTTAGCGATGAAGAAGACAAGGACTGAGGGTGATGAGCCGATTTGTTCGAGCACGGACAGTTGACATTATCCCTGGGGAGTTTCGGATAGTTGACATTATCCCTGGGGAGTTTCGGACAGTTGACATTATCCCTGGGGATTTTCTGCCATTTCCTGAGAAATGGAATTTCACATGTAAGTGGTACACTTTTGTTTTTATCGCTTTTGTCCATAGTGGAGGCGGGCACCGTAAAGATGTTTTCCTTTTTATTTTCTTTAGCGATCCCTTGGCTTCCAAACGAGGTTCCTGACCTGGCTGAATGGTCTCGTAAGCTAGCAGCCTGCTCGACTTATGATAAGCGCAAATGGCAAGACCTGTCCAAGGGGAGATGGGAAGCAAAACATCATGGTAGGTGCTTAGTGGCTTGTTTTCTCAGAAAGGTACTTTCTTTTTAGCGCACTAAATCTGCTACCGCAGGTGTTGGAGAATTTTCCAAGATGAGGCCGTGTCCCCTCGGGGAGGAGGAAATATTGCCAACCTCGGGGCCGAGGATTGATAACAAACGGAAGGAGTATTCGAAGGGCGAGGATGCTCGCAGCAGAGCGAGCCCTGCTTGGAGGTTCAAAAGAGACGTGTCAACCGATCCTACAGCCTCTGAATCTTCTATTTTTGGAAAAACGGTTCCTTTCTTGCCGCCGTCTCCCATTCTCGTCGAAGGTACTCGAGGGACAAGGGTTTCCTGCCGCCTTCCTCTTCCCCTACCGAAGGTACTTCGAGGGAAATTCGAGGCCAGGGGCCGAGTGAAGCGAGTGGAACGTCGGGTGACCATGCTTTCATCGGGAATAGTTTTACTGGGGCCGATGAGGCCAAGCCAGTAAATATGTGCTCGACTTTTGACGAAGCTCAGCGGCTCAGTTCCATGGTGAGTTTTGGTAGTCGGTACAGGCTTTTTTAGTTTCGCGCCTTCCCTTTCTTATTGAGCTCCCTTTTCACAGGCCTTTGACAAGCTCAAGTCCGAGCTGCTTCATCGTGAAGCCAGGTTGCAGAAAGCTTTGGAAATGGAGAAGTCCCTCAGGCTTCTTTGTAAGAAGAGGGTAGATGAGTTGGACTACCTGCGGCACGAGGCGGATCGAAGTTGGAACTACGAAAGCTATCTAGAAAGATAGGTAACTTTTATTTTGAGTCGATGTATGCTCCTCCTTCTGCTTTTAGAGATTAGTATTCCGATATTCCATCTGCAGAGTAAAACGGAGGACCTGGAATGACTTTGGGGCAAAGTTGGTCGGGTTAAGTATGAGTGTAAAGAGCTAAAGGCTCAGGCAGATGCCCAAGTTGCGGCCATGGGGGATGCTTTGGCCAAGGCTTCTGCCCTCGAAGTGCAACTCCGGAATTCTCGAGCAAACAACTCGGTCCGAACGAGCATGATTATGAGGCTCGAGTCTAAACTTCTAAAGATAAAGGCCGAGGTTGTAGATGCTCGGGCTGAAGCCGAGGAGATCTGAACCAAGGTTGATAAGAAAGTGGCCGTCTATTTGCAAGACGCTGCCGACGCTCGAGCTGAGCTGAGAGGGGCTCTCGATCGGGAGAGTAGGAGCAAAGAGTATGTTAGGTGTAAATCTCGGAAGGAAACCCTCGAGGAGATCCATGCCAGGGGCTTCGATCTCTCGGAAGAGATAGAGCAGGCAAAGGCGGACGAATATGACGCTAAGTTCCTCGTGTCCAATGTCGAAGATAGCGAGAAAGAGGCCGACGGGCCATAGTCCCCGAGGGGTACGTATATTAGGCCTTCCTTTTCTGATTTTGTGTATAGTGCTTTCAAAGAACATTGTAAATGGCGCTTGTATTTTTTCACATATATGTATAAAAGGAAGCCTTGCGGTTTCATTTTTCATGCACTTCCCTTTACTTTGATGTTTGTCAGTCATTAGCCAGATGAACTGGTCTTCGAATTAAAAGAACCCTTAGGTTTATAGTATGGCCCTGGGGCTCATTGGGCTGGCTCGTAGGCTCTTACGCATTTGGTCGGTACGACCTTTTAGTATAAGCCGACGTTTAAGCTTTTATGCTTTTGCTCTTAGGCATATTTAGTTAACTTTTTCGGGCTCAGTCTTCGAGTCGGGTTTCGACTCGAGCTCATTGACCCATATGTTTTTGAATTTAAAGCTGGCCCTTAGGCTCTTATGCGTTAGGTCAGTACGACCTTTCATATGGGCTCGCGGCAGTGGCTCTTACGCGTTAGGTCGGTACGACCTTTTATATGGGCTGGCGGCAGTGGATCTTACGCATTGGGTCGGTACAACCTCTAAAATAGGCTTTATTTTTTCCTCATTAAGGACTTTTTGAAATTGTGTTTGCCTGACAGTTCGACGGTTCGATAAAAACCTCGATTGTGAGTCATTATGTGGCGATGAACGAGCACCTCGGGAGGCTTTGCTCGATGGCTGAGTGTTTCGAAGCCTATAGTTTGGAGCTGACATGGTCAAAGCTCTTTTGCCTATATCGAGGGTATCCTTGTTTAACCGGTTCTTCTCTAAGTACTTTCGAAGTAATTGAAGGCCTGTGGTTATATGGTGACGGTCGGGCGTCCCCGAGTCGCGTTAGTTTGGCTGGTACAGCCTTTTGGCCGTAGTTATTGTGTTTGGCCGGAGCCTTTCAGTCCCGAGTGAAGTACTTTTTGGCGTCTATATTGAGGGTATGCCTTTTTAGGGGTCTTATAAGTTCGATATATAGCCTTAACTTTAAGATCGGGATTATGCCTTTTGTAAGGTCTTATAAATTTTTATATGCCTTACTTGAGGTCTTACAGTTTTGGTTACTTGGTACAAGTATGGTTCATGCCTTGTTTGAGGTCTTACAGTTTTTGGTGTTGCCTTATAAAGGTCTTACGAGGTCGAGGTTGCCCATATGGGGTCTTATGGCCTCGGGTTTTGATAAGTCGATGGGATGGCAATTGGCTGCAGTCCCCGAGACATTGAAAGTTTTCTTGGCTCTGGAGCCTTTTTGGTAGACTTGGCGTTGCCTCATTGTGGGCTTACGAGTTTGAAGCTTCCGACCCGGAGGTCATATGGTTTCGAGTTTTTGACGCCAGTCCCCGAGTGTTTGGGATGTTTTTGGCTTCTGGGGCCATTTTTGTAACCTTGATGTTGCCTCATTAAGGGCTTACAAGTTCGAAGCTTCCGACCTGGAGGTCATCCGCTTTCAAGTTTTTGACGTCAGTCCCCGGGTGTTCGGGACGTTTTTGGCCCTGGAGCCGCTTTTGTAAGAAATAGCGAACTTCTTTGAAATGTGAAATGCTTTTATGGTGGGTAAACTATTCTTTGATTACTTGGTACATGTATACACGTTTTCTCTGTCAAGGGCTCGGTTATTCTATACGGACACGGTTCGTTCGACCGTTTGACCCGGTACATCATTTTCCTGTCAAGACCCTATTTAGCACATCTTGGCTTCTTCGAAGAGGTGACCTTCCGGGGGGATGCCCCCCAGTATTCGAGGTTGATTGAAGAGAATCCTTGAGTACTTGTTGAGTATTCCTTAGGCAGCATATAGATGTTACCTTGCTAAAAACCTTGCCGGCAGCATATACTTTTGGAACCTAAGGCCTTCAAGCTGGAAAGCGCTTCGGCTGTTTCGATCGGATACCTGCACACAAGTTAGTGTGAAATGTAATTAAAAAGGGAGATGATTATACCGCAGTGCCGATGGCGCTTTGAGCCTCGATGATGTTTAGCTTAAAGTATATATATTTCTATATATATCGTCTCATATTTTACTCTTGTTTCATGAATTTGGGATGTTAAATGCCATGAATTATATTAATTTGAAGTGTTTTTACTTGTAGGAATGATTCAGGAGCAAGTGGGGGCGAAACGTGCAAGAATTGAGCTAAAACGAACAAAATCGCAAAAGGAAGCCATTTGGGCGCCACAGGCAGTGCCTGGCGCCACCTGTGGCACTGAAAACAGTATGCACAACTATGGGGGCGCTATGGAGGGCGCCTGGCGTCGGGCTGGGCGCCGGTGACGCGGGTTGTCTCCTAATTTGCCCGGGACATAGTTTATTCGACCCTAGACCTACCCAACACGTAAAAAACGAAGACTAAGCTTGGGAGAAGAGACGCACTTTGGAGCAAAAATACACGCAAGAACCATTGAGGAGCAAGAACATCTCAGAATTCTTCATCTTTTCCAGTATTTTCAATTAATCAAAACTTATGCAATTGTTTGATTACATCATGAGTGGCTAAACACCCATTGTTCTGGGGTTGTGATTTAGCCATGAATATTGTTGTTTGACAGTAACTTGACCTTGATTATAATTCACCAATATATGGTTGTTTCTTCAATTTTGTGTTTAATTGCTTAATTGTCTGGCCAGCAGTTAGGTTCTATTTACTATCTATGCTATGCTTGGGAAAGCCATGTTTAGATTAGAGAAGAATTGAAGAGAGCACGATCTTAACCCTTAGGGGGAGCGGATTTGTGGTTAGGATTGGAATATACCTAGTCACCGTGCTTAACTAAATATCGTGATCTTAATGCGTTCTTAATAGATTGATTTCATGGGAATATAGGCGTTAATCTATTGAGAATAGGTGAGTAGTACTTCGGGAGAAGGCTATGAGAGCATTTATCGATTAATTAGCAACCATGAGTGAATTATATGAAAGGGAGAGTTAATTAGAACACAATACGAATGGTGAATCGATCACAACCCTGGAATACTTGTCTCTACTGAATACACAACGATCAATTCGTTACTTGATAATTTAGTTATTAATTAGAATCGTAGTATAATATAATCATATTATTGGACCTTGATTTTTAGGTGGATTGAATAACAATTTTAGCGATTCAGTGAGTAGTTTACACAAGTCTCTGTGGGTTCGACACTCAACTTATCATTATATTACTTGTCGACCACGTATACTTGCGTGTGCGTTTGGGAGTAACAAGTTTTTGGCGCCGTTGCCGGGGACTTGAATATTAGCTACTTGCTAGTTTTTGCTTTAATTGTTTATTTCGTCTAGTCTAACGTTACTTGATTGTTGCTCAGATCTCAGGAACTTTGATTGAATGCGTAGGGTCAGAAGCCAGGACCGACTTGAAGGCTTTGATCCTGAACCTGAGAGAACATTTCACAGGAGGTTGAGGGAAGCAAGGGACACGAATAATATTCAGGCACTTGTTCAATTTCCTGTGAACATGGCAGAGGAGAAACCCATGGCTGTTCAGGAGGTGGCGATGCCCAGCATTGCTAATGTCACCTCCAGTATAGTGAAGCCCAGGATCACTGGGCACTTTGAGCTGAAATAGAGCATGATCCAGCTACTTCATGCGAACGGGCAATTTATGGGTCTTCCACACGAGGATCCACAGCAGCATATTCTGAACTTCTTGGAGATTAGTGATACTTATATCACTAACGGGGTCACTCCAGATTATGTGAGGCTCACACTTTTTCCATTCTCTCTGTTGGGCGAGGCTAAGCGATGGCTAAAGGCAGAACCAGCTAATTCCATTACAACATGGAATGATTTGGCGAGAAAATTTCTGGCAAGGTTCTTTCCTTCAGGCAAAACTGCAAAGATCAGAAGTGAGATAGTTGCCTTCAAACAGAAAGCGGGAGAATCTTTATACTCAGCTTGGGAAAGGTTTAAAGGGCTACTCACAGACTGTCCTCATCACAATCAGACGAATGAAGTGTTAGCTCACACTTTCATAGAAGGGCTACATTCTGAAACAAAGATCGTGATAGATGCTGCAGCTGGGGGTCAAGTGTTGGAGAAAAGCTTTGACGAGATATATGCATTATTGCATTCTGAAACAAAGATCGTGATAGATGCTGCAGCTGGGGGTCAAGTGTTGGAGAAAAGCTTTGACGAGATATATGCATTATTGAACAAATTCTCCAAGAGCAATCCGGATTGGCAAGGAGAGATGGGCAGACACACAGTGCAAAAGTCTGCAGGGGTTCTTGAGTTAGATGTCGTCTCAACATTATCAGCGCAAATTTCAACACTGACCAATCAAGTCAATCAGATGACCTTGAGTATGAACAATCAACAAGTACAACCAGTACAACATGTTCAGCTTTTTGTGAAATATGTGGAGAGGGGCACACGAGCGACATATGTCCCGCAAACCCAGAGTCTGTCTACTTTGTGGGTAATTCAAATAGGGGCCAAACAAACCAATATGGGAACACTTATAATCCCAACTGAAGGAACCACCCAAACTTCTCTTGGGGTGGAAACCAAGGTACTCAGAATCAATACAGGCCTCAGGCACCTCAACAGCAATATAGACCACCTCAGGTTGAACAACAAGCGAGTCCTACAAGTCACCTTGAAGACATGTTAAAGAAAGTGATGGCTGAACAGCAAGCCCTCTCTCAGAAAGTGATGGCTGAACAGCAAGCCCTCGCCACAACAATGAGAAATTTGGAGCGTCAAATGGGGCAGCTTGCCAGTGCTCAAAACACTAGACCAGCTGGAGCTCTTCCAAGTAACACTGAAGCAAATCCTAGGGCATCCCTTAATGCCGTATCATTGAGGAATGGGAGACAACTACAAGAAGTTCAGTCTAAAAAGAGGAAACAGGTGACTTTTAATGAGAGGCCAACCACTATAGAATCAACATCAGAAAAAGCTAAGGAGCCAGAGAAGTCAGCTGGAGAGCCTGTGGCTAAGCAAACCCCACAATTGGTTGCAAGGCCACCACCTCCATTCCCTCAAAGATTGCAGAAATTAAGAGATAATGCCGCATATAAAAAGTTTCTTGATATCTTGAAGCAGGTGCAAATTAATATTCCATTAGTTGACATCTTACAAGAAGTACCCAAATATGCAAAGTACATCAAGGACATTGTGGCAAATAAAAGGAGGCTAACCGAGTTCGATACTGTGGCACTCACTAAGGAGTGCAGTTCAAGAATTCAGGGCGAGTTACCTGACAAATTGAAGGATCCAGGTAGTTTCACTATCCAAATCTCGATTGGTAAACATGCTGTTGGGCGAGCTTTATGTGATCTTGGAGCGAGCATCAATTTGATGCCGCTATTTGTGTTCAGACAGTTGGGGTTGAGTGAGGCATGCCCAACAACAGTTATCTTACAGTTAGCTGATCGCTCCCTTGCTCATCTTGAGGGAGTGATTGAAGATGTGCTAGTTCAAGTGGGTTCCTTCATATTCCCTGCTGATTTCATTATCTTGGATTACTAGCCTGATCCAGAAGTCCCATTTATTTCGGGGCGTCCATTCTTAGCCACGGGTCGAGCTATTATCGATGTCTGTGAAGGAAGGATGACTATGAGACTGGGTGATCGAGTGGAGGTCTTCAACGTTTATAGAGCACTCAAGTTACCAGCCCACTATGAAGAGTTATCCATGATCTCTGTAGTGGAGAGTGATGCCACCTCGTTAGTGCCCTATATGAGCCTTGTATCCTATTGAACGAGTATTGATTGGGGATGTAGAAAATAGTGAAGATGAAATGATGGGGGAAATTGAGCAAGTACTGGATATGTCCTGCAGTTATGTCCATGGGTTTAAAAAATTTGAAGAGTTGGACATGCCTATCACTCTGACCTTTCCCAGGCCATCTGTTGAAGAAGCTCCGAAGCTGGAACTTAAGCCACTTCCAGCGCATCTGCGCTATGCTTATTTGGGGAACTCTGAGACATTGCCCGTGATTATTTCATCCAGCTTGACCAGCATTCAAGAAGAAAAACTGCTTAGAATACTCCGCGAGCACAAAAAGGCCATTGGGTGGACTATAACTGACATCAAGGGTACTAGTTCATCGTTTTACATGCATAAAATCTTTTTAGAAGATGGACACCGCCCCAGTGTGGGGCAGCAAAGAAGATTAAATCCCATTATGAAAGAGGTGGTGAAAAAGGAAGTAATCAAGTTTCTCGATGCACGTATCATTTTTCCTATTTCTGACAGCAACTGGGTAAGCCCAGTTCATTGTGTGCCCAAAAAGGGAGGAGTGACTGTAGTTGAGAACGAGACGAATGAGCTAATCCCCACTCGCACTGTTACGGGATGGAGAGTCTACATTGATTATAGAAGGCTTAACAAGGCAACTCACAAGGACCACTTCCCACTCCCATTCATCGACCAAATGCTAGACATGTTAGCTGGACATGAATATTATTGCTTCCTTGATGGTTATTCGGGATACAATCAGATTGTCATATGCCTAGAGGATCAGGAGAACACCAGTTTTACTTGTCCCTACGGTACTTTTGCCTTCAAGCGAATGTCGTTTGGTCTTTGTAATGCACCAGCCACTTTCCAGAGGTGCATGATGGCTATTTTCACCGACATGGTGGAAAAATTCGTGGAAGTGTTTATGGATGATTTTTCAGTTTTTTGGTCTTCTTATGATGATTGCTTGAGAAATTTAAGCAAAGTGCTGGCCCGTTGTGAAGAAACAAATCTGGTACTGAATTGGGAAAAGTGCCATTTTATGGTACAAGAAGGCATCGTTTTGGGTCACAGAGTATCTAGGAGCAGCATTGAAGTTGATAAAGCGAAGGTGGAGGCATTTGAAAAATTACCTGCACCTATCTCAGTGAAGGGTGTCCGGAGTTTCTTGGGACACGCGGGTTTCTATCGGCGCTTTATTAAAGATTTTTTCAAAATTGCTACTCCATTGTGCAGGCTGCTTGAAAAAGGTGTAACTTTCAACTTTGATGATGCTTGCCTTAAGGCATTTGAAGAACTCAAGAAGAAGTTGGTGATTGCTCCTATTATTGTGGCACCTGATTGGTCCTTACCATTTGAACTTATGTGTGATGCGAGTGACCTCGCTATTGGGACAGTGCTAGGCCAGAGGAAGGAAAAGGTGTTTTATTCCATCTACTATGCGAGTAAGACTCTTGATGATGCACAGCTGAATTACACCACCACTGAGAAAGAGCTGTTAGCTGTTGTGTGGGCCTTTGAGAAATTTTGGGCATACTTGGTAGCAACGAAAGTCATAGTCCACACCGATCATGCAACAATCAGGTATTTGTTTACAAAAAAGGAATCTAAAGCTCGTTTGATGCGCTGGGTTTTATTGCTGCAGGAGTTTGATGTAGAAATACGAGATCGCAAGGAGACAAAGAACCAAGTAGCTGACCACCTATCAAGGTTGGAGAATCACGATCACGTGGAGTGGGTGGCTAAATTAAAGAATTATTTCCTGATGAGCAACTTTTTGTTATAACCCAAGACCCTCCCCCATGGTACGCGGACTATGTGAACTATCTTGTGAGTGGGGTACTTCCCCCGGAAATCCAATCTAAAGCTAGAAAGAGGTTTTTACATGATGTGAACTTCTACTACTGGGATGAGCCATATTTGTACAAGCAATGTGCTGATCAGTTGATGAGGAGATGCATTCCTGAAAAAGAGGTAGAACTTGTGTTGTATGGTTGTCACACATCACCTTATGGGGGCCATCATGGGGGAGATAGAACAGCTGCAAAAGTGTTACAATTTGGTCTCTTTTGGCCAACTTTATTCAAGGATGCCCACGCATTCGTTAAGAAGTGTGACCAATGTCAGAGAACGGGAACAATCACAAGGAGGCATGAGATGCCTTTAAATAACATTCTAGAAGTTGAGCTTTTTTATGTGTGGGGGATAGATTTTATGGGGCCCTTTCGACCGTCCAAAGGAAACAAATACATTTTGCTAGCAGTTGACTACGTGTCAAAATGGGTGGAGGCGATTGCTTTACAAACAAATGATGCCATGGTGGTAGCTGCTTTTGTGAAAAAGAACATATTCTCGAGATTTGGGATTCCACGTGCCTTAATTAGTGATGAGGGGATGCATTTTTGCAATCGATTGTTGAATAACCTTCTAGCGAAATATCGGGTTTGCCACAGAGTTGCTATAGCATACAAGTGGGCAAGCTGAGGTGTCAAACAGAGAAATCAAGCAAATATTAGAGAAGACGGTGAGTGTGAATAGGAAAGATTGGGCTGCAAAGTTGGATGATGCCCTATGGGCGTATAGAACTGCATATAAAATGCCAATTGGAGCGTCCCCCTACAAGATGGTGCATGGGAAGGCATGTCACTTGCCCGTTGAACTGGAACACAAGGCATACTGGGCCATTAAGAAGCTGAACATGGACCTTGAGGCCGCAGGTGAGAAAAGACTTATGCAGTTGAATGAGTTAGATGAGTTCAGGCTGCACTCTTATGAAAATGCTAAGCTATATAAAGAAAAGACAAAAAGATGGCATGACAAGCGCATCAAGCCGCGTCACTTCGAGCCAGGACAACAGGTATTATTATTCAATTCTAGACTACGGTTGTTCCCTGGGAAGCTAAAGTCGAGATGGTCAGGTCCTTTTGAGGTGGTGAGAGTCACTCCTTATGGTGCAATCGAGCTACGAGCTTTAAATGGTGAGAGGAAATTCTTGGTGAATGGTCATAGAGTCAAGCATTATCGGGGAGGAATAATAAATCGTGAGAAGACCAAGGTGGTACTCGCTGATGAGTAAGCGAGATTCTGCGTCGTGCCGCGACGTTAAATCAGGCGCTTGTTGGGAGGCAACCCAATTTTTATTGCTTTCCTAGTTTAACTTCTTAATTTTTCTTTTTGAATAGGTAGAGTATTGCATTTTCTTTATAGGTATAGAAATTTTAGATTTAATGGTGTAGGACGTATAAATTGGGGATATATAGGGCTCGGGGATCGAGATGTTTAAAAAAAAATCGTGAACAGCGCCCAGCTGCTTGGGGCGCTAAAAACAGTGTGCTCCAAAACCCTAGCTCCAGGCAGGGCGCCAGGCGCCAAGCTGGGGGGTCAAGGTGAGTTTTTCTTATTTTTTTATTTTGTTATTTATTGTATTTTTAACCCATACCCATTTAACCCAACCCGGATACCCATTTACACTAATACTAATACCCATATCCCTTCCCAAACCCACCCAAACACAAACAACCCAAGAATTTAAAATCTGAAGAAGCGCAACCAACGAAAACGCCACTGCTTCTGCCCGCTTCCCCTCCTCAACCTCACGAAAATTCCCATCAATTTTTCTTTCTCTCTTACACCCCTTCTCCAGGTATGTTCTTCTTCTTTTCTTCTAATTCTTGTTGTGTTTTAACTAGTAGATAAACATAATCCCATTCCCAAGAGCCCTAATTCCCCATAGTTTTCCCTATGTAGTTCTTATGAAATCTTTATGGTGGGTGATTTGTTTTGGTCGAAAATTGTGTGTTTAATGTGTATACGGAGTAGTAAACTATAATTCCCTATACTTTGTTGAAAATTGGGAGGGCCACCATGTTCCACCATTGTTGAATTATAAGAACACACTTCCTGCCCACATTGTGTTTGTTTAAATGCTTGAACGAGGATTTTTGGTGCACCGGTGAAGTCTGAGTAACCGGATGCAATTGTGTGTGCATTTGGGCTAAGTGTGGGGTGCATAGGGATACTTTTACATGCTAGGGGGTGTGGCTTTGTTGCGAACATGTTCTTACACCATTGATCTTATATGTTGTATGTTGTAGAATCTTGTAAGTTAGCCTAATTTAGTATAGTCTAGTAGTTGTGAAAGGTGCATACCATATGCCTTTTGCTTACCTTATTGTGAATTCACGTTGCCATGATCAATCATTATTGTGTAGCATGGGGAAGTCTTGAGTACCCATAGCTTTGAGGTGCAACACTTGTACATGGTGGATGCAAATTTTAGATATAGTGTACATTGTGCCTTCGATTTTAAGTGTAGGGTCATTTCATGACTTGCACGACAACCTTAGGCATATTTCTTGAACCATTCTCACATTCATGTTTCATTGTGTTGCAGGATACTATGGCTCGTGATAGCGCTTTCAAAGGCAAAGGCATTGGAAGGTCCTCCACCACTTCTCCTGTGCCCAAAAAGCGCAAGCAAGGAGAAAGCTCTTCACGGCAGCCCAAAGGAAAGCAGGTCGCCGAGGGATCTCAGCCTGTGCCAATGAGGCCAAGGCCTCGTTTGGATTTGGTCAATGATGCAGCTATTGCATGGCATAGGGACTTCGTGCCGTCTGGTCGATACATTTCTGAGATGGGGATTAATACCGCAGCCTTAGAGAGGAAATTCCCGGAGATACTTGACATGTTGCGAGCTCTAAAGATGCACAAGTTCTTGGAATGCCCGGGGCCAACAAACCTGAGCATGATTCGAGAGCTGTATGCTAACTGGGATTACAAACGGAGCACTTCATGTGTAAGAGGGAATGATGTGCTGATGGGCAGGGAGTGTTTGTGTAACTATTTGGGGGTTGAGAATGTTGATCCAAGAAGACTCCAACACTTTATAACATGCCCAAAGTATGAGCTGATACGTCACACTCTTTGTGGCGTGGATTCCAATGCTAAATGGATATGGAAGCAGGGCAACAATCACCTCTCTATGGTACGCTCAAACTTCAACAAAGCTGCCAAGTGTGGCAGAATTTTGTGCAGGCGAGACTAATGCCGGCGGAGCACAGCAGTGGCTGCACTCGAGCAAGAGCGTGTCTCATTTTCTTCTTGATGACCGGCCGACCAATTAACGTAGCTGAGATCATGCTCAGTGAGATGGCCCGCACGAGGTTTGGGCGACAGATTTGGCGGTTTTTCTTTGGCAATTTACTTACCCAGAATATGTTATCTCGAGGAATGCAGGAGTACCCCGGACATGATGAGGTGGTGGAGGCTCCGTCTGGGCTTATGGACATCACATCTGTGGTGGAGACATCGTCCAAACTCACCCCCGCTGCTCGGATGGAGCGAGAGGAGAACTTCAATAGGTACATATATGACTCGTTGAACCTACTCAAGAGCAGAGCTGGCATTACAGACGCGGAGCGCACGCATTTGCGCGATGACTTGTCCAGCACGTCCAAGGAGATGTTGGGGATTGCACCTGGCAGCCCCGTTCACTCGTCGGAGGATCTCAACTCTGCCAAGGGCTCAGATACTGAGGATGAGGATGGAAATGGTGCTACGGGGCCCATGACTTTGGTGCCTTTCGGACTGGATGATGATGACCCCAGCGCTGCTGTGGGGAGTGGACTGTGATTCACAGGGAGTTTTTCTTTTGACCCTACTCTGTTTTTCATTTTTACTTGCATTGAGGGCTATGCATAGTTTAAGTGTGGGGTGGGAGGAATACTACCTGTGCTGTAGTTGTGTATTTTGTATCAACTTGTTTTGATTTGTTTCTTTTAGTAGTTCTAGTGTAGTTAGTCTAGTGTAGTATTAGTTGCTTTCAAAAAAAATTGAAAAAGCTCGGACTTTTCCCGACAATGGATCTTTTGGACAATTTTCTTGAGGAATAAAAGTCCGATTTAAAAACACCAAAAAGATTTTTTTTAGAATAGCTAGGTAGTATTCCTTGGTTTTTCGTTAGGCACCGGTTCTTTTCCAAGGATGTAGCTCGAAATGGGCACTTTAATTTCTTTTTAGGAGTAATTTAGGAAGAAACTGAGTCGTTCTAAGATACTCATTGACATAGTTGATGCTGACACACTAGGCTATGACATACATTCTATCTTTCTATGTGATTGGTTTGAATTGTGAAGCCTAAGTAAAGGAAATAGCCTATTTTGTGATGCTCTCTCTCAGTTGTTTGACTCGTATGCCACATAGTGCAAGGTTGCTTAATATCTCATTTAATTGTGCTTGCTTGACGTGAGAGTTGAACATACCGTTTTGATTGAGATATGTGCAACGTGTGTGTGAGGATTTGTGATTTTCTATGCTATCCTGTGTAGTCTAGAACTTGCCCCGTGTGTTAATTGAAGCGAAATTGTAAGTTGTGCTAATCTAGGAGATGACGTAGGCATTTTCTTGCTTGATCATGGATGTGCTTGTCACATAGAAAATAGAAATCTTCCGTTGCTAGCCCCTTGAGCCTATAGACCTTTCTTTTGGCACCCACATTACAAGCCATTCCCCATTTTATTCTTAATTTGATATTGATTGAACCTTTACCTCCTAAGGCACTTAGTCGATAAAAGAAGTAAGGTTAGAGATTGGGGAGCATCTTTTGAGTGGAACCATGGAAGGGCCCGTTGGTGCACTAAAGTTGAAATCAAAGGTCACTAGTCGATGAACTTTAATGTATGGAGTGTGTGAAGAAAAAAAAAGGAGAAAGAAAAAGGAAAATTGAAAGAAAAGAAAAAAAATGATAATGAACGGATGTAGAAAAATAAACACCTCCAATTCTTATTGATTTGTGCTAGTGCAAAATAGAGAAGTGCTTAATTAAAAAGAGGGCTATGATGTGTATGGCAAGTGATTTGGTTGAGAAGAATATGAGCTTGAATTGTAAATGTAATGTATTAAAAAATGCTTAGGAGGGTTAGCCACTATTCCTAAATATATCCTACCCGTCCCTTAGCCTACATTACAACCTTAAAAGTCCTAATTGATCCTAGATTTCGCTAACTTAAATTAGTAGAGATATACACTATGGGCAAGCTTATGGTACGGCCACGGGATGCATATGAATTCTTTGTGAGAGTGAGAGAATTTTGTTCAATTGTGTGATGTCCTTAATCTATATTCAAAAGCATATTTGAATGCGTGGACCAATTTATAATCACACTTTTGTTTGTTGGCGAGGGCACATGATCTCATGAATGATTGATAATGTTGTAAACTTTCTTGTTGGGTAAGTGCATGAATTGAGGGTGCTTAGTGGTTGCAAGTCGGCCTTGAGGTTGGGTGGTGACGAATAGGTTGTTGGAATTTACTGAATTGAATTATTATACTTGGGTATACTTAAACGGGAAGAATGTGAATTTTTGTGTGTTCATGCTTGTGTGCCGGTATTGATCGTGGTCAAGGGTGTAGTGTGTGGTTAAAGTTAAGGTGCTCCTCTATGATTGAACTTTGTACGTAGTTGGGGGGGTGGGGGTGGGGGGGTTATTAGATTGTCCCATTGCTCGAGGACGAGCAAGAGTCTAAGTGTGGGGTGTTGATGTTTAGCTTAAAGTATATAAATTTCTATGTATATCGCCTCATATTTTACTCTTGTTTCGTGAATTTGGGATGTTAAATGCTATGAATTATATTAATTTGAAGTGTTTTTACTAGTAGGAATGATTCGGGAGCAAGTGGGGGCGAAACGTGCAAGAATTGAGCTAAAACGAACAAAATCGGAAAAGGAAGCCATTTGGGCGCCACCTGTGGCGCTGAAAACAGTATGCATAAATATGGGGGCGCTATGGAGGTGGCGCGGGTTGTCTCCTATTTTGCACGGGACACGGTTTATTCGACCCTAGACCTATCCAACACGTATAAAAGGAAGACTAAGCCTAATTTTGGGAGAAGAGACGCACTTTTGAGCAAAAATGCACGCAAGAACCATTGAGGAGCAAGAACATCTCAGAATTCTTCATCTTTTCCAGTATTTTCAATTAATCAAAACTTATGCAATTGTTTGATTACATCATGAGTGGCTAAACACCCATTGTTCTGGGGTTGTGATTTAGCCATGAATATTGTTGTTTGACATTAACTTGACCTTGATTATAATTCACCAATATATGGTTGTTTCTTCAATTCTGTGTTTAATTGCTTAATTGTCTGGCCAGCAGTTAGGTTCTATTTACTATCTATGCTATGCTTAGGAAAGCCGTGTTTAGATTAGAGAAGAATTGAAGAGAGAACGATCTTAACCCTTAGGGGGAGCGAATTTGTGGTTAGGATAGGAATATACCTAGTCATTGTGCTTAATTAAATATCACGATCTTAATGCGTTCTTAATAGATTGATTTCATAGGAATATAGGCGTTAATCTATTGAGAATAGGTGAGTAGTACTTCGGGAGAAGGCTATGAGAGCATTTATCGATTAATTAGCAACCATGAGTGAATTATATGAAAGAGAGAGTTAATTAGAACACAATACGAATGGTGAATCGATAACAACCCTGGAATACTTGTCTCTACTGAATACACAACAATCAATTCGTTACTTTATAATTTATTTATTGATTAGAATCGTAGTATAATATAATCATATTATTGGACCTTGATTTTTAGCTGGATTGAATAACAATTTTAGCGATTCAATGAGTAGTTTACAGAAGTCTCTGTGGGTTCGACACTCAACTTATCATTATATTACTTGTCGACCACGTATACTTGCGTGTGCGTTTGGGAGCAACACTCGATGTGCTTCGAACGTTTGCTTTTAGGACAGGACACAGTACTTTGCTTGTTTAGTCGGGTGTAGCCAAGAATATAGCTTGTTATTGCTATTTTACTTTTTGCTTATCCTTTGGCTCCTTCGATGGTGGAGGTATGGGCGTCGGTGCCACATCGTGCACCGCAAACATCTCTTTTGCTGCATGCTGTTCTCCGTAGATGATTTTTGTCCCATCCTTTGTCGGAAATTTCACCATTGATGGAGGGTGGATGGTACTGCTCTCATGCAGTGTATCCACGGCCTTCCGAGCAAGGCGTTGTATCTCTTGTCCCCTTCGATGACATGAAACTTGACATTTTGGGTTGTGCCGGCCACGTTAACCGGGAGTGATTTCTCCTTTCGTTATTTAGCTCGCCATGTTGAATCCGTTGAGGACTCGAGAGGTGGGCACGATCTGGTCGAGAAGTCCGAGCAGCTCCACCACCCTCGACCTGATGATGTTGGCCGATCTACCTGGATCCACAAGCACACGCTTAATTTGAAATGTATTTACAAGAAAAGAAATTACCAATGCGTCGTTATGGGGATGAGATAGAGCCTCGATGTCTTCGTTACTGAATGTGAGGGCATCCTCGGGTATGGTAATGGATATTTTTTTTCTCCTGACCATGGGTTCCTGTGGAGCATCGATACCTTCGAAGATCATGTGGATGACATGTTGTGGCTCTTCTGTTTCATTCTTCTTGGTCGCCTCTCTTTCCCGGAACTAATTTTTGGCTCGTTCGCTGAGGAATTCTCGGAGGTGACCTTTGTGAGTAGTCTGGCTACTTCTTCCCGGAGTTGTTGGCAATCCTTGGTCCTGTGACCGTGTGTGTTGTGAAATTCACACACTAAGTTATGGTTCCTTTGCGAAGGATCTGATTGTACATGCCTTGTCCACTTGGTGTCTCTGATTTTACCGATAGCAAATACGATGTCTGAAATGTCGACGTTGAAGTTGTATTTCGACTAGCGGGGTGCCTCCGTCGACCTTGTGTGCCTATTGAATCCAGCTCTGCTAACAAGTCCCTGAGGATTCTGGCCTCGATCCATCCTTCGGTCGTTGCGGGGTATGTTACGCCTCGAGGCGTTTCTTCTATCTTCGGTGTATGGTTGGTATCTTTCTTTGTTTGCCATTTCCAAAAGCCTGCTAGGATATACCGAGCCCGATGGGACTCCTAGTTGGCCGTCTTCGACCCTGATCTTTGATTGGTATCGGTTGTGGACGTCTGACCAAGTCACAGCGAGATATTCGACTAAGTTCTGCTTCAGCTATTTCGAAGCTACCAAGCTTCGCTCGTTTAAGCCTTGAGTGAAGGCCTACACTGCCCAATCGTCGGAGACCGGTGGTAGTTCCATTTGTTCCATTTGAAACCGAGATATAAACTCTCGCAGCATCTCGTTCTCCCTTTGTTTGATTTTGAAGACGTCGAATTTCCTTTTAGCTACCTTGATGGCACCATCATGTGCCTTTATGAAGGAATCTGCCAGCATGGCAAATGAATCTATCGAGTTTGGGGCTAGGTTGTGATACCACATCATCGCCCCTTTTGAAAGCATCTCTCCGAACTTTTTTAGTAGGACGGGTTCGATCTCGTCGTCCTTTAGGTCGTTGCCCTTCGCTGCACACGTGTAAGCAGTGACGTGTTCGTTGGGGTCCGATGTTCCGTTGTAATTCGGAAGGTCGGGCATTCTGAACTTCTTTGGAATGGGTTTTGGGGCCGCTTCCTGTGGGAACGGCTTTTGTACGAACTTCTTCGAATCTACACTCTTCAGGATCGGGGGTGCGCCCGGAATTTGATCAACCCTAGAATTGTAGGTCTCTACCTTCTTGTCGTTGGCTTCTATCTTCTTCTCGCCCGACTCGATACTCTTTGTGAGGTCCTCGAGCATCTTTATGCTGGAGGGGTTGGCTGCCGACCCGTTGTTGCTTGATCTTTCTGGTACCTGCTCAGCTCGGGGAGCCGTTTTCGGTGCTACCGTGCTGGGAGTTTTCTAGTAGTTTTGCAGCTGAGCAATCGCCAGCTGTTGTGCTTGTAACATCTCGAAGATGACGTGAAGGCTAATCCCTTTTTCTTCCTGAGCTGGGGTTTTTTGAGCTTCTTGTCGATCTCCTTGGTGTATGCTCTTGTTGGTGTGGGAGCTTATTTCGACGTGTTGAGCATTGCGCGAGACCACGTCCACAGGAATTGGTTCTGGTGCATCCTCAGGGTTTCGTGGTGGTACACCAACACCTGGAACAGCTACACCATTTTCTCCATGGTCCTCAAGATTGTTTTATTCATGTGCGTTACTGAGTTAGACATTTTGACCTGAAATCAAACATCTTGGACAAGAAAAAGTGTGAAAGATAACTTGCGTTATGTAGTAAACCAGCAAGAAAACAATCACTATTATTTTTAGCCCCACGGTTGGCGCCAAACTGTTTACCTTGAAAATGGTAATAACAATTAGATTTGATTTTGTGTTTATAAAAATATGTGATCTATTTTTATGCTAGTTGCTAGGCAATAGATGCTAGGTGAAGTATTAGAAAGTTAGATAATGGCTTGTAGACAATGTAATAATCAAACCGAATGGCTGGATATTGGGGCCTCGAGCTTGCGTACGGGGCCTCGAGGTCAAGTCGGATGCCCGGCTGAGGGCAGTCGATGGAGAATTAACAGTTATGATGAATTTGATGGCGGCTCTTTATGACCAATAATGAGCAATAGATGATGAAAAATTAATAGAACGCAATGAATATAAGAAATAAATGTAAATAATAAAATCAAGAGAATATGTTTAAGTTAGAGAGCAGAGAATGTTCTTGTATTGGATGTAGTATGTAGTGTATCCTGTCTTGTGTCCTTTACAAAATGACAAGGGTCCCCTTTATAGATGAGGGGAACCTTAACATAGTACAAAATGCATTTATTACAAAGACAAGTGGAGGATGCAGTCATTTAATGCAATGGTACGGGCACATACTAGCCTGTCAGCCTCAATCAAGTACCTAGGGAACTTCCCGTTTCTCCACCATAGCTGTCGATCCACACCGCCCCAGAGTCGGGCATTTGGAAACCCTACAAGGTTGTACCTCGAGCTCTACCTCGACCCCTGGAAAACGTGCCTACGAAGCATCATGATGACCACTAAATCGGCCCCTCCGATTTACCGTATACACTTATATTACCAGAAATTATTGAAACATTTGCTTTTTCCTTATGCAAATAAGAAAAGTATTTCTGATCCTTGAATATGGCGTGAGTTGTTACACTATCAATTACACAAATATCTTCATGATTGGTCTTTGATCCAAACATAATTTGAGAATTATCCATATTCTTCAAAATGACATAAATAAAATATATTATAGTAAACATCATTATCAAAGCCTAACTTTTATTTATGTACAACAATTATATAACTATCCTATCTATGTCAAACAAGAAATATTAAAAAATTTACATTTCTACATATCCCCCAACGATCACATGACTTGTTTGTCCTTCTGAGTGTGCAAAGTAATCAGCTACATCCAAATGCATGAAGTCTAAATTATCTTCAGAAACAAAATTTGCTTCAGCATTTTTCTCTGTCTTCTTTAGGGAGGCTTGATAAAGCTCAACCAGGTGCTTTGGCGTACGACAAGTACGTGACCAGTGCCCTTTTCCTCCACATCTATAGCATGCATTTTCTGCATTTGTACTTGCACCGCTTCATGCTTTTGTTCCTTCCTTTTCCACTGCTGGTGGTGAGGAGGGTTCTTTGGTGCATTATTATTACCATGATTAGAGTTTCTTCCCCGACCACGATCATGACCACGACTGGGGCCACAACCTCTTCCACGCTTAGCTTGGTGGAAGTTCGTCTCATTCACTTCAGGGAATGGACAAGAACCAGTAGGTCAGCTTTCATGATTTTTCATTAATAGCCCATTATGTTGCTCGGCTACAAGAAGATGTGAGATAAGTTCAGAATACTTTTTGAATCCCATCTCTCGATATTGCTGCTGCAGGAGCATATTCGAGGCATAAAAAGTGGTGAAAGTTTTCTCCAACACATCATGATCAGTAATATTATCACTACTTAATTTCAATTGGGAAATAGTTCTAAACATAGCAAAATTATACTCACTGATAGATTCAAAATCTTGTAGCCTTAGATGAGTCCAACCATAACGTGCCTATGGAAGAACGACCATCTTCAGATGGTCATATCTATCTTTCAAATTATTCCACAGTATGACTGGATCTTTAACAGTAAGATATTTCATTTTCAGGCCCTCATCAAGGTGATGGCATAGGAATATCATTGCTTTGTCACGGTCTTGATTTGATACTTGATTTTTGTCCTTCATGGTGTCTGCTAGACCCATCGCATCAAGATGAATTTCAGCATCAAGCACCCAAGACATATAGCTTTTGCCCGATATATCCAGGGCTACAAATTCAAGTTTAGAGAGATTTGACATTATTTAGAAAAAGAAAGTTTGTACCTTTGATACTTTCAAAGTATTTACTCGAGATGGCAGAGTCTCGTGCTGATAATCTGTTATAAAATAAAGACTGTAAAGTAAAGACAAGTATAGAGAGAAACTGATATATTATTCAACTTCAAACTTATGTACATAATAAACTGAAATCTTCTCTATTTATAGAAGAAAGGAAGCTGCTAAGTAAGTTGCTCCTGCAAGCTGCTGTGTAAACTGCTACTGTACCAGATATAGATAATCTACTACTGGGGTAATGTTTATCCATAACGGAGTACCGAAAGGATAAGCTTATTGTATCAGGTATGGTTAATCTTCTAGCGATGGTAATGTTTATCCATAACGGAGTACCAAAAGGATAAGCTTATTGTACCAGGTATGGATAATCTTCTACTGGTGGTAATGTTTATCTATAACGGAGTACCGAAAGGATAAGCTTACTGTACCAGGTATGGATAATCTTTTACCGTGGTGTAATGTTTATCCATAACGGAGTATCTAAAAGATAAGCTTATTGTACACAGTATGGATAATCTTCTACCAGGGGTAATGTTTATCTATAACGGAGTATCAAAGTGATAAGCTTCTTCAGGAGGCTTATTTCCAATAGAGTACCAAATAGATAAACATATTTACGGCGAAGTCTCATATGGATAAGCTTTTTCAGGAAGGTTATTTACAACGGAGTACTAAATGAACCTCCATTATATAATATATTTATAACAATAAGATTGTTAAAATGGGTCAAGTTTTGTGCGTCCGGCAGAGTTCACAAATCATTGAACAATATAAACAAGATGTGCCCATCAACTAAAACTTGTAAACAATTCAATAGCATCAAATTTACCCTTCTGAAAAAACTTGTGAGCAATTAAATATACATAAATTTTTATTGGGCCAAATTTATTTTTGTAAGACTTCCTTATACGGGGACAGAATATAGACTGACCTCAAGTCATCTTATTTCTGCAAATCTCGTATAAATGCACAAGAGAAACAGAAAATTCAAAAGAAATGAAGTACTAGGAGGGCAGTAATAATAACGAGAGTCTTATCTATAAACAAGAAAATCCCAACAATCAAGTCAAGCCCAGACAAAAGGCCACCTTGTCAGTCAGGTTTTGGTCCATTCTTATCTCTCATCATTATGGACTGCACCTTCTATTAATGTCCATTTCCTTAGTGCAGCCTGGCAAGGAGGTGTATTACCCACCCACCCAAACACAAGCACATCTCTCTTTTACTCGGGATCGAATGGTTTGGAAACAAGTTATCTTATGATTAATTATTTCGAGATTAATTATTTTGAATTAGGTATTTCATCCTTTCGCGGGGATTAAAAAAATATTATAATCCCACAATAACTAATCCTGATATTAATTATGTCACAGTTTTATTTTAACTATATATGGGATAAATTCATCTGAAATTTAATTTCGGGATTAATTATTCCTTATCTCTTGCACCACAATAGTTGAAGCCTGATGGTAGTACTCCTTTTCTTTTTCTTTTTTTTTCTTTTTGGTTTTTACACGCTTACACTTGAACAATATTTAGGAAAAAATTTAATTTAGCGTACGTTCAAATTGGGACCTAATGTTCTATTTTCAATTTCTTATTTTGTGCTTAACATAAAACAATGAAGTATCGAAGGTTCTGCTGATTCGAAGTGCTCCATTTCATCATTGCATAGAAAGTAAACAGGAAAAAGCATGATCAGAAGAATTGTGTAAACTAAGTAAATTTATCCCATTGAGGCACTCTTGATTGATTGAGACAAAAGAGAGTACTTGGGTTCCTCCAATAACTGAAAAATATAGCATGCCTGAATCTAACTAGGGTTCGTGTTGGTGGAGGTTCAATTGAGTAACAATAATTAGAGCTACTTATCGGGCGGATTGGACGAATATTTATGCTTAACAATTCGGTTTATTGGTTATCGACTTGTAAATGTACTAATCCGCTAGCCAACCGATAAGATATTTGGCGGATTGGTATCAGATTAGCGATTATCGGGTGATTATTGTGCGATTTATCAACGAAATCAAATAGATAATAAAAATTACATAAATATACAAGCCATTAAATGATAGATAGACGATCCAATCACTACCACACTCCAGTACGCTAATGAAGCTCCCATTATTAATGGTAGTTTCTTCTTCTTTAATTCTTTTAAAATAAGCAAGCTAAAATACAAATTGAGGATCCTTAACCAGTAATAGAAGTTCTGTTAACATAAATTCTGGCACCAAGTTAAATGATTTATTTAAGCAGAAAGGTATCAAACTATCTAGACAGCCTAGTCCTACCCCCAAAACGAGTTATAATGACGTTGAAGCTCAAGCGGCTAAGTAGTTGCTTCATAATGGGTAAAAATATAAATATAATAATTCTTAATGAGTTAACAATTTATACGATAAGAAAATTAAGTAATTTGCCCCTCGAACCGATAAATCGTTAATTATAAAACTTCAAGCCGTTCTATCCGATACCAATAAGCCATTAAGTTACTTTTACGGTTCAGTTAACAGTTACTATTCAGTTTTGAACGGCCCTAGCCGTAATCATGAGATAATATGTATTTAAACTCGTAGTCTTATGATTCGAATTATGGTGTTTAATTTTCTACGAGGCGTTACTTTATATAATTATTCATAGTTTAGTAGGAGACAAAAATGTTGACAAACTGCGACACTAGATATAAATTGGGGTAACTATGGTAATTTGCATTAATCCTTTCTCTCTTTTGGGCTGGAATTGGGTTGGATAGTGACAAGCCCGTGGCCAAATGATCAAAGTCGGACACGACTAAGAAATGCTGGTAAGAATTTTTACGAGAAACTTTCAGAGATAACTAAATTTAGTGGTTATTAGTTAGTTGTAGCTACTATTTACTATATTATTTTCTATAGTTATGTTTTCAGATTTTTTATGTATTTAAGCTACTGTATTCATAAATACAGTAGCATTTCTAGTCGTGAAACAGGGGATTACAGCTAGACAAATTTTGTATTCGAGTGTATTCGACTGTATTCATGGCTTGAAACAGATTACAGCTGGACATATTATTGTATTCGACTGTATTCACGGCGTGAAACAGGGGATTACACTGTTTTTAAACGGAAAATGAATCAATTAACATAATAGACTCCTAATATAACTCAACAAACTCAATTATAACACATAAATTTTGTATTTCCAGTTATAAAATAGATTCTCAACCGAAAATCACCCCCAAAACATATCAATCTTCAGAGAAATTATATAATACATCTGAATACATAAATTATATTAATTAAAAAAAAAAACATATGAATACTTTCATGGAATATAGCGAGACAGTGAATACAATGAGATACATAGAATACAACGGGATACATTGAAATACAATTAAAAAAAAAGACAATGAATATAATGAAATACATAGAATACAACGAGATACATTGAAATACAATGGAAAAAAAGACAATGAATACAATGAAATACAACGAGATACATTGAAATATATTAATAGAAAATTCAAGTTGCTCAGCCCCCAACTCCGTCGTCTTTGTTCAAGAACAACCCTAATGTCGTCTCGTTGAAGCAACATCAGTATCTAGTCCTCGCTCGCCGTCACCGTTGCCTCCGGTTGCCGACAATTAGCGCGTAATTACTGGATTGAAGACAAAGCATGTGATGAAGGGGAGAAGAAGAAACTTAGAAGCTGCTCTAATAGACTGTCTCCATCGACGTTATTGTTCCTGTTACCATAATACCCTCACGTGCGCTTCAAAAAACCTATTCTTTACAATTGAATTTGAATGGCGCTTGTGGATTGGGACGGAAAATCCCAAATTAGGCAGAACCCTAGAACGATGAAAAGAAGAGGACACAACATAGCACATTGAGTTAATTCAACTTAATAGGTTGTAATAAATTATAAATTACAAATTAAATCATCACACCTGTGCCATTTTCAATGTCCATATGAGTCTGTTTAGGGTGTAAGGGTATTTTGGTGGCCTTTTCTGGTTCTTGGCCGTATCAGATATTGAAGCTTTTTGATTTTTGTCCATAGTTGTTGACTTCACTTCTCTCTCCATTCCATTCTTGCTGAAAAATTCCAGATTGAGAGTCAAAGCTGCCCGTTTCGATCTGTATCTGGGAGAATTATGGTTGTATTCATGGGGAAAGACTGGAGTTGAAAGAGAGAGGGTGGAGAAAAATCTGAAAGAATGAGAGAGAAAATAATACAAGGCGTATTTTATGGGTTAAGAGTTGGAGGTGACCATAAATAGATATTTGACTATAAAAATCAAAAGGTAGCTATGGAATATAGTTTTTTAAAAGGGTATTTATTTAAAATAAATAATGTATGAACCTTTGCTATAGGAGGTAACTATTCCAATTTTTATTAGGTGTCATTTTTAAGGGTTGGTGTTTAATTGTTTGTCCCTGTTTTTAAAAGTTCTACAACCATATTTAGAGCCTGTTTGGATATAAAAAAAATTTCACTGTTTTTCGAAATCAGTATTTGGCCATAAAATTTTCAACTTTCGCTTGAAGATGAATCTTGAAATTTTTCGAAAATTTGAAAAACTCCAAAAAGTCGTTTTTCAACGTATTCACTTAGTCAAAGATTGCCACGTGGCCCAATTAAAAATCGGCACGTCATTAAATGAAAGACCCATCCCTATCGTTTGCTAAATGGTTTATAAATACCCTCCGTCCATCTATCCGTTCAAAAAAAACACACTCCATCAGTTCTACCGTTAGTCGCGGGGGTATTTTTGTTAATAGAATTAACTTCGTGTGTTTTTTTCGACGGATAGATGGACGGAGTGTATTTTTTTGAGCGGATAGATGGACGGAGGGTATTTATAAACCATGTAGCAAACGATAGGGATAGTTTTGGCCCTTTTCCGTTTTAAAAATAACCCAAAATTATATTTATATCCAAACACAACTCTAAATTTCCAAATATCATTTTCACTTGAAAAAAATTTCATTTTTTTTGGAATTTTATAATTCTTACGTCCAAACGCCCACTTATTATATGCTAGAACCTCCTCCTCCTCCTCCTCATCTTCCTCCATCTTCCCCCTTCTCCGTCTTCTTCATTTGTCGTATAGAAAATTAATAATATATTATTACTTTTTTATGGTTGATTCTCATTGGTTTAGTTAAAGAAACTTGAAGAATACTATTGCTGAATTTTGTTGAGCTTGATTGCTGAAGAAGACAACGCTGGTCTATTAATTTTTGAAGGTTTGAGTTGAATCTAACCATTAATTTAAGATTAGTTTTAGAAGGCTAAATATCAAATTTGGGGTTGATTTGGACAAATTTAGATCAATTTTGAAGTAAGAGCGTGTTGGTGAAATTTCTATACAAGTTTTAATAAATTGCCAGAATTTATGGATAATTAGTACCAAAATTATGGCATAGTTTGTACTAAAATCCTACGACCCTTAAGAACTTGTGGCAAAAGCAAACCTTTCCCATATATCCAAACTTCTGGCAAACCAAACTTTTCCCAGAATTTTGCCTAAAGTCCTAACAATCGGCTGTTAGTAGTAGATCACATATATACCGATTATCTATTGCTGCTATTTTGTATAGCCTTTACTTTAAGTTGATCTGATTTGTGTAATTAGCATGCGGTAGAAAGGTTGTTCTAAAAGTTCCTTTCAGCAATAATTTTATAGATTTTGAATTAGCAATTCCAATAGATTATAAGTATGACTTAGGGCAAGAGAACACAAAAAGATAGTGAGTTGAAAAAGATAAAGCGCAAAAGAAACGGAGAAGAAGGAAGAGAACCAAGAATAAGCAGCTTTTTTAGTACAAGTTGTGATTAAAAATAAAGGGCAGTTTGGTGCACAAAGTATCTAGCGTTCACGAAGGATTTGGGAAAGGGCCGCACCTCAAGAGGCGTGATGTAGATAACCTACTCTAACACAAGCTTTAGTGACTGCTTCTACGGCTTGAACTCAATGGCGTATTAAAAAGTAAAGAAAGTGAGAAATTAAAAAATAAAAATAAATGAAGGTGGGGAATTTATTTATTTATTTTAAAAAGAAGAAAAATGGGAAATGAAATTTTTTTAATTATAAAATAATAATAAAAAATCTGAAAAATTCCGTTTTTATTTTCTATAATAGAAGAGAAAAATGTGAGAAAGAACAGAAGAAAGAGAGAGAAAACGGGAGGAGGGAATTGAGAGATTTTTTTTTCTTCTTCTTCGCTAAGGAAATTTCTACTCGTGTCATTCTTTCTTCATCTTTCTTTCGAAAAATCCAGCAATTCATCACCCAAAACCCAACATGCTAGTTAGTTGAACTCATGTCATGTGCTTCCTTCTTATTTGTTATATCTGTACTTAGGCCTCCATCATGCTAGTTAGTTGAAGTTGATATTCCTTGTTTCCAATTGATGCCATCACTCACATGCTTTCCGCCTAGTCTTTTATTGTTGCCCACATGTATATCCTCGTTCATTATAACTACTTGTGTTTTTCCTACTTTGTAATTCCTATTATCGGTATTTCTGTCATCTGGTTGGTTCTGTTATACATAAATTGGGTGAGGATGAGATAAAAGCACGAAGGGTGTTGCCGTGGAACTGATTTGATATCTGAGTACATTCCTCATGCTAGGAAAGTTAAGAATTGACGGTTGTGGTTTATTTGTTTCATTCTACGGAAAGGATGGGTCAAGGTATTTGAAGATGCCAGATTTTGATCTCTGTTAACACTCGGTTATTGTTTTGTATATCCGTTTCATGTATTCATCTCTATTATATCGCAGTATAGTTCTATTGCTGATTTACGGTACAGGTTTTATCAGAAAGTATCTTTTAACAACAAAAAAAGGCTCGTCACTACTTCGACGAGGTTAGACAAAATACTTACCAGTACATGGTGTCGGTTGTACTGATACTACATTTCTGTACATTGCGTACAGATTTTTGGAGCGGAGCTGCTGGTGATGTCGGGTGCTGACTTTGAAGATGCTCGTGGATTCCGGATATAGCTGCCACTTGTCCTTAGTAGCTTAGATTTTGGTAATCTATTTATGTAAATTTCAAACAGATCGTGTAATTATTTGTACCAGCTTTGTAAATTCCAAATCTTAGAAGCTCATGAGTCGTGCTACCAGTTCTTGAGTCAATTTGTAAATGTTCAGCTAATTCTTTACTATTTTCCTTTAATCTCTTTTGCATTGTATTTTCTGTTAGTTGGCTTACCTAGCGGATCGAGTTAGGTGGCATCACGAATAGTGGTTTTTGGATCGTGACAGTCCAGTAGTTAAGCCGGAGAAGTATTGCTCCCGGTACGCTACCCCTTTCCAACTCGAGTTGTCCGCTCATTTTATGGCCAATCTAAATACACCTCATCTCCTAAGATATTCAAAACCTAGAAGAACAAGCCACATGCCTGGTTATCCCTAGTAGGATCATTTTGTTGCATCATGTGCATTTGACTTAGCAAATCTCGGTGCAAGGGCCGGGTCCGTGTAAGACAAGTACCCTCTTTGAGACCATCATGTTCACTAATGTACTACTTGCGACATCATTTGGAACGCTTGCTTGCATTGTTGACCAGCTTTAGAAAATTAGTTGAGCGGAATTGAAAGAAAAAAATCGTTCCCCCGGTTTGGTACAAATAATCTATTTTTACAAAAAAATAATAATATTGAAGTAGTATGACGTGAACTGTCCGGAAATCTATTGATTCTTGCACCAAACTAAGCGGGTCTGATCCGGATGTGAGATACGTAGGCAACCTTCATCAGGTCCAACCCCCAATTTTCAATAATCCAAAATATATATATATATATATATATATATATATATATATATATATATATATATTTC
>NC_031995.1:111347926-111371514 GCF_001879085.1 Nicotiana attenuata | reverse complement strand
ATATTTCTCTAATTCCTTCTTTAGAAGTCTTTCTTTGAGATGTCAAATCTAAAAAAAATTTCTTCCCTTTTTATTCTTCCAAAATTGAAAAAAAAAAACAAAATCCAAAAAATATTTTCTTTCTTTTGATATTTAGAAAACAATTCCAAAATATTTTCTTTCATTTTTAAAAGCCTTTCTATCGAAGATGCCTAAAAAACGAAATCCAAGAAAAACAATTCTTTCTTCTTTAGAAGTTTTTCCTTCGACAACAAAAAAAAACAAAAAATATTTTCCTTGGGGTTATTTGTATATGAGTAAAAAATAAAAGAGTTAAATTATTTACTTTATTCCTGATCCTCCCGAACTACGCAAGATCTGATTCATGTTCTCACATGATACGTAGGCAACCCATATCATGTTCGATCGAATGATTTAGGAAAAAAAAGTGAAAAAAAGAAAAGAAAAATAAAAATAAAAGAGTGTTCATTCTAACATGCTTTTGCTTTGTAATGAAAGCTAGTTAAAAGTGGTCATTTTGGTGATTTGCAATGGCAAGTCACAATCCATGATCCTTCAAAAATAAATCAGCATCTCAACCTGTGGAACAAGTACCACTGTTGTTGATTCATCCAAGATCATGAAAAGGCAAGTAAACAAGTTGGTGGTAGAAAATCAAAATGGAAGGCAAATGTTGGTCGACTTTACCAGATTTGAGCAATAGGACATGCCTTGCTCGGGATGATTTGACGATAGGGAGAACCGAGAAGTCTTCCAAGTACTTTGGTGAATCAGTTGCTTTGAAATTTCCCATGCCGTCAGTACTGAAATCCGACAGCCAATATTGGAATGGTTTGGTCAAAAAGTCAAAATTTGAGCGTGGAATCAAAAGCAATAAAAAGGATTAAATGTCGTAGTATGCAAATTTTTTGCTAAGATGTCGCTTAGAAACCGGAAAGTCACTCCTCTTTTAGTCACGGAGGAGTCTTGGTAGATTATTTTGTCGTCTTTTCTATTATCTGGGTTATCCAGTTTAATATTAATGGATGGAAAGTATCGTTCGACCACGACACACCAAGAAAACAGACATGTTCATCAATGTTGTGATCGCGAAATGATACTATATTTGGCGTTCTCGAGGCTGGAGGCCCTTATTCTGCTATCCAAACACTTTATACTATTCATTATCCTTTTTGAGCCTGTGTTATTTTCTTTGACCACCCTCTTATGGAATCAAGTTTAGATTTAAAAGTAAAAAAATGGAAAAAATAAAAAGAAAAGTCCATGCCCCCAAGAGTACAATCTGGAGCAACTCTTAGAAAGTTCAAGTGAAGAAAACGAAGAAGAAAAGAACAGTCAAAGGTAGGGCTGTGCACGGATCGGATGGGATTTAGCACATTTCACATTCGGATTTCGGATTTCGGATTTCAGATTCTAGAAATGCAATTCGAATCCAATCCGAATTATATCGGATCGGATCGGATCGAATTCCAAAGTTTGGATCGGATCGGATTTCGGTTCGTATTATTATGCCTCAAAGTTGCAAACTAATATGTGTATTTTCTTTGTAAAAGAGGCAATACATTAAGAAAAATTCATGTATATGCAATTATGAGAGCACTACGGTGCCAATATAGCTAAATCCAGCAATTGTAAAGGTAATAACTTGGAGGAAGATATAAAAGAAGTACTGAGTATCTGAAATTAAAGTGTAGTATTTATACATTGCCTGATAATTCCGGATTTTGGATCGAATTAAAATATACCAATTCGAATCCGATCCGAAATCCAAAATTTTAATAAACACAATCTGAAATCCGATCCAATCTGAAATCTAAAATTGAATGGATTGGTTCGGCTTTCGGATATCCGATCCGAATGAACAGCCCTAGCCAAAGGTTCATTCCCCTTGAAAATAAAAAAGAAAGAAAGATGAAAAAAATAGTTAGGTCAGGTTTGAACTACGTTTGACTTGATTCCTTCAAAGGATACGTATGCAGCTCTTGTCGCACCCCCTTTTTTCCTCCTCGCGGAGAACGTCCGGGTTTTGACATTTCATGGGGGGATCGACTCGTTTCCTTTTGGGAATTGGGTTTTTGAAGAGTCGCCGCCTAACAGATTATGGTGCGTTAGGGCACCTAGAGCGATTAACTCTTAGACTAGTTTGCATTACCAGAGATTTAGGGTAAGGGCTCGAAATAACCTTGAGGGGAATATTAGGCACCCCTTGCAATCCACAACGGTGGATCCCGGCCGAACTTATACTTATGAATTAGTCCTTTTAACAAATAAATAGTTTAAACACATACTTGCAAATAAAGGCGTGTTTTGGTATTTTAAGCATATGTAAGTAATGAAACAAAGGAAAAGACTTGAACAAGTGGCACATATATAAAGGAAAGTAAAATTTATTTAAACGCCGGGGATTGGGAAAGAGGGGTCCTAGGCTGGTTAGCCTACAGGATCACCCCATACAATGCCCGGTAATCACTCCTCAATGAGGGGCTACACGTGACATTAGCGCGTAGTCATCATATCCTTACTACCCAATTTCCTCCCCTTGGTCATAGCCTAAAGCGTTCTATTAACCTTGAAAATATCCTATGCGTCCACTACCTGTCCCTTCCTCGTGGCCCTGGAGGTATTTTAGGACCTCTACTTTGGGCAGTTCTAGACCATCCTAAGGTATTTAATGGAGAAAAGTCTAAGCTTCAATCAAAATAATTAGAACTGCACATAAAGAAGGAACAGATAATGGCTCACATTTTTACCTCCACAAGCAGAACAAATAAATGCACGTCTCAAATAATTGTTTGAGGTATAAAACTTAGAACATGATATCTAGGTGAGCAGGAAGTATACAACATGAGTTAGGACCAAGTGTTAGAGAACTATTATCTTGCCTACTGATTTTAGACTAGTGAATGCGAGCAGTTTTAAATAACAAAGCGCATTTTTATAGCCGCAGGATTTTAATCGCCCTATAGGCTTGCCCAAGCACATAACAGTGACGTCCTAAAAGCATGATATCTATTAGGAATGCAGTAAAATAATGATCAATTTTAAATGGACAACTTGAGATCCTATAGACATGCTTTCTAGCGGTACTAATTTAAGGCAATATTTGAAAACTTATTTAAAGAAGCGCAGATTAATTGAATTAAACCAATTCAGAATGAACAAACATGGATTAAAGTGATTTATTTAACTAAGCTGGTTTTAAGCTCAATAGGCATGATTTCCACTAGAGCTGATTTTAATTCCTATAGGCATGGTATCTAATTACTAAAAACTGACTCTTGAACTTATAGGCATGATTTCTACTAGAGCTGATTTTAATTCCTATAGGCATGGTATCTAATTATTAAAAGCTGACTCTTGAACTTATAGGCATGATTTCTAAGAAGACGAATGTGAATACATGTTGTAACGAAAACTGAACTTCAATTACTTTACCTCTATAGGCGTGATATCTAATTATAAAGCTGATTTTAATCCTATAGGTATGATCTCTATTAAAGCCATTTAGATCCTGTAGGCATGGTTTCTAACATTGTGGAAGTAAAGCAAACATAACAAATATATTTGAATTAACACAACCCTATAGGCATGGTATCTACCCAATTTACCCAACATATATATATATATATATATATATATAACTACCCACCCCTTTCACTAATCACCCCAATGTTGTTTACAATAATTATTACAGACCAATGAATTAGAATAAAAATACATAGATAAATATGAGTTAATCTATAGGGAGCCTGCAGTAGGCCCAAATCACTTCCAAGCCTCCAATAGCCTCAAATGCCAAAGTTACATAGCCAAGTTCATGTCTAGGCGTGTCAGAGTTCCCTAAGGACCTCAAGGATCCCGAGCAGTGCTCACACCTAGCCCATTTCTCAAATAATAACTAATTTAGGTGCAGTGCGGAAAGGCCAGCTCTGACATGCCAGAGTTCAGAGAGATCTCGAGGATTTCAAGGCAGTACACATATCAGAGGGGCAGAACCTAGTATTCTAAGAGCAAGTGGAAGTGCATAACAATTGAAAGAGTTTAATAGAAAGGTCTTACGACTGAAAAGAACTTTTGAAAGCCGTTAGTGTTGAGACAGTTTGAGGAAAAGTGTGAAGAAAAACAATTCCCAATCAGAACCAAGTCATAGAATAAGTTTCAGGAACAACTTTCACACAAAGGGGATAGGGGGTTGTGAACATAGAGGGTATCTCTTAATGGAGCATACAAACGACAGGACATAGGGAGTTTTGATGGGGTTCTACATAAGCAGTGAATATCACAACAGAAACATGCATCACATAGCTAGAATTACTTTAAAGGGATTGACTGACTTAGTAGGAATAAAACTGAACATGCAAGGACTTAAATGAGCATGCTGGGCAAGTATTAACAATGGAGGCATGCTAATTATATAGAATTAGAGTTTAGGGAAGACAGTAGTTAGGCAAACATATGCTGACATGCTAAACAAGACAGCAAACAGGCCAGTAAAGTGGAAACATACTAATCATAGGTTTGAATGGGCAATATTAGACATGCTTGGATAAGCAGTAGACAGAAACATGAATAGACTTAAGTCATATGAACTAAAGCAGTAGTTTGATTCTTAAAAATTAATCAGAAGCATACCTAGTTAAAGAATGAAAAACACAAGATATGAGAAAGGTAGTGTGCAACTTCCAGCCTTGGCTTGCAGCCAGCTAGAATGGCAAAGATCACAAGTAGCAAAGAGAGCGGAAAGAGAACCTTTTAGAGTGTAAAAAAAGTAGTGGTTTTGAACTATTGTTTGTTGTTTTGATGTTAAAATAAGAGGGGGTTTATATAGTAATCAAAAGCTTAACAAAATAAGGTAAGAGATCAATCAAGTAGCAAATTAGGAAAGTTTGTGGAATCAATCACATATGTAAATCATCAAATCCTTCCCTTAATCAAGGGATAATCAAATCAATAGTAAAAGCATGCTAGGTATTTTAAGGAAAAGAATCAAGTAAGTTTTGGGTATATAGCAGGTAATTAGGGGTAAATGAACAGAAGTTTCAATTAAGGAAACAATCAGTAAGAATCAGTAAAAATACAAACAAGGCAAGGGAAAATTAACTAAGGCTAGCAGTTCAATCAAATCGAGTAGAGTAGTAAGAATCGAAAGTTTAAAGGAAAGTGTTCAAATTAAACCAGGAAATAAGAATTCAAAATAATCAAGGGTTAAATCAAAGAGAAAGTCATGAAAGAGTCAGCAAGTTTAGCATATAAAATTAGGCAAGACATGAGTAGTCAGGATTCGACACATAACTTTATCAAAACAAATAGTTAAAACGACCCAGATTCAAGGAGAAAGATACATGTCTTAACATGAATAGTCAGGATGAACACAAGCATATAGAATCAGTGAAAGGTCGAACTAAGAAATTCAGTAGAAGCATATTAGGGCGAGAAAATCACGAGAAATCACTAGAACCCAAAGCAAGAGCACAGTCGATATACCAGTACTCAAAAACCAAACGAAGAACATCAGAAAATTAGGGTTTTCAGTACAAGCGAGTTAAGGTTGTAGCAAAGCTTACAAAATTAGTCAAAACATACGAGAAGCAGAAGATCAAACACTAAAAAAATCATCAAACATTTTGTAAAAACAAATTCCGAAAACCCTAGTTTAGAAAAAGATGAAAATCAATTGAAAATCACACAATTCTTGTAAAGAATCCCAAGGTTGTTGTAAAACTCACATGAAACAAGTCCAAATCATCTTAGATCTGTACAGATCTAAGAGGTTCAGAAAAAGAAATTAGGGTTTCGAAGAGAACAACACAGAGGTGAAGAAACATGCTTAGAAACCCATAGATCGTAGTCAATATAGGACGATCTTACTCGGGATCACACTAGAATGGCCTAAAAAAGGCGAGAAAGGAACCATAGATGCAAGCCAACTAGCCCTGGTCCCTTGAGGACCTTGGAGATGGCAAGAATAACATGGGAGAAGCCATTAGAGGCCGGGGAGGTGGTGAGAAACCACCGTAGATAGCCGTAGGTGAGTGTCGGTGAGGTTTGATTAGGGTTAGGTTTGAGAGCGTTTGAGAGAGGTGAGGGGTTTCAGGGCGGCGGATGGTGTAGAATAATAGGGTTTGGGGGGGGGGTCTTTTGGTTTATTTTAGGAAGGGTCGTTGTGGCCGTTGATCTTTATGATCAACGGTCGAGATTAAAGGGTATTGGGGCCGGATCGGGTCTTCAGGGTTTGGGTTGGGTAATTTTAATTAAAAATTGGGCTGGTATTGGGTTGGGAATAGGGCTGAAAATGAAATAAAACAGACCAGATTTTATATAGCCACTTTTAATAACTATATAATTTATAAAAATAACAAATGATTTCCAAAAATATATTTTCATGTACTAAAATGATTTAAAATAGTTGTTTAACATTTTAAAAATATAAAAGACCATTTTATGCATCAATAATATAATTATGCTCTGGTATGGGCTATTATTACAAAGATGTGCAATTAGCCTAAAAAATGTAAATATAACTATAAAAATTGTACTAAAAAATTTAAGCACTATGTTGGTATAAATAAAAATTTAGATGATTAAATCATCACAAAAGTAATTTGAAGAATTATTGGATATTTTATAAATAAAAGAGAGGAAATAAATTGATTTTGGATCTCTTAAAATTATAGAAAAATTATAAAAAATGCTTATGCATGCTTATAACTGCATATGCACTATATTGAAAGTATATATACGTATTAAAAATATATGGAAAAAAATTGGGTATCAACAGCTGCCCCTCTTTACACGGGAAGGATGAAAGAGTTTTCGGGTAATGAAATGATGGCCAATTTTGACCGAATGGGATGTTTTGAAAGATATAGGCCGTACTCCGGTATTGAGTTGCCTACATATCCCTGGTTTTACAGAAATCAGGCCATGTGTAGTTCTGGATTCATTGGTGGAATATACCGATGATGTCATTACAAGAACGGTCACGAGATGCCAGAGCGGTTATGGTGAACAGTTAAATTTGGGCTAGTTGAAGGAACTGGAGCGAGGTCGCTCCTGCTAGGATTGCGGTTGCTTGCTGGTCACCTACAGATGAAAAAACACTACCGACATGTATTTGTGTAAAAATTTAAACATGATGCAGATTCCCTTTGGACCATGAAGGTTGTACTTGGACGGCTAAGGATGATGTCCTTGGACCATGATGTCCTGGGCCATGAATTGTTTAGTGAGGGATTCACAGGCCATGAAATGGTGTTCTCGGGCCATGAAGATGGTGCCTCCGAACCATGACACCTTTGAATAATGATATGCATATTTGAGGGATCCTCAGGCCATGGCATGGTGTCTTCCGGCTATGAGGATGATGCCTTTTGGACTATGACGCCATTGGATAGATTGGCCATATTTCAGCCCATGATTTGCAATAATATGATGTTAATAAGACATGGCTTATTCTTGTGAAACGGAGGGCAGAGCTTAGCCCCATTGAAAAGCAAATAGATAGTGCTAGAAATAGAGCAATGTTTGTGCAAAGAGGGACAGTGCTTAGTCCCATGCAGATAGGGAGGCAAGGATTAGCCTTATGCCAATATGGAGGCAAGGATTAGCCTCATGCAAATGTGGAGGAAAGGATTAGCCTCATGCAAATATGGAGGCAAGGATTAGCCTCATGCAAATGTGGAGGCAAGGATTAGCCTCGTAAATGGGGAGGCAAGGATTAGCCTCATGCAAATGGGGAGGCAAGGATTAGCCTCATGCAAATAGGGAGGCAAGGATTAGCCTCATGCAAGTATGGAGGCAGGGATTAGCCTCATGCGGATAGGGAGGAAAGTATTAGCCTCATGCAAATAGGAGGCAAGTATTAGCCTCATGCAAATATGGAGGCAATGATTAGCCTCATGCAAATGTGGAAGCAAGGATTAGCCTCATGCAAATGTGGGGGCAAGGATTAGCCTCACGCAAATGTGGAGGCAGGGATTAGCCTCGTAAATAGGGAGGCAATGATTAGCCTCATGCAAATGGGGAGGCGAGGATTAGCCTCATGCAAGTGGGAAGGCAAGGATTAGCCTCATACAAATGTGGAGGCAGGGATTAGCCTCATGCGGATGGGGAGGCAAGGATTAGCCTCATGCAAATATGGAGGCAAGGTTTAGCCTCATGCAGATATGGAAGGCAGGGATTAGCCTCATGCAAATATGGAGGCAAGGATAAGCCTCATGCAGATAGGGAGGTCAGGATTAGCCTCATGCAAATATGGAGGCAAGGATTATCCTCATGCAATTAGGGAGGCAGGGATTAGCCTCATGCAAACTGGGAGGCAAGGATTAGCCTCATGAAGGTATGCGGGACATGGCTTAGTCCCACGCAAAGAGCGAGTAGCATATGTCTTAGCTGGAGATATATTCGGTGTCTGATGGACTGATTGATAGTGATATTGTTACGTGTACATATTTGCAGATGCTATTTCTATGTCAGATATACCTGCGTTCAAAGAAAAATTGTAAGTTTTGTGGGGGGGGGGGGGGGAGATTGGTTCGTGCTTCTGTCCGCTGGCCTTTCTTTGCTATGTTCTGGAGGCCTTTTAAGCTTCCTGGGTAACCTGACTATTACGGAAATAGAGTTTTCAAAAATATGCAATTATTGATAAAAATAGAGTCATTTCGAAACATATTGAAATATGAAGTAATTTTAGATGAACTAGTGACCGTAACACATTTCAGAGGCACTGCAACTTTCTCATGTTAGAATTTTGAGGGTCCACCTCAAAATTCTGCCCTAGTTTGGTAGATGATATTTCGGTCGCTTGCGAGTAACGAGTCTTGTTGAACCTCCTTCGGAATTTATAGAATCCTTCTCAAATTCTGCCCCAGTTTCTTAATCGATTTCTGACTGTCTGGCGTATGTTGGCGTTGGCTGGACTTGCTCCGGAATTTCGAGGGTCCTCCTCAAAATTCTGCCCCAGTTTCTGATTTTGGGGGGAAATGGAAATTTTATTATGATATGACCGAACCAATAAGGCTGCCTACGTATCCCCTCTTAAACGGGAATCAGGTCAAGCGTAGTTCAATTACATCAGATGAGGAAATGTAGATAATCTAAGCATAGTATCTCTTGACTGCGTCGGAATTGATTGGTTTTGGCCAGATTTCTCCATCCATCTCTGCAAGTATGAGTGCTCCTCCTGTCAGCACCCTATGAACCATATAAGGACCTTGCCAGTTGGGAGAGAATTTCCCTTTGGCTTCATCTTGATGTGGGAAGATCTTCTTAAGCACCAGCTGTCCCGGGGCGAACTCTCTTGGTTTGACCCTTTTGTTGAAAGCTCTGGACATTCTATTCTAATAAAGTTGGCCGTGATATACTATGTTCATCATCTTTTCGTCTATAAGGGCCAATTGTTCATAGCGGCTCCTTATCCATTCTACATCGTTGAGTTCAGCTTCTTGTATGATTCTTAAAGAAGGAATCTCTACCTCGGCTGGGATGACAGCCTCGGTACCATAAACCAACATGTAGGGAGTTGCCTCAGTTGATGAGCGAATCGTAGTGCGGTATTCCAATAAAGCAAAAGGTAGCTTCTCGTGCCATTGTTTGTGGTTCTCTACCATCTTCCTTAGTATCTTCTTGATGTTTTTGTTGGCGGCTTCTACGGCTCCATTCATCTGAGGTCTATAGGCTTTGGAATTCTTGTGCTTGATTTTGAAAGTTTCGCACATGGCTTTCATCAGGTCACTGTTGAGGTTGGCGGTGTTATCGGTAATAATAGACTCAAGAACTCTGAATCGGCAAACAATACGGTCTTTGACAAAGTCTGCGACAACTTTCTTGGTTACAGCTTTGTAAGATGCAGCCTCTACCCATTTTGTGAAGTAATCAATGGCTACCAGAATAAACCTGTGTCCGTTTGAAGCAGTGGGCTCAATCGGACCAATGACATCCATTCCCCAGGCGGCGAATGGTCAGGGCGAGCTTGTTGCGTTGAGTTCATTTGGCGGCACTTTTATCATATCAACATGCACTTGACATTGGTAGCATTTTCGGACATACTGGACGCAGTCGGTCTCCATCGTCATCCAAAAGTAACCGGCCCTGAGTATCTTCTTGGCCAAGACAAAACCATTCATATGCGGGCCGCAGGTCCCAGCATGTATCTCCTCAAGTAGCTTAGAAGGTTTTTTTGCGTCAACACATCTTAGCAACCCTAAATCAGGATTTCTCCTGTACAAATTTACTCCACTGTGGAAGAAGTGATCGGACGATCTTCGAAGTGTGCGTTTCTGAGTGTGGTTTGATGCTACGAGTATTCTCCTTTCGCCAAATACTCCTTGATATCATGGAACCAAGGCTTTCCATCTGTCTCTTCCTCGATGTGGGCACAATAAGCCGGTTGATTATGGACCTTTACTGGGATGGGATCAATGAAGTTCTTGTTCGGATGCTGTATCATAGATGATAAAGTCGCAAACTCATTCTGAATTTTGGGTACATTCCGGAACTCTATCTTGGTGAACCTCTTTCTCAATTACTGCACATGGTGCAAATATGGCAATATCTTGGAATTCTTGGTGGCCCACTCTCCTTGTACCTGGTGCACAAGCAAATCTGAATCCCCAATTACTAGCAACTCCGAAATGTTCATGTCGACTACCATGTTGAGTCCTAGTATGCAAGCTTCATACTCCGCCATGTTGTTAGTGCAGGGAAATCTGAGTTTAGCAGATACCGGATATTGTTGACCTGTTTCTGATACCAAAACTGCTCCAATGCCTACTCCTTTGAAATTTGCAACTCCGTCAAAGAACATCCTCCAATCGTCGTATGCTTCAGTAATGTCCTTTCCTATAAACGACACTTCTTCATAAGGAAGATATGTTTTCAAGGGTTTGTATTCTCCTCCCACGGGATTCTCAGCAAGATGATTTGCCAACGCTTTTCCTTTGACCGCCTTTTGAGTTACGTAGACGATATCGAACTCACTCAACAGTATCTGCCATTTGGCCAACTTTCTGGTCGGCATGGGCTTCTGAAATATATACTTCAAAGGATCCATCCTGGATATGAGGTATGTGGTATAGGCACAGAAGTAATGTCTTAACTTTTGGGCGGTCCAGGTCAAAGCACAGCAGGTGCGTTCTAGCAAAGAGTAATGTGCTTCGTAAGGTGTGAACTTCTTACTCAAGTAGTATATGTCTTGCTCCTTTCTCCCTGTCTCATCATGTTTTCCCAGAACGCATCCGAAGGCTCCATCCAATACAGATAAATAGAGTAGCAAAGGCCGTCCCGGCTCTGGTGGGACCAAAACTGGCGGTGTGGATAGGTATTCCTTGATTTTTTCAAAAGCTTTCTGACAATCTTCGGTCCAGCTTGTCTCGGTATCTTTCCTCAGCATCTTGAAGATGGGTTCACATATGACTGTGGACTGTGCTATGAAGCGACTGATATAATTGAGATGCCCTAGGAAGCTCATCACGTCCTTTTTGCTCCTAGGCGGTTGTAACTCCTGAATAGCCTTGACTTTAGACGGATCTAGGTCGATCCCTCAATGGCTGACAATGAATCCCAATAATTTCCTTGCGAGAACCCCGAATGCACACTTGGCGGGGTTCAGTTTCAAGTTATACCTCCTTAGTCTGTTGAAGAACTTTCTCTAGTCTGCTATGTGGTCTGCGGCCCTCTTGGATTTGATGATGATGTCGTCCACATATACCTTTATCTCCTTGTGTATCATATCATGGAAGATGGTTGTCATGACTCTCATGTAGGTAGCCCCAGCATTCTTTAGACCAAATGGCATCATCTTGTAACATTACACCCCCCATGGTGTAATAAAGGCTATTTTCTCCGCGTCCTCTTCGTCTATCCAAATCTGGTGATAACCCGCGAAGCAATCTACAAAAGATTGGAGTTCATGCTTGGCGCAATTATCGATCAGGATGTGTATGTTTGGCAGTGGAAAGTCGTCCTTGGGACTTGCTTTGTTTAAATCCCGATAGTCAACACACACTCCGACTTTCCCATCTTTCTTCGGAACTGGCACAACGCTGGCTAACCAGGTTGGGTACTCAACCACCCTGAGAACTTTGGCTTTGATCTGCTTGGTAACCTCCTCCTTGATTTTCAGGCTCATGTCTGGTTTGAACTTTCTGAGTTTCTGCTTCACCGGCGGACATATTGGATTGGTAGGTAACTTGTGAGCCACTATGGACTTGCTCAAACCTGTCATGTCATCATATGACCATGCGAAATTGACCTCATATTCTTTTAGGAAACGGATGTACTCTTCCTTTTCTGTTGGTGATAAGTGAATGCTGATGCGAGTCTCTTTGACGGTCTCGGCGTCCCCCAAGTTTACTGCTTCAGTTTCATCCAGATTGGACTTAGCCTTATTCTCAAAGTTTTCCACCTCCCTGACAACTTCCTCGGGTATCTCGTCTTTTTCATCTGAATCACTGTTCTCATGTTGCGTTCCCTCATTACATGTCACAGTCACCGGTTCATTAGGAAAAGTAATAATAATGCTGTAGAAAGAGAAAGTGTAGAAAATAGTAATGAATAATAAAGAGCAAGTGCATTTGATTAATATTAAACAACATCCAGACAAATACGGCTCGATGAATCGAGCATTTATTTTTAAACAAGCAAGTCTTTAAAACAAAGTTACTGAAAATTTTAAATGCCTAGATTGGCTATAGAAATAAAATCTGCCAAGCTACCCAGGGACTCGGCGGGCCCGGGATGGTGTGGCGGTCCAGTTCCTGAGAATAGCTCCCTTCTCCACAGCATGAATGGTGAGGCCTTCTTCCTCCTTCTCCTCCTCAATTATTGCACTGCAGTCCATGTCTTCGTCCTCCAAGAACAGATTCTTCAGCCCAGCTAATACTTCCTCTTTTGCAGTTCCCCATATTGTATCAGCTTGGTGGAAGGCTTGATCCAGACGTGGCACTGGCTGCTCAAGAGGGTAGTACGGTCCACGCTATGGAGGCGACCAATCGTTATACTCTTGCCATGTGTACTGATATCCGAGCCCAAAGGTAATACCATGACCCTTCAACTGTATCGGTTTAGTGATACCCTGGAGATTCTTCCCAAGTCCTTTACCGGGTTCATACCCAGACCATGCCAGTATGCTCTCTATTTTACTGCTCCACCATTTATCTTTCTCGACGGCATTGACACGTTCAATGTGATGATAGGTTTCCCCTCCTAGCCTTCTTCTATTTCCAATAACCGGGACGGTTTGACTGGTGTAAATGGGGTTACTCACATCTCCGTAAATGATCACCCCCTGATGATTCCATTCGAATTTCACGGCTTGATGTAGTGTGGATGCCACAGCCCCAGCGGCATGGATCCATGGTCGGCCTAACAGAAGATTGTATGAGGCCGGTATGTCGAGCACCTGAAACTCGATGTCGAACCAAGTTGGCCCCATATGCAAGCATAGATTAATTTCCCCGATCGTGGCCCTCTAGGACCTATCGAAAACTTTCACATTCATGTTTCCTATCCGTAATTCATGAAAGCCTTTGTCCAATCTTTTCAGAGTGTCCAACGGACAAATATTAAGGCTAGAACCTCCGTCAACCAAGACCCTATCAATGAAGTAGTCTTCACATCGCACTGTAATGCGCAGTGCCCTGTTGTGATTCAGACCCTCAGGTGGTAACTCATCCTCGTGGAAAGTGATTTTATGAATTTCCAACACCTGTCCTACCATGTTAGACATCTCTCCGCTGGTGATGTTATTGGGCACGTAAGCTTTGCTCAACACTTTCATCAAAGCGTTTTTGTGCTTCTGAATTTTGTAACAGTGACATGATGGATATCTGAGCTGGGGTTTTGTTCAAATGATCAATGATGGAGTACTCCCTTTCTTGTACTTTCCTCCAAAGGTCATCTGGCCCTATTCCAATGATAGGCTGCTTGGTAGTAGCATCCTTACTTGGTCCTCCCAGGTGCTCAGGTGTATAGATTCTCCCGGTCCTGGTCATTCCTTGTGAGGCATCGGATTCCTCCATCTTTGCCTTTCCTTTTCTCCTAGCTTCGGCAATATAATCCTAATGTATTGCTTTTGAGTGGAAAGGAGGTGTGGTTGATACTGCCACGGTGAAGGGTGTGGCCACTTCCACTCTAAACGGAGCAGGGGTGGCAGTAGGCTGAGCTGCCTCTACCTCAAATGGAATTGACGCAGCTACCTCAACCTCGATTGGTGACCGAGTCTGGACCACAATAGGAGTAAGTGTGACTGGGGGTTTGAAGTCATCACCTTCCCGAATAAGCCCAATCGACCCCTCAGGGTCCCACTCTTCGTTCGTCTCTATCACATGTATTCAACCACCTCTATGATCAGGGAGATGGTTGTTGCGAACATTGGGTGTGGCCTCCTTTGCATGTATAACCTTATTGTCAATTAGCGTCTGGATTTGTCTTTCAATTCTCGGCACTCGTCAGTGGTGTACCCTTTCATACCGGAATGGTACGCACAAGTTTTGTTGGGATTGACCCATTGGGATGGATTCTTTAGTGCCACAGCAGGAACACGAGTGACGTAACCTGTGGCTTTCAACCTTTCATACAGCTAGTCAATGGGTTCAGCGATGGCGGTGTATTGTCTGAGTGGCTTGCGGTCGAAAATGGGTCTTGGTCTTGGATAATTTTGGCGAGTCGGAGGCGATTGGAAATGAGGTGGTTGGGAGTTGTAGGTGTGATAGACAGTGGCTGGCTGGGGATATCTAGGGAATGATGGTTGATATGTAGGTGGTGGTGCTTGGTATGTGGATGGAGGTGTTTGATATGTGGGTGGAGGTGTTCGATAGGTAAGTGGAGATTTCGGGCCTTGAGCCACCATTACTGCCCCAACGTCTTTCTTCTTTGATATGCCGCCTGATTGCAATGCTTTATTTGTGGCCTGTAGTGCCTGAAAATTCGTTACCATCCCGCTCTTGATGCCTTCCTCAATCCTTTCCCCAAGCTTGATGATATCGGAGAATTTATGGTTTTCAATAACCATCAACCTTTCGTAATACTGTTGATCCAGTGTTCTGACGAAGAACTTGTTCATCTATTCTTCGTCCAAAAATGGCCTGACCTTGGCCGCTTCCGACCTCCAGTGGGTAGCATACTCGCGGAGTCTCAGTGGGTTTCTTCTTGAGATTCTGGATGTAGAAAACATCGCGTGCATTTTCTGTGTTGAACCTGAATCGGTCCATGAAATCTGATGCCATACCTACCCAATTGGACCATTTTTTGGGATCCTAGCTGATGTACCAGGACAAAGCATCACCAGTAAGACTCCTCATGAAGAGTTTCATCCGGATCTTCTCGTCCTTTTCGACCCCGACAAGCTTGTCGCAATAGGTCCTTAAATGAATCCTAGGATCACATGTGCCGTCGAACATCTCTAACTTAGGAGGTTTGTACCCCTCCGGCAGTTCCACATCTGGCTGTATGCATAGGTCTTCATAGTTCAACCCTTCTATTCTTTTGCCGCCTTCAATACCCTGAACCTGACTTGTCAATTTCTTGAGTTCTTCAGCCATGTTTTTAATGAGCTGGTCCTTCTCTGAAGATTCTGGTGCATAGGAAGTTGGTTGAGTAGAGTGAGGTATGGTCTCCACATATATCGGGTTGTTCTGATGAGTGCCAGGGACTTGGGTGTAGTGATGGTCATTGGTTGAGTTCTGAGGGTCAGGAATGGGTTGTGGTGTGATTTGGGGAGTGTGGTAAGTGGCGGTTGGTGGGTACTGGATTGATTGATTGTGATGTTATGGTGGAGTTAGTATGGGTAATGGATTGAGATTTTGAGGTGGGGTCGTGTATTGATGTGGTGCAGGAGGGTTGTGGGTGTTGGTTTGATGTGTTTTGGGGAGGTGCCCGGTTCTTTGTGTTCTGTTGATTGATGTCGGGGACATTCAGGGTGAGTGATAAGTTCGCCAAGTTGCGAACCTGCTCAATCTCTCCTTGTAGCTCCAGTATCTTTTATTCCAATCTTAAGACTAGATCATTTGGTGCCGGAGTACTCCGACCATCAGAAGTTTCTGCATTCTCAACATTCTCCTTTCGAATACCACTTAAGTAGTCCATTTTTGTTTTTCCTTTGCTTTTTGTATTGCTTGGAGGAGGAGGAGGTGGAGGGCCTCTAGATCTGGTATGATACGCTGATGATGCCAGTATGAGTGAACCAACCTAAGGGGATGGGAATAATCAAAAATAAGGAAAAACAAAAAGGTAACAAGTTAGTGTGGATTTTGAAGTGTTGCAGTATTTAAACACATATTGCGGGAACGTAAATTCGCGTCCTAATTGGGGAGCCTCGTTGTGCCCGAGGTAGGCCTAGCAACAAATAAATTTGGAGAACTTTAGATGCCAACAAATGCCTCATTTGATAATATGAAAAATAGACGAATCCTAATCACTACTGGCACTTGGCCTCATTACATTTTGGGAAAGGAAATAAATCTAGCCTATTTGGTCCCTGAAGGACCTTCCCCGGATTCAATCTTCCTGACTCCATCGTACAGGTCCCCCAGCTCTCGCAGACCCAGCAGCAAGTAGGCTCTGGCCAGATGTCCTCCTTCAGCTCCTTCAGCGTTCTGGCAATCCTCAATCCTCTTTATGACTTTACCTTCCAGCTCCACTATTCCTCGCTCCAGATATTCCAGCTTCCTGTTGGAAGTGACTGCCATTTCTTTCCATTCTTCGATCAACCCCACATTCTTCTCATGTATTTCCCGGTGCTCATTCTCAGAGTCGTGGACCCTTTTGCGAAGCCTGTTGTATTTGACTTGAGCTTCAGCTTCTTCGTCTATGATTCTGTTCCCTTGAACGACTCCTGGCATCACCATTCCCTTTAGATTGTCTTCTAACCACGCCGGGTAGAGAGGTTCGCACCCTGCATGATACCTGTCGGGCTCAACGGTGTTCTTTTCCACAATGATCTTGCAGTGCCACATGTGCTGGGCTTGGCACTTGTAAGGAACGTCGTAGTCTTGAAAGTTTGCTCTAAAAATGACTGATCTTGGCAACCCTTGGCACAACCTGTTTCCTGCCTACTTGCCTCATAACTCGGATAGGGACATAAGAGTATATCCCTCTCAACCCAATCAACACCAGGTGTGGAGCCTCCCTGGATCTGATGATAAATTCATCTGTTGGGAACCATTCAAACATCCATTGCACCTGCTCCTCGGTCAGATTGTCGAAGAATTCCATCCTCTCTTTGGCACTTTCCGGCTGAGCAAACCTGTCCGGAATGTAGGTCATCCGCTTGGGGTGATGGAAAGCAATATGGTCATTCCAAGCCCTTCGCGGAAGTTCCTGGCGATACTGCCCCTTTTGAAGATGTTCTAATAACCACAACTGCAGCAACAGGATACAACCCTCGAAATGCTTGACCCTTTTTTGACAGCGTTCCAGAGCCCTGTAGATGTCGGCTATGATCATGGGGACTATGGTGTATGTATGTCCGTTGATTCCATCAAAGTCTTGGCAACCATGGCCAACCTAGTGTGGATTCTTTCCCTTTTCATTACGAATACTATCAGGCCCAAGAAGCACACAATGAACACGAACACTCTGCAGTGGATGTGCCCAGAGAAGTGAGAGAGATCTCGTCATGGTAAGTACGGAACGACTTGTTGTGGCCATACTTCTCATACAGATACTCGAAGGGTATGTAAGATTCCTTCAGGAATCTCAAATCAGCATTTTTTTCAACCCATCATCTTTAAAAACCCTTTACCGGTACGGTTCTCCGGCACCAATAAACCGGGGCTATCCCAAGTCAATCCCGCAAGCCCTCCCATCTCTTCTAGAAGTGGAGTCATTTCTATGTCGCCAAAATGGAACACAACCCTTTCACTATCCCAGAATAAAGTGGCAGCCTCGATCAACCTATTGTTTGGCTCAAAGTCTAGCAGAGAAGGTAGATTGCCCAAGTACTTTCTTACGTGTTTGTCACTTGAGGAAACGTCTTCCCACCAATCCAGTAGCAATGGTGAGATGTTGCTAACCATACCGAATCTGGGGACCTCATGCCTCATTTTTCTACAAAACAAAAGGGTTAGCCCCTTATTCCCCACCAGACTCGACTATTTATACATTCATGATTAGCATATTGGCATTTATTTTTCCAAATTAATGCACAGAACGTAGTTGTGTCCGTTGGGATTATGGAAACCCCGATGGACGTTTGGATAAGGCTTGTCTTAAAGGATTATTATGTGGACAAAATATTAATCCGGCTAAGTTTGACCATGATGCATGCACAATTACAATCAGAATAAAGTTACTATGGGAGTCTAGACTAGTACCCTCAAGCGGACAACTTGAGGGGGGAAAGGCGCGGAACCGTCGACTGCACCGCTGATCGACTAGTATTATCGCAAATAAGACTTTCCGAATTTAAGTGTAATAAATTGGAAGAGCGCAACCACTCATCAAGCATTGCTATAAGATTTTGATACGCATGAGTGGAATATGATGTGGAGTAAATGCAACAATAACAACATGTTATCAAGTATTTGCACGTAAGAAAATAATAAATGCAGTATTTAAATAGTTGAAAGACAGTTACAGAAGAAGAAAACAAAGAGACATGTCAGTTTCAAGGAAATAAAGAAATCATAAATGCTCATAAAATAAACAGTTAGATTCAAATAAGGGAAAGGGTACGTGGGATAGAGCATGCTTAGACTAATTCACAGAAAAAAATAAGTTCGTTATGGTAAGAGCGTAAATATCCCCAGCAGAGTCGCCATGCTATCGCGCCCCCTTTTTTCCTCCTCGCGGAGAACGTCCGGGTTTCGACATTTCGTGGGGGGATCGACTCGTTTCCTTTTGGGAATTGGGTTATTGAAGAGTCGCCACCTAACAGATTATGGTGCGTTAGGGCACCTAGAGCGATTAACTCTTAGACTGGTTTGCATTACCAGAGATTTAGGGTAATGGCTCGAAATAACCATGAGGGGAAGGTGTTAGGCACCCCTTGCGGTCCACAACGATGGGTCCTGGCCGAACTTATACTTATGAATTAGTCCTTTTAACAAATAAATAGTTTAAACACATACTTGCAAATAAAGGCATGTTTTGGTATTTTAAGCATATGTAAGTAATGAAACAAAGGAAAAGACTTGAACAAGTGGCACATATATAAAGGAAAGTAAAATTTATTTAAACGCCGGGGATTGGGAAAGAGGGGTCCTAGGTTGGTTAGCCTACAGGATCACCCCACACAATGCCCGGTAATCACTCCTCAATGAAGGGCTACACGTGACATTAGCCCGTAGTCATCATATCCTTACTACCCAATTCCCGCCCCTTGGTCATAGCCTAAAGCGTTCTATTAACCTTGAAAATATCTTATGCGTGCACTACCCGTCCCTTCCTCGTGGCCCTGGAGGTATTTTAGGACCTCTACATTGAGCAGTTCCAGACCATCCTAAGGTATTTACAGGAGAAAAGTCTAAGCGTCAATCAAAACAATTAGGACTGCACATAAAGAAGGAACAGATAATGGCTCACATTTTTACCTCCACAAGAAGAACAAATAAACGCGCATCTCAAACAATTGATTCAGGTATAAAACTTAGAACGTGATATCTAGGTGAGCAGGAAGTATACAGCATGATTTAGGACCGTGTTAGAGACCTATTAGCTTGCCTACTGATTTTAGACCTGTGAATGCGAGCAGTTTTAAATAACAAAGCGTAGTTTTATAGCTGCAAGATTTTAATTGCCCTATAGACTTGCCTAAGCGCATAACAATGACGTCCTAAAAGCATGATATCCATTAGGAATGCAGTAAAATAGTGATCAATTTTAAATGGACAACTTGAGATCCTATAGACATACTTTCTAAACTTATTTAAAGAAGCAGGATTAATTGAATTAAACCAATTCAGAATGAACAAACATGGATTAAACTGATTTATTTAACTAAGCTGGTTTTAAGTTCTATAGGCATGATTTCTACTAGAGCTGATTTTAATTCCTACAGGCATGGTATCTAATTATTAAAAGCTGACTCTTGAACTTATAGGCATGATTTCTACTAGAGCTGATTTTAATTCCTATAAGCATGGTATCTAATTATTAAAAGCTGACTCTTGAACTTATAGGCATGATTTCTAAAAAGACGAATGTGAATACATGCTGTAATGAAAACTGAACTTCAACGACTTTACCTCTATAGGCATGATATCTAATTATAAAGCTGATTTAACCCTATAGGTATGATCTCTATTAAAGCCATTTAGATCCTATAGGCATGGTTTCTAATATTGTGGAAGCAAAGAAAACATAGCAAATAGATTTGAATTAACACAACCCTATAGGCATGGTATCAACCCAATTTACCCAACATATATATAACTACCCACCCCTTTCACTAATCACCCCAATGTTGTTTACAATAATTATTACAGACCAATGAATTGGAATAAAAATACATAGTTAAACAGGAGTTAATCTATAGGGAGCCTGCAGTAGGACCAAAAGACTTCCAAGACTCCAATAGCCTCAGAGTTCCCTAAGGACCTCAAGGATCCCGGGCAATGCTCACACCTAGACCTTTTCTCAAATAATAATTGATTTAGGTACAGTGCAGAAAGGCCAGCTCTGACATGCCAGAGTTCAGATAGATTTCAAGGATCTCAAGGCAGTACACATATCAGAGGGGCAGAACCTAGTATTCTAAGAGCAAGTGGAAGTGCATAACAATTGAAAGAGTTTAATAGAAAGGTCTTAAGACTGAAAAGAACTTTTGAAAACCATTAGTGCTGAGACATTTTGAGGAAAAGTGTGAAGAAAAACAATTGGCAATCAGAACCAAGTCATAGAACAAGTTTCAGGAACAACTTTCACACAAAGGGGATAGGGGGTTGGGAACATAGAGGGTATCTCTTAATGGAGCATACCAATGACAAGACATAGGGAGTTTTGAGGGGGTTCTACATATGCAGCAAAGATCACAGCAGAAACATGCATCACACAACTAGAATTACTTTAAAGGGATTGACTGACTTAGTAGGAATAAAACAAAACAAGCAAGGACTTAGATGAGCATGCTGGACAAGTATTAACAATGGAGTCATGCTAATTATATAGAAGCAGAGTTTAGGGAAGACAGTAATTAGGCCAAACATATGCAGACATGCTAAACAAGACAACAAACAGGCCAGTAAAGTGGAAACATACTAATCATAGGTTTGAATGGGCAATATTAGACATGCTTGGATAAGCAGCAGATAGAAACATGAACAGACTTAAGCCATATGAACTAAAGCAGTACGTAAACACATAGGTTTGATTCTTAAAAATTAATCAGAAGCATACCTAGTTAAAGAATGAAAAGCACAAGATGTGAGAAAGGTAGTGTGCAACTTCCAGCCTTGGCTTGCAGCCGGCTAGAATGGCAAAGATCACAAGTAGCAAAGAGAGCGGAAAGAGAACCTTTTAGAGTGTAAAAAAAAGTAGTGGTTTTGAACTATTATTCGTTGTTTTGAAGTTAAAATAAGAGGGGGTTTATATAGTAATCAAAAGCTTAACAAAATAAGGTAAGAGATCAAAATTAGCAAATCAGGGAAGTTTGTGGAGTCAATCACATATGTAAATCAACAAGTCCTTCCCTTAATCAAGGGATAATCAAATCAAAGGTAAAAGCATGCTAGGTATTTAAGGAAAAGATCAAGTAAGTTTTGGGTATAAAGCAGGTAATTAAATGAACAGAAGTTCCGATTAAGGAAATAATCAGTAAGAATCAGCAAAAATACAATCAAGGCAAAGGAAAATTAACTAAGGCAAGTAGTTAATCAAATCGAGTAGAGAAGTAAGAATCCAAAGTTTAAGGGAAAGTGTTCAAATTAAACCAGGAAATAAGGAATTCAAAATAATCAAGGGTTCAATCAAAGAGAAAGTCATGAAAGAGTCAGCAAGTTTAGCATATAAAATAAGGCAAGACATGAGTAGTCAGCATTCGACGCATAACTTTATCAAAACAAATAGTTAAAACGACCCTGATTCAAGGAGAAAGATACAGGTCTTAACATGAATAGTCAGGATGAACACAAGCATATAGAATCAGTAAAAGGTCGAACTAAGAATTCAGTAGAAGCATATTAGGGCGAGAAAATCATAAGAACCCAAAGCAAGAGCACAATCGATATACCAATACTTAGAAACCAAACGAAGAACATCAGAAAATTAGCGTTTTCAGTACAAGCGAGTTAAGGTTGTAGCAAAACTTACAAAATCAGTCAAAACATATGAGAAGCAGAAGATCAAACACTAAAAAAATCATCAAACATTTTGTAAAAAGAAATCCCGGAAACCCTAGTTTAGAAAAAGATGAAAATCAATTGAAAATCATACGATTCTTCTAAAGAATCCCAAGGTTGTTGTAAAACTCACATGAAACAAGTCCCAATCATCTCAGATCTGTACAGATCTAAGAGGTTCAGAAAAGAAATTAGGGTTTCGAAGAGAACAACACAGAGGTGAAGAAACATGCTTAGAAACCCATAGATCGTAGTCAATATAGGACGATCTTACTCGGAATCACACTGGAATGGCCTGAAACAGGCGAGAAAGGAACCATAGATGCAAGACAACTAGCTCTGGTCCCTTGAGGACCTTGGAGATGGCAAGAATAACGTGAGAGAAGCCATTGGAGGCCGGGGAGGTGGTGAGAAACCACCGTAGATAGCCATAGGTGAGCGTCAGTGGGGCTTGATTAGGTCAGGTTTGAGAGCGTTTTAGAGAGGAGAGGGGTTTCAGGGCGGCGGATGGTGTAGAATGATAGGGTTTTGGGGGGGGGGGGTCTTTTGGTTTATTTTAGGAAGGGTCGTTTGTGGCCGTTGATCTTTATGATCAACGGTCGAGATTAAAGGGTATTGGGGCCGGATCGGGTCTTCAGGGTTTGGGTTAGGTAATTTTAATTAAAAATTGGGTTGGTATTGGGTTGGGAATAGGGCTGAAATTGAAATAAATCCGACCAGATTTTAAATAACCACTTTTAATAACTATATAATTTATAAAAATAACAAAATGATTCCCAAAAAAATATTTTCGTGTACTAAAATGATTTAAAATAGTTGTTTAACATTTTAAAAATATAAAAGACCATTTTATGCATCAATAATATAATTATGCACTGGTATGGGCTATTATTGCAAAGATGTGCAATTAGCCTAAAAAATATAAATATAACTATAAAAAATGTACTAAAAATATTTAAATACTATGTTGACATAAATAAAGAATTTAGATGACTAAATCATCACAAAAGTAATTTGAAGAATAATTATTGGATATTTTATATATAAAAGAGAGGAAATAAATTGATTTTGGAGCTTTTTAAATTATAAAAAAATGCTTATGCATGCTTATAACTGCATATGTACTATTTTGGAAGTATGTATGTATATATATATATGTATATATATATATATATATATATATATATATATATATATATATATATATATAGACACACACACACATACACACACACATACACTTTCCTATAATACTATAACGTTTATATAACTTGTTATAGTATATGTTAGTGTGTGTATATATATAACACACAC
>NC_031995.1:111341268-111347912 GCF_001879085.1 Nicotiana attenuata | reverse complement strand
ATATAAATTATGGGGAAAAATTGGGTATCAACAGCTCTATACTAGGGTTCAGTCCAACCAAATCAAAACTAAAAATTCCCCAGTATCTGAAACATGGCATAAGTTTTTTTCTTTTCTTTTTTAATTGTTTTTTCTGAAGTCGATTCCAAGAGTTGTAAGCTACAACCCCGTCATCTTGAATCGATTTTGAGCCTTTATTCAACTCTTTCTTTCTAACCCAATTCAAAAGCTTTCCAAATAAAGACTTCCTAATTAGTCTTTAATAATGCCAAGCGAAGCACGCAATAAGCAACAGTTGTCACACGACATAGAACAATGTCAAGTTTCTCGCACAAAATAATGAATGGGAATGAGAGAGTCTTATCTGTGAAAACCATCATGGGTATTTTAAGGTAATGGTAAGTAAAGATAAATACATAAGAGAGGTCGGTTGGGAAAACTTTGGGGGCATTACCGATCGAAGGTGGGTTGTGATTTGATGCATACGATTGGTGCAGAAAAAGCCAACTTCAAAGATGAAAGGGAATAACAAGAAGAAAGGGTAGATTGGTTGGATAGATTTGGCCGCGCAGTCCAAAATGCATGTCATGATCATTAGAGTTGGCTACCACATTCAAAAAATCCCCTTTTTTATTTCTTCACTCCTTAAAGAGTCATTTTTAGTTAAATACTATTCCTACTCACTTCTACATAGTGTCATTATGTGCATTTGCATTATTATTTTGAGTCAGTCTTTGTTAAAAAAAATGATTTCAAAATCTGTAACCAACTTTCTCACTGTACAAAGCGAGTTCTATCCTAGCACATCAAAGAAGACATACCCAAAAAGCATTGAACAATAAGCTTTTGAAGTTAAACAAGATCTGAGGGTTCATGCATAAGGAAGTTCCAAAGAGAAAAGTTTGCCGGTCTATTTGCGTAGAAGCAAAGAAAGAAAGGACCACAAAATTGATTAACGTTTTCCCACAAGTGCAAAACAAAGGATGTGGGGCACATGCGGCATTGACAAAGGCACATCCATATGTGATCTCCGATAAGCTGAACAAAGTGTCTCAAAGAAACTCAAAAGGTCACATAAGCAAGACTCGCTTTATGGGAAAAGTTGATAAACACTACAGACACAAACAGGTTCCGGGTGCAAGATAACTAAGTTTGATTTTAAAGGGAAAATATCCTTGCCTTGCCTTAGGGACCAGGGTCAGTGATACCATGGACACCCGGGCATGAAACAGTCGGGGGCGACGTCGGAGAGCCAATTTATCCAGAAAGCGATACAGAGTATCCGAGCATCTGGTACCACACTGACAAAATCAGCTATTCAGCAACAAAGTGGCCGTCAATTCAATACCCAGGGCATCAAGGCCACAAACCGACCACCACTTTGCAAACTAACGATTTTTCTTTGTTTGAAGCAGGAACAACGCAGTGTAGAATGGCGATTCCTAAAGGGAGAATGTCACCAAAGGTAAGTTTCCTAAAAAATCTCCACTTCCCTTTATTTTTAGGATGCATCACTACCGTTCATACCTCTCATTTTTGTAGATTAACCCATGTAGAACCTTTTTGCCTATGGGGATCCAGCTCGTATTTTTGGGTTGAAGTACTCTTCGCCCAGCTATTTTACGTATCTTAACCCGGGTAGAACCTTTTCACCTAGGGGTATCAAGCTCATATTTTCGGGTAGAAGTACTGTTCGTCCAAGCTGTTTTTCGTAGCTTAACCCAGGTAGAACCTTTTTCGCCTAGGGGGACCGACTCATATTTCTGGATAAAAGTACTCTTCACTCAGGCTGTTTTACGTAGCTTAACCCATGTATAACCTTTTTGCCTAGGGAATCCAGCTTATATTTCCGAGTAGAAGTACTCTTCCCCAGGTTGTTTTACGTAGCCTAACCCAGGTAGAACCTTTTCGTCTAAGGTGATCCAGCTCATATTTCCGGGTAGAAGTACTCTTCGCCCAGGTTATTTTACGTAGCTTAACCCAGGTAGAACCTTTTCACCAAAAGGGGATCCATCTCATATCAGTAATACAGGGTATCAACCCCTGGTTACATTTTTTTCCAGTAATACAAGGTACCAACCCCTGGTTACATTCCTTCTCGGTAAATACATGGTGCCAACACCTGGTTACATTTCCTTTTTAGTAACATAGGATCTCCACTCCCTAGTTGATTCCCCAGTGTCCTTCTCCAACATAGGGTCTCCACTCCCTAGTTGATGTTATTTAGACATAGGGTCTCCACTCCCTAGTCTCCTTTTCCAACATAGGGTCTCCACTCCCTAGTATATGTTATTTTAAACGTAGGGTCTCCACTCCGTAGTCTTCTTTTCCAACATAGGGTCTCCACTACCTTGTTGATATTATTTTGGACATAGGGTCTTCACTACCTAGTCTTCTTTTCCAACATAGGGTCTCCACTCCCTAGTTGATGTTATTTTAGACATAGGGTCTCCACTCCCTAGTCTTCTTTTCCAACATAGGGTCACCACTCCCTAGTTGATGTTATTTAGACATAGGGTCTCTACTCTCTAGTCTCCTTTTCCAACATAGGGTCTCCACTCCCTAGTTGTGGTTATTTTAGACATAAGGTCTCCGCTCCCTAGTCTTCTTTTCCAATATAGGGTCACCATTCCCTAATTGATGTTATTTTAGACATAGGTTCTCCACTCCCTAGTTTCCTTTTCTAACATAAGGTCTCCACTCCCTAGTTGATTTTATTTTAGACATAGGGTTTCCACTCCCTAGTCTCCTTTTCCAACATAGGGTCTCCACTTCCTAGTTAATGTTATTTTAGACATATGGTCCCCACTCCCTAGTCTCCTTTTCCAGCATAGGGTCTCTATTACCTAGTTGACGTTATTTTAGACATAGAGTCTCCACTCCCTAGTCTTCTTTTCCAATATAGGGTCTCCATTCCCTAGTCTCCTTTCCCAACATAGGGTCTCTACTCCCTAGTTGATGTTATTTTAGACATAGGGTCTCCACTCCCTAACTTTCTTTCCAACATAGGGTCTCCACTCCCTAGTTGATGTTATTTTAGACATAGGATATCCGCTCCCTAGTTTTCTTTTCCAACATGGGGTCTCCACTCCCTTGTTGATGTTATTTTTGATATAGGGTTTCCACTCCCTAGTTTTCTTTTCCAACATAGGGTCTCCACTCCCTAGTTGATGTTATTTTAGACATAGGGTCACCACTCCCTAGTCTCCTTACCAGTATAGTGTACACCAATCCCTAGGTGTATTTTCCAACATATGGTACACCAATCCTGTGTTGATCTAATCTTAAATGCAGGGTACACCACTCCCTGATATCATTGTTAATATAGGGCAAACCACTCCCTCATCGGATTTTCCCAACATAAGGTACACCAGTCCTTAGTTAAGGCACCATTTAGACAATCAGGTACACCATTCCCAAAGAATCATATTTTTTCAGGGCACACCAATCCCGACCTTTTATTGCTTTCAATAATGAAGTAGTATAGAGTTTTGTTACAAATAACTCACGAAATTTTCCTAGTAAAAATTGGGGCAAAAAAATTTTGTTCGTTTGTTTGTTATGGTGTTTGAGCAGTTCTACCTCGAGGCAGAGGGTTTGAGATGATCAAAAGAAGAAGTCTCAATCTATAATAAAGAAAGGAATAGAAAAAGAAGTGAATCCAAAATGCAGAAGTGGATGAAAAGATGTGGATTGCTCGGACATGACTGAAGTCACAAACATTGCATTCCCGTTTTGATTAAAAGAAGCAGTAGAAGAATGAACTAGCACCTGCAGCTACTAAGCATTCAGGTTCATATCAGAGTCTGCATGAGAAACCAGTCAAGCCTCAAGATCAAATTTGAGAAGACTTATAGATATGATCTTCTATTTCCCTTTTCTTTAATGTAATTTTCTTTTCACTTTTGATTTAATAACAGGACCACGGATCGGAGCCTCAACGGAACCTCGCTCGATTCTCCAACTCATCATTCCACTATCCCATTCTTCCTCATTGAACTACACCCGACCTAATTCTTTATAACCCAGGATATGTAGGTTGTCCAAAACCAGGATCCGATTGCACTCTTTTCTCTTCTCCTTATTTCTTCCCCTTTTAATAAAGATAAGTTCAAAAATTGCTCACTCATCTTGTCTTTGCCTAAAAAGTCTTCATGTTACCAAGCAAACAGGGACATGCTGTGAGCTCCTAATTTTTTACGATATTTAGATTTAGTCACCTTCTACTATCTAAATATTTTAAGGGCTTAATCTATAGTTTTTAGTTTTGTTACACCTTTTTTTATAGGGTAAAATGTTTTAAAAAAAATAAAAGGTCAATTATTACTATTAATATTATTTTTATTCTTATCTTTATTTTAAAATAATAAACAAAAATCAAAAAATTAAATATTTTTTTAAATTTTGGGTGGGATAAAAAAAAGAAAAACAGAAAGTAAGGAATTACAAAATAAAAGTTAAGGAAGGTGGATTTTTAAAAAAAAAATAAAAGAAAGTGGAAAATTAAAAAAATAAAAGTATAAGAATGTGGAAATTGAAAAAATAAAAAGTAAAAGAAAATGGGAAATAAAAATTAAAAGTAAAGGTAGGCGAAAATTTTTAAAAAAGTAGATTTGTTTTAAAAAGGTAAAAAGAAGTGGAAATTAAAAAAAAGTAAAAGAAAGTGAAAATTTAAATAAAATAAAAGTAAAGAAAGTGATAAATTAAAAAAGAAAAAGTAAAGGAAGGTGGGAATTTGTTTTTTAAAGAAGGAAAATGGGAAATAAAAATTTTTAATTAAAAATAATAAAATAATAATTAATTCCGAATTTTTTTCTATAATAGAAGAGAAAAATGTCAGAAAGAAGAGAAGAAAGAGAGAAAAAAAGGGAGGAGAGAATTGAGAGAATATTTTTTTCTTCTTGTACGCTAAGAGAATTTCTATTCGTGTCATTCTTTTTTCATCTTTCTTTTGAAAAATCCAGTAATTAATCACCCAAAACCAACAAAAATACTTCAAGATATCCCTTTTTACATGACAAACAGCGGAGTCAATAGTCGAGGTCGAGGATTCCGTTGAAGCTCCGTTCACTAGCTTTGATATTCTTCTTCGCTTATGCTTGTTCGGCGTTCGTCTGAGTTATTGTACCTGTTCTTGGAGACTCAATTAATTGGAAATTTTTCATTAAAGATTTATTCTATCCTCCGTTCTTTCTATCTTATTTCATGTGATTTTATTTATTTGCCTTTAAACTTTATAAATAATATTGTAAATTAGTCCTTAAATTCTATATGCTTAATCATGTTTATGAAAATATGGTATTCAAACTTGCTTTAAAGTTGGGAAGATTCAAACCCTAATAAGTTTGGGCTTCAATTATTGGGTTGTAGGGTATTGGTATATGATGGTTTATTTATTCAAATATCTAAAATCATACACTTCTTCCACGAGTAATTCCATAATCATGACCTTAAAATAATCTGAAAGTTTAGGAAGAATGATGAATACCGTTAGAGGGCTCTAGGCCCTTTATCGCGATTATATAAACGTTCGCGTGACACAATTTTGATTTTCAAAATTAAAACCGAAATATACGTTCACACAACTTTGGACAAAACAATCGTAATATAATAAAATGCGATTAATTGTATACACGTACGCGTGACATAATTTTGGCACAATAAACAAAACAGATTCACACACGTGATTCGTTTCAAAGATAATTTCATATTTTAATAATTAAAAGCGGATAGATAAAACATGAAAATCAATAAATCAGAGTTTGTCCAAAATTAATTCAAGCCCAGTTGTAGTCAATAAAGCGACCGTGCTAGAACCACGGGACTCGGGGAATGCCTTATACCTTCTCTCCGGTCAATAGAATTCCTTACCCGGACTTTATTTTTACAGACCAATAATAATAGAGTCAAATCTTCCTTTGCCAACTAGGCCACCCGCCAGTCTTCCCAAGTCCCAACCAAATACTAGAATCCGCTTCGTACCACAAATGAATGACTGAAAGATCTATCACGATATCTGCTCCCAAGACTAGACCGCACATCGCGACGATGATCAAGTATTCATAGCCCTTCGTAATCCATCCGCAGCGTAATAACCGTGGGCGCATAGCTAATATAGAGTGTGCAACCTCACATACGAGTAAATAGAAAGAAATCAAAGATATAGGCGCCAATTTGAAACAAAGTCGCAAGATGAGGAACGAAAGAAGGGAAGTTTCCTAGATGCCCTATAGCCTCTCGAAGATAGGTATGGACGTCATCATACCGATCCACAAGACTCTTCTAGACACTTGCTCATGACTTGTAGAAGCTACGAACCTAGCGCTCTGATACCAACTTGTCACGACCCCAAATCCACTAGTCGTGATGGCACCTAACCCAACTCGTTAGGTAAGCCAACTAACAACCAACACAATCCAAATGAGATTTATAAGAAAATAGTGAAGAATTGTTTGAACTTTTACACAATAACCAAGGACTGGTAGTACAAATCATGAGCTTCTATGACTTAGAATTTACAAAAGCTAGTACGAAATAACTACATCATCTGTTCGAAAACATACATAAACAGATTTGCAAAAATCTAAAAGCTACCAAGGACAAAGTGGAAAGCTATAACTGGAAATGGAGGTACATCTTCAAAT
>NC_031995.1:111243776-111341248 GCF_001879085.1 Nicotiana attenuata | reverse complement strand
ATGTGATCTATTTGATTCTTTTTCAATATTCCCTAATAAAATAACTCCTAAAACACAAAATTTGTGTAAAAATAAAGTATAAACAACTAATCTTAAAAGTAATTTTTTAACTTTCCTAAATAATTTTATTATTTAAAAGTCAAGCTCTACAACAAAAGCTCCCTACAAATTACAAATTCTCTCGACTCTCTCTTTCCTTTGGATTTATGCTTATTTTATTAATTTATATATAATAGTACTATAGTTCTATTTAAAAAAAATATTTATTTATTAGCTAAATATTGCGTAGTTTGATTTAAAAAGGTTTGTCCACATTCATCGACAAAAAAAAAATTGACTTGTTTAAAGTTTGAACACCCTTAGCGAAATTTCTGACTACGCTATTACTTGAATCCGTGACCTATATGTCACACAGAGACAACTTTACCGTTGCTCCAAGTTATGACTATTTCTCAGTTAGTTTGCTAAGACAGACGCAATTGTAGTAGTATATATTAGTAAAAACGAGCCAACTCGTTTTTTAAGACAGCGAAAAGGTTTGGTTTTATCTTAGCCTAAATTGTGTATAAAATTAGCATTTGAATAGTGGCCGGTGAATCACTGATCAAAGAGCAGATTTTAGAGAGATTCTTCATCGATCTAGTTTGATCCCCAAACACACGACTATTTTTTTTTTTTTTTTGATTTTGTATTTATTAGTAGTTTCATCATAAAGTATATATCTCGTGGCAAGTTGAAGAAAACAGTGCTCATCCACATAACTAAATTTATGTTGACCCTTCGCTAGCCATACTATCAAGTATATATATAAAAGGCATAATACAACGTATTGACAACCCTTTTCTTTCTCTTCCCTATCTAACATTGTCTTTCTCAAATAAGACGTTAATCCAAATTTATGTAATGATACACAAGAGGGCACTAAGAGTTCAATCAACAATCAGAGGCGAATCCAGGATTAAATTCTGTGGGTTCAACATTTAAGACTCTTAGCTAGCGTTTGGCCATAGATTCCAAATTTATTTTGAAAAATCTGATTTGGGTGAAGTTTGGTTTGAAGATGAAAATGTGTTTGGACATACGCTTTCAAAACATATTTTCCAACTTTATTTTGGAAAAACATGTATATAATTCCCAAGTTTTGGGATTTTGGCCCAAAATCAGCTCAATAGCTGATTTTGGGATTTGAAATTTGGGATTTGGGATTTGGCCAAAATATGAGCAAAATTTATGGCCAAACATGAGTTTTGAAAATAAATCCCAAATTTATTTTGGGAAAACTTATGGCCAAACGGGACCTTAACATTGAACTCATTATATTTTTAAAGTATGGGTTCATGCCTATTATATGTTACTAACAATTTTAATAAATTTTTATATATAAATTTATGTTCTGCGTTAAAAGTACTGGGTTCAAATGAACCTGATATCATTAATGTTGATACGCCCCGGTCAACAACAGTGTCCAAGGCACTTTAAGTTTCATGATTGGCGCATTATGCTCTCTTATGTTCAATCATTTTCACTTTTGGCAGTCAGTAATCACCTTTTAGTATTTTCTTATGCCCCATGCCTGATTTTTCCATGTGTTTTTCCCTTCTTCCAAGATCATTATACCAGGGAAAAATCTTTGGTTCGCATTGTGGGAAGCATTACTCTTCGAGATTGGGAGCTGGCATCTAAGAATTATTTGTATGGAACAATGACCATTATCAATAATAAGGAGCATTGCATATACTCTATATCTTTGCACATATAGAAGGTGGGATTATAATCATGGAATAACCTTGTTTTGAACCGAACGACCTTATTTAAGGATATTGGAGACTATGAGAAAAGACTTCAAAAATTTAAAAGTTTACCCCACTTTAGGATCAACTTCAGACTCAACGGGTCTGAACTTGGAAAAATTTGATGTTTACCGTGAAAATGGTAATAACAATTAAATTTGATTATGGGCTTCTAAAAGTACGTGATCTATTTTTATGCTAGTTGTTAAGCAGTTGATGCTATGTGAAAGACTTAGAAACGAGATAAGAGCTTAAAAATAAGATGTTAATCAAACCGAATAACTACCAATCGAGGCCTCGAGCTCGCCTATTCGAGGGCCTCGGGGTCGAGTCGGGTGCTCGGCTGGGAGCTATCAGGGATAATCGATGGGCGACTAACAGTTAGAATAAAATCAATGACGGCTTTTTATGGCCAATAATAAGCAATAAATGATGAACAATAAAGAGAACACAATGAATGTAAGCAATCAACGGAGTAATGAACTCAAGAGAAAATGTTAGAGAGCAGAGAGAATGTTCTTGTGTATTTTAGTATGGAGCAACAAATGTCTACAAAATGACAGGGACCCCCTTTATATAGGAGGGGAAATCCCAACGTAGTACAAATGTGTTAATTACAAAGATATGGACTGGTACAACCATTCAATGCCTTGATTCGTTTTCAGACTAGCCCACTAGGCTTTGTCAGCTCTAGTCGCATGCCTTGGGAACTCCACCTTGATTCATCGAGACCGGTGATTCACATCTCGAAGTCGAACTGTCTCAAAATCGACCATCGAGGATTCTCGGAGTCGAACACTGGAATCCTTCGAGATGCCATGATGCTCGTGAAATCTGGCCATCGATTTCTACCGTATACAGATAGTCGCCGCGTTTCTTAGAGTGGAACGATAAGAAACGACTTTGATATCCATCCCTTCGAACTTCCCGTGATGATGTCATGTTGGTGGTGTAAGCCTTTGTGATAACTGAAACGTCCCGTCAGTCCACTTTTCCAGAATTATTCACTGTATTGTCGACCTTTATTCTTCAAAACAATAATATCGTCGTCAGTCCATTTTTCAAAAACGTATTGATTGCTCCTACCGATACGTCTTTCAAAGACATTAATGGTTTACTTGGAGCCTGTCTTCTTTTTGTGGTGTTCCTCGAGGTCGGGTACCACCTCGGGACTTGCAATGATGCTAATGGCGTCTTAGAGCCTAACTTCTTTTTCTGGAGATCCTCCAGGTCGGGTACCACCTCGGGACTTGCAATGATCCTAATGGCTTATTGGATCCTAAATTCTTTTTTGATGGAGGTCCTCGAGGTCGGGTACCACCTCGGGACTTGCACTGATGCAAGTAGCTTCTTGGAGCCTAACTTCTTTTGATGGAGGTCCTCGAGGTCGGGTACTACCTCGGGACTTGGTTGATGCGAGGTTTTCGACCTTGAAGCGTCGCATGGCAATGTCGAGTGTAGGATGCGGCTACGAAATGACCGAGGCGATTCCGCCGGCGTATCTTTTCAAAGCGATAAAAGCTCTAGCCAACATTTTTAATCAACCTTCGAGGTAGGCGAGTGGTCGCCGCTTTTTCCATATATAGGGTTGTCTTCGCCCTTTTGGAGATTCTGCTATTCTGAGTAGTTATCCTCTTTCACAAACTTCTTCCTTCTTGCGCCAAATTTTCTTTAACTCAAAGCTTTCGCCCAAGTCTTCATTTCCCCTTCCTTCATTTTACTATAGCCATGGATGCTATGCCCGAATCTGCTTGGCAAGGAGAAAAGAGCTCCACCTCTGGGCGCTTTGCTTCGGGAGGGAATCTCCCGCCAGAAGAGACTCCCAACGTTCGAGGTTATCGGGATTATGCCTCGACGTTTATTTCTTTAATAGGAGAGGAGCACCTTGAGTCAGTGAGGAAGGACTGTGGATGGGGGGAAAAGGTAGCATTGCAGGTACCTCCCCTAGAGGAGAGCATCATGGACGATGCCGAGGGATTTTTGAACGTATACACGTACCTCTTCATGCTAGGCCCCCCTGATAGGCTCGTGTTTGATTTCTGTCAGAAATACCGGGTCACCATAGCGCAGATTCATCCGTTATTTTGGCGGATAGTATTGATGATGAGGTTCTTTGCGGAGAAGGCAGGTCTTCAATTCATGCTCAGTCATCTTATCAGGCTGTACTGACCTTTTCACCATCGAGGTCTGCGAACCTTACGATGTCGGTCGGTCACGCCTTTCGTTGTTGATGATGAAGAAGACGGAGATCGGGAGTGGATGAGTCGATTCGTCTGAGTACGGACTGTTGATACTATCCTCGTGGAGTTTATGCCATTCCCTGAGGAATGGAATTATACACGTAAGTTGTACACTCATGCCTTCGCAGTTTTTTAATTATGGCAAAAGAGTGTTCCGTAAATGTGCCCTCCTTCCCTCTTCTGCAGCAATTTCATGGATGTCGGGCGAGGTCCCTTATCTGCCAAATTAAGCTCGGGAGTTGGCGGCCCACTCGACCTGCGATGAGCGTAAGTGGCGAGCTTTGTCTAGGGGCGTATGGGGAGCAAAACATCATGGTATGTGCTGTGCGATTTGTTCCTTTCCCTTTTTTCAGTTGGAAAAGCACTTTCTCTTTCTGCGTACTAACCCTGTTATTATAGGCGTCGGGGAGCCTTCTTTGGCGAGGCCGTGCCCCTTTGGAGAGGGAGAAGGGTTGCTAGCTTCTGGGCTAAGGAATGATAACTATAAGCAAGAGATACCTTTGCAGGGCGACGGTGCTCAAAGCAAGGTGAACTTGGACCGGGGTCCCGGAGTGGAAGTATTGACTGAGCCTGCCGCGCCCGTAATTTCTGGCTGTGGAAAGGTAGTTTCTCCTCCGCTATCGTCCTCTTTTCCGTCGGAGGTACTTCGAGGGATACTCGAAACCCGAGATCACATGCACCGAGCGATCGTGTCTCGACCGGGGTCGACTCTTTCGGAGCTGAGGGGGCCAGGCTAGCAGGTGTGCGCTCGACCTTTGAGGAAGCCCAGTGACTTCACTCTGCGGTAAGTTTTGGCATAGGCCTTTCGAGTTTCGCGCCTTCCCTTCTTTACTGAGTTTTCCTTTGCAGGCTTTTGACACGCTTAAGTTCGAGGTGCTTCGCCGTGAGGCCAGGCTGCGGAAAGCTCTAGATGAGGAGAAATCCCTTAAGCTCCTTTACGATGAAAGGGAAGTCGAGCTGGCACGCTTACGGTATGAGGAGAGCCGGAGCTTGAATCATGAGAGCTATTTGAAGGAGCAGGTAGTTTTTGTTCCGAGGGAGTGTGTGTTCCTTCTTTTACCTCCTGATGCTAATGTTTTGTTTCTTTTCAGTTGCAGAAGAAGACGGAGGACCTGGAGCGCCTTCGAAATGAAGCTGGCCGAGCCAAGCGCGAGTATGATGAGTTAAAGGCTCAGGCGGAGGTTCAGGCTTCTGCGGGGAAGGGTGCTCTGACTAAGGCCTCCGCTTTTGAGGTTCAACTTTGCTTAGTTCGTGATAATAGCTCGGTTATTACAAAGCTCGAGTCCGAGCTTTCGAAGATAAATGTCGAGGTTGTGGATGCCCGGGCTGAAGCCGTAATGAGCCGAACCACAGATCACCAGAAAGTGGTGGTCTATTTGAAGGATGTTGTCAATGCTCAAGCTGAACTGAGAAAGGTTCTCGACCGCGAGGGCAGGAGCATGGAATATGCTCGGCGTAAGTCTCGAAGGAAAACCCTCGAGGAGATTCGTGCTAGGGGCTTTGACCTCTCGGAAGAGGTGAAGCGGGCGAGGGCAGACGAACGTGGTGCTAAGGCGCTTCTGTCTGATGCCGATGATAGCGAGGATGAGGCCGACGGGCCATAGTCCCCAAGGGGAACGTAGATTTCACTTTTCGATTATGTATATAGTACTTTCAAAGCACGATTGTAGATGGAGCTTGTGTTTTTTCGCATCTGTGTATAAAACCAAAACCTGTGGTTTTATTCCTCTTGCATTTCTTTTTTCCTTGATTTTAGCCAGACGACCTGGTTTTGAGTTGAGAGGAATCATTAGATTCATAGTATAGCCTTGGGGCTCATTAGGTTGGCCCGTAGATTCTTACGCGCTCGGTCGATGTGACCTTTTAGTATAAGCCGGCGACAACAGCTCTTATGATTTCGCTCTTAGGTAGATTTAGCTAACTGTTTTGGGTTTAGTCTCCGAAACGGGTTTCGACTAGAGCTCATTCGACCCTCAAGTTTTGAATTTAGAGCTGGCCCTTAGGCTCTTACACGCTGGGTCGGTACGACTTTTTATGCGGGCTGGCGATAATGGCTCTTACGCCTTGGGTCGATGCGACCTTTTATGTGAGCTCACGATAATGGCTCTTACGCCTTGGGTCGATGCGACCTTTTATGTGGGCTGGCGACAATGGCTCTTATGCCTTGGGTTGATGCGACCTTTTCTGTGGGCTGGCGACAATGGCTCTTACGCCTTGGGTCGATGCAACCTTTTATGTGGGCTGGCAATAATGGCTCTTACTCCTTGGGTTGATGCGACCTTTTATGTAGGCTTTATTTTTCCCTCGATAAGGATTTTTTGAAAGTGTTTGCCTGACTCTTCGACGGTTTAATAAAAAACCTCGATTGCGAGTCGTTATATGGCGATGATCGAGCACCTCGAGAGGTTTGGCTCGGAGGCTGAGTATCTCGAAGCCGGTGTTTAGGAGCTGACATGGTCGAAGATCTTTTGGCTATGTCGAGGGTAGCCTGTATAATCGGTTCTTTTCGAAGTAGATTCGAAGTAATTGAAGGCCTGTGATTTTGTAGCGACGGTCGGGCGTCCCCGAGTCGCGTTAGTTTGGCTGGTACAGCCTTGTGACCGTAGTCATTTGTGTTTGGCCGGAGCCATTTAGTCCCGAGTGAATTAGTTTCGGCGTTTATATCGAGGGTATGCCTTTTAGGGGTCTTACAAGTTCGATATATAGCCTTAACTTTGAGATCGGGTTTATGCCTTTAGTAAGGTATTACAAGTTATACATGCCTTTGAGGTCTTACAGATATTGCCGGTTGGTACAAGTGTGGTTCATGCCTTGCTTGAGGTCTTACAGATATTGTAACTTGGTACAAGTGTGGTTCATGCCTTGCTTGAGGTCTTACAGATATTGTTGTTGCCCTATACAGGTCTTACGAGATCGAGGCTGCCCATTTAGGGTCTTATGGCCTCGGATTTTTGATAAGTTAATGGAGATGGCAATTGACGGCAGTCCCCGAGTTGTCGAGGGTTCCTTGAATCGGGAGCCATTGCTTGTAAAGTTGGTATTGCCTCATTGAGGGCTTACGATTTTGGAGTTTCCGACCAGGAGGCCGTGCGATTTTTGCGATTTTGACGCCAGTCCCCGAGTGCTCGAGGCGCTTTTGGCTTGGGAGCCATTTTGTGACTTTGATGTTGCCTCGTTGAGGGCTTATGATTTTGGAGCTCCGACTCGGAGGTCATTCAGGCAGTCCCCGAGTATTCGGGACGTTTTTGACAGAGGAGTCGTTTTTGCAAAAATACCGAGTCTCTTTTGAAGCGTGAAATGCTTCGATGGAAAGTATTCTTTGATTACTTGGTACAAGTATACTTGTTTTTGCTGTAGGTGGCCTAGTTATTCTATACGGACACTGTTCGTTCGACCGTTTGGCCCGGTACATCATTTTCCTATCGAGACCCCATTCGGCCTATCTTGGCTTCTCCGAGTAGGTGACCTTCCTGGGGGATGCCCCCCAGTAATCGAGGTTGATTGCAAAAGAAGCCTTGAATACTTTGTTGAGTCTTCCTTAGGTAGCATATGGATGTTGCCTCGTTAAAAACCTTGCCGGTAAAACCCTTTTTGGGATAAAAACTAGGTCGAAGGAAAAGAGCGCAACACATGCTTTTGAAACCTAAGGCCTTCGAATTGGAGAGTGCATTGGTCATTTCGATCGAATACCTGCACTCAGGTTAGCATAGAGTAAAATTGAAAGAAAAGGGAGACGGTCATACCTTAGTGTAGAATCTGTCGGTGATATTTAGAGCCCTGATACGTTTCAGCCGCTTGTGATGAGGATGCAGTAGGGTCTTCTGCTTTGTTTAGTCGGGCATAACCGAACACGTAGTTTGCTATCGCTATTTTACTGTTTGATAATCCTTTGGCTCCTTCGAGGGTGGAGGCACTGGTGTCGGCGTTTACATCGTGTACTACGAACATTTCCCTTACCGCATGTTGTTCCCCGTAGACGATTTTAATCCCCTCTTTTGTCGGTAATTTCATCATTTGATGGAGGGTGGACGGTACCGCTCTCATGCAGTGTATCCATGGCCGTCCGAGCAAGGCATTATACCTCATGTCTCCTTCGGTGACATGGAATTTAGCATTTTGGGTTGTGCCGGCCAGGTTGACTGGGAGGGTGATTTCCCCTTTTGTTGATTCGCTCGCCATGTTGAATCCATTGAGGACTCCTGAGGCGGGCATGATTTGGTTGAGCAACCCGAGCTGCTCTACCACTCTCGACCTGATAATGTTGGCTGAGCTACCTGGATCCACGAGTACACGTTTAATTTGAACTGTATTTACAAGGAAAGAGATTACCCAGTGCATCGTTGTGAGGTTAAGACAAGGTCTCGATGTCCTCGTCATTGAATGTGAGGGCATCTTCGGGTATGTAACCCCGAGTTCGTTTTTCCTGATGATGGATATTTTTGTTCTTCTCATCATGGGCTCCTGTGGGGCATCGATGCCTCCAAGATCATGTGGATGACATGTTGTGGCTCATTCGTTTCGTTCTTCTTAGCCGCCTCTCTTTCCCAGAACTGATTTTTGGCCCGGTCGCCTAGGAATTCTCGGAGGTGACCTTTATTGAGTAGTCTGGCTACTTCTTCTCGGAGCTGGTGGCAATCCTCGGTCCTGTGGCCGTGCGTGTTGTGAAATTCACACACTATGTTATGATTCCTTTGCGAAGGATCTGATTGTACAGGCCTGGGCCACCTGGCGTCTCTAATTTTACTGCTGGCGAACGCGGTGTCTGATACGTCGATGTTGAAGCTGTATTCTGACAAGCGAGGTGCCTCTGTTGGCCCTGTGTGCCTATCAAACCCGGTCTGTTGATGAGTCCCCGAGGATTCTATCCTCGGTCCATCCTTCGGTCATTGTGGGGTATGTTGCGCCTCGGGGCGTTTCTATTGTCTTCGATGTATGGCTGGTACCTCTCTTTGTTTGGTTTTGGCTCCTTTGAAAGAAGCCTGCTTGGGTACACCAAGCCTGAGGGGGCCCCTAGTTGGTCGTCCTCGACCCTGATTTTTGACTGGTATCGGTTGTGAACGTCCGACCAGGTCACGGCGGGATATTCAACCAGAATCTGTTTCAACCGCTTCGAAGCCACCAAAAATGGTAATAACAATTAAATTTGATTATGGGATTCTAAAAATACGTAATCTATTTATATGCCAGTTGTTAAGCAGTTGATGCTATGTGAAAGACTTAGAAACGATATTAGAGCTTGAGAGTAAGGAGATAACCAAACCGAATGATTAATAGTCGGGGCCTCGAGCTTGCTTATTCGAGGGCCTCGTGGTCGAGTTTGAAGCTCGGCTGGGAGCTACCGGGGGTAATCAATGGGCGACTAACAGTTAGAGAAAAATCAATGACGGCTCTTTATGGCCACTAATAAACAATAAATGATGAACAATAAATAGAACAGAATGAATGTAAGCAATAAATGAAGTAATGAACTCAGGGGAATATGTTAGAGAGCAGAGAGAATGTTCTTGTATATTTTAATATGGAGCAACGGATCATTCCAAAATGACAAGGATTCGCCTTTATATATGAGGGGGAACATAGTACAAAATACATTAATTACTAAGATATGGGGCAGGTATAGCCACCTAATGCCCTGATACGAGTCAGGGCTAGACCTCTAGGCTTTGTCAGCCACAGTCGTGCGCCTAGGGAACTTCCTGCTTTTTTATCATAGCTGTCGACTTGCATTGTCTCGCGGTTGAGCATCGATGGCCCTTCGAGGTGAATCTCGACCGTAGTCCCGAGCCTTTGGAGAGCTTTGCTTACGAGGCATTATAACGGCCGAAAATCGGACCTTTTGATTTTACCGCATACAGATAGTCCCTGCGTTTCTTAATAGTGGAACGATAAGAAAAGATTTTGATATTCATCTCTTCGAACTTTCCCGTGATGATGTCATACTTATGACATAAGCCTTCATGATAACTGAGGCATCCCATTGGTCCACTCTTCCAGAGTTACCCACTGCATTGTCGGCTTTTATTCCTCATAGCCATAATATCACCGTCAGTCCATTTTTCAAAAATGTATTGATTGCGCCTGCCGATACGTCTTTCAAGGACATTGATGGCGCCGTCGATTACATTTTTCGGAGAGTATTGATTGTTTTTGTAGGTTATGCTCACCCTTTTCTATAAATGAGAGCTTTCTCGAATCAATTCTTCATTCAAGTGCTCCTTAACAGCCTCTAACCCCTTTCTTCTCTTTATCCCCGTCCATTTTTATTTTCCATGTTTGAGCCCCGCGGCCTTAGGACCACATGACGGCATTCTCATCAATCATGTCACAGCCTTTTCCTAGGGATTTCCCTTACCGAGCGAGGTTACATCGGCTCATTGTTGTTGTTGTTGTTGATGCTGTCGTCGTTGGCTCGAGGTGATGAGACAGGAGGGGCCGACTTCTTCCGACTTAGGAGGATGTTGGACTCTACACCGCTGCTCGGGAGGGCGTTCGGACTATACACCGCTGCTCACCTCCCTACTCCGGCCTGGTGTGGCATTTCATCCCTTTTGCTTTCCAAGGATGAAATGGCACAACCAACCATTTAACTTGCACGGCACAATGTCCCAAGAAGTGGACTTAAGGTAGCCGTGCAAGTAAGGTCGGCGCTCGCCAAGTCTTCTATCGGGCCGTGATCTTCTTGGCCTGGTAGGAGCCTCTGCTCTTTGGCGGGCTATGGCATTTTTTCATCTTTTTCTTATTCTCCCACTTTCCTCTTCTTCATCTTTTCCCTTGGAGACACCACTTTGGAAGACCGAGGCAAGGATCCCTAGGAGATGGCGCTCGAAGATACTACCGTCGAGGGTGCACCCCCGAGAAAACATTACAAAGAAGCTAGAAGAAGGAACACACACTCCCTCGAAACAAAAACTACATGATCCTTCAAATAGCTCTCATAATTCAAGCTCCGGCTCGCCTCATACCTTAAGCGTGCCAGCTCGACTTCCCTTTCATCGCAAAGGAGCCTAAGGGATTTCTCCTCATCCAGAGCTTTCCGCAGCCTGGCCTCACGGCGAAGCAGCTCGAACTTAAGCTTGTCAAAAGCCTGCAAAGGAAAACTCAATAAAGAAGGGAAGGCGCGAAACTCGAAAGTCCTGTGCCAAAACTCATCGTAGAGTAAAGCCGCTGAGCTCCCTCGAAGGTCGAGCGCACACCTGCTAGCCTGGCCCCCTCAGCTCCGAAAGAGTCGACCTCGATCGGGACACGATCGCTCGGTGCATGTGATCCCTGGTTTCGAGTATCCCTCGAAGTAGAGATACTCGAAGTAGCTCCGACGGAAAAAGAGGACGACAGCCGAGGAGAAACCGCCTATCCACAGCCAGAAATTACGGGCGCGACAGGCTCAGTCAATACTTCCACTCCGTGCCCCCGGTCCAGGTTCACCTTGCATTGAGCACCGTCGCCCTACAAAGGTATCTCTTGCTTATTGTTATCATTCTTTAGCCCAGAATCTAGCAACCCTTCTCCCTCTCCAAAGGAGCACGGCCTCGCCTCAGAAGGCTCCCCGGCGCCTAAAATAACAGAGTTAGTTCGCAGAAACAGAAAGTGTTTTTCCAAATGAAAAAAGGGAAGGGAACAAATCGCACAGCACATACCATGATGTTTAGTCGCTTAGGAATCATTGGAGGTGACCTTTATTGAGTAGTCTGGCTACTTCTTCTCGGAGCTGGTGGCAATCCTCGGTCCTGTGACCGTGTGTTTTGTGAAATTCACACACTAAGTTACGATCCCTTTGCGAAGGATCTGATTGTACAGGCCTGGGCCACCTGGCGTCTCTGATTTTACTGATGGCGAACACGATGTCTGATACGTCGACGTTGAAGTTGTATTTTGACAAGCGAGGTGCCTCCGTTGGCCCTGTGTGCCTATCAAGCCCGGCTCAGTTGACGAGTCCCCGAGGATTCTGTCCTCGGTCCATCCTTCGGTCATTGCGGGGTATGTTGCGCCTCAGGGCGTTTCTCATGTCTTCGATGTATGGCTGGTACCTCTCTTTGTTTGGTTTTGGCTCCTTTGCAAGAAGCCTGCTTGGCTACACCGAGACCGAGGGGGCCCCTAGTTGGTCATCCTCGACCCTAATTTTCGATTGGTATCGGTTGTGAACGTCCGACCAGGTCACGGCGGGATATTCAACCAGATTCTATTTCAACTGCTTCAAAGCCACCGAGTTTCGCTCATTCAGACCTTGAGTGAAGGCCTGCACTGCCCAGTCGTCGGAGACTAGTGGTAGTTCCATTCGTTCCATTTGAAAGCGAGATACGAACTCTCGCAACATCTCATTCTCCCTCTGCTTAATTTTGAAGACGTCGAATTTCCTTGTTGCTACTTTGATGGCACCAACATGTGCCTTAACGAAAGAATCCGCCAGCATAGCAAACGAATCTATCGAGTTTTGGTCCAGGTTGTGATACCACATCATTTCCCCTTTAGAAAGCGTTTCCCCGAACTTCTTCAGCAGGACGAACTCGATCTCATCGCCCCTCAGGCCGTTGTCTTTCAGCGCACATGTGTAAGCAGTAACATGTTCATTGGGGTCCGAGGTTCCGTTGTACTTCAGGAGGTCTGGCATTCTGAACTTCTTCGGAATGGGTTTCGGAGCCGCTTCCTATGGGAACGGCTTTTGCACGAACTTCTTTGAATCCACGCCTTTCAGGATCGGGGGTGCTCCCGGAATCTGGTCGACCCTGAAATTGTAGGTCTCGACCTTTTTATCGTTGGCCCCTATCTTCTTCTCACCCGATTAGATCCTCCTCATGAGGTCATTGAGCATCTTTACGATGGCGGGGTCGGCTGCCGGCCCTTTGTTGCTTGATCTCTCTGGTACCTGCTCGGCTGGGGGAGCCATCGCCGGTGCTGCCATGCTAGGAGTTTTTTGGTGACTTTATAGCTGAGCAATAGCCAGCTGTTGTGCTTGCAACATTTCAAAAATAACGTGAAGGATAACCTCTCGTTCTTCCCTAGCTGGGGTTTTCCGAGCTTCTTGGTGTATGCTCCTGTTGGTGTGGGAGCTTATATCGACGTGTCGGGCATCACGTGAGACCGCGTCCATGGGAATTGGCTCTGGCACGTTCTCAGGGTTTCGTGGTGGTACACCAGCACCTGGAACATCCACACCATTTTCTTCGTGGTTCTTAAGATTGTTGTTTACTGAATCAGACATTTTGACCTGAAATCAAAGATCTTAGGCAAGAAAAAGTGTGAAAGATAACTTGCGTTGTGTAGTGAAACTAGCAAGAAAATAATCACTATTATTTGTAGCCCCACGATGGGCGCCAAACTGTTTACCGTAATAATTAAATTTGATTATGGGATTCTAAAAGTACGTGATCTATTTTTATGCTAGTTGTTAAGCAGTTGATGCTATGTGAAAGACTTAGAAACGAGATAAAAGCTTAAAAACAAGATGTTAATCAAACCGAATAACTGCCAATCGAGGCCTCGAGCTCGCCTATTCGAGGGCCTCAGGGTCGAGTCGGGTGCTCGGCTGGGAGCTATCAGGGATAATCGATGGGCGACTAACAATTAGAATAAAATCAATGACAGCTTTTTATGGCCAATAATAAGCAATAAATGATGAACAATAAAGAGAACACAATGAATGTAAGCAATAAATGGAGTAGTGAACTCAAAAGAATATGTTAGAGAGAATGTTCTTGTGTATTTTAATATGGAGCAACAGATGTCTACAAAATGACAGGGACCTCCTTTATATAGGAGGGGAAATCCCAACGTAGTACAAATATGTTAATTACAAAGATATGGACTGGTACAGCCATTCAATGCCTTGATTTGTTTTCAGACTAGTCCATTAGGCTTTGTCAGCTCTAGTTGTGTACCTTGGGAACTCCACCTTGATTCTCCGATACCGGTGATTCACATCTCGAAGTCTAACTGTCTCGAAATCGACCATCCAGGATTCTCGGAGTCGAACACTGGAAGCCCTCGAGATGCCGTGATACTCGTGAAATCGGGCCATCGATTTCTACCGTATACATTTGATGTTGTAGTTGTAAACTTAAGACATAAAAACAGGCCTGAAGTAAGCTTAACTTTAGACAACATGTCTAAACTTTCAAATATTATTTATGTATGACGTTTTAGCTTGACAGAAGCAAACTTTAGACTGAAGTTTGACTTGTTTCACTCATGGTACCTTTATTCGTTTTGGTAGAAGAAGAGGAGAAGAAGGAGGAGGGAAAAAATATGCACTTAGGACTATTTTAGTCTGAAGTACAACTAGTTTTTACATGCACTTAAGACTAATTGAGTATGAGGTGCAAATTATCCAAAAATAGAAGCTTGTTCTTTGAATTTCTATAATCCAATACACGATTTTATGTCCAAATCTACTCCAAATAAGCTCAAATTTGAAACACAACTTTAAAATATCATAAAGAGCAAACTCTACTAATCAATTTGTCAATGCAACAATAAATCTAACAAACCCAATTTGCAGCTAAGAGGAAGAAGTAGAAGAAGCCCTAAGCAGTAGCAAAGAGGAGCGTCACAACAACTCATAACGTAAAACACCATAAATTACCTTAAAACTTGCTCACAAACACCATATAAATCTATTGTCATCTTTATTTTCACAAAACCTAAGAAGAAGAGTAGGAGGGGAAAAAGTCTGAAGTTATCTATACTTTGGGTAGTAGTTAAACTTTTTAAAAAAATGGATATAAGTTAAATTGGGACGACCAAATATAACTTCCTGAATATTTACCATACAAACATAGAAAAGACCTAACACCATTGGCATGTTAAAGTCTTCTAGAAATCCTTGTCCAGATGTCAAAAGGGTTCGTTGTCGCACCCGTTTCAAACCGCTCATTTGGTTTCGACAAGGTAACTCGTTTTGGAGTTGAGTTTTGGAATCAGACACCTACAAAATTAAACTAGAGGCATGTTAGGGCACCTAAGAGTTTCTAATTGATTTTAAATGTATGAATCTAGAATATGCCTGGACATGGCTCTTAATAGGAAGGTGTGGAGGTCAAGCATTAGGGTTGTAGGTTAAAGGGTAGTCGAGCGGTTTTCCTCTTTGTCCCGGTTTCCCTCTTTGTATCGACGAGTAAGATAGTTTTTTGTCTACCACTGCTAGCGATTTATGTTGTGTTTTACACCTTTGCATAATATTTGTGTTACTGCTTTTCCATTTATTTGTCGTGTTGCTGATTATTTTTTGGGTTTTGTTGTCACAGATCTTTTGTATCTGAGCTGAGGGTCTCCTGGAAACAGCCTCTCTAGCCCCTCTAGGGTAGGGGTAAGGTCTGCATACACTCTACACTCCCCAGATCCCGCTGGTGGAATTTTACTGGGTTGTTGTTGTTATTGTTGATGCTAGAACATGCCTGCTAACTAGAAATTCCGAATATGTGGTCAAATTAACCTAAAAGGAAGATGCTAAGCTTTTTCTAAGTTCCACTAACATGTGGTTCCTGGCTGATTTCTAATAATTGGGTTCAAATCACGCAATTTAACCAAAAGGGAACAATCTAAATAAATGCAATTGGGTCATGTCACGTAAATAAGTCAATTTAACTATAAGAGGACAGGTTCTAAAATAGTCATAATTCCGGGTCAAATATGCAATTCCAGCCAGCAAATTGTCTAGTTTCCTCAAAGGGCCAAATTCTCAATGCTATCTCAATTTCAAGTCATTTCTGCAAACTAGGCCACTTCAACTAAACAAAGGGCCATATTGTGAAATTGCGATCAAATCACGTCTAGAATTGCAATTCTATCACCAGATGTACAATCAAGCTACCGAGACGTATAATAGACTGGTGTGGGAGAGCCAAGGTGGCTATTGTAGGTTATAATAATCAATAGACATGTAAATTCGTAAATATCTACAACGTGATGACGCTTATTTCGTTCTCCGTTGAACATGACACTCCCCTATTGAGGCTAAGTCTTATTTAGTCTTCATTGTCATCGTCATCATCGTCATCGTCACCTAGTTTACCAAGCTGATGCCCGATCATAATCCTTATATGAGATTTTCTGGGCGTGAGATCTGTTGCAAACCGCATGCCTGCAGAAAAAAAAAATCATCTTGTACTGGTTAGAAACAAGGTGAGTGCTCCTTTGGAATAAAAAATATCCTGCTACTACATCCTTGTGGAGAATGTAGATCAAGTTTTTTGATCTATAACTTGACTATCAGAAGATAATCAATGAGACCTAGCATCATTTTTCTCTTAGTACCCGCCAAAACATTAGTCAAGAGAATAGAAGAAAAGCAGGACACTTACAATGTCGCTCCATAATGGCAGTTAAGTTGGTCTGCAAGCACTCAAACAGACACCATGTTAGAAATTCAGGAACGCAAAATTTGGAATGTAAATTACCACTCTTGATATATGAAAACTCGAATATGTAGTGGCGTAATAGTGTAGCAAAAAGGATTATAGAGAAGAATACATGTCCAGATGACCATAGGACAATCGCATGATGAGATCCCCAGAAGATAAAAAGAAACAGAGAAAGCACTACAACATTCAGAGTCACAATGGGAACATGCAACCTAATTAGAGTTCAATGCTCACTGTGAGGATGTCAACTTCTCTTAGAATTTCATCGATTGCACCACATAGTTCGTCGTCACTTGGACTCGATTTATCTTCAGATTCATTCTCCTCGTCACTTTCACTTTGATCTGACATCTGTTCAGCAGATCTCTCAGGAACACCGTTAGCTGTTTCCTCTTCAGGTTCCTCCTCATCGGCATCTTTTTCCTGCTCAGATTCATCTTCTAACTCATTTACATTATTCTTCTTCTCAGCCTTTTCTGATGCTGTTTCGGTCTACTTTCGGCTCTGTAAATAAACCAGAGACATGACATGAAAAGGTCACAGAACTCAAAGAAAATACTGGCGTGAATGCACAAAACTCTCCCCTTTTCTCTCATTTTTCATCTATTTCTTTTTCCATTTGGAAAGATGTAACATGAAACAGCTCAAATTAAAAAGCCCTACGGTAATAAACATAACAAATGTTGTTAAAGCATTAGCAGCAATCCAGACAGCATAATTTAGCTCATTGTACAGTACTTCACTTCTTTTACACACAAAGATAAAAGATCCTCACTCTCTCCAAAAGCAGATTAGAACACCATATCTTCCAAAGCCAACTCAAACAGCAAAAAACCTTTGCCAACAATTTTGTCAGCTTGACAGCTTCTATGCTGTTAACTCATATGGTGATTTTTTATTAACCCTCTGAGACCTTAGGATGTGGATGTGGAAATTCAAGTTGAGAACAGGTAAACGTAAAACCAAGGAGCTTTGAATGAAATTTAATAAATTTATTGTTAATCAAATTTCTCCATGAAATTTCATATAGGCCATAGAGAATACAAGTTAGCAGTTGCAAGCCAAAATCATCTCTTAGTTTGTATTTCAGTATTAAAACATAGTTAAACGTTGATAAGACAGAAACATACCTTGGCTGAACCTTTTGAACTAACAGATGCTGATGAGGGATTTTCTATGCTCTCTCTTCTGCGCTTCTTTCCTTTACTTGACTAATCATTTGACCATAGATGCATCAGTACACTATAAATAAAGAGAACAATCACAAATGCTTTTATCACATTCAGAGATCAACCTGTTCCTTCTCAGAAAGAAACTCAACCATGAGGAGCTTCCAAAAAGTCCATCAACTTTGGCACTATGACCTCCTGATGCATATGAACTCTTAATTAGTTAAGATACTTGGAAGGAAGATTATATACAAGATGCCAAATCTCCACGTAGTATGAAGTGCCAAGTTGAGGATTAAAACAATGCCTTCACTCTTACGACCATTTCTCTTTTTGATATGTAATTCCCTCATAAGATAAATTACAGCTGACTGATTTAAGAAACAACTACTTGAGTCAAATAAAAAAGGTCTAACATGCAGCAAAAGATATGAACTCGCCTTCCTTGCAGTATAGTGGTGAACAGGTATATTTAGTTCAAGGCAGAATGTAAACAGCTTCTGTTCGGAATACTTATCAAGCTTTTCTTTTATTTCCATCTTTTTTCCTGCAACTTACGGTGATATAACATCAAGCATTTCTAAAACCTCAATCATAAGATAATCAATGAGATACATTTACAACCAGTATGACCAAGCAAAGAGAAGGTTAATGTTCAAAGTTTCCCAGACAACCATTGCAGGTATAAAACAGCAAGATATTGGATAGTCATTTACTCATCTATGCATCCTTTTGCAACATGAGATGTCCATTACCTCCTTTTTAATGAGCAGTCAACTAAGAAGAGTAAGAGTACATGCAGGTAATTGGATGATTCTAGAAGAACAAGTGAGAGAGAGAGGAGCTCAAAGTTGAGCAATTTTCATATATCTGCGAAGAAGAATGTACAGATCTGTCTTGATTGAAGAAGCTAACCTCTATATATACTGATAACTAACTAACCGACTAATTGAGATTAAGTTACAAGATACTATTTGTACACTTTAACCCCTAAACTAATGTATTATCTATGTTGGTTCAATACTCCCCCTCAAGCTAGAGGGGAGAAAAAGATTCTTCACTCCTAGCTTGCCAAGTAGATGATCATGTTGAGTTCTACCCGGCCCTTTTGTTAAAATGTCTGCAACCTGCTCCTTAATGTTGACATGCACAGTTTTGATAGATCCAGCTTTCACCTTTTCCCTAATAAAATGACAATCGATGTCTATGTGCTTTGTACGCTCATGGAATATAGGATTGGCTGCAATTTGTATTGCTGCCTTACTATCACACATCAAGGTGACTGGCTTCTTAATCTCAAAGCCCAGTTCACTGAACAAGCCTGTCAGCCATACTATCTCTGCCGCTGCTAAAGCCATGCTTCGAAATTCTGCTTCTGCTGAGCTTCTTGCAACAATTTCGTGTTTCTTCGAAATCCAAGAAATCAAGGCATCACCATAGAATACTAGATAGCCCGTAACAAACCTTCTTGTGTGCAAGCATGCACCCCAACTTGCATCACAATATGCTAATAGTTGTCCATCTCCTTCTGCTGGTAATAACAGACCTTGGCCTGGAGCTGTTTTAATATACCTCACCACTCTGGTGGCAGCATCTAGATGTGATTGTTTAGGAGCATGCATGAATTGACTAAGTGTTTGTACAGCATAAGAGATATCTGGTCGAGTCATTGTCAGGTACAGCAGTCTGCCAACAAGCCTTTGATACACACTTGCATCTCTTAAAACAGGATCATTATCAGCAGTAGGTGTTGTTGCTTTGTCAAACTCCACAGTAGTTAACTTCTGATTTACTTCTAGAGAAGTACTAGCTAGTTTTGATCCTGCTAGTCCAAGTTCAGCTATCAACTCTAAAGCATATTTTCTTTGGCTCATATATATGCCTTTAGAGGATCGTGCAAATTCAATTCCAAGGAAGAACTTCAGCTCCCCCAGGTCTTTCATTTTGAAGAATTTCTGTAAATGTGCTCTAGTTTTGTCAATAAACTTAACATCACTACTAGTGACTAACAAGTCATCTACATAGATGAGAACTAGCACTTGACTACAACCTTCTCTTTTACTGAAAAGAGAGTAATCATAGTGACTTTGTGTGAACCCCATTTTATGCAAGGCATCTGTGAGCTTAAGATTCCATTGCCTAGAAGCCTGTTTGAGTCCATATAAGGAATTGTGAAATCTGCAAACAGAAGATGAATACTCCCCTTGCCTTGCAGTGGTATGAGAAAAGCCAAGAGGAATAGTACTTCTTCTAAGAGATCACCCTAAAGGAAGGCATTATGAACATCCATTTGGTAGATAAGTCAACCATGATGAGCAGCTAGGGCAATAATGGTCCTGACTGTCACCATTTTTGCTACAGGTGAAAAAGTATCTGTATAATCCAGCCCCTCTTGTTGTGTGTACCCCTTAGCCACAAGTCAGGCCTTATATCTTTCAACCTCTCCATTAGCTTTATGTTTGATCTTGAACACCCATTTACATCCAATGGGTTTCTTTCCAGAAGGTAAAGGAACTATGCTCCAAGTGTCATTGTCTTCCAAGGCTTGAAGTTCTTGATGCATTGCTGACACCCATTTAGGATCCTTAGCTGCTTCTGAGAATGAACTAGGTTCAATTTCTGCTGAATAAGCTGCAAGACATTGACTGTAGGCAGGCTTCAATGCTTGATAAGTAATAGAATTAGCAATAGGATAATTGCAAGGCTTGCTATTTCCAGCATTTTGGCCAACCACATAGTCATTCATCCATATAGGAGGCCTAGAAGACCGAGTGGATTTTCTGATCCCAGCAGTTGTTAAGTCACCAGCAACAGATGAAGGAAGAACCTCAGGAAGTGGAACTGCAGTAGTGTGATGGGCAGGACTGCTTGGAAAATCATCTGGAAATGGGAGATCATCAGGACTTGTAGAACTTCCTTGAAGATCTTCAGTGAGTGGAATATGTGGTGGAGTGATAGCAAGAGAATCATCTTGGTATGCTAAATCAGATGATGAAGTGTCTTGTGAATCAGATGATGAAGTGTCTTGTGATGTGATGGAATGCTGAGGTAGAGGCAACACAAAATCATCAGAGTTAGAATCATAGGGTGGAGTTATAATAGGAAGTTGTTGATCCTTCATGGGGCTGTTCATGTGTTGGAGAAAAGGAAACACATCTTCCTTGAAGACAACATCCCTACTCACAAAAGGGCAGTTATTGTGCAAGTCATAGAGTTTGTAACCCTTTTGCACCAATGAGTACCCTAAAAATATAGCTGGTACTGCTCTGTGTGAGAATTTGTGTTGTTTTTTAAGATTTGCGGCATAGGCCAGGCAACCAAACACCCTGAGATGATCTAGGGTGACATTCTTGTGAAATACCAGCTCAAAAGGTGATTTACCAGACAAAATTCTGGAAGGAACTCTGTTGATCAAGTAACTGTTAAGCACACTCACCCCAGAATTTCAAAGGCAATCCAGCTTGGAACCTCAAGGCTCGTGCAGTATCCAAAATGTACCTATGTCTTCGTTCAACAACTCCATTTAGTTGAGGAGTGTAAGGGCAGGAGCTTTGATGCACTATCCCTTCAGACTGCAATAGGGCTGTCAACTGCTTGTTAAAAAACTCTCCTCTGTTCTTAGTGTTTTAGGGGTAGTGGAGAAGTTATTTCTTAGTAGTGAAATAAAGTGTCTCAAAACCACAACTGATTCATCTTTTGTGTTCATGAGGCAGATCCATGTATACCTACTGAAATCATCAACATGAGTCAGGAAATATCTCTTACCATCAAAAGTTGGAACCTTAAAGGGTCCCCATACATCTGCATGTATAAGGTCACCAAAGACATCACATCTACTGTTGCTAATAGGAAAAAGTAATCTTGTTTGCTTTGCTAAAGGACATACTGGACAGTGCTCATTACAATCAACAAATGTCTTGTTGTGAAAAGCTGGTAATCTCTTCAAAGTATCTAAAGGAATGTGACCTAACCTTTTATGCCACAAAGAGCCACTTATTCTATTTATTACTAAAGCAGAAGTAATAACACCAATTGGCAACTTAAGATCTGAATTTTGCTCGAGATCCAACACATAGAGTCCTTCCTCCAGCTTACCAATCCCCTTCACCTTCCCATTGCAAATGACCTGAAAGACACACCAAGCAGGAAAGAAGGCAATGAAGCATCCAATGTCCCTTGTATGTTGTGAAACAGACAGTAAATTGTACCTAAACTATGGCACATACAGGACATTTTTAATTGGTAAACCATTGAGAATACTAGAGGATCCTAGGTGCGTAATCCTACTAGTTTCACCAGTTGGCAGCTGCACTTTCCTGCCTTCTCCTTTAGGTATCTCCATAAAATCAGTAAAGAAATCCAAACTAGATACCATATGGTTAGTGGCACCTGAGTCTATGATCCATCTATCCTTCTTAGCTTTGCTTAGGAGTGATAATGGTATACCTGTGACCTTGGCATGAGCTGCTGTTTCAACAGGTGTTGTATTCTGGTTCAGCAGCTAAAGTAGTTGTTTATACTGCTCCTCTGTGAAGAAGTTCCCCGTAGTTGCTATCCTAGAACTTCCTTGGTCTGTTGGTCCTTTTGAATAATCAATCTGTGCATTGTGTGCTGCTGCCATGTTTCTTCCAAAGGTTTTCTTCTTTGGCTTGTAGTCAGGTGGATAACCTACCAACTTGTAACAAACATCTTTAGTGTGTCCTTTTAATTTGCAATAATCACAGAATACCTGAGCTTTCTGCTTGTAGCCACCAGGAAAACCTTGTACTGAGTTGTGTGCCATAGTTGTTGCTCCTATCTCCAAGCCACTAATATTTACTGTCTTTGCTCATTGACTCTCATCCTGAACTACCATCCCATAGGCCTCATTGATAGTAGGTGTAGGAATCATAAGCATGATTTGGCCTTTTGCTTGGGCAAATGACTCGTTCAGTCCACTCAGAAATTGCACCAAACGCTGTTGTTGAATGTGCTCTAGAAGCACCTTCGACTCTGGACATGGACATGATGGAGTAGGGGCCATAGCATCATACTCATCCCACAGATCCTTGAGCTTAGAGTAATATGTTGATACAGGTGATAATCCTTGCTTTAAGGCACCAATTTCCTGAAGTAAATTGTAGATCCGCGATATGTTCCTGTTATCAAATCTCTCCTTCAAATCCTTCCACACATTATGTGCAGAGGATCCATAAACCACACTGCTATATGACTCTTTTGTTACTGCATTCATAATCCACGACAAAACAAAGGCATTGCACCTCTCCCATTGATCATGAAGATTTGTCCCAAAATTCTCCTTGCGACAAGTACCGTCAATAAATCCGATTTTCTTCTTCGTAAAAAGTCCAATTCTCATGGATCGACACCACAAATTGTAATTTTCAGTGCCTAATAGTTTGAATTCAATCAGATGTTCACCTGGCGAATCCGAAGGTCGCAAATACGGAGAATGATTGTGACTTAGCAGTGTGTCATCACTCGTTGCTTCTTCAATCACCATTATACTCCGAGTTGAGAAAAATAACAAACCCTAGCTCTGAAATTGAGTGTGTCAATGGATAAGAGAACTGAATCGAAGATCGAAACCAGTCGCCGGAGCTCAATCGGAAAGCTCTAATACCATAATGAGCAGTCAACTAAGAAGAGTAAGAGTACATGCAGGTAATTGGATGATTTTAGAAGAACAAGTGAGAGAGAGAGAGATGAGCTCAAAGTGGAGCAGTTTTCATATATCTGCGAAGAAGAATGCACAGATCTGTCTTGATTGAAGAAGCTAACCTCTATATATACTGATAACTAACTAACCGACTAATTGAGATTAAGTTACAAGATTCTATTTGTACACTTTAACCCCTAAACTAATGTATTATCTATGTTGGTTCAATACTCCCCCTCAAGCTAGAGGAGAGAAAAAGATTCTTCACTCCTAGCTTGCCAAGTAGATGGTCATGTTGAGTTCTGCCCAGCCCTTTTGTTAAAATGTCTGCAACCTGCTCCTTAGTGTTGACATGCACAGTTTTGATAGATCCAGCTTTCACCTTTTCCCTAATAAAATGACAATCGATATCTATGTGCTTTGTACGCTCATGGAATATAGGATTGGTTGCAATTTGTATTGCTGCCTTACTATCACACATCAAGGTGACTGGCTTCTCAATCTTAAAGCCCAGTTCACTGAACAAGCCTGAGAAATCCCGAGTATAACAAAATGGTAGAGAAATCACCAAAGCTTTGAATTCAATGCAGACAAGCATACTATCTGGTAAATATTTCTCACAGATAATAAAACTTTAACTGCTTGCTGGCAATGAAGAAAAGTACCATATATTGCCATCTCAAAGGAAGAATGACATGGCACTTGTGTGGAAAATATGCCTCTTTAGAAACTTGTGACCCAAAAAAAAAAAAGGAATAAACCATTTCTTTTCATAAAGAAATACAAACTTTTCATGGAATGGCGCTGCAAATGATTTCATATTTTTATTTACATCATTTTAATTCTCCACATTGTTTTGACTAGCGAATGAAGAAAGGTAGACTAACAAGATGGCCAAAATAAATGCTTTAAAACCCACATATTTGTTCTCGAGTAAAATGACATAAGCAATTTCTTCAAGATAAAAGAAATGATTGCAACTTCTCCACACTTCACTATAATTTTACCTAGATAAAGGGATTGCTGATAGAAAATAGTAGAGAACCAACAGACAACTCATCCCAACTGATAAATGTTGTGTTGTCACCAACTATTTTCAAAAGATCTCTACAACTCATGCCAACTGATCAAACTTGGGTGGTCACCAGCTATTTTCAAAAGATTTCCACAACTCAAAATTTCCTTTCCTACCTTCAACTACTACCCCATCTATTTGACTCTCGTATTTATTGATTTAACCACCTCAACATTTGTAAAATCTGTTATGACATGCAAACAATGGATGCAAGAGCGTTTTATATTAAGCTGTCCTTTTAAATCTTGAAGACATACCTTTATCCACCTATTGTTCCACTTAGTAATACTTGCTATAGTCCTCCAGACTTCCATTTTCTCACGTTCTTGCTTAGCAACTTCCACAGGCAAGGAAGGGCGCCAAAGTCAGCAATGCGCTGAGTTATGAAGATGCATGGTTGACATTAGTAAAAAAATAAGGCAATATCCATGTCTGACGCAGTTACATTTTAGAAGAAGATCGAAACAAAACACAAAAACAAAAAATATGGTGTAGTCTTTGCGCAGTGCGCTCATTCTCAACAATTTAGCACATTGAAGGAAGGATGATGTTATAGTAGCTTAACAGGATAGCGAAGGAGACAATTAGTCCTAAGACACTGGTAAATTTACAAGGGTGAGTCAAACTCTCTTTCCATTTTCACACTTAAGATATGCAAGATGTGTATAAGGGGCACAATCCATCAACAAGAAAGTTGCAGCAAAAAGAAAGCTACTTGAAAGAAAACTCTTCAAGTATCAACTGAATTCTCTTTTTATTTTATTTTTCCAAGAAAAGGCAAGTACCAACTGTATTCTCATTTCAATCAATATCACATAACTTCAAGCTCATAGTCGACCTGTACACATACCCATATAGACACATAGTCGACTTGTACCTGTACATATACACATAAAATAACATAGACCTGTACACATAAACATAACATAGGCAAAATAACACAAAATAACATAGGCCTTTTCTCCCCCTTTTTGCCATCAGCAAAGAGTGATTATAAACATAGATAGCAGAAAAGGTAAAGAGATTATCCAGCGGCTGGTGAAACAGCCCATAGTAGCAAAAAATAGAATTATCCAAGGGCTTAAACCACAGCCCACAATACCACCAAAACAAGTTGTCAAAAAAAAACATAATTTTGAAAAACATCCACACTAGCGACGCGGGAAATAGGTAAGGGTGTTGCAGATGGCCTCCTTTAACTGTTCGAAGCTAGTATTTGCAGCGACGCTCATACCATCCAGCCTGTCGTGAACCTCCGTGAAGGCTTTGACAGCATTCTCCCTTACTCTAAGAACAGGAACTCTGATTTTTGACACGTCAGACCCTGTTTCCTTTGAAATAGCATGAATGTTACCCACAGTGGACTGAGTGGCGGAAAGAAGATTCTTGATGTCAGAGAGTTTGGATTCAATAGAGCTAAGCTTCTCATTAAGCTCAGAACTGACAAGAGTAGGAGGAGGAAGAGCTGATGAAGGTTTAGTTTCCATAGGGTCCTGCTTTGCTTCACTCTCACTTTTCTTAACCCAGGAGCCCTTGATACTCACATAGCCCATACTAGCAAAAGCTCTAGAATTATAGGACTTGAAGACAGTAATGAAGGGATAGTTGGATAGAGAAATTTGATGGGCTTCCAGAATATGAGTGATCCATTCCATAGGATAAACTAGTGGAATCTTCAGCACGTTCTACCATAAAATTGATGACCCAGGAGGAAAGCTTGAGTTTGAGTTTGGTGATGAGGCAGTGGACAAAGAATGTATCCCTTTGAGAGAAGGATGAAAAGGAACCAGTACGGGGAAGCAGAGTGGTTGCCACAATATGGGCTAGAACCCGAGTTTCAAAACTTACATCACTGGGGCCCAATTGGTTTGGAAGAATTTCAGATGGACAAATCAGCAATGCACTGTTTGTCTTGATCAAAAGAAATTTCAAAATTCTCAGGCCACACATTTTTAAAGAGAGTAGGGAAACCAGAGCAATGACATTGGAAAAGAGAGTCAAACAAGGCACAATCAAGAACAATGCACTTACCTAGCACTAGAGATTCTAGCCTATCTGGTTTACTGGAGCAAAGATTTGCATGAAACATTTTGACCAGGGGTTCATATACCTTAGGCGAAGGAATAGAGAGGAATTTTTCCCACCCTTGATAAACAAAGAGCTCTTTAACCTTACAGTTGAGGGCTTCCATATCATCAAGATCCACGATCCTTCCATGGGCGATGGGCTTGTTCTTAAGAGTAATGAAAAGATCCCTATTTGGGGTATCTCAGAAATTTAGGTCAGACTCGAGTGAGGCAGAGAAATCAACTTTTGATTTCTTTGGGGTAGATGAAATGGGAGGATCTTCCATGGGTCGTTTGCCTAAGGCTTTTTCTCCTAGAAGTTGGGAGAGTTCAAAGAAATCATCCTGAGATGAGGCGGAGCCTTCAGAGTGATCAGACCCTAGGTCTACTTGCTCAGGAGGTGCAGAAGGGGGTTTTGCCTTAGAGCGGGTACTTTTTCTGGTGGAGGCAGAGGGATTCTTGGAATGTTTCGCAATTGTAGAAGAGGAGATTTGCTCGAGGTTTTGGAGAGAAGATGGAGATAAGAGTGACTAAGAGGGTTTTCTAACTTAAGAAGAGGTTTTTGACGGTTGAGTACAGAAAAGGAAAAGTTGTCAGTTGAGAAGACGTAATGATTGACTTTCCATCTGCGAACTGATGTGAACGAAGTGAAAAGAGAAAACAAAAAACGGAGGCGTAATTAATGCGTGGGAAAAGGACAATTATAGCACTTAAAAGTAATTGAGCACATAGGTCCTAAGAGTTATTAGACAAGCAAATAATACCAAGTAATTTTCTCAAAGTACAAAATCTTTCTTCTAACAAAGGCTTAGTAAAAATATCGGCTAATTGAGCAGAGGTGCCTGATCGCAGCGGACTCAACCTTAGGAAGAGTGGGCGCTAATACTTTTACCCAATAGTGGTATCGTGGTCAATTTCCACAGGGAGCTAGAAAGGGAGTTGGATATTTGCTTAGTCTAGAAATGCGTGTTTGCTTCTAATTGATCTTCTATCATTTTTGGGTTTTTATGATTATCAACTACAATTTAACAACTACTAATTATAATTAAATTATGCTACGATATTAATTCTAGGTTGTATGCAAGATAGAGAAAGACACTAGGGTCGTGGCATTTACCTAGGTGGTCAACTAACGGGTAGAGATTCCTAATACAAGAATGATGATTATGGGGCTTATGCTATAACCGTTGCATGATTGCACTCACTCTCACACCTCTCAGTAGAAAGAGTGATTTTGCCCAATTGACTCTCTCGAGACCAATTGGGTAGGCCAACAAGCCCAAGCAACTTAGGGTTCAAGTTGGGTAATTACTCTCTCGAGGTTTAACCCGTTAATTGGGACTACCATTCTCATGGGTCCATCCCAATTCCTTGTTGGGTTAATTTTGGAGTCATAGACACTCTTTCTCAAGAAGAGACAAGACCCACTAAGATAGACTTCGTGTTTGCAACCACCAAATCCTAGTTAAATCATAAAATTAACCCAAATAGCAAATACCCAGCATCATTCATGCATTAAACAATCACACCCATTAATTACGCACACTAGGTTGAGCCACAACCCTAGCTAATGGGTTTAGCTAGACATAATAGCAACAGAAATTGAAGAAGTAGTAGATAAAATCAACATATTAATTAACTAGGATGTTAATCTACAAGAATCCACGATAAAACAAGATGAAAATGCCCAAAATAGGCTAAAACTTGAGTCTCACGAGTGTTGTTGCTATCTGATATCTAATTCTTAACCTAGAAATAATAAAATATTCTATTTATACTAGGCTAGAAAAACTGGATAAAAATACCCCTGCGGGTCTGGCGCGGACCGCGCAGAAATGCAGCGCGACCGCGTAGGGGTCTTGGACTTCGATCACTCACTTCTGAAGCTAGGGACGCGGACCGCGCAAGAAGGTAGCGCGGCCGCGCAGGCTGATGGGCGCGGACCGCGCAACAATGAAGCGCGACCGTGTGGACACAAGCGCTGACCGCGTAGAAAGGAGCGCGGACGCGCATGGTTACCCTTGAAATGTATACTCTCTGAATCTCCTAGCACGGCCGCGCAACAAATCAGTGCGGTCCGCGCTAGGTCCTCTTGTCCCTACTTCAATGATTTTTGACACTTGAGCAGGTTTCACTCCGTTTCGAGCCGATTTTTGACTTTTGTCATTGGGTCGCTCAAACCTGCAACCAAGCGCACTTTGTAAGCATTCTGGGTCTATTTTATGACAATTCATACATAAAGCATAGGCAAGTATGGGCATAAAACGTGTAAAATCACAGTTATCAACTCCCCCAAACTTAAACCTATGCTTGTCCTCAAGCAAATAAAAGAAGACCCACCCCTCAAATGGAAACATCCAAGTAATTCCAGCTTATCCTAAGGAAACCTCATCACGTATCAATTGGGACTAACAATTGCCCTCAATACGAATGCATCATTAACACATTTTTAAACTTTTAAGAACTATGGATCAAATGTGACACAAGAGCATCAAGGGTTGACTCATTTCATCAAGGAGCTTTTCTCAAATACCTTGGTCATTGTGGAACCCAAATTCACACATCCTCAACTCTCCCTAAGCGAACCTCACCTTTTAGAGTAATGACACACAACCCGAGGTTGATGGATTTTTCACTCATTTCTCTCACAAAGAAGGTCATAAGTCCAGCTTTAGGTACCACATACTTGCCCCTTATGTAAGTATCCACTAATGTAAGCTTCCCTCAACTCAAGATCATATAGGGCTTTTGAGGAGTCATTGTGAAGGCTTTTGGGTAAAGGTAGGACATGTTTTTGTTCATTTAGGTTCAATCTTCCCTTCAACACTTCTTTTGGTTCATTTTGGCATACTTTTTGACTCATTTGAGTATTTCACTTCTTTCAAGGGGTTAGAGAGACACATTGTCACTCTTTCTTTTGCAATTCAAACCTTTCTCCTTTTTCTACTTTTACACAACCTTTTTTTTTAACTTTGTTTTCTTTGAATCCCTTTTTTCGGTTCTTATTCACTTTTGTATTTCTTTTTGTCTTTTTCTCTTTTTCATTGCCTCCCTTTTCTTTTGCTTTTGTGCCTCTTTACCACATTGATGCCTTTCTTGTCTCTCCCCCCCAAACTTGGATATTTGCCATTACTCAAGGGAAGATTTGGGTGCCAAGAGAGGGTCTCATTGAGAACGGGTATAGGCTTGTAGCTTTGGTTCATGAAAGAAAAGAGTTTAAGGCTCAAAAGGGTTGAACTAGGAGTCATTTCATTGGTAGGTCATGGAATTTGTTCAAATTTGGAAGTTCGGATCAAAGAGGGCCTATATTCACTTCTCAAGTCAAGTTTCACCTATGATTTCGCCTCAACAAACATTCAGGGCAAGTTCTAGACCATCGGCTTGGAGCTTAGACTCACAATTCGAATTCTCATCACACACACTCAAGGATTGCTAAAGACATCGAGTTGAGAGCCCACAACGACCTTAGTTCCAATTCAAGCGCACAATGGCCCCACACGACCATATGATGATTGTTTGGTCAACACAAGAGTCTCAAGGCCACAATTTTCACCATCCTAAACACAACATTATGTCTTTGACCATGGGATCAAAGGCAAATGTGTTAGGCCCAAGTGAAGCTTGCCTGAGGTCCTCTTAACTACGAAATATTGAAAATCAAAAGAAGAAAAATCAAAAACGGACTCAAACCCTTAAGAAGGTTGTCACGCCATCTATCATTGGGAAGATCCACCCGGTTCGCACAACACACTACCCTTGGAAAGAACCGTGGCATTAAGAAAACCAAGGGCTTATTGAAAACATCAAAACTAAAACAAAAGGCTGCGAGACTCACTACTAGGCTAAAATCGAAAAATTTGAACGAAAATAGAAAAAAAACAAATGAATATGTACAATGGGGAGTAGAATATACAACGGGATGAATATATACATAAGAGTGTAAAAGTAGCCAAAGTAAAAGGTTATATACAGGCCAACTATTTAAAAATCCAAAACAATCCAAAACATAGACTAGAAATGATAAATATATATAGTCATCCAGTGTATCAGAATCAAAATGGTAGGGCGCACCCCCACGAATAAGAGCTGGCATTGTCCCCAATGCCAACTACCAAAATAAGCATAAAAACAGAGAAAAAGGATATAGAAAGGCCCCTCAAGCCTGGTCCACATGCGTGGGGTCTCCTATCGTCCCCGGATCCTCTGTAGTAGCTGGGACCTCAGACTGGTCTCCGTCCTGCTGCTGCTCTGCTGCTGGGACATGAGCCGGATCAAGGACAGGCTGAACCACCGGTGGAACACTGGATGTACCATCCTGAACCTGGGCCACCTCTATCACAACTCCCTCAGTGCTAGGGAGTTTCCTCTTCTTCCTCGACCTGGGGGTCTCCTCCTGCTGTGGCTGAACTGCTGCTGGATCTACAGCTGGGTCCCCGAAGAGTAAGTCAAGTGGCATCTGATCCGCCAAGAGCTTATCCACATCCTCCCTCAACTTTGTCACTGACTCCTTGGAAGCCTTTTGCTTCCTCAACTTCCTGTGCTCCCTAGCCAGTTTACCCAATGCGGTGCTGTGTGCCCCAACTGCCTTAGCCAAGACATCCTGTGTCTCCATCATCTTTTCCTGGTTGGCCAGGATCTTCTTCAGTGTCTCCTCAATGGAAGGAGGGATCTCAATTGTGGCAGGGGCTGACTGTGCCTGAACTACAGTGGCCAAGTTTGACAACTTTGATGTCGCAGCTGACATCTAGTTGTTCAAACTGGCTAGAGACTGAGCAAGCTGGTGGGCAGTGAACCGGTGAGTCTTCGATGAAGGGACATCCGGGTCCGCTGCAGTAGATGGACCAGCAATAGTAGAAGGACCCGGAGGCAATGTCTCACCGGTAGCAGGGATGGTGGAAGGCTTAGTGGACTGCTCAATAACCGCTGGCTCCTCAGACTGGCCAGGTGTGGTGGAAGTGGATGCCTGAGGCTTTTTGGACCTCTTTGGGTTGTCGGGACCCAACTGACTGTACCATGAGTAGGGGGCCACCGGATCTACCTTGACATCAAACCTCTTCTTCTTCACCTTCAATTCTCTAAAGTACAGGGAAAGAGTGTTCGAGAAGGGGTAGTTTGTGTTGGTCTCCTGCCTGACCGTAGAAATCACCCTTGACATGATGTTGCCCACACTCAGAGGAAAACCAGCCATAATAGATGCCACTAACACCGCACGGGGAATAGGAACTGTGTGATCATGAGTGGAGGGATCAAGCCTACTACACACGAAGGTCAACCAACCCTTTGCTTCAAAACTGAATGTGTTTCTCAGAATCTTCTCCCCTGCTTTCAACCAAACTGGGACAGTGCCCGGGGCTGCCAAGTGCTGGGCCAACCAAGGACAAACCTCTTCTTTCATTGCCAGCTTTTCTAAGTATTGGGTTTCGTCCTCTTCGTTGAACCCCAAAAACTCATTCAGAGACTTCCCATCAAACATCACCACTTTGTCCCTCACTTGTGTCGCCTTTGAGTCCTTCCCTACATGATGAACATTGCAGTAAAATTCTTTCACCATATGTTCATTTGTGACTATGCAACGTTCCTTGAAGAAACCCCAACCCTCTCTAGTACGGAATTGTGCTTGCACATGTGGGTTTAGAGGAAGAAGATCAGATTCAATAAATTGCCTCTCCGGAATCAATTTTCTTTTGGGCCACCACTCTCGAAATCTGTGCAAGGCTATTTCACTTACAAATCTATCAGCCCATGCTTCCGATTTTCTTGTTCTATCAACACCACCAACTTGGGGCTCACCCCCCTCACCATATCCTCCATTCTCCCCAGATAGTGAAGCTGTGGGGGAGGTGGAGTATTGTTCTGCACTTTTAACTTTGGACTCATCAGACGAGTCCGAAACTACATTCATCGGTCTTTTGAGGTTTTTATCAGCTGGTCCTTTGGAGGTAGGTGAAGTTGAAGGAGAGTCATGCAATTGGAGCGGGAGAGACATGTGAGTGGGAGCACATTCAGAAGTAATACTCCGGGATAGTGCATACTCACTCCTCGAAGAGTGGAAGGCAGCTCTATCAGCTTCCCGTATTATCTTACGGGTCTTTTTTATATTCTCCCGAGCCTGGGGAGTGAGTTTAACAACCCGCTTTCCTTTTCCCCCTCAGGAGGAACCACCCCTCCCGGGTTGTTGTTCTTTTCCTCCTCGTTTCTTAACCATGATCTACAAAGAAAAGTCTAACATTGTTAGTTGAAGCATATACAGTGAATTGGATGCTACAGTTGAATGCATGGTTTAGAAACAGGGTTGCAGAATAGAAGGGGCGCGGACCGTGCAAAAGTGCCACGCGGTCGCGCTGGGGTAGCGCGGACCGCGTAGCACTGGAGCGCAGACCGCGCTTAAGATGTTCCAGTGAAACCCCTCTCTGAATCTTACCAACGCGGTCCGCACTGATTTGGACCGCGGACCGCGCAGAAGATACTCAGCACACAACAAAGAGGAAGTGCGGACCGCGCAGAAAGGACGTGCGGCCGCGTAGGGTAGACAATTAACTGAGTATGGGGATTTTCATTTAAGTCCAATTTTTTGTTCAAATTATGGGTCCTAATTGTCCCTACTCAGTTACTAATCAAGAATTCATGCCCATTGTTTCACATAAACATACAAAATCTACCCTAACAGGTAAAACTAAGAGAGAAAGAAGAAAATAAGAAGTTATACTAATAGGAAGCAAATAATAAAAAAGATCAAAAATTAAACTATGAATGAGATTAGTGAGGAATGTTACCAGGGGTTGTGAAAGTTTTAACTACTTGAAGCAAGTTCTTTTGATGCACAGTGAAAATTGAGAGCTTAGGTAGAAAATTGGCGAAAAGGTTAAAATGAAGCCTAGGGTCTCTGTTTATAGAAAACACTGTGGGACCCATTACTTACCCACCAGCGCGGCCGCGCAGAAATGGCCGCGGACCGCGCTGGATTTCCAGCATCCTTAATTGCCTGAACAGCCCACGCGGACCGCGCTGTTTTGTCACGCGGCCGCGTGGGAAACTTCAGAGAGCATGTAATTTTGGCTTCTCCTGCGCGGACCGCACAAAAATGTCACGCGGACCGCGCAGCTGGCTTCAGAGACTCAGCTCCCATTTCACCAGCCTACGCGGACCGCACTGTTTTGGTGTGCGGCCGCGTAGGCAAACTTCAGAGACCTTAAAATTTTTGCTACTTTTGTCCTGCACTGGTCCAACATCAACCCTGCAACATCTCACAAACCATGAGTTGAAAAATCCTAATCTACAACGGAAAAATAAAAAGAAGGAAAAAGACATGAGTTGCCTCCCAAGAAGCGCCTGATTTAACATCGCGGCACGACGTATTTTACCATAATATCACTTCAAATGAAGGAGTGCCACCACGTGGCTGTCATCAATCTTCCCCAAGTAATGCTTCACACGATGCCCATTGACTCGGAAAACTTCACCATTTTTGTTCTTGAGATCAATAGCACTAAATGGGGTCACCCCAACAACTTCAAATGGACCACTCCACCTAGACTTGAGCTTTCCCGGGAATAACCTCAACCGGGAGTTGAAAAGAAGAACCATGTCACCCACCTTGAATTCTACCCTGAGCATACTTGTCATGGAGGTACTTCATCTTGTCCTTGTACAAAGACGAGCTGGAGTAGGCATGAAATCTGAACTCATCAAGCTCATTCAATTGCTCCACTCGGAGATTATCTGCAACATCCCATTCCAAGTTCAACTTCCTCAATGCCCACATAGCCTTGTGCTCAAGTTCCACCGGAAGATGGCAAGCTTTACCAAACACCAACCGATACAGGGACATACCAATTGGAGTCTTGTAAGCCGTCCGATAAGCCCAAAGAGCATCATCCAATTTCTTCGACCAATCGGTCCTATTAGCATTCACTGTTTTGGACAAAATACTCTTTATCTCCCGATTTGAGACTTCCACTTGTCCACTAGCTTGTGGATGATAGGGGGTGGTCACTTTGTGATTAACCCCATACTTAGCAAGCAATGATTCGAAAGCCTTGTTACAAAAATGGGACCCCCCATCACTAATAATGGCCCGAGGAGTACCAAATCTCGTAAAGATACTCTTTTTCAAAAATGCTACAACACTTCGGGCTTCATTGTTGGGTAGAGCCACAGCTTCCACCCATTTTGAAACATAGTCAACCGCCACGAGAATGCAAGTATTAACAAAGGATCTCACGAACGGACCCATGAAATCGATGCCCCACACATCAAAAATATCCACCTCGAGAATTGTATTGAGGGGCATCTCATCCTTCTTGGAAATACCACCGGCTCTTTGACATGCATCGCATCTCTTCACCAATTCACTAGCATCCTTGAACAGCGTCAGCCAATAGAATTCACAACTTAAAACTTTTGAGGCCGTCCTCACCCCCCCGTGATGGCCACCATAGGGAGAAGAGTGACAAGCCTCCAATATGCTCACTTGTTCACTTTCTGGTACACATCTTCTCATCACTCCATCCGTGCAAATTCTAAACAAATACGGATCATACCAATAGAAATCCAAGCTATCCCGCTTGAGTTTCTTCCTTTGGTTGGAAGAGAGCTCACACGGGACGTTACCAGTCACAATGAAGTTGGCAATGTCCGCGAACCATGGCATTTCACACATAGAAACGGAAAGAAGCTACTCGTCAGGGAACCTATCATTAATCTCAATACCATCACTTGGTCTCCCCTCTTCCTCTAATCGGGACAAATGGTCCGCAACTTGATTCTCGCTTCCCTTTCTATCCACAATCTCTAAATCAAATTCCTGAAGGAGTAGCACCCACCTCATCAATCTTGCTTTCGAATCCTTCTTAGTCATCAAATACCGGAGGGCTGCATGGTCCGTGTGTATGATCACCTTTGCTCCCATAAGGTAAGGTCGAAATTTCTCCATCGCGAACACAATGGCCAATAGCTCTTTTTCCGTCACTGTGTAGTTTCTTTGGGCCTCATTCATCGTCTTGCTAGCATAATACACAGGATGGAACATTTTGTTGATCCTTTGGCCTAGCACCGCACCAACCGCTACATCACTCGCATCGCACATAAGTTCAAAAGGCAAATCCCAATTAGGTGCGGTGATGATAGGAGTTGTTGTCAACTTGTGTTTCAATAGCTCAAAAGACTCCATGCACTTCTCATCAAAGATAAACTTGACATCCTTCTCTAACAATTTGCAAAGCGGGTTCACAATTTTTGAAAAATCTTTAATGAATCGCCGGTAGAACCCGGCATGACCAAGAAAACTCCTCACCCCTTTGACAGAAGTAGGGGGAGGGAGCCTTGAGATAACCTCTATTTTTGCCTTATCAACTTCAATTCCTTGCCTTGAGATTTTGTGACCCAATACAATTCCCTCTTGCACCATAAAGTGACATTTCTCCCAGTTGAGCACAAGGTTGGTTTCTTCACATCTTGCCAAAAACCCTATCCAAGTTCACCAAACATTCCTCAAATGAATCTCCCACCACGCTGAAGTCGTCCATGAATACCTCCAAGATATCCTCCACCATATCGGTGAAAATTGCCATCATACATCTTTGGAAGGTCGCTGGGGCATTACATAGTCCGAATGGCATTCTCGAGAAAGCGAACGTGCCATAAGGACATGTAAAGGTTGTCTTCTCCTGATCTTCCGGGGCAATGAGAATTTGATTATACCCCATCTAGAAAACAATAAAAGGCCCGGCCCGCAAGACGATCGAGCATTTGGTCCAAGAATGGTGGTGGGAAATGATCTTTTCTTGTCACCTTATTCAGCTTTCTATAGTCCATACACACTCTCCAACCCGTAACTGTCCGAGTAGGAATCAACTCATTGTTGGCATTGGTCACTACCGTTATTCCACCCTTCTTTGGCACACATTGGACCGGAGAGGTCCATGAACTATCCGAGATCGGGTAAACCACACCGGCGTCAAGCCACTTGATAACCTCTTTCTTTACTACTTCTTGCATCACCTCGTTGAGTCTCCTTTGATGTTCAAGAGATGGCCGTGCATCCTCCTCCAAGATGATCTTATGCATGCAAAATGCGGGGCTTATTCCCCTGATGTCCGCCAAAGTCCATCCTATTGCCCTTTTTCGCTTTTGAAGCACCTCCACAGTCGCCTCAACCTGCAAGTTAGTAAGGCAAGAAGAAAGAATAACTGGAAGAATAGAATTAGAGCCCAAGAATTCATACATGAGGTGTGGAGGAAGTGGTTTCAACTCCAACACCGGTGGCTCCTCAATTGATGGCTTGGTTGGCGGAGTTTTGTGATTCTCAAGATACAAAGATAGCTTCCTAGACTCATATGAATATGAACCCATTCCATGCAATGCATTCACGCACTCCACTCTACCAGCATCATCATTAACATCCATGTTAAGAAGCACGACTTCAAGAGGATCTTCAACATTAATCAAGGCACTTTTGTCATCCACTATCACCGCCGTGACAATATCCACAAATGAACACACCTCCGTGCTATTGGGTTGTCTCATTGATTTGCACACATGAAATACCACCTTCTCATCACCCACACGGAATGTTAACTCCCTTGCTTCCACATCAACCAATGCCTTCCTCGTAGCTAGGAAAGGTCTTCCAAGAATAATAGGCACTTCGAAATCCACTTCACAATCCAATATGACAAAGTCGGCCAGCAATATAAATTTGTCCACCCGGACAAGCACATCGTCGATTATACCTAAAGGCCTCTTCATCGACTAGTCCGCCATTTGAAGTCTCATTGAGGTTGGCCTAGGTTGCCCAATTCCCAAAGTCTTGAAGACTGAGTACAACATTAGATTAATGCTAGCCCCTAAGTCACATAGGGCCTTAGCAAAATCCGCACTCCCGATAGTGCAAGGAATAGTGAAAGCTCCAGGGTCTTTCGGGGCCATAGAATGCACAATCGCACTAACTTGGTGCGTCATCTTTATTGTCTCACACTCCATAGAACGCTTCTTGGTGACTAAATCCTTCATAAATTTTGCGTACCCAAGCATTTGTTCAAGTGCCTCCACTAAAGGAACATTGATTGTGAGGCTCTTCATCATGTCTATTAATTTCTTGAACTGATTGTCATTCTTTTACTTTGCTAACCGCTGAGGATATGGTGGAGGTGGTCTAGGCGAAGGTGCCCTAGCCTTGGGCACCGCCGGCTCGGGTATATCAATAATGTGTTCCCTAGACGGGTTCACGGCATCTTGAGTCTCTACCCCGGCCTTATCATCAATATCAATCCGCACATCATTTGTCACTATTGGTTCAACCACATTGTCAACATTCAAAGGTACATCATCATCATGCAACTCAACTTCATCATTCACAACCTGATTCTCAACCGAGGCATGCACATCACCACCTCTTCCACTCCTAGTTGTAACCGCCATCACATGATTGTTACCCCCCTTCGGGTTCACTACCGTGTCACTTGGTAGCGCACCTTTAGGTCGGGTATTTAAAGCTTGAGAAATTTGTCCTATTTGCACCTCTAGGTTCCGGATAGATGTATTATGTGAAGCCAATTGTGCGTCAGAATCTTGGTTCTTTTTCATCATCTGCTCGAACATCATCTCTATCCGTCCCATATCACTTCCGGAAGAACTAGGCCCTTGTGACTGAAAGGGGGGTGGATTGTTTGGTTGTTGGAACATGGGGGGCCTTTGAAAGCCTTGCCCCCTACCACCATTATTCCACCCTCCTTGATTGATATTGTTGTTTCTCCAATTGTTGTTGTTCCCATTCCAATAGCCTTGGTTATTACCTTGATTACCCCAATTGTTGTTCTGATTGTTATTGTTCCAATTGTTACCACCTTGTTGTTGATTATTGTTATTTCAATTGCCGCCTCCATGTTGATTTCCCCAATTGCCTTGGGGGCGCCATTGTTGATTCCCTTGATTTCCTCTATTTCCTTGGTAGTTATTGACATATTGGCATTCCTCACTTTGATCATCATAACACTCGTTCGAATAACCACCACCATCATTGTTGTTGTCAAACTGCTCAACATTACCTTGAGGTTGTTGTTGCCCTCTTTGCCTCCTTTTTAGCATAGAAACATTCTCCATTGCATTGACGTGGCGCGGATTTTGTACTTGTTGCAATTGCGCCTTCGCCAACTGATTCATTGTTGTTGTAAGTTCGGCAATAGCTTGGCTATGGTCATTCAACTCCTTGTGCAAATGGATGGCCGTGGGGTCACCTTGGGGTACATTCGCTCGGATTTGCCATGCCGAAGAGGTGTCGGCCATTTCATCAAGTATGTCACATGCCTCTTGGTAAGAAAGTTTCATAATGTTCCCACCGGCCAATTGGTTCACAATGCACTGATTTGTGGTGTTGATGCCCCTATAGAAAGTCTACTGGATCATCGTCTCAGTCATGTCGTTGTTAGGGCACTCCTTCACCATTGTTCTATATCGCTCCTAGATCTCGTGCAATGGTTCCGTTGGCGTTTGCTTGAAAGCTAGAATCTCGTCCCGAAGAGCCGCCATATGACTTGGAGAAAAGAACTTGGCAATAAATTTGTCCGCCAATTCATCCCATGTGGTGATAGAATGATTTGGTAACCTTTCTAACCAGTCCAACGCTTTGCCCTGAAGAGAAAACGGGAAAAGCCTCAATCGCAACGCATCCTCTGACACGTTTGTTTGTTTGTTGCCCCAGCAAGTATCTACGAACCCCTTCAAGTGCTTGTATGCATTTTGGTCGGAGGCGCCCGTAAAATATCCCCTTTTCTCGAGCAAGGTCAACATGACATTTGTGATTTGAAAGTTCCCCCCCCCCTCCCGGATTCGAGGAGGAACGATGGCACTCGCGTACCCTTGATTAGGAAGAACTCTTAGGACTGCTCTTGGCAGTGGCGGAGGAGGGTCTGGAATAGGATTGTTGTCATTTGCGTTGGCCGGAAGGCCTCTACGTGCAACTTAAGGTGGTATAACCTCTTTGGGCTCAAGATCCTCTACCTCCTCCCCCACGTTCACGTTGCCAAGAGGGTCGTTTGCATTGAGAGCCATAGTACCTGAATGATTGACACAAATAGAATTAGTAAACAAGAAGGAAAGAGAAGCAAAACATAAAAAACTAACTAAACCGATAGTCAACACCGTAAGCTCCCCGACAACGGCGCCAAAAAGTTGATCGCAGCCCTCTCAACACTACACAATGGCAGGAAGAGTGGGTAGCAATGACTAATACCCGAATAGTGGATCGGGGTCGAATTTCCACAGGGAGCTTGGAATGGAGTTGTATTGCCTGTTTAGTTTAGAATTGCGTTTGTACTTCTAATTGCACTCCTAACATTTTCGGGGGTTTTTATATTTAAAACTACTATTGCAATCTAAGGATTAAAGCTAAATTATGCTAAGAAAATATTGCTAAGTTGTGCTTAATATAGGAAAAAGGCACTAGGGTTGTGACACTACCTAGGTGGCTAGCTAACGGGTAGAAGCTACTAAGGGGAGATTGATAAATCTGGGTTTAGTGTTATAGCCGTTACACAATTGCACCCATTCTCACACCTCTCGGTAGAGAGAACGATTCTGCCCAATTGACTCTCTCGAGACCAATTAGGTAGGCCAATTAGACCGGGCAACTAGGGCTCAAGTAGGGTAGTTACTCTTTCGAGGTTTAACCCGTTAATTGGGACTACCATTCTCATGGGTCCATCCCAATTCCTTGTTGGGTCAACTTTTAGGGTCATATGACTCTCTTTCTCAAGAAGAGTTAGACCCACTAAGCTTGAATTCATGTTTGCAACCACAAATTCTAGATTGAAACACAAAATCAACCCAAATAACAAATATCCAATCTCAATCTCACCCTAGGATGCAACACCCATTAACTACCCACACTAGGGTTGAGCCACAATCCTAGCTAATGGGTTTAACTAGACATAATTAAAGAAGAAACAGTAGAAATAGATGATGAAATGAACATAATAATTGATTACTACTTAAAATCTATGATATTCATGAGTAAAATTGCCAAAATAGGCCACAGAATACTTCTCACGAGCGCAGCTCTTGTTCAACAGCTAAAAACATGACCTAAAAATGTCAAAAAGATCTATTTATACCGAGCTAGAAAATCTGGACAAAAATGCCCCTGCGGGGTAGGCGCGGACCACGCAAAAAGGGAGCTCGACCGCGTTGGCTCTTGGACTCTTGAACTCTGTTCTCTGAAGTTGGGACCGCGCAGAAATGGAGCGCGGCCGCGTTTCAGGACGGGCGTGGACCGCATATAAATGGAGCGCGGCCGCGTGGCAATACTTTGGCAAAAACACCATCTCTCTGAATCTCATCTACACGGACCGCGTAAAAAGGAGCGCAGACCGCGCAGATTGCCCTTGAATGAACCAGTCTCTGAATCTCCTAGCGCGGCCGCGTGGCAAAACAGTGCGGTCCGCGCTAGGTCTTCTTGTTCCCCACTTCAATTGGTCTTTGACACTTGGCAGGTTTCACTCCGTTTTGAGCCGATCTTTGACATTTTTCATCTTGTCGCTCAAACCTGCAATCAAGCGCAACTTGTAAGGATTTTGGGATTATTTTGTGGCAATTCATAACAAAAGCAATAGCAAGTAGGGGTATAATCATGTTAAAATCCTAACTTATCATGGAGCATAATAGGAGGACTCGCCTCAATATTCAGAACCGAATCGAATTCAGGAAAAATATCCTTTTATAACAAATCGAGATCGTACCTGTAACGACACCGTCTAGTATAGTGGCCTCAGTCATACCATAGAAAATATATCAACGGGATGGGCCTCCCCCTCTGGGGCGCCCTCTACTCGCCTGTCCTCCACCTCTAACTGACTGTGCTCGTGGGGTAGTAATTGCATTTGGGCCCCTAGCCTGAGTGTTCTGATGAAATCCACCTCTCCCAAGTCTGGGACAATCTCTCATTATGTGCCTAGTATCACCACACTCATAGCAACCCCTTTGCGGTCGCGGCTGCTCGTACTGAGTCTGTGCCGGATAAATGGAATAACCACTGTAAGAACCTCGTGTTGGCAGTGCACTATAAGAACTTGTTGGGGCACCCCGAGTAATCTGATGTGCAGACTGAGCTGACCGACTGCTCGAGCCTCCTCCATTATAGGTCATAGCTGAAGAGTAAAATCCACTGAACCCCTCCAGTGCTTCGAGACCTTTTGGTCTCCTTATACTCCTTTTCCTCACTTAGTACGCCCTCGATTCTCCTCACAATCTCCACTACTTGCTGAAATGGAGTATTGGCGTGCAACTCACGAGCCATGCATATTTTAATATCATAATTGAGTCCCTCAATGAATATGCTGACCCGCTCTTTGATGGTAGGAACCAAAGTAGGTGCACGACGAGCTAACTCACTGAATCTGATGGCATATTCTGACACTGTCATGGTGCCCTGACGTAACCGTTCAAACTCTGTGTGCCACGTATCTCGGAGAGTCTCAGGAACAAACTCTTTCAAAAACATTTCTAAAAATTGAGCCCAAGTTGGTGGTATTGCATCGGCTGGTCTACCTTATTCATAGACTTGCCACCACTGATACGCTGCTCCTGACAGTTGAAATGTAGTAAAGGTGACTCCGCTCACTTCAACAATACCCATGATGCGGAGAATACGGTGACACTTTTCTAGAAATCCCTGAGCGTCCTCTGTAGCTGTGCCACTAAAAGTAGGTGGGTCATAACTCTTAAACCTCTCAAGTCTCTTTTGTTCTTCTTCTGATGCTCCTGGCCTGACCTCAGGCTGAACCGGAATGATAGGCTGTACCGGTACTATACCCGGAACTTGACCAATGTGAACCTGCTGCTCTAGAGTACGGGTTGTAGGAGTCTGAGCTACTCCTCCTATCTGTGAAATATTTGGTGAAATAGAGATCAGTCCCGCCTGAGTTAATGTACCAAACATGTTTAGGAACTGTGCTAAAGTCTCCTGAAGTCCGGGGGTAACCACAGGTGTTTCTGGTACATGTACCCCAACTGGAGCTACTGTCGGCTCCTCAACTGCTGCTCTGACAGGTGTTCTAGTTGTGCCACGTGCCCTTCCTCGGCCTCTACCTCGACCCCGACTTCTCGCGGCCCTAGCATTATGCGTGGGTGTTTGCTTTGTTGACCTGGTAGCACGTGTCCTCACCATCTGTGAGAGAATAGAGATATAAAGGCTCAAATTACACAATCAACAAATTCGCACGAAAGGAATAAAAGAAGTAGAAATTTCCTAACAGTTCTATTGCCTCTCGAAGATAAGTACAGACGTCTCCGTACCGATCCGCAAGACACTACTAAACTCGTTCGTGACTCGTAGAACCTATGAACCTAAAGCTCTGATACCAACTTGTCACGACCCAAAATCCCACCATAAGTGCCGTGATGGCACTTAGCCTCTAAGACTAAGTAAGCCGATTATAATAACAATCCAAGCCATTTTTTTTCTTAAAAGGATACCAACAGCGGAAATAAAGATACAACCTCCCAGAATGATAGTACTGAGTCATGAACTCTAACTGAATACATGAAATGATTTGGAGGAAATTAAATATACAATACTGCTCAAATAATAATTGACAGTACGATAAAAGGGAAAGACTCCAAAGGACTGCAACGACCAAGCACCTCTACCTTGAATCCTTGCGATCACACACTAACTTTGTCCCAGTCCTATATCTCCAATACCCGGATCTGTACATAATTTTTTTTACAGAAGTGTAGTATGAGTGCACCACAGCGGTACCCAGTAAGTATCAAGACTAACCTCGATGGAGTAGTGACGAGGTATAGTCAAGACACTCACTAGTCTAATAACCTGTTCAATATAGCGTACAAAAATAATAGGAAACAAATAACAATGATGGCAACAATAATCAACCAGTGATATAAACAGCAGGGCAACAAGAACACCATATATATTGCTCAGCAAATAATGAATACAAGTACGATCAATTAATCAAATTCTTCAAATAGTAATCTGTCGCCTATAAATCTTCTCAATAGTAATCTTTAGGAATTAATATTTTTCGATAATATATTTCGAATATACTTCCTTGAAATAAATATCTTTCGATTATAATTCTTTCAAATAAACATCTCTCGAATATAATTCTTTCAAATAAAAGTCACCATGTGACACCTCATTTCATAAACATACCATACGGGTCTCAGCCCACTTTCATATTTCCATGGTACCTCGTGCCCTCCACATCACAACTGCACGGATAATTCACATGCCAATATCATTTTAATTATATAACCACGGCACCTCGTCCCATATTTCATATTATCACTGCACGGGCAGTTCATGTGCCAATAATAAATTCATCATATATCCCCGGCACCTCGTGCCCACATCATGATCCGCCCGACAATATTCACAAGCTCATAATTTCAACATATATCTAACTATTATCATATTTACTGAATTTATAAAATAAATTGCACAATATGTAAAAGAACTCACAAGAAATTCACAACACAACATAAATATTACCAGCACAATATCCCCTCATCGTCACATAACGATTACCAACACAATATCCCATATCATCACCTATCACCCCTGACAATAGCCACCCTTATCTCTCCTATAGCCACCCTTATCGCTCCGCTCAGACAATATCCCAACACATATAACCACAATGAAATGCCACCCTTATACCCATGTAATATTAATAATGGAATGCCACCCTTATGTCCTCATAAAAATAACTTAATTTACACAAAAATTTATACGGAATATTATCACAACAACACAACACAACAATTCATATCATAAGTTGCCCATAGACCACGACCAATTCCAAAGATACAACAAAATAAATTAATTTTACCACAAAAAGCCCAAGGCTCCACACAACGTATATAAAACCTCAAAACAACAACAAGGATGGAAAATATTTCATCATAGGACAACACCTTCATTAATTCATATTTTCGATAATTACATTAATGCCTCTTCTTAACTTATTTAATTAATTATTTACAAATAGAAAATCCATAATAAAATTATTTTCAGGGAATATCAAATCAACAAACACATGGAATCCACATAAATATCCAAACGGCAATCATACCAAATTATTATATAAATACAAAATCGACAAACAAAGAATAAAGCATGACAATCAAGGATTTACTAAGTGTTAACCATTTTCAATTAAATATATACGGGCGTTTACGAATTTTAACTGATATAATTTGCACATGTAAACCAAGTACGTACTTGTCACCTCGCGTACATGGTTTCCAATCACATAATTTCCACATAAGACTCAATGCCTAAGGGAAAATTCCTCCACACAAGGTTATGCAAGATACTTACCTTTTTGAAGTTAGGGCGATATTCCAAAATCGTCTCCTTGATTGAATCGACCTCCGGATAGCTCAAATCTATCCAAATTAATTGTATAACTTCATTAAAATTTATTGGAAACAATTCCGGATAATAAAACATCGATTTAAAATTTTATTCTAAAAAGTCAATCAAAAGTCAACGCGGGACCCACCTCTCGGAACCCGACATAATTTTTACGAAATCTGAATACCCATTCCGATACGAGTTTAACCAAAGCAACTTTATCAAATTCCGATAACAATTCGACCTCCAAATCTTAAATTTTCGCTTTTGGAAGATTTTGCAAAAAGAAAAAAAAACTTGATTTCTTCCATTTAAATGTTTATTTAATGATGAAAATAATCATGGATTTATGAAATATAAACACTTTCGAGTATAGTACATTTACTTGAGTTGAAATCATGAAGAAAACCTCAAAATTGCCCAAGAAACGGGCTCAAAAAATTCCAATCGAAAATGGCAAAAATGACTAATTTTTGGTCTTAAGTTTCTGCCTAGGGGTGTGCATTCGATTTATCGATTCGATTTTAACCCTTATCGATAATTACTTATCGATTATCGATTTGTACTTATGCTTATCGTTATCGTTTCAATAAGGTTTCGATTTTTTCGATTTCGATTTATCGATTTTTGGGGCTTATCGATTACACCAATAAGAAAATTTGCGGGATTCCACGGAAAGTTATATCTCTATAAACACGCCTAACTAATATGGACCAAAAGAAGCTAAAATAAGACGAGCACGTTTATAACATACAAATTGCGTCAAGAAGCACATGCAACGAAACTAAAGTAAGGGATCAAATGTATGCCACCAACACTCCAACGGTATAAAAAAAAAAAAAAAACACATCATCGCGGTTAATTCTGTTTTCCATTAATTTGAACTACATTCCCTTGATCTTTAAATATGATCATTACTTAAATGTGGTAGAGGAAATAATAGGGTAAGGGACTTAGGGTAAAGGAAAGGGTATAGATTAGGGAAAATAATATTGTATAGCCGCTTTCAAAATAGTAGCGGAATATACATACATTCTGTATGTTATATTAATCTACACAAATAGGTAATTACTCATTTAACAAGTGTCTACAGTCTAGGGGTGTGCATTCGATTTATCGATTCGATTTTGACCCTTATCGATAATTACTTATCGATTATCGATTTGTACATATGCTTATCGTTATCGTTTCAATAAGGTTTCGATTTTTTCGATTTTGATTTCGATAACAAATAATCGATTCGAATGCACACCCCTAGTCCAAACCCGAAATTCGGACCAAAATCCAATTACTCGTTCATCCCCGAGCCCGATTATGTAATTTATTTTGGAATCCGACCCCAATTTGAGATCTAATCCCCAAATTTAAAAATTCCCAATTCTACCGAAACCCCCAATTTCCACCATGAAAACGCTAGCTTTTAGGTTGAAATCTTAGTAAATGTAGTGAAAGATTGAAAGAAAATGATTAGAATCACTTACCAATGATTTGGTAAAGAAGAGTACTTTAAAAATCGCCTCTAGGGTTTTCTTGTTTTGAAAATTTGAAGAATGAACAAAAATCCCGTCTAACTCCCATTTTGATCAGTTGCAGATGTCGCATTTGCGACCTGAGGTTCGCAAATGCGAACCCCGCAAATGCGAAGAAACAATCGCAAATGTGAAGTTCTCTCATTTCTGCTGTCATTGCATTTGCGATGATTGGTTCGCAAATGCGAACTTTGATCTCTCGCAAATGCGACCTTTTGATCGCAATTGCGATCACTGTACCCCCTGTCCCACTTCGCAAATGCGAACATTAGGTGCCCCAGCTACTCTTCGCTAATGCGATGAGTTACTGGCAAATGCGAACTATCCGAGGTCGCAAATGCGAAGCCTGACTGCGAGGTCTGAGGCCTGCACTAGATCTAGAACATACCAGCACATTCCTAAGTCCAAATTTCACTCCGTAGCCTATCCGAAACTCACCCGATCCCTCGGGGCTCCAAACCAAATATGCACACAAGTTCATCAATATCATACAAACTTGCTCGCGCGATCAAATCTCCAGAATAAAACCTAGAACTATGAATTGGGCATCAAATCAAAGGAAATTTTCAAGAAAACTCATGAACTTCTAATTTCGCAAATGGACGTCCGAATCACGTCAAATCAAATCCGTTTCTCACCAAATTCGACAGACAAGTCATAAATATAGTATTGGACCTATACCGGGTTCCGGAACCAAAAATACGAATCCGATATCAATAAAGTCAAACATTGGTCAAACATTTCAAAGTCATTAAGCTTTTAAACTTCATATTTCAATAAAGGGCGATGACTCGGGCTAGGGACTTCCGAATTCGATTCCGGGTATACGCCCAAGTTCTAAATCACGATACGGACCCACCGGGACCGTTAAAATACGGATCCGACTCCGTTTGCTTAAAACGTTGACCGCAGTCAACTCAAATAAATTTTAAGGCAAAAATTTCATATTTTCTCAGTTTTTAATATAACAGCTTTCCGGAAAAAATACCCGGACTGCACACGCAAAACGAGGAGGGCTAATATGAGGTATTTAAGGCTTCAAAGTGCAGAATAAGGTTCTAAAACATAAGATGACATATCGGGTCATCATAGTTACGAGTTCAATTGAACTCGTAGCTATAAGGCTATATCCTCCCCTGGTGGCTGGTATAGTTTATATTAATTCAACAAATACATGACATTATCTTTATATAAACTATCATTAGTAAACATAGTTAATTAATACATATTCTTATTTATTATTATAAACTAATATAATTTGGTTCTGTTAACACTGATAGCAACAAAGCCAAGAATTCCAAAAGAATTCATAAAAATGCGCAACCTAAAGCAATTTTTTAACCTTCTTTATCACTACTTCCAAAAGTTCTCTTACAGTATTAATTAAGTGAATTCAACAATTTATATATTTTTATATAAAAGAATTATTTCTATCTTATTTACACAATATAATTTTTTGACAAATAAAACTAAATTTAAACTTAAACACCTGTTAATTGTGGGTAAAAAGGGTGATTGGCATTTTCCTTGAGATCAAAAAAGGCTTTTCAGCTCTAGTATGTAGTCAGTAGAGAATAGTGTTTCTTCCATTTATTTCAGTGGAATATAATTTGTGGGCTAAGAAACTATAGGTTATACGATTCTATTTTTAGAGTCAACACTCGAAATAGTACTTACAGGTACAAAACTAGTGCTATAAAATCAGTTATAAATAGGGCAGTAGTAATTAGGTAGTGGTTGGATCCTTTAGATAAATGACTAATAGAAAGAGTAAAAATCGCGTGGGATAGCAATTTTTTAAAGTGGTATTTACTTTTTATCCAGATTTTTAATGCTGAGCAAAAGTAGCCACTAGTCTATTAAAATTAATATGAAAAGACGGTGTTACCCTTTCTTCTATCTCTTTTCCTTCCCAAACCCTCTATCAAAATTTCAAAACCCTGCTAGATCACATACTCCAAATATATCAACTGGTACCAACTGGTTTAATGCAAATAATCTGAATTGCTAAGACTGAATTCGAATAATCTCATCCTTTTGAGTAGGAATTGGAAGGTGACCTTTCTCTTGGAGACTCTTCACCGTTTCATATAAGCATTGTTTCACTGGTGTAAACTCCAAACCCAAATCCTTTACCTTTTGGTTTGAGAATTTGTACGGTTTTACCCTTACAATTAATTCTAAAAAAAAATTAAATAAGATATAAAGCAAGAACATACGATATTAACAAAGAAAAAGACAGGGAAAGCGAAAGAAAAAATCAAAAAAATTAAGGATAGGTAGTCCTTGACTTAGAGTTACAAGCACAGAAATTAAGGACAGATAGTCCTGAACTTAGAGTTCCAAGTTCAAAAAATAAGGGCATGTAGTCCTGAACTTAGAGTTACAAGTTCAAAAGTTAAGTACAGGTAGACCTAAACTTAGACTTACAAGCTCATAAATTAAGGACAGCTAGTCCTGAACTTACAGTAACAAGCTCATAAGTTAAGGACACTTGGTCCTGAACTTTATGAGCAGAAGGGTATTTTCGTCCGGGCGAGTAAAATTTTATTAAAGTAGCGGCTAAAAACTAAAGACATTTTAAACAGTGGCTTAAAAGTAAATACATGTCTTATTACCGGCTAACTGTGCACTTTCCCCGTAGAAAGAAGTACAAATCAATTTGGTAGGGTTTTAGCTTTAATAAGTTACTGAATTCTAAACTAATAATTTATATATATTAAATAGATTTTTTAAGACAAATGCAGAGTTGGACGAAAGTTACTAGATTTGATCGATCCCGTAACTTGATCTTTGGCTTCGGCCTGGTCACTTTGGTTGACATATTAGGTATGTGAGGTTTATAATGCAGAGATTATTTATACGATGATTAATAATGAAAATATTCTTCTGCGTGATTAATAATGAAAAGATTAATACGCGATGGTTACATAAACTATCCAATAATTAAAGGAAATCTTTATTTTTAAATAGTTTAATCCCTCTATTGCTAATGCAGGTAATTTATTCCACACTTAATCTCTCGTAAAATAATAAATAAATTCCCGAATGAAAGTATTATTTAACAACGTCAGCTAAACTGTGTATTAGTTATGCGAAAATTATTTTTTCCCTTATGTATCCAACTAAACATTGTATTATTTTATGTGAGATTTATGTTGAAATTAACTATTCTAAACCATTAAAGTATGTGATATAGTATGTTATAACACTGTTAATTATCCTAGCTAGTCGATAATGTATTACTTAAATTAATATAATTAGGAAACCATTGTATATTTCATAGTCTTACTTAAAAAGGGAAAGGATTAGAATTTCTTAAAACTTGATACTATGAAACTCCATCTTCTTGAGCCTCGATCCTTTAGTTATAATCTCATCTTATAGCAAGTAATTATGATTTTATATAATTGATAATAATTTTTCCAAAATAAAGAGGTATAAGTATGATTAATAAAGTCCAAAGGTAAGGATATATAACTAACAAAAATATTAAATTTTTCTCTGCAATTTTAACAATTATGTTTGGTCCCCTATTATTTAAGTTGACTTTTCAAAATAGGCGAAACAACCGACACACGGCAATCCAAGGCTTAGATACAACAAATTTGATACGTAGTTCAAACAAAAATATGAGTGAAATAATATGTTTTTATTTTAAAACCATTACATATGATTGGAATATTTTGGATGATGTTGTATTAAAAAAACTACTTATAAATAATAGTATATTTTAATTAATTTATTGACTCTCTTAAAGATTAATTATCAGATTATTGATACATATAATATAGTATCCCGAACATATATATGATACTCATCAATATAATATATATACTCATAAAAGCATTTATTCATGTCTTTATTAATTGTAGGCACTTACCAAAAATAGCTTAATTGACTTTTATAAATGTAGGTCCCAAGTCAAGGGTTTCAAACTATTACTCACCTTGTCATTAAATAAAAACGAATTCAATAGAAAACGTAATTCAGCCCGATCTCAATAACAACATCCCTATATAACAATCATTCATTATCTAATGTTAATTTAATCTTTGCTGTATTTTTCTGAAGTTAAAATTAGATTATTGTTTTTATTCACTTCATATCTACATCTCCTTTTCAACTATAGTTTATTTCACTAGCATTGAGCCAATTCAGATTTAACCATCTTCTAATTTATTTACTCTTGAATTTTGTAACATGGTTAAGAATTTTGTAAGTAACATGGGAATTTGTTTCTCTTTTGGCTGCATAATTAATTTTCATCTACTATTCATTGCATATTTATGGAAATAGACGGAAGTACATTTTTTTTTTACTTTGCACAGAGTGAACAATAGAATCAAAATTTTAACTATGATTAGTACTTTTCCCTCTTATAAATTATTGTTTTCTATTTTGTAAAATGCCCTAGCAAACCAATTAATATAAAATATTTGGGACCATATAATAATTCAAATTCAAATTCATCCAGCTAAGGAACCAAATGACAGAGGACCATGCAAAGCCTAAAACAAGAAATGGTCCATGCAAATTAATTTAAGTGGTTGTCTGAGTATTTAGGAATAGCCGGGGCCAGTGGACCTTGGGCTTTAACATGAGAATTGAATACGCTACTAACATATACATGGAAATCCTGACCCTACTACATGGTGTTAAATTAGCTCTTAAGGAAAACTTCCTCCCAATAGTAATTGAGACTGACTGTCTGGAACTAATAAGCCTCCTTAAATCTAACAACTGTCTCTACCAAAATTTGCTTGACGATTGCAGGTATCTATTGGGGAAGGCGAATGATCCACCTTTGAAGCACGTCTTTAGAGAGGCTAATGGAGTAGCAGACCTATTAGCAAAGAATGGATGTAACTTGGGTACTTTATGCTTTTTGCATACTTATGTATCCCCTCCCGCTTTTGTTTCACATGTACTAGAAAGAGACAGTCTAGGCACTTTGCTACCTAGACTGACCTCCCGTTGTAATAACTCTTAGTTCTTGTTGTATCAATAAAATCGTTCATTACCACAAAAAAAAAAAAAAAGTGTTTATCAACCACCAAAATTGAGCATTTAACAACGTACATTTTCTTCTATTTATTAAAAAGGTTCAAAATTAAAGCTTCTGATCATCAACATTTAACTGTCTGTTTTTATTAATGAGATATTATGATGCGCCTCAAACTTGCAGCAATGGTCAGAATAGTCACAAATTATAGTTATATATCATGAGTTCATAAATCCATATGAATATACACTATATGTTGACACCCCTTAAATTTTTCATGGGTTGACATATTTATATTTTGACCTTCCTTAATTGAAAATTCTGGCTCCGTCACTGATAACAAATAAATCTCTATGTTTAGCATTAAATGTAACTGGTAATAAAGTAGAGGCGGATCCAGGATTTGAACTTAATGTGTTCAAATTAGCAATTCTACCACATCCCATCTAATTTAGTGGGTGTAAAATTTACTATTTGTATATATTTAACATTTTTTCGGACGAAAATACCGTATACGAGTGAAAGCTATGGGTGAACCTATAGCCTCTACACTAGATACATCCCTGAATAACGGTAACTATCCTTCTATCACTGTTAAAGTACACTAATGATGTAAAAAAAATTATTATATTATCAGTTTGTTTAACTTAAATTCATTTATCATAATCACCTTACAAGCGATTTGATTGTGTAATTTTTTTTTATTTTTTTTTTTAATATCGAGTGAATGGAATAGCTATCAAGAAACTTTAGTTGCACAAATATAGTGCAAGTTGTCCTGACCTTAGCTTCTCGCATTTAGGTAATTCTTAAAGTTTAACATGTGCAAAGATACAATCCAAGGACAGGCGGCGCCTAATGATGAACACTTCACGTACAAATTTAATACAATATTTGTTTTTTTTTTCTATTTCTCTTAAATTCTATGGTTCTTTAAGAATATTTATCAAGTAGTAAATGATGAGAATGCATATTTCTTCAGCACATACAATACTACCACATTTAATAATATAGGCCTGCTACATATGTGGTAGTATAGCTTGGTCCTTCGTCCAACGACAGATACATTCTCTTTATAATAGATAGTGTCGAACAAGCTTACTTGTACCTCGACTATTTAATTGATTACCTACTTCTCACACCAACATATCTACCAGAAAACTCTGCACACCAAGATGATGGTGTTCGAATCAGCTTGTTATACCTCGACCTCGCTATTTAATTGGATATCCACTTCTCACACCGGATAACTCTGCACATCAAGATGATGGTGTTCGAATTGGCTTACTTATACCTCGACTATCTGATTGGATACATGTTTCTCACACAACTTACCGTATAACTCTGCACACCAAGATCTCGAGCGACGTTCATTTATATAATTTTCACCTGCCTCATTAATCACTAGGCTTGCAACAACATACCCAATATAGTCTCACATATGGGGTCTGAGGGGGTAGTACGTACGCAAACTTTATCCCAACCTTGTGCAGGTAGAGAAGCTATTTTCGAATAGACTGTCGGCTCAAGAAATTCTATGACCACTTTATGGAAAAAATTGACCTAAACCACTCACAACTTGGATGAAGGAGCAGATACTTTTAAGTTGAACAGCAAAGTTCCAGCAGCCACACTAAAAAGACAGCTACTTAACAGTCAGTACTGTTTTAGGTCACACTATACATTTTCTGAAATTTATATCACATGTGGAAATGGTTGTTAGAGATTGAATGTAATGATAAAAAAGGAGACTCTTTTTTTGTCCGGATGAAAGTATCAGTACCTTGTTCTGTAGATGGAGTGGACCTATGTCAATCTCAAAGTTCCACATTTGAGTGATAGATCAATGATAGACAACTCTATTTTGAGCAAGGAGAAGGATCTAGTCATAGTTGTCATATGGAAAGTATTTATCTGCACCTGCACCTAAGTGATTATGACAAACTAAAATTTGATCTTAACCGTCAAAAATTCAAGTGAGAATACATAGCATAATATCATGGTTAAACAATAAATGTGTGTATGAAAGACACATTTTTGTATTTATTAGTTTGATATAAAGAGCAATGAACTAGATGGTCGCGGCTATGAAATTTGGGACGGAGGACTTTTAGTATCTCTTTAGATATAGTAAAAGCAAAACACCCCCTAACATAATTCGAATGGAGGCTGAACGTTGAGCCCACTCTGGCCTTGTGGGGCGGGCCCTTGTGGTTGCGAGCTTCCGCTGTCATAGCTTATGGCTATAGCAATGAGAGGGTCCCGGCAAAGAGAAAAGTCAGGATAACGAGAGCGGAGTGCCAGTAAAATGGTGTTGATATTGCATACACCATAGAGTATGCCAGCAGAATGTGACCAAGTTTGGGGCAGAGCAAGGAAACTAAACCTTAAATGATAATATGATTCGGCAGACACATAAACTAAGTCATCGAAAATATTATAGTTTCACTTTCCTATCAAGTATGCAAGTTTACTGGTACGAGTAAATAAATATATTTGTTGGAAGAGAATAAATTATGTTAAGGGGAACATGGAAAGACAAAAGGGCGAAACCTAATTCCAGTTTTCACATACTTCCATTTGGGAAGTGGGAACCCAACGGAATGTATGTTGAGATCACTTCATAGAACCCACTCCTCTATGAAATCTATAGCTTTTCGGGTAAATACTTACCACACCGGATGTTTACACCAAACTATATTAACTCACCATGGTTAACTAATTTAATAAGATGAGAATGCATATAATTTACCACGGTTAAATGATTGAAGTCCATATGCAAGATACATGTCATGTATCTATTGGTTAGGTGTAAACACCCGGTGCGGGTGTTCTATGATTTATCTCCGAATAATGAGGAGGTAGTTCGAGTCCTTTCTATTTTTATCTTTTTAGTAAACTGATAGAGGGATGCGGAACAACATGTCGAATTACTATATAAAGAAAAAAACTATAAACTACAGGACTTCTTGTTCGAATAAGAATTTTTATATTGACATGAAATCCTGGACCATGTCAGCCCTTACAATACTAGGTTTTAAGTTTACCCTACAGGGACGATAAAATAATTTTTTTTTTTTTTGGCGGGACGATAAAATAATTAAAATTACTCCTACGCATCCAGAATTAGATTTAATATTTGCCCAAATTATCCTTTTAAACTTTTCATGCCATTAGACTATAAATCTATTTGAGTTATTTTAGGTAGTTTAAATCTATCCATATTAACTTTGGAAGCAGAACACAAGCCTACCTTTGCCTTATAGAAAGTGATAAAGCAAAAGGGAGGTCATTCAACAAGAATGGCATGAATACTATCTTTTAACACTCTGTAATTAGGTATTATTTACTTAATCCTAAAGAAAGTGATAAAGCAAAAGGAAAAGGAAGGCCTTCTTATGTCAAAATCAGGCACAACTTTGTTGCAATAGACATGCAGTCAAATACTAGTGACCCTGAAGGTTGTTTAGTTATGAAAATACCATAACATATTTGCCTTCAGAAGTACAATAAATATACAAGCGCATCAAGAAAGCAATTAAAGGAACAGAAACTCAGCAGGGTGCCCTTTACAAGGAGGGCGGATTCTAGCAAAGCAGACTTCAAGCACTGAAGGCAAACCGGAAAACACAAGTGGCAGTAAAGACTTTTGAAAAGAATTTGTAGAGTATTTATATGTACATGAAGAAAGTTAAAGAAGTCGAACCTTTTCTCATGACAGACGAGCAAAGTATATTTTCTTAATCTTCCGCAGATGAGAGACTCTATGCAACAAAACTGGACCACATACAACATAGTACATTTACACGTACAGAGGAAAATACCTAAGGCAAAATTTTACGATGACTATCCTCCACGATACCAATGTGAGGTAGTATAAGCCATATAACGGAACCCCAACCGAAACTTTCTGGGAGCAGAGGTAAAACTAGAAAGAGATGACTTACTGATACTTCAAGACCCCTTTTCGTCGACGCCCCTTCAGATTACTTGGGGCAATTGATACAGAATCTACACAAAGCCCACCTTTGGAATGTGTGCAATCGATCTGTTTCATTGAAAATCTAACTTCAGTTGCAGGGTCTGACCTACTGACTATAAATTCACCCACCTTGTACTCTATCCAGTTGCCACGTTTTATATATCCATTTGCATCATCTTGCTCGATATCATGAATGAAGTACTCACTCACTGCATGCTGTCCATCAGATGTAGTCAGTTCATATCGCACTGGCCCTAAATCCCATCCATGAGTGTGCTCAAAGCTGCTAACACGTCGACCAAGTCTCTTGTAAAATTTCCCAAGGTGGACCCTGAATGTTAGCATGTATACATCCGGCGGAAATGGAAACTTCACTGAACCGCTTACTTCAAACCACCATACCTGCTGGCAATATGCCACAACATGGAACCTGTGGCAGCAGAAATATTAGAATGTCAATGTTCTAGACATCCTTAACAATTTGGTTTTTTTAGAACGAAAAACAGAATGCATTCTAGCAGTTTCCAAGCAGCCGAAAACATTATATGTGGTCAGAGAAGAGGTTGTCTAACAATGAGGATAAAACATAAAAAGGTGAATTACAAAAGAAGAATGAGGAAAAACATAGGTGTTCTCTGAGTCAGTATAATCCAATGACTAAGAAGAAGAAAAAATGGCCGAGCACAACTGCTAAAAGGACCCTCTTCCACCTCTCATAAGCCATGGATGGTTAACCAACAGAATAAAGCCCGAAGCTCATGAATGATCAGATATTGCAATGAAAAGGCTTAATCTAACCATTGTCTTTGTGAACTAGGGAATTAGTGACTGGTGATAACATTGTCTAAAACAGCATGTCAATCGTCTTTTAAAGGTCTCATACAATATTAATCCTTAGTTGCCTGATAGGCAGGATTCTATGTTTTAACATAGATAGCCATAAGCATGATCTGTAATTTCTCAAACTTTCTTTACAGATACAGATATTTACTGCAAATCTGTTAAATTAATTAGCAAGATATGTCAAGGAAATATGTGTTCTTAATTCTGGAACAAATGATTTGGTCTTACAAACTCTATAAGTAAGTTTATTGGTCCAAGTGGCTGAGTCGGGGAAAATGAAGAGTCACCCGTTCCCAACACGCAATCCATTAATACCAACCATAATTAGCCAAGTAGTAGCTTCTGTATTGATCCCAAAAGAATAACATTTATACTTCTGACCAAAATCCTAATTACAATTAACAGATTGGCTATAACTAAAAACTTTTCCATGTATCTTATTCCTCATTCACAAATAGGAATACTGTCCAGCAAAGGCACATCGACCTAGACAGACTGTCCACAAATTTATCCAAAATCTTACTTTCCCACTATTATACACAGCAAAAAATCCAAGTACATGCTCTAAACTCTAATAATAAAGGGTTCAAGACCTCTCAAAGAGGGAGGAAGAAAAGCATGGTTTCCTTGTCTACCCTCAGGCACCAAAAATAAGAAAAGCAAAAGAACATGAAAACGAAAAGGAACACTTCCACATATCTAGGAGATTTCTCCTTTGACAGTTTTGTGAAGGGCAAAAAAGTATCCTCCGGCTACGGAGGTTCAAATCCTACTTTACTGAAACTGGTAGTTATTCTCTATAATCAGCACCTAACTTTGTTTTTTTGGACAGTGTCAGCACCGTATCACTGAAAATAAGTAAAACAGATACTCAAATTTTCTCCTTCCTTGAAACTCAGCACAAGGTAGATTTCGTTGGGCAGAAAAAGATGCAAAGCAATGCACTGATAACCCTCAATGGTAAAGAAGCTAGAGGCTATTAATCTCAGACATTGTCTTCACCATATACCAGCAATGAGATCAGAAAAGGTTCGCTCGAAAGTGGAACCAACCTGCTCCAACCAGTCTGTGGTTCACAGAAGGAGAAGAGGATAAACTGAAAGCTATTGCTAAATAAACAACTACTCTAATCTAGCAATCCTTTTTATTATGGGTACTCTAATGGAGTGATCTTAATAATCAGTAAAGACATTTATTGCATATAGTTTGAACATACTAATCTAACCTTGACTCTTCTGTGGGAAACCAGTTCCAATGTCTCCTGTCTTCAACACCAGTTATCAGCATTGCTTTCGTCGAGATAGACATGCAAATCCTTCCACTAATTCTATCCAACCATACTTCCTGCAATTTCTCCCACATCAAAAGAAAAGTACATATTAGAAACAAAGCATCACTTATACTTTATCCAAACAATTTTCAGCCAAAAAGAAAAACCAAACCACAAATGAAATTCAATGACACAAGAAGCTCTACAAATTACTCAAACTTCCTCTTCCTGCCAATCAGGTGCCCGGGAAGTAGTATCTTCATATTACTTCTTCTTTCCCAATTATTTGACACTATTACTATTTGGAAAGTGTAGCAGTTTATTCTTTGACTACGATTTCTTCAAAAACTTTTTAAATATTTTCAACTATAACAATTTGTAATTCATGAAACTTTTCTTTGATAAGGTAAATAATTTTATTAATGTGGGAAAAACTCTCGTAGAGAACCTACACAATTATATGGTTCTATACCAATATCACCCAATCTTCTATACAGATAGTAACTTAATGGGTGCACCAAAAACCCAAGTTGCTCGGACTTTTCATTTTGGTGCCGCACTTGTGTCGACACAACACCGACACTAGTATGGGTGTGGGATATGTACAGGATCCGGTTATTCAATATTGGGTACTTTGACCAAAAACTATGGAGAAATTTGACATAAGATTTGGCATTTTGATTTCTCAAGACAAAAGCTAGTGTAGATTTGAAGACATGGGAAAAGCAAGTGCACTCTACAAGCTACATGTAAGTCTTCCAAATAATGTCTCATAATTAGGCATATTTTTATAGCTCTATTTCAGATATTTGAATTACTTTCAGTCGAATCTCCACCCATATACGTAACCCCTAATCTTAAAATTCAGATCATGAAGGATCCGACCTCAAGATTTGCACACATATAGCCATATAGGATACCTGCACCCGAGTCCGAGCAAACTTAGGCAAAAACTAACAAAGAATCGGAGCGTATTTGTCAATTGTAATTGTAACTCATGAAAGCGTCCTATATAGTTTCCAAAATATAAACTTTGATGTAGAAAAGAACAGATTATAGTGTATCTATTCACACAGATAAATGGATAAGTTGACCTCATAATTGGAACACCATTCTTTTTTGGAATGGAGAGACTTCTAACATAAGAAAATAAAACACGTTAAAGAACCCCCAACTCAATATGAAGCTCTATTTGGTGCCCGTAATCACAGATAGCACAGCATAATAATCAATGTCAAACAGCCGAATTCAGATTCCCACTTCAATTCTACAATCAATCTACTTGAAATTTACACACTTCTTTATTGGAACATAAAGAAACATTATCTCAAACACCACCCAACTAAAATTCCCAAAATAAATTCTGACCTAGAAACCCAATTAACCATTGGGATTTAAGTAATATAGACTCACAGTGTAGATCAGTGTAAATTAACCTGTTATAACATATTACTTAGTAACTATTTATTCTAGGTTACCAATCAATTATATTAAATAAAGTTTACTGCACTTACCTTTTAAGCGACCCGATTCTGTAAATATTTTTTACAATGTTAGTGCATAAAACATAATATCTTAATCATTTACAATGAAAACAATGTAAATAACACTAAAACCCCAAGAAGAATCTATATACTATTACCTTATTTCCATCATCAAATGGAATTTTTACACTGTCAAAGTAACTTAACCAGTTATAACTTGTTACTTACCATTAATTCTAGGTTACCAATCAATGAATTTAGACAAAGTTAACAGCAATTACCTTTTAAGTGACCCGATTGTGTAAATACCATCAATGCATTGAAACTTAAATTCTTAATCATTTACAACCAAATAATGAAATAATAGTAACACCCCAAAAATCTATATATTACCTTATTGCCATCATCAAATGGAACAGGACGAGATAGGAGAGCAAAGATGTCTTTCTTAGAAAGACCCTCGTTTATTTTTTCCCTCAGAGGCAAAAGGTCGAGCAGGTAGTGGTAATTGGACGGAAGTTTAGAATTCCAAACGGCGTCAGAAGATGCGGCCCCACGAAACGCGCGGTTAAGCCTAGCTAAATTACAAATTTCCGGTGGGGTAAGGTACATAAAAACGCATGCCACGCAATTTTCCGGTATGTCACCGAGTCCTGGTCCCGTCGATTCGTTCTCCGTTAAGTTCGACAATGATGCGCCCATACGAAATTACCAACTAGTCCTTCGATTTTGTGGGTTTGTTGTTGTAGTAGAAGAGGGGCAATTTGGTCAATTCATATTTGTCGCCGGTGCCGGTGAGTTGAGAGTTGGAGAGGGAGCAGATATTAATAAAGGGAAGGACTCGGTTTTGTTATTTTGTTTGTCAAGCTTGCCACATTTGCTTTTTTTCTTTTTCATGTTCTTTTGTTTGTTTATTTACTTATTTATATTTTTTTATTGACAATTTGTAAAATAAACTTTTCTAATGTACTACTATTAAATTTTCAAAAGAAAGGAAAAACTTTTTTTATGTTATGAAACAATAAAAGAACAAGAACAATATTGCAAAGAGAAAGAGAGAGAGAATTCTTATTGATATTCGGATGAATTACAATGGAATAGAACCCTCTATTTATAGGGAGAGGGTGACTTAGCCACCAAGTAATAAACCCTAGAATCTCTCTAAATATAGACATTCACCATAAATAAAATTCTATTTATAACACTCCCCCTTGAATATTTATTCAACAGATAATGTGCCTCGTTAAAACCTACTAAAATAAAACCCAATGGGAAAAAAATTCTAGAGAAGGAAAAAGAGTACACGTGTTTAGAAATGCGCCTATTGGTTGCCTCGTTAAAAACCTTACAAGGAAAACCCAGTGGGACAAAACCTTGCCAGGGAAAAAGAGTGCAACGCGCATTAATTCCCCCTGATGAGAGCATCAATTCACATCCTTAAGCATTTGCATTCCAATCTTGTGCACCATCTTCAAAAGATCGTTGATAGATATTTTATAAACAATATCAGTCATATTAACTTCAACAAATTTGTTTCACCTTGAAATCATCATCCCTGATCGATGTATTGTCTTCATATGATCTTGTTGTAATCGTTAGTTCAATATTTTCACATAGAGGTGAAAACTCTTGCTATCATATTATTGTGCCTATAGTTATAGCAAGATACATTTGTGCACAAATTGCACTAAGGAAGTGGTACTTCAAGATCAAGAATTGTATATGCTTCAAGCAATTTAAATCCTTCAAGGATTGTCATATAAGTCATACAATAGACTTTAATTAGATGCATATCAAGTTTTCATGTCATGCTAGGCAAATAAGATATCGAAAACTGATTGCACATGTTCAAAACTACATGTCTTTCATAGGAAACCAAATTCTACTTGAATTGTTTCTCCAGACCTGAGGTCCTCATATATATTTAGCGTTATTATAGATGTCGTCGACAAACATTTTATATCGGTTCCAACCTCCTTATTTTTCATAAAGACATAACATAGAGATCTCTTCATTCATATATTCAGGTACCTGAATCTCTCGTGAGATTTTATGAAGTGTTATGTCATGTGATCTTCTAGATCACTTGCCTCCTTTATTATGATCATTTCGATCATTTGCTCATCTTCTTTATCAAGAAGTTTATTTGAAACCGATTTGTCTATATGCTTTAAGCGTACCATAGACTTTGTCCTTCTAGGACTTAATATGAGCATTTGCAATGAGAATATAGTTACTTTCTTTGGGTCAGCAAATGCGTCTGCATGCTTTGCAATATATCGCAACTGAATTATCCTTTTATGAACTTCAAGTTCATATTATCTTATTCGAGGATCTAGATGTACAAGTGATAATTCATTCCACGTAACATTTTCTCAACTGTTTATTATGTCTCCCCCTCATGTTAGAAAAACTAACTTGTTTTCTCAACTTTGAGAACCCATCTTTGTGCGTTATGGTGTTAATCAAAATATACACCGCACGTCAATAATAATAAGATGGAATTATTTGGTTCCTGACCATGAACGACTTGTAAGGGGAGAATGTAATATACTTTCGTATATAACCTATATCAAACTGATATAGATAACTTTGTTCTCATAAGCAATAGTTTAGCTATTAAGTGGAGGCACTCAATAAATTATTTTGCTAAACCAGCTGTGATGTAGGCCAACTTATCAAGATCAACTTCTTGAATAGAAAATCTGGAATATGCTCTAAATTAAATTATTGAGCAAGTTACCTCGCAAACACCATGTTACGGGTTAATAATAATCGCACATGTAACCATCTCATAGATGCATCTTATGTGGTATACATGGCAGGTGAATGGGCTCATATTCACCTTTGATATTTCCAGCATTCATGGGATTCAATCCCGATTTTAATTGGTCTATTAATTAATGAGAACAAGAAATGTAAGAGAATTCGTAAAGAACTTTCTAGTCCTTTAATATTTACCCATGTGAATTCTCTTTTATTTTTGCACATCATACTTGAATTGACATGGCTAAACCAATTATGCCGACTGAATAAATTATCAATATTGATAAAGTTCAGGGTTACACCATGACGTGTGTAATTATCAATAAACTCCAAGTTTATTATGATATGGGTTTTTATATCAATAAACATCCACTTTATTGTGGTATGGTTTTGTTTGTGTAGTACAACTGGAGAATAAAGCGGGTGGCTTTTCACATACATATTACCCCGCTACAAATTGTAGTATTAGAGGATATTAAATACTTCCATTATTTATAGTCTCAATATATAACCAATCGTTTTCGCGAATACTTTAGAAACTCAATAAGTTTCTTTGAGACTTACTACAACACAACGTCTTATTGATAATCAATTTTCTCCAAAAAAGTATAATTGGCTCTTCTAGAGCTCTCAATTAATTTTGTACTACCACATATTCATCAACATCCATATGGTGAATATCTCTTTTAAAGAGAAAGTTATACCATTATGGTTATGGTCAAAATTATATGCAAGATCTGTTTCTTGCATTACTGTTATTCTTTAATAATCACATTACCAAAATATTTTGGCGTACAATAGGTACGTGACCAATGACCATTCATGCCATAATAATGACATTATTTTCTTATATCATCTCAAACCTCCTTTTAGAGGTGAGTGCGGTATATTCACTACCACTAGCACGTTCATATTCTTTGAAGAATGAATATGTATTCATAAATCAGATGTTGTCACATTCACATCATGAACGGACCATAATCATCTATATGTGCTTTACAAAATCTCATGTCAAATCGATGACAAATATTTTTCACAGAGTGAAAGATTATTTTGAGAATCCTTATTGTTCTCATTATCACAAATGATGACGATTATAATTTCGTCTATTGTCGCGTCCATATCCATTGATACATTCATAGTAATAATTTTGTCTTCTTTCAGACTTATCACATACTGCTATCACATTCTCTTAAGGGAATGAGAATGGAGCAAATTCAATGGGACGGGTTTTCAATTCTTTGCCCACAATCATACATGAATTTGATCATGGCGAGACATAGAAATCTTACCACTTCAGGTGGTTATAATTTCTTACAAACTCCATTAGAGTTATAATCAAACTTTGTTGTCTTTGCTTGTATTTAAAATCAAAGTATAGAATAAAAGAGAAAAATACGGTAAAATACTTACCTTAAATCCAGAATTTAATCATGAAAGAAGTTCATGGAATAATTGACAATCATTATGCTCAATCCCAAAGCTTCTACTGAATTGGTTAGAGTCTCGTGCTGATAACGTGTTATGAAACAATAAAAGAACAAGAACAATATTGCAAAGAGAAAGAGAGAGAGAATTCTTATTGATATTGGGATGAATTACAATGGAATAGAACCCTCTATTTATAGGGAGAGGGTGACTTAGCCACCAACTAAATATAGACATTCACCATAAATAAAATTCTATTTATAACATTTTATGTATTTTTATGTTTCCTTAATGTTAATTAATAAGTATCTTAATTGACCGTCCAAAAAGATTATTGGGAGTTTGAGTTGTATGCTGGTGAGAGGTAATTAGTATTTGATAAATTGATCGAAATGCATACAAGTTGATCTGAATATACATTCTTAAATTATGTTTGAAATTTCTAATAGATATATAGACGTTTAAAATATATGAGTTTTTCTGTTTTACTTTAGTGGACAAATATAAAGAGAAGGGAACATAAACCTTACAACTTGATACCTAACTTAACCCTTAATTTAAATTGTTGTACATTATTTGTCAAATTGTAATATCGTTTTCCATTTCAAATTTATAGACGTATATATTTAAAACTACAAATTTAAAAAATCTTTGTTTCTTTCTTAATCTCTAAATCGATTCATCCAAAGTGTATATCTATTTTAAGCCACACCCTTGAACGGAGAACTGTCCTAAGATTATGATACTGAAAGAAGTAGGTGTCTAGAAGTTTAGTGATCATAAATGCTGGTGGTTAAATCGCAGCGGAGATGAAAATATTATGTGATTTCTTTTTATTTGTCTAAGTCTTGGTAGATAGAGTTATCTGATACATGTTGCTGGTGGCAGAGGCGCATGTACCTTGTTGCATGCGGTGTTAGTTGTCACGGAACACTGCTTCGTCGAAAGTTTTTACTAGATATGTATATGAAAAATAAAATAATAAGAATAAGTATAAAAAATGACATCACTTATCATTATAGTAATTTGTTCATTAGTCCACTTTTTCAAATTGTGATATCCTGCATATGCCACTGGCTGATGGAAGGTAATAGGTATCCCGTAAATTAATCGAGATACGTGCAAGCTGGTCCGAACACCACAGTTACTGAAAAGAAATTAATGTTGACGGTCACCAAGATTTATTTTATTCCATTGTATAGAAGGACAAGTTGGATGTCAACAAATTAAAGGTGGATATATCCTTCTGTTTTCCAGCTAAGTATGAGTTTAAATTGCCAAACTATGGGCGGATTACGTATACTATTAATGAGTAATGAGACAAGCGTAAAAGATAAAATAAAGATAAAATTTCTCTATAACAGTTATCCTCTATAACAGTTCTTTACTATAACAATTTTGCTACTATTATTCATATTATGTTATATATATATTATTTATAACAATCAAAATATATCAGAATAAACAAAATTATTATAAAAATGTTTAACTGCGTTAATAATGACAATGCTTCATTATTAACTCTCAGATAAAATCAAAAGACATGACATTCTATGTAAACATGAACTTGCTATCACAGTATCACATGACAAAGCTGATTATAGGACAAAATGGAAATGTCTCTTTCATTATAAAACTCGTTTTCTTATAGTCATACATTTACATTTCACATCACTCACCGGCAGCGACGAAGCCAGAAATTTATTTAAGGGTGTTCAAACTTAAAAGAAGTGGAAAAAAAATCCAACAAAGAGTGTTCAATATATGTTATATACCTCTAAACCCTAATATTTAATCTATATACGCAGTGTAATTTTCCAACGAAGGATGGTATAACACGTAACTTCGCCCCTGCCCACCAGTATGAGAAATCAAAAAAGATAAAAGAAAAAAGAAGTAAAAAAATTATCAAGTATATATGCACCTTTTACTCTTATTCCACAAAAATAATTTTGTATGTGCACGCGATATCATAAAACTCATGGTACATGTTTCTTCGATAATACAATAACTACAATAAATTCAGTGTAATAATCTTATAAGTGGTCTGAAAAAGGTAGTGTCTATGCAGATCTTATCCTTATCTTGTAAAGGAAGAGAAGTTGTTTCCAATAGACCCTCGGCTATTCTTCGACGATAATCTACCAAAATTATATTTTAATGTATTAGGTTAGTGAAAGTTTTTTGATTGTGACTTTGTAATCGTATCGTTTATTGTGGTTCCTCCAATGTATATCTTTCCTAGGATTGGACTTTTAGAACTAAAGTTTTGAAATTATTTAAACTTAGGCAGCTGATATTTTTTGATTTGTTGCTGTCACATAAGCTTACCTACGAATAGAACCAAGAAAATGATTATATATATATATAGTGAGAAAGAGGAGAAGCATCTTCTTCGACCATTTATGGAATAAAAAGATAATTTAAGCAAAAACTATACTTATTTAGTATTCTTAGTTTGTAAGAAAAGATACTGGAGCATCCAGGATCTTTACACAAGTAGCCACTCAAATTCATTGTTTACTTTTTCTAACCATATACATAGTTTATACATTGATTATACATAATTATACATATACAATATATAAAATATACATATATTATACCTTCACTGACTATTTTTAGTTTAAGCGACTAAATAGTCGGCTGATTAATTCTTCAAGTAAAAATTGAAGAAAAGAGAACTAAGAAAACAATTAAATTTATCAGGCCCCTGAACAAATAAAAATGGGATAAGAAAGTCACTTTACTTTATTTTTTAACTAAGAAGTCATTCAATTTTGCTCGTTATAACTAAAAAGTCACTTTATGCTTTTAGGGGACATTACATTTGACATTTTTCTTTTCAATCTAACCATTAAAAAACTTAAAGCGAAAAAGGCCTAAAAATGCCACTCAACTTTCAGAAATGGTTTATCCATGCCATCCGTTAAAAAAATTGCTATTTCCATGCCACTGCCGTTAAAGAAATGGCTCATCCATGCCATTATTGACTAACGGCTCAATTTTTATTTGGCCCATCCATGCCACTGCCGTTAGTCAATAATGGCATGGATGGGCCATTTCTTTAACGGCAGTTGCATGAAATGAGCATTTTTTTAACGGATGGCATGGATAGACCATTCCTGAAAATTGAGTGGCATTTTTAGGCCTTTTCCGAACTTAAAAACACCAATTAAACCACTTACCGACCCGAACCTCTAGTACCTTTTTCTTTTTTCTTTTAAAAAAATATAGCAAAAGCCACACTTGATGTATATGATGTTTGCCTGATTTTAGGTAGATCTCAATTTCTACGTCTAGTTTTATTTTTGGTGAAATAAAGAGACTTGCAGCTACTACCACAATCCCACCATGATATGTTTAATTTCACCACTTCATTTTCATAGTACGTCTCCACTTATTGTTTGAGTGATTGATACAATTTTTTTTTTCCATTATTGATTATCCATTTCAAAAAGGTGGAGCTGGCAACGACAAGGGCGAATTTCGGGAAAGGATATCGGTTCACGTGAACCTAATAACTTTTATTAAGATTATGTATTTGTATTAAAAATTCACTAAATGTATAAGAATGTTTACTTTGGAAAACAATTCGTTGGTCCGAGTATATTATTGTATATTACCTTAAGATCGCAACCTATAAACTTAAAATCGTGGATTCGTCTCCGCAAGAGGACGGGTGCATTATTATAAAGAGAGGGATCTAGAATTCTCATTTGACGGGTTTAACTTTAGTCTCTTACCCTGGACCCACTAAATTTGAAATTATATGTTCAAAATTTATACTTTTTTTGAAATTTTAATGATTTTCTTATATATATATATATATATATATATATATATATATATATATATATATATATATATATATATATATATATATACACACACACACACACACACACGCTCAATGTCGAAAACAAGATCGTCCAGAGTAGGTTTTGAACCACAAATTACATTTGTAGAGGTGCACCCAATAATTGTTGCACCATAGGAGTCCTTGAGCATGGGTGCACACACACATATTTAAGTAATTTTGAAGAAATATAACATTGTTATACATGATTTAGAGAAAGGAGCATGGGTTCACGTGAACCCATACTCTAAAAGCTAGATACGCCCCTGGTCTCCGCTGGCAAACGGCGGCGTATCCACACTTGACCAAGAGTGTGTCACTTGAGCACCTTTGGTTAGAAAATTATACTGTGTTTATAGCTTAAATATTGTAATTAAGAGATATAAATTAAATTTTGAACACCTTTTAAAATGATTGAAAGAAGCAGTTTATCGATAAAGGGTGTTCTATTTTCTATTGCACGTTCAATAATGAAATTTATCAAGAATGACTTTATAAAACGAATGAATGATGAATTTTTAGGAAAATGCGTATAGTGATGATGTTAAAAAAAATTGATGCATTTATTCATCGAAAAGATATTTTACGTATATGTTAAAATTGGAATACCCTTTGCAAAATTCCTAACTCAGTCACTTCCGACAAGCATGGCTTTCACTAATTTTAGAAGGTAGCAGTGAATGGTTTTTCATTTCTTGGATTTTTGGCCTATTCGTTAAGTTGTGATCAACGACATCGCAAGTGGTGCCGCATTGTCGTAGGAGCACATATATAGATTCAGAATTTGAAGTTTATAATTTCTGTTGCGATCTCAAGTTAATATAGTAATTAGTTTTATAGTAAAATATTTATGATTATTTAATGAATTTATATATCTAAGCAAAAAAAAAAAAAGAAATATTGAGTTTTCATTAACCAATATGATGAATCATGATTTTAGATTTATGAACGCCGATTACTTGTTCCGATCCTGATTCTGTTTGGATTTTATTGCGATTTCGAGATCCGGTCATAGCTACGGTAAACTTTATCCGTGTAGTTGCTGGAGTTTTCGTTAGTTAAAAGACTATTTCATGTTCATCTTTCTTCTATTCTCGGTTATTTGCGATGTTGCTGTCATATATTTCATAGTTGAAAATGGAGATAGCTTATGTTCTTGATTGTTTTGGCTCAAGTTCGTTTGAATACTGTGTTGGTTTGTGTTTTCTCTCCTAGCTTTCCTAGTTCAAGACATTAATGCTTCTTCCTTTTGAAATCCTAAGTGGTCAATAATAAGATAGTTTTCTTAAGTCTATTTTAAGGATTAATTTCCATAGTTGATCAAATTGAAATCTAAAATCTGTCATGCAAATCTAGCTTTAAAAGTTGGTAAATTGTTAACTTGGTACTTAGAAAATACACTGGGATATTGAATTTTAACAAAAGTGGTTTTTTTTTGGAAGTGGATTTTGGGTAAAAGCTCCTCACGTCAATTTGCAACTTTAAAGAAGAAAATTAACTAATTAATTTGTATTGGGTTGAAGTAATTTGGGGCTTATCCGGTCAGAGTATTGTTAGTATATTAGAGTAAGCCTATGCATTATCTTGGTGCATGTTCTTTGTCTTAATTGAATTTGTTTAGTCTCATCAGTCCGAGTTCTCTCGTATCTAAGTGCCCCGAGTTTTGATTCCAATTAGCCGTCATGACCTTCGTCTAAGTCTAATACCATCTCAATGATCGATTGTTTGGTCTTGGTATTTAGCTAAACTAATCGGTTGGGTTATACTACTGCCTGAGTTTCTTTATGTGTTGGTAATTGACATGATTCACGTACTAAGGGAAGAAGATTGGAAAAGAATTGCTTAGAGCCGTCAATATGGGCTTGGCCCAACGCCCAGCCCAACCTGTGATTTAGCGGGGGAAGTGCACGGTTAGCCACTAATAACACATGTATTTACTTTTAAGCCACCGTTTAAAATGTCTTTAGTCTTTAGCCATTGCTTTAATAAACTTTAACTGCTCGGACGAAAACACCCTTCTGCTCATGTCCTTAACTTTTGTACTTAACTTCAGGACTTCAGGACTATATGTCCTTAACTTTTGAACTTGTAACTCTAAGTTCAGGACTTCAGGGCTACATGTCCTTAACTTTTGAACTTGGAACTCAAACTTCATGACCAAGCGTTCTTAACTTTTGAACTTGTAAGTCAAAGTTAGGGACCTATTGTCCTTAACTTCTGAACTTGTAAGTCAAAGTTAAGGACCTATTGTCCTTAACTTTTGAACTTGTAACTGTAAGTTAAGGACCTATTGTCCTTAACTTTTGAACTTGTAACTGTAATTTAAGGACTGTCTGTCCTTAACTTTTGAACTAGTGTCCTTAACTATTGAACTTAACTTTTGAATTTGAACTAGTGTCATTATTTGCCTAATTGCTTTTGATATCATTGATACTAATGAATGTTGCATGAAGATCTCGTCTAGAGTTTCTTCTTCTCTCTATCTCCCTCTTTATTTTTTACTGCTTATTTTACTTGGTGCCATGGACTTTGAATTACATAGGCACTGGAGTTGGAAAATCGGAAAATGTGGAAGATAACGATGATGAAGAGCTACAAGCAGCATTTGAGAAATGGAAGTCTAAGACATATGCTTTGACTGTCCCTCTAAGATTTGTTTCTATTAGTAACTCATTTCCTCCAGTGTGGCTCAAGGTCTGCTAACTCTGCTCCATATCTCACTTTCTTAAATACGATCAATTCAGACCTTGTATGGTGTAAAAGTTGTCTTAATAAGTTGCAAGTAGATATTTGTATACGTAGGATCAGAGAGAAAAGAGATAGAAGAAAGGGTAACACAGTCTTTTCATATTAATTTTAATAGACTAGTGTCTACTATTGCTAAGCATTAAAAATGCTGGATAAAAAGTAAATGCCAGCTTAAACAGTGGCTACCCCACGCCATTTCTACTGATTTAGCAGGGCTGGGCTAAAAATTTTGGAGCCCATTTAAAAATGAGGCTTTTAAGCCGACACAAGTAAGCCCATGGCCCGTGAGGCTTGACTGAGGCTGGGCAGGGCTGGGCCGGCCCGCGGGCCTAAAATATATAAAATATAAAAAGTATATGACACAAAAAATAACAAGAAGAGTATCCCAAGCTTAAAGTTTATTAAGCTCATCATATTAAAAGATCAAAGTCTTAAAACGTTAAAATTTAATTATTCTCAATATTTAACTAATTAATATTACATACGAATTGTAGATGTAGAAGAAAGTGAAGATGTTAAGACAACCTTCTCATAAGCGGATTCAAATGTGTTTGATGAAGATGATGTGTTAGATATCCCATAAGCGTCATGGGTATTCTCTTGAATAGTTTATTTTGAGTTTTGGCTTTTAGTGAATGAAATATAGTCTTGTCTTTTACTTTTTTAGTGTTTATTGTGATATATTAGAACCGTATAAAAAGTTATTAAGTTTTGTGAAATTTTTCCAATAAGATTTTTTAACTTTTAAATATTTATCTTTTTTTAGTTTAGAAATTAAAGAAAAAATATAAAATTATATTTTAAAAAATGATGGGCTGCCTGTGGGGGCCCGTAACCCACATAGGATTGGGGTGGGCTAATCATTATAAGGCCCATCAAAATGGTGGGCTAGCCCAGCCCAGCCCGTCAATTGCTAAAGCCCACGTGGGCTGGGCGGCCCCACCCATATTGACAGCTTACTTTTAGGTTTAGAAATTTTTTTGTTTGTCATTAAATTTTAACCAATTAATTATTTACAAATATTTTAGTTAAAAATTTCAACCACTTTCAATTCCAAATTATCATTTTTGCTTCAAAATTCATAATTAATGTCTCTCTCATCATTTTCTGTCTCACTTATAATATACAAATTTGCTAATTAAATATAATTACCCTTGCACACTAAAACATACAATATTATGTTTTGAAAGTTATATCTATTTATTGAATTTAGACGGTTGTAGATAAATTACTCATAAAAAAATGGCGTATATAGTGCCGTTTGTGTTTTAATTAGGAAATCAAATTTTCTAATATGCTCAATCCTTATTTTTAGTTCAAGTTTTTCTTTTGAACCTATATTTGATATTAATTTGTAAATATACTACAATTAAACATTGGACATTTTTTGAAGAATGAATGTGTATGTTGTTCAACTCATGTGAACTAAATACTGTATATTTTAACGTTGACGCATAAAGTAATAGATTTTTCTAAATATTTAATCATTATTATATGGTGGAAAAAAAATCTTATGAGTTCAAGTCTATATTCAAAATTTATTTTTTGTTCTTTACGAATTTTTATTGACAGATGTAAAATTCACGTGCAACGCACGTATACTAAAACTAGTTAAGTAAATAAAAGTGAACGCTATAACAGTTTAAGCTTTTAGATGAGATGGTTATACATTTTAACATGGTATCATAATAGTGAGACATCTTGAGTTCAAGTCTCACTAACATTCATTATCGAAAAAGAATTTTCATGTTCTTGGTCTAAGAAAAAGAATCAAACGGCACCTGAGGGGCATGTTGAAACACAATTAAATAAATAAGCATGCCCTCTCTAACAGTTTAAAGTATTCGATGAAATATTTAGTCACACACTTCAATATTTACAAACAGATGGATCAATAGAATTGCGTCAACTGAAAATAAATGAGCAAAGACATAGCTAGTAGTGTGTTAAAAACAAGAAGAATATGCGCAAAAAAAAAGAAAAGTTCTTAAAATACAAATTTACCGAGAGATGAGCATAGGCAAGAAAATGGTCTCCCCAAACAGTAGGATGATGATTGTCACACCGCCGTTTAACTTCTCCAGAACTCCTATCCATGTTTCTTCTTCTTTTAACGGAGTTCTTGGCTACAAAACTAGAAATTAAGAGAAGTGAATTTTAAGAAATTCTATTCAAGTTAGAAGTTTACATAGACACGAGTCTATTTATAAAGCTTTAAAAATTGTACTCCTACTAGTGATGACGATTTAAGGGCCAGTTGAGTGATCGTCTAATGTAAAATATTAGTGGTCCTTATGTTTCACGTTATGTGTTTTTACCTTCATTTTTTTATATGTTAAAAAAGAAAGGTACTTTTTATATTTGGTAAATTTTTAATTCTAAAATTCTTAAAATTTTCTTATATGAATAAAATGAATATTAAAGACCACAAATTTCAAAAAATAATTATAGCACATTACACACATTTATAATTTAAACTTACAGATCCAAATGTCTGTCTCACTTTCTTAAACTCCATATTCATTTTTCGTCGTATTTTGCTAAAAGTAGTTGAAACTAAAAGAAGTGAACTACTCAAAGAAATTCTGTTCAAGTTACGAGTACTGTGTAGTACACAGAGACATGGGTCTATTTATAAAGCTTTTAAATAGTTGTGGTGACAATTTAGCGTCCAGCCGCTTGATCCCTCTATTGTAAAAATATGTAATCCCTTCTTAAAAAGATTGCCACTTATTTTTTTATTAGATCGTTTAAAAAAGATTGCACATTCTTATTTTTTGAATGGAAGCTTTTTATAGTCACACAAATATTACGGTATTTTTAAGGCACCAAATTTTAAAAATCTTCCTCTTTTTATTAAACTTTATATCAAGTCAAATTAAGCAAAACAAATTGAAATGGAGGGNAATAGTGGGCTAGCCCGAGCCCAGCCCATTAATTATTAAAGCCCACGTGGGCTGGGCTGGGCTAGCCCGGCCCCGCCCATATTGACAGCTCTAGAATTGCTTGTTGGGCCAGGGGCTTGGGCTAAATAAGATTTAAAGTGTGCGCACTTAATATTTATTTTATCGCTTTTACTTTATTTATTTATTTATTAGTTGAATCATTAGAAGCATGCTTAGGCCGATCACTTGGGTAGGCAAACTTTAGGTCTTTTCTTTTATTCAAGGTGAGAGGTCGTCCCTTTAGTTTATTATTTATCAGAAAAATGCCCCGTAGAGTTTGTATATATATTTTATACTCTTTAACAGTGGTATGCCGCGAAGTGAATGTAAATGGAAGCCGTGGCATCATCAGTGGAGGCATAGTATAGGCTAATAAAACTTCTTTTATTTTATTTTATTTTCTTTTATTAGGAAGGGACGACCTCGAACCTCTTTTGCTATTTTTTTTCCTTTTGTGTGTTTCTTACCTCAGTCCGAAAATTCTTTAAAGCCAACTTGATCATGTATGCAACCGTACTAGTTACGGGACTCGGGGAATGCCTAACATTTTCTCCCCGAGTCAAATGAACCCTCTTATCTAGAATCTCTGGTGCAAACTGGTTTAAGAGTTAAACATGTTTTAGAGGAAAACCATTTCTAAAAATGGTGACCTGGCACGTCAAAATCAAATGTCAGGAGGCGACTCTGAAAAAATCCTTTTTAACACAATCTTTGTCACTTTCAAAATTGAAAACCCTTTTGAGCTTTACAAATCTTTTTATCTATTATTAAAAGAGGGTTAGTAAGGTGAAAAAAGGGGTGTGACATTTAGTTTTATTAGACGTGAGGCCACATTCCATCTAGTCGAAAATGGGTGTCAAGTGGGCGAGTTGGGCCGATTTAGGGTGGGTCAAAATGAGTTGAGTTAATAGTTGGAAATTTTACCTCGTATAGCAAATGTTGATACCTTATTTATTATAAATAAATACCCTTTTAAAAAATTATCTCCTATAGCTACCTTTTAATTAATATAGCAAAATATCTATTTATGGCCACTTCTAACCTTTAAGCCATTAAATACGCTGTGTATTATTTTTCTCTCTCCCTCTCTCTTCCCTTTCTTCTCCTTTCTCTTTCCTCTTTCTTCTCTTTTTCCCCCGGTTTTTTCTTCCCTTGCTTTTAGAAACCCTAGCCGGGGCTGTGTTCTGCCAACGACAGATTTGGCCGGCAACCACTTCCCCCCTTCCTTGTTGTGTCACTCCTAACCCCCTTCTCCGGCCTGCAATACCTTCTTCTTTTTCTGAAGTGATGATTACATTAGAAAACCATTTGGTTTCCTTACGTGACGATCTAAAGTAGTTGAAGTTGAAAAACTCTAAGATCCAACATCTTTCACGCCATTTTGAATGGAAAGTAGAAAAGTTATTTTTTTGCTTAACTACTCGTTATGCAAAATTCACGGTCCAACTAATTCAAATTCATTCTACGAGATTATAAGAAGAAGATTTCGACAAGGTGAAGGAATGCGAAAATAAAACGACAAAAGAAAAAAAAGAAGTAGCTGCTTTGCCTTGAAGAGTATGTTACCTTTTTTTTATTTTATTTTAATTTTCAATGTATCTCGCTGTATTTCATTGTATTCACTGTCTTTTTTTTTATTGTATTTCAATGTATCTCGTTGTATTCCATGTATTTCATTGTATTCACTGTCTCGCTATATTCCATTAATGTATTCATACTTTTTTTTAATTAATATAATTTATGTATTCAGATGTATATATGTATTCAAATGTATTTGCAGTATGTATTCATATGTTTTTGCACTATAGATGACCTGCTATACTTCATGTATTTTATGTATTTAACCGTATTCAGTGTAATTATATAATTCCAATATATAAATCTATTTGTAAAGATATCACTAGAAAATATTTTATTAAAGATACCACTAAAAAAGAAAGGATGGATTGAATCTCCGAAGATTGCTCTGATTTTGGGGTATTTTTCGGTTGAGAATCTTTTCTATAACTGGAAATACAAATTTTGTGTGTTATAATTGAGTTTGTTGAGTTATATTAGGAGTCTATCGCGTTAATTGATTCACTTACCGTTTTTAAACAGCTGAAGCCCTTTTTTCCCCGCAAATTTCGTTACAGCTTGCGAATACGGTCGGATACATTCTTTGCTTAGCTGGACTCCCCTGTTTTCCGCCGAGTTTTGCTACTGTATTCATGAATACAGTAGCAAATATACATCGAATACAGTCTATAACAACTGAAAATATAGCTATAGGAAGTGATTTAGTAAATGGTAGCTATAACAAGCTAATAATCACTAAAACATAGTGGTTTCTGAAAATTTCTCTTAATAGTTAGGCGGGTCAAATAATTGGGTTAAAATTTGGGTCATAGCCCAACCCGTCCAACTCTTATCAAGTTTTACTTTAATATCAAAGGCGAATGCAGTGTGGTAGTTATAAGTTCAATTGAACCCATAACTTTCGACGCGAGTACAAATTTATGTGTAGAAATTCATTAAAATTGCAAAACTAATAGATTTGAACCCATAACTTTAAAATATAATGGGTTCAATGTTAAAAATCTTAAAAGTTAAACCCATAGAGTTTAAAATCTGGATCCGCCTCTGTTTAATATATGTTATTTCTTATGAATTGTATAATTACTAAATAAACTTTTTTTCTTTTGTTATGGTCATATTTAACAAATCAAACAAAAAAATTATTTCTAAGATATTTGATAAAGTTACTCGTGGATCAATTTGAACTAAAAGTCCAACTTTAAATGAGTTGAGATGAGTTAGATCAAGATTGGCTGAGATCAATAAATGGGCAGATCAATGACCAGCCCAACCTTGAACGAGTCGAGTCATTTGGGCTGGGGCCAAGATTGACAACCGTATTTCTACGTATATTTTAATTTTGAGTATGGTGGTGCAAATTAAAGATCTCATGTTCTTGGAAAGGGTAACTTCTAATTATATGATCTCACAGGAGAAACTAACTATAACAATGTATTGGGAAAAAGTTGAATTTATATTGAAGATGACGTGGCGTGACACGTGGACTGGACAAATAGTCAAAGTATAACAATTAAGAAAAAGGTACGGGAGATGACAGGTACGAGAAGAGGAAGTGAAACAGGCACGAGAAGCAGTTTAGATACGAGTCTCGTATCAATTCGAGTCATTTAAAGCCAGTGGATCAAAAGGCATTGAAAACATGGATCTGAAGACAAAAAGGAGTCCAAATTCAGTATTAAATACCTGATACGTTAGAAAATTGGTATTTAATAGGAATGATTGTGTAACGGCTCATTTAATATTATTTATTGTCCATAATTGTCTCATTAAAGCTTAGGTTTCATTCCTTTATCTAGAATCAACTATAAAAGGAGGAAGTTGTATTGGGAAAAGATCATTGTTGACATCATACTTAAATAAAAACTTGTTCGCTGCTTTATTCTCAGAAAGCCTATTATTCTTTTTTGGTCTCTTGATTATCAGTAACCCGATTTTTCATCTCAAATTCTAGTTTTAACCGAAATTATATTTTTTGGTTAAACAAACAATATATTTAGTGTTATTCCACAGATATGATCTAAGCAACATGATTCCACAAATATGGTCTAAGCAGCAGTGACAAATCCAGAAATGAAGGGTGTTCAAAATTTGATATACACATATAAAAAAAATAACTTTTGACTTATATACACATTATAATTTTTCAATAAAGGGTATTTGGGTGACCACCATCCAATGTATGTGACTACTCCACTGCTGAGGAGGGTGAAGTATATGCATACTTTACCTCTACATTGTGTGAGGTAGAGATGTATTGTTTCTGATAGCCTCTCAGGTCAAGAAAAGCATTTTAAAAACATATTTAAAAAAACAGGGCTAAAAAGCTATATTGAAAATGTCGTAGAAAAGAAAGTATTAATAACACAAATAGTAAAGATAACCGAAGTAAAAGAAACATTAGTAATACAATTGAAAAATAAGATAACAATAGAATAGTAATAATAATGATAAGCAGAAGTGTGACAAGATAAAATGCTCTAAACTAGAACCATGCTCTCTCACAGTAAAGAGAGAAATTGCTTGACTCGGCCTATTAATCCTACATCATAGTCCTCGACCTCCATGTTTTTCTAGTCAGGATCATGTGTTCGGTAAAGCCAAAAAAAAAATATTAGTAGCATGTTTTCTAATTACAACTATGATATTGTCGACAATAGTACAAACAAGAAAACTATACATTATTTTTGGTCAACAAACAAATAAATCATTTAGATATATATTCACGATAAGTTACAATGAAATGAATGGAAACTAATAACCATAAAATGTTATTTCCAATCAAAAGTTCAGTGTCTATAGCACAAGCTTTTTTTTCAAAGAGAATTCATGAAATTTTGTCATTCATCGATAATAGACACGTTTCTTCTTTCTTTTTTTCACGTCAGATCAAATTTATGATTTGATAGATAATGTTGCACGATGTGATTTGTTGTTTATTGATATAAAAACTACCAGTAATCAGAGGCGGCTTACGCTCGAACCCTTAAGATATCAAAAGTTCGATGGCTTAATTGGTGGAACAATTCGTTTATGTGCCCTCGCCACCTTCAATCCTAAATCCGCCTCTGTCGCTAATAATAATGCTTCATTATCAACTCTCTGAAAAAATCAAAATACATGACATTCAACGTAAACGTGAAACTTGCTATCATATGACGAAACTGATTATAGGACAAATGTTACTTCACCTGTTCCAATTATATTTTACCAAGACTGGAAAAATGACTTTCATTAAACTCGTTTTCTTATAGTCATACAATTACATTTCACATTACCCACCACTCCAGTATGTTACAGTAGCTTATGAGAAATTTAAAAAGAAAAAAGAAGTAAAACTTTTATCAATTATATATGCACCTTGTACTCTTATTTCACAAAAATAGTTTTGTATGTGCATGCAATATCATAAAACTCATGGTACACGTTTCTTCGATAATACATTAATAGTATAACAAATTCAACGTAATCTCACAAGTGGGGTATGGGGCGAGTGGTGTGTACGTAGATCTTATTCCTATATATATTGTAAAGAAAGAGAAGTTGTTTCCGATTAAGGGCGAAGCTAGAAAGCGAGTTACGGACTCGGCCGAACCCAGTAGCTTTGGGGTTCAAATTTTGTATTGGTTTGATGAAATTTATTAAACATATACAAATTATTAATTTAGAACATAGTAACTTAAAAATGATTAAAATTCCAAACTCATAAGCTTCAAATACTGGCTCCGATGATAGTCTGCCAAAATTGTATTTTAATGTATTAGGTTAGTGAAAGATTTTTGATTGTGACTTTGTAATCGTATGGTTTATCGTGGATCCTCCAATGTATCTTTCCTAGGATTGGACTTTTAGAACTAGAGTTTTGAAATTATTTAAACTAAGGCAGCTGAGAATTCCATATGTTCCAAGTAAGAAAAAGAAGAAAAGCATCCTCTTCGACCATTTATGGAATAAAAAGATAATTTAAGCAAAAAATATACTTATTTAGTATTCTTAGTTTATAAGAAAAGATACTGGAGCATTCAGGATCCTTACACAAATAGTCAGTCATATTCATTATTTACTTTTTCTAATCATATACATAGTTTATGCATTAATTATACACAACTATACATATATAATATATAAAATATGCATATATTATACCTTCACTGACTAATTTTAGTTTAAGAAATTAAATAAACGGCTATTTAAATTAATTCTTTTAATAAAAATTGAAGAAAAGAGAACTAAGAAAGCATTTAGATTTATCAGGTCCTGAACTATAATAAAAATGGGATAAAGAAAGTCACTTTACTTTACCTTTTAACTGAAAAGTCATTTAATTTTTCTCATTGTAACTAAAAAGTCACTCTGTACTTTATGGGACATTATATTTGACATTTTTCTTTTCAATCTAACTATTAAAAAACTTAAAAACACCAATTAAACCACTTACCGACACGAACCTCTAGACCTTTTTCTTTTTTCTTTTAAAAAAAATATAACAAAAGCCACACTTGATGTATATGATGTTTGCCTGATTTTAGGAAGATCTCAATTTCTACGTCTAGTTTTATATTTGGTGAAATGCGAAGTCTTGGCCGCATTTGCGAACCTGGCATCAAATGCGATAATTGCGCCTGGGTAAATTAAAACTTAGACAGAATTTTCCTCATTTTTCAAACTCTTTCAAACCCTAAGCTCTCTTGGGCGATTTCTCAAAGGAAGGTTCTTCCCCAAATCATAGGTAAACAACTTTTAACTCATTTCTTTCAATCTACATCATCATTTTACAAGATTTCATCACAAAATCTAGGGATTTTCATGGGAATTTGGGTGTTTTAGGGAGACAATTGGGAATTTCAAAATTTGGGAATTAGACCTCAATTGAGGCCGGATTCCAAAACCAATTGCATATCCGGGCTCGGGGGTGAATGGGTAATCGGGTTTTGGTCCGAACCTCGAGTTTTGACCAAGCGGGCCCGGGGTCGATTTTTGGTTTTTTGGGTAAAATGTTGGGAAAACTATAATTAAGCATTGGACGTGAGTTCTTTAGCATTTATTGATGTTATTAAACTAATTATGACTAGATACAAGTGAATGGAGGTGAATTCTAGAGGGAAAGTGATAGTTGAGGCTAATTTGTGCTCGTGGAATCGAGGTAAGTGTTTGGTCTAACATTAGCTTGAGGAATGAGGGAATAGGTGTTGTGCCTTATTTGCTATGTGCTAGTGTAGTGTACGACGTATAGGTGTGGTGACGAGTATCTATACATTGGTATCAAGCATGCCCGTGAGTCTTATATTGTGATCGCTGTGATTCTTGATAAGTACTACAAAGGCCTAAATTGTTGGTTACACGTGTTGAGTAAGACTTATGATCATTTTTCGTAATATTTGTCTATTGTTGAGCATTGGCTCTAGTTGAGGTTCAATTATGAAGTTAATTGTTGGAAAAAGATTAGTTATAGTTGATTCCCTTGTCGGGACGTATTTAATTCTTATTGTTGATTCCCTTGCCGGGACATATTTAATTCTTATTGTTGATTCCCTTGCCGGGATGTATTTATTCTTAATGTTAATTCCCTTGTCGGGATATTGATTGTTGCTATTGTTTGGGCGAGGAAAGAGTGATAAAGCACGAAGGGTGATGTCGTGCACATTCATACTTATGCATATGGTGAGGAAAGAGTGATAAAGCACGAAGGGTGATGCCGTGCACATTTATATTGATATTGATGCATATGGTGAGGAAGAGAGATAAAGCACGAAGGGTGATGCCGTGCACATTTCTAATATTTATTTGGTGAGGAAGAGCGATAAAGCACGTAGGGTATGCCGTGCACATTTTCTTTATTGAATGCATAGTGCGGATTGAGAGTAAAAGCACGAAGGGTGATGCCGTGCATTCATTGCCTACTTGTTGTGATTTCTTGTTGCTATTGGTTCAAGCGCCTTAATTGTTTCATTCCGTTATCTCCGTGTTTCCTTATGTTGTTATCCCCTATAGCATGTTGCCCCTTCCCGTTAATCTCTGTTTAGCTTCTATTACTGTTATTCTATTAGATATTTTTCAACTGCAGGTTATGTTGTTGTTGTGTCCTAGCCTCTTCACTACTTCGCCGAGGTTAGGCTCGACACTTATTCAGTACATGGGGTCGGTTGTACTGATGCTACACTCTGCACTCTTTTGTGCAGATCCCAGTACTGGAGCATACGGACCTTAGCTAGGGGTTGCCACCTTCAGTCCATCGGAGCCCCGAGGTAGTCCTTCAGGTGTCGCAGGCCTTGGTGTCCCCTTCCTATCTTGTTTTTTTCTGTTCTTTTCTATTTCAGAGACAAACATGTATTTTCTTTGTTCAGACCCTATTTGTAGTTTTCTTAGATAGTCTGTGAGATTGTGACACCACTTTTGGGTGGTTTATTGTTATGGATTCGTATTGGTATTAGCTTAAATGTTAAATTCTGTTCTTCTGCACTTCTAATTCCGCTGTATACTTGTTTTAATCTGGTAAATTGTTAAATATAGAGGTAAAAAGGGTGAATAATCAATAATGTTGGCTTGCCTAGCGGGTTCAATGTTAGGCGCCATCACGGTCCCGACGGTGGATAATTCGGGTCGTGACAAGTTGGTATCAGAGCTCTAGGTTGCTTAGGTCTCACAATTCACGGACAAGCTTGGTAGAGTCTGAGGGATCGGTACGGAGACGTCTGTGCTTATCCCCTAGAGGCTACAGAGTTAGAAATAGTTTCACTTCTATTCATCTCTGTCGTGCGGTTTGGTTTCTCAATGCTAATTGAACTTTTACTCATTTCTTTCGCAGATGGCGAGAACACATACCGCTTCAGCAGCCGATCAGCAGTCCGATCCCTCAGCAGTAGCTCCTACGAGGGGTAGAGGATGAGGCCGAGGCCGTGCTAGAGGCCGAGGCAGGGGCAGAGCTCAGCCCAGAGCAGCAGCACCAACGGCGGAGCCTCAGGTAGAGTTTGATGATGAGGTTCCGGCCCAGACAGTTCCAGTGGGCCCAGCTCAGGTCCTAGAGGGGTTCATTGCTACCCCGGTACTTCAGGATGCTCTGGTCCGTCTAGTGGGCCTTATGGAGAGCGTCGCCCAGGCAGGCTTACTTCCTGTAGCACCAGCCGTCTCTCAGGTTGGGGGAGGAGCACAGACTCCTGCTACTCGCACTTCGGAGCAGATGGCTCCTCAGTTTCAGACTCCAGCAGCTCAGCCAGGTTGAGCAGTTCAGCTGGGTGTGGTAGCCTAGACCGGTGATGGAGCAGCTACGTCTGCTGATGCTTTGTGGAGGTTGGACAGGTTCACCAAGCTATTCACTACTACTTATGGTGGTACATCCTCATAGGATCCCAGGATTACTTAGACAGCTGTCATGAGGTTCTTCGGAACATGGGGATAGTGGAGACTAATGGGGTCGACTTTGCTGCCTTCCGTCTGTCAGGTTCCGCCAAGAAATGGTGGAGAGATTATTGTTTGGCCAGAACAGCTGGGTCACCAGCTCTCACTTGGGACCAGTTCTCGCAGCTATTTCTCGAGAAGTTCCTTCCCGTCACTCAGAGAGAGGAGTACCGCAGGCGGTTCGAGCGTCTTCAGCAGGGTTCTATGGCTGTCACCCAGTACGAGACGAGGTTTATTGATTTGGCTCGTCATGCTCTTCTGATACTCCCCACCGAGAGAGAGAGGGTGAGGAGGTTTATTGAGGGACTCGCTCAGCCTATTAGACTGCAGATGGCTAAGGAAACAGGGAGCGAGATTTCTTTCCAGGATGCAGCCAATGTGGCCAGGCGGGTTGAGATAGTTCTAGCTTAGGGGAGCGGTCAGGGGTCTAAAAAGAGGCCTCGTCATTCTGGCAGATTCAGTGGTGCCTCGTCTGAGGCAGGGAGCCTTTTGTTAGAGGCCATCCTCCTAGGCCGTTTCAGTCAGCACTTCAGGCTTCTCACAGTGCTCCACGGGGTCGTGGCTCTCATATGCAGTATTCTGATCAGTTGCCCTACAGTGCACCACCAGCTCCTATCAGTGCACCTGCAATCCAGAGTTTTCAGGGTGGTTATCCAAGCCGTCAAGGTCAGTTTCAGGGTCAGCAGCCGAAGTCTTGCTATACTTGTGGCAATACGAGGCATATTGCTAGGTTTTGCCATCGAGCCTCGAGCAGTTCTCAACACCAGGGTTCTCGTGCTATGGTTCCAGCACCGGGTATTCCACCGCCCGCTTAGCCAGCCAGAGGTAGGGGTAGAGGTGTTAGAGGTGGAGGTCAGGCCGTTAGAGGTGGAGGCCAGGCAGTTAGAGGTGGAGGCCAGCCAGCAGGAGGTCGTCCTAGGGATGTAGTTCAGAGTGGTGGGGCCCAGCCCTGATGCTATGCTATTCCAGCCAGACCTGAGGCTGAGGCCTCCGATGCAGTTATCACGGGTACGGTTTCAGTTTGCAGTAGAGATGCCTCAGTTCTATTTGATCCAGGGTCCACATATTCTTATGTATCATCTTATTTTGCCCCCTATCTAGTTGTGCCTCGTGATTCTTTGAGTGCTCCTGTATATGTGTCTACACCGGTGGGTGCTTCTATTATGGTAGATCGTCTTTATCGTGCTTGCGTAGTCATTATTGGGGTCTTGAGATCCACGTAGATCTCCTACTTCTCGATATGGTTGATTTCGATGTCATTATGGGGATGGATCGGTTATCCCCTTATCACGCTATATTGGACTGTCATGCCAAGACCGTGACCTTAGCATTATCGGGGTTGCCTCGTTTGGAGTGGAGAGGGACTCTTGGTCATTCTACCAGCAGGGTTATCTCATATGTGAAGGCTCGGCGTATGGTTAATAAGGGATGTTTGGCTTATTTGGCGTATGTTCGTGATTCTAGTGCCGAGGTTCAATCTATGGATTCTGTGCCTGTTGTTCGTGAGTTTCCTGAGGTATTTCCTTCAGACTTGCCGGGGACGCCACCCGATAGGGACATTGACTTTTGCATTGATCTGGATCCGGGCACTCAGCCCATTTCTATTTTGCCATATCGTATGGCCCCGCCAGAGTTGAAAGAATTAAAAGAACAGTTGTAGGACTTGCTTGATAAGGGCTTAATTAGACCTAGTGTCTCGCCCTGGGGTGCGCCGGTATTGTTCGTTAAGAAGAAAGATGGATCAATGAGAATGTGTATTGATTATCGGTAGTTGAATAAGGCCACCATCAAGAACAAGTATCCACTGCCAAGGATTGATGATTTGTTTGACCAGCTTCAGGGTGCCAAAGTATTTTTGAAGATTGATTTGAGATCTGGCTACCATCAGTTGAGGATTAGGGCATCCGATGTCCCTAAGACAACTTTTCGCACTCGGTACGGGCATTATGAGTTTTTAGTGATGTCGTTTGGGTTGACAAATGCCCCAGCAGCATTCATGGATCTGATGAACCGAGTGTTCAGGCCTTATTTGGATTCCTTCGTGATTGTCTTCATTGACGATATTTTGATCTATTCCTGCAGCCGGGAGGAGCACGAGCAGCATCTTCAAGTTGTTCTTCAGACTCCGAGAGACAGTCAGTTGTATGCCAAGTTTTCGAAGTGCGAGTTTTGGTTGAGTTTGGTTGCATTCTTGGGCCACGTCGTATCAGCTGAGGGTATTTAGGTGGATCCGAAAAAGATAGAGGCAGTCAAGAACTGGCCTCGACCCACATCAGCTACAGAGATCCGGAGTTTGTTGGGTTTGGCGGGTTATTACCGCCGGTTTGTGGAGGGGTTTTCATCTATAGCAGCCCCGATGACCAGGCTGACCCAGAAGGGTGCCTAGTTCAGGTGGTCGGACGAGTGTGAGGCGAGCTTTCAGAAGCTTAAGATAGTTTTGACTACGGCGCCGGTGTTGGTATTGCCTACGGGTTCAGGGCCTTATACAGTGTATTGTGACGCATCTCGTATCGGACTTGGTGCGGTGTTGATGTAGAATGGCAAGGTTATTGCATATGCTTCCCGATAGTTGAAGATTCACGAGAACAATTATCCAGTTCATGATTTGGAGCTAGCAGCCATTGTTCACGCGCTGAAGATTTGGAGGCATTACTTATATAGCGTGTCATGCAAGGTGTTCACTGATCACAAGAGTTTGCAATACTTGTTCAAGCAGAAGGAGCTAAACTTGAGGCAGAAGAGGTGGTTGGAGCTGTTGAAAGACTATGATATCACCATCTTGTATCATCCGGGAAGGCCAATGTAGTGGCCGGTGCTCTGAGTAGGAATTCAGCCAGTATGGGCAGCCTTGCATATATTCCAATCGGTGAGAGACCGCTTGCTTTGGATGTTCAGGCTTTAGCCAATCAGTTCGTGAGGTTGGATGTTTCTGAGCCCAGCCGTGTGCTAGCTTGCACAGTTGCTCGTTCTTCATTATTTGAGCGTATCCAAGATCGGCAATATGATGATCCTCATTTGCTTGTCCTTAGGGACACGGTGCGGCACGGGGGTGCCAAGCAGGTTACAGTTGGAGATGATGGAGTTTTGAGGATGCAGGGTCGTATCTGTGTGCCTAATGTGGACGGACTTCGTGAGTTGATTCTAGAGGAGGCCCATAGTTCCGATATTCTATTCATCCGGGCGCCGCTAAGATGTATCAGGACTTGCGGCAGCATTATTGGTGGAGGAGGATGAAGAAGGATATTGTTTCGTATGTAGATCGGTGTTTAAATTGTCAGCAGGTAAAGTACGAGCATCAGAGACCTGGTGGGTTGTTTCAGAAGATTGAGATTCCTGAGTGGAAGCGGGAGCGTATCACTATGGACTTCGTCGTTGGAATCCCACGGACTCAGAGGAAGTTCGACGCGATATGGGTTATTGTTGATAGGCTGACCAAGTCAGTGCATTTCATTCCTGTGGCGGTCTCATATTCTTCAGAGAGGTTAGCTGAGTCCGAGGTTTATTGGCCCTTTTGAGATCTTGAGGCGAGTTGGGGAGGTTACTTATGAGCTTGCCTTACCTCCCAGCTTGGCCGAAGTTCATCCGGTATTTCATGTTTCGATGCTCCGGAGGTACCACGGGGATCCGTCGCATGTGTTGGATTTCAGTTCAGTCCAGCTGGACAAGGATCTATCTAATGTTGAGGAGCCAGTGGCTATTTTGGACAGGCAGATCAGAAAGTTGAGGTCAAAGAACATAGCTTCAGTAAAGGTTCAGTGGCGGGGTCATCCGGCCGAGGAGGCGACTTGGGAGACCGAGCAGGATATGCTCAGCCAGTACCCTCATCTTTTCACTACTTCAGGTATGTTCTCTATGCTCGTTCGAGGACGAACGAATGTTTAAGTGTAGGAGGATGTAACGACCCGGCCGGTCGTTTTTGGAATTTATGCCCCGATCCCCTATTAACTGCTTCCCCTAAGTTCATTTCTGCTATTTTGGTTTGCTGGGACGTTCGGTGTTAGGATTCGGAGTGTTTTGGGACACTTAGTCCCTAAATGAGAGCTTAAGTGTTGAAAGATGGTCCGTAATCGGAACAGTGTGAAGACGACCTCGGAATGGAAATCCGATGGTTCCGTTAGCTCCGTTAGGTGATTTCGGGGTTGGGAGCGTGTTCGGAATGTATTTTGGAGGCTCGTAGCTCATTTAGGCTTGAAATGCCGAAGTTTGAATTTTTGAAGTTTCCGGTCCGATAGTGAGTTTTTGATCCGAGGGTCGGATTGGAATTTCGGAAGTTGCAGTAGCTCCGTCATGTCATTTGGGATGTGTGTGCAAAATTTCAGGTCATTCGGGCGAGGTTTGGTTAGGTTTTTGATCGAAAGTGTGTTTTGTTGGAATTTGAAGTTCTTAGGCTTGAATCCTTGATTAATTCGTATTTCCGGCGTTGTTTTAGGTGGTTTAAGGTTTGGTACAAGTTTGAATGATGTTATGGGACATGTCCGTAGGTTTGGTTGAGGTCCCGGGTGCCTCGGGTGTGTTTCGAATGCTCAACGGAGCATTTTGGAGTTTCAAAGTGTTGCAGAAAATCCTTCAGCTGTGCAGGTCCCAATTCCTTCTTCGCGTTCGCGTCCTCCTCTACGCGTTCGCGTAGAGTAATTCTGGAGGATGACAAATTTCTTCATTGCGTTCGCGATTAGTGCTCCGCGATCGCGTAGCTTCACACATTTCTTAACCGCGTTCGCGTCAGGGCTGTCGCGTTCGCATAGACTTATTGGACTCCAAGGGCTGGGCTTGATTTTCATTTAATGCGTTCGCATGACCTATGTCGCGTTCGCGTAGCTCACTGAACCCAGGCCTTCGCGTTCGCATCCATTTCTTCGCGATCGCGAAGGGCATTTTTGGTCCCTTTATATTTTCCTTCTTCGCGAACGCGTGCTGCTTTTCGTGTTCGCGATGCTTTAGACCCCTGAACAGTACTTAACATTTCAAAAACGAGGTTTTGCCATTTTTATCAAAACTCAAGGTTTGGAGCTCGGATTTGGGAGCAATTTCAAGAGTTTTTCAAGGGAGATCACTGGGTAACGATTCTCTACTCTCCTATGACTAAAACCCATTAATCTAATCGCAAATTCACCCTTTAATTTCGTGTTTTTGAATGGGAAGTGGGTAAACTTCTTAGACCTAACTATGGGGTTTTGAGGGGGCATTTGACCTCCGGTTTGGGAGATTTTTATATGGTTAGACTCGTGAGAGTACGAGGGTTCTGAAAACGTAAAAATTATTCGATTCCGAGACGTTGGCCTGAAGGGCATTTTGGTCATTTTACCTAATTTCACGCCGTAGCTTTGAATTAAATAGCAAAACCAGTTGTTTGCGATGTTATTTATGATATGTAAATGTATTGAATAGATTTGGGCCATTTGGAGTCGGATACTCGTGGCAAAGGCGTGGTTTCTAGTTGATTTTGAGCCGGTTCGAGGTAAGTGGCTTGTCTAACCTTGTGTGGGGGACCTTTTCCCTTAGGATATGATCTTGAATATTTGAATGCCCCGTACGTGAGGTGACGAGCGCGTACTTGAGCTAATTGTTGTAAATCCGTTTCTACTTGAAGTATTTAAATTGAGCTTTCTTGTTTACTTGTCCATTTTAACTGTAAGTTTGTACCTGTGCTAGCTTAGAGACTCATGTTTAGCTGGCTTACCTGCTTATTTGCTTTAACTGTGCTATTTGTACTCTGTGAAGCATGTTAGGCTATAATTTACTACTTCGTGTCCTGATTTTTAGCATTGCTCCGAGATTTAGGAATCGTTGTTGTTGTGTGTTTAATTTGGGACTACGGGACGGCTTCCCGGGAGATCCCCTGTACTTGAGATATTCTGGACTGAGGGTGCGGGATACCAAGAGATCCCCGACTTACTTATTGAGGATACTAAGAGATCCTCGGGATACCGAGAGATCCCTAGTGTTGATGATGAGGATACCAAGAGATCCTCGGGATACCAAGAGATCCCTTTGCTACTATTCCTTGTGAGGGCAGTTTTCCGTGTATTGTTACCTTTGCTTTCTATTAGTGTTCTTCCTTATTTACCTGGTTTAGATTCTCGCTGTAGACTTTATTTAAACTATTTCTATTATCTCATTATTTATTATGTTATCTCAGTAGGGCCCTGACCTTCCTCGTCACTACCCAACCGAGGTTAGGCTTGGCACTTACTGAATACCGCTGTAGTGTACTCATGCCCTTCCTGCGCATGTTTTTCATGTGCAGATCCAGGTACTTCCTCCCAGACGTATCATCCTCGTGGTGGAGAGTCCTAGCTGAGACTTGAGGTATATCTGCTACGTTCGCAGACCAGGAGTCTCTACTCTATTCCGGCTTTAGCAGATAGTTCCTTTTCTTTCCTTTCATGTTGTTTAGACATTCTGGTGTAGAGCAGTTTACTACATTCTATTAGCCTGTGTTTCCCGTGAGTTTCCGGGTTTTGGGATTTAGTTATAGACTTCCGCATATTTTGAGTTGTATAGGCTGAGTGGCCTTATATATACAGTTGTTACTTCTGTATGTTCAGTTTTAATTTATTATTCCGCAAATGTTAACTCGTTATTCCTCACTGTTAGGCTTACCTAGTTGTAGGAACTAGGTGCCATCACGACATGTTCATGGAGGGTGAACTGGGGTCGTGACAAGATCTATATCTGGGAGATTGTACGTCTTCATGGTGTGCCCGTATTCATTATTTCTGACCGAGGTACATAGTTTACCTCGCATTTCTGGAGGGCAGTTCAGCGTGAGTTGGGTACTCGGGTCGAGTTGAGCACAACATTTCATTCTCAAACAGACGGACAGTCCGAGCATGCTATTCAGATTTTGGAGGATATGCTCCGAGCATGTGTTATTGACTTTGGAGGTTCTTGGGATCAGTTCTTGCCCTTAGCAGAGTTTGCCTACAACAACAACTACCAGTCGAGCATTCAGATGGCTCCCTATGAGGCTTTATATGGTAGGCAGTGTCGATCGCCAGTTGGGTGGTTTGAGCCGGGAGAGGCTCGGTTGTTGGGTACAGATTTAGTTCAGGATGCCTTGGATAAGGTTAACATCATTCAGGATAGGCTTCGTACAGCTCAGTCCAGGCAGAAGAGTTATGCCGACCGTAAGGTCCGTGATGTGGCATTCATGGTCGGAGAGTGAGTGTTGCTTCGGGTGTCGCCCATGAAGGGCATGATGAGATTTGGGAAGAAGGGCAAGTTAAGCCCTAGGTTCATTGGGCCTTTGAGATTCTTGATCGAGTGGGAGAGGTGGCTTACAGACTTGCGTTGTCGCCGATTTTATCAGATGTGCATCTAGTGTTTCATGTGTCCATGCTTCGAAAGTATCACGGCGATACGTCCCACGTGTTAGACTTCAGCACTATCCAGTTGGACAAGGACTTGACCTATGAGGAGGAACCGGTAGCTATTCTAGACCGGCAGGTTCCTCAGTTGAGATCGAAGAATTTCCCTTCAGTTCGTGTGCAGTAAAGAAGTCAGCCTGCCGAGGCAGCTACCTGGGAGTCCGAGTTCGATTGCGGAGCCGATATCCCTATCTTTTCCCCGACTCAGGTATTTCTTTTCTATGTCTGTTCGAGGACGAACGGTTGTTTTAGAGGTGGAGGATGTGATGATCCAAAAGGTCATCACTTGATTTAAAAGTCAATTCTGTGTTCCGGAGCCTTAAAAACCTCCTCTTTTCTCACCTCGATTTGCGTGCGTAATCCGGGCGTATATCCGGAAAGCCCTTATGTGAAAAAATTGAGAAAATGCTAATTTTGCCTTTAAAAATTGAATTTAAGTTGACTTCGGTCAATATTTTGGGTAAACAGATCCGAACCCGTGATTTGACGGTCCCGGGAGGTCCGCAGGAAACTATGGAACTTGGGCTTATGCCCGGAATTGAATTCTGAGGTCCCTAGCCCGAGAAATGAATTTTTGAAGAAAATTGTTTAACTGAAAAATATAAGAAGTTTGGAAATTGAATAATGCTTGAATATGATGGTATCGGGCCCGTATGTTGGTTCCGGAGCCCGGTACAGGTCTAAAATAATGTTTAAGTCTGATCTCTGAAATTTGGTAGAAAACGGACTTGATTTGTTATAAATTGGACCCTCGGTTGTGAAAACAGTAACTTTAGGTATTCTTGAGAATTTCATTGATTTTGATGCTAAATACATAGTTGTTGATGTTATTTTGATGATTTGATCGCACGAGCAAGTCCGTATGATATTTTTGGACTTACGTGCATGTTTGGTTTGGAGCCCCGAGGGCTCGCGTGAGTTTTGGATAGGCCGCAGAGTGTTTTGAACTTAGGAGCAGCAGCTGGCAAGCTCGCATTTGCGATGACTGGGCGGGGGAGGGGGGACCTTCGCATTTACGAAGCTCCATGTCGCAAATGCGACTCCAACAGTAATCGCAATTGCGAACGATGGTTCGCATTTGCGAAGAAATCAGGCCAGACCAACCTTCGCAATTGCGAAGCCTTGGCTGCATTTTCGAACTTGGCATCGCAAATGCGATAACTGCGCCTGGGTAAATTGAAACTTAGACGGGATTTTCCTCATTTTTCAAACTCTTTCAAACCCTAAGCTCTCTTGGGCGATTTCTCAAAGGAACGTTCTTCCCCAAATCATAGGTAAACAACTTTTAACTCATTTATTTCAATCCACATCACTCATTTTACAAGATTTCATCACAAAATCTAGGGATTTTCATGGGAATTTGGGTATTTTTGGGACATAATTGGGAATTTTGAAATTCGGGGATTTAGACCTCAATTGAGGTCGTATTCCAAAACCAATTGTATATCCGGGCTCGGGGGTGAATGGGTAATCGGGTTTTGGTCCGAACCTCGAGTTTTGACCAAGCGGGCTCGGGGTCAATTTTTGTGTTTTGGGGGAAAATATTGGGAAAATTATAATTAAGCATTGGGTGTGAGTTCTTTAGCATTTATTGATGTTATTAAACTAATTATGACTAGATACAAGTGAATTGGAGGTGAATTCTAGAGGGAAAGCGATAGTTGAGGCTTAATTTGTGATGGTGGAATCGAGGCAAGTGTTTGGTCTAACCTTATCTTGAGGGAATATGTGTTGTGCCTTATTTGCTATGTGCTAGTGTAGTGTACGACGTATAGGTGTAGTGACGAGTATCTATACGTTGGTGTCAAGCATGCCCGTGAGTCTTAAATTGTGATCGTTGTGATTCTTGATAAGTACTACAAAGGCCTAAATTGTTGGTTACACGTGTTGAGTAAGACTTATGACCATTTTTCGTAATATTTGTCTATTGTTGAGCATTGGCTCTAATTCAGGTTCAATTGTGAAGTTAATTGTTGGAAAAAGATTGGTTATAGCTGATTCCCTTGCCGAGATGTATTTAATTCTTATTGTTGATTCCCTTGCCGGGACGTATTTAATTCTTATTGTTGATTCCCTTGCCGGGATGTATTTATTCTTAATGTTAATTCCCTTGTCGGGATATTGATTGTTGCTATTGTTTGGGTAAGGAAAGAGTGATAAAGCACGAAGGGTGATGTCGTGCACATTTATACTTATGCATATGGTGAGGAAAGAGTGATAAAGCATGAAGGGTGATGTCGTGCACATTTACATTGATATTGATGCATATGGTGAGGTAGAGAGATAAAGCACGAAGGGTGATGTCGTGCACATTTCTAATATTCATTTGGTGAGGAAGAGCGATAAAGCACGAAGAGTGATGTCGTGCATATTTTTTTTATTGAATGCATAGTGAGGATTGAGAGTAAAAGCACGAAGGGTGATGCTGTGAATTCATTGCCTTCTTGTTGTGATTTCTTGTTGCTATTGGTTCAAGCGCCTTAATTGTTTCATTCCGTTATCTCCGTGTTTCCTTATGTTGTTATCTCCTATAGCATGTTGCCCCTTCCCGTTAATCTCTGTTTAGCTTCTATTACTGTTATTCTGTTAGATATTGTTTAACGGCAGGTTATGTTGTTCTTGTGTCCTAGACTCGTCACTACTTCGCCGAGGTTAGGCTCGGCACTTACTCAGTACATGGGGTCGGTTGTACTGATGCTACACTCTGCACTCTTTTGTGCAGATCCCGGTACTGGAGCATATGGACCTTAGCTAGGGGTTGCCACCTTCAGTGCATCGGAGCCCCAAGATAGTCCTGCAGGCGTCCGCAGGCCTTGGTGTCCCCTTCCTATCTTGTTTCTTTCTTTTCTTTTCTATTTTAGAGACAGACATGTATTTTCTTTGTTCAGACCCTATTTGTAGTTTTCTTAGATAGTCTGTGAGATTGTGACACCAGTTCTGGGTGGTTTATTATTATGGATTCGTATTGGTATTAGCTTAAATGTTAAATTTTGTTCTTCCAATTCTAATTCCGTTGTATACTTGTTTTAATCTGGTAAATTGTTAAATATAGAGGTAAAAAGGGTGAATAATCAATAATGTTGGCTTGCCTAGCGGGTTCAATGTTAGGCGCCATCATGGTCCCGACGGTGGGTAATTCGGGTCGTGACAGTGAACCCAATAACTTTTGTCAAGACTATGTATTTGTATTAAAAATTCACTAAATGTATAAGAATATTTAGTTTTGAAAACAATTCGTTGGTCCGAGTATATTATTGTATATTACCTTAAGATCGCAACCCATAAACTTAAAATCGTGGATTCGTCTTCGCTGCCAAAGAATGGCGTATCCACACTTGACCAAGAGCGGTCACTTGAACACCTTTGGTTGGAAAATTATACTGTGTTTATATCTTAAATATTGTAATTAAGGGATATAAATTAAATTTTGAACACCTTTTAAAATGATTGGAATAAGTAGTTTAACGATAAAGGGTGTTCAATTTTCTATTGCAATTTCAGTAATAAAATTTATCAAGAATGAATTTATAAGTCGAATGAATGATGAATTTTTAGGAAAATGCGTACAATGGTGATGTTAAGAAAAATTGATGCATTTATTTATCGAAAAAATATTCTACGTATATGTTAAAATTGAAATACCCTTTGCAAAATTTCTGACTCAGTCACTTCCGACAAGCATGCCTTCCACTAATTTTAGAAGGTAGCGGTGAATGGTTTTTCATTTCTTGCATTTTTGGCCCATTCGTTAAGTTATGATCAACGACATCCCAAGTGGTGCCACATTATCGTAGGACCACATATATAGATTCAGAATTTGAAGTTTATAATTTCGGTTGCGATCTCAAGTTAATATAGTAATTAGTTTTATTGTAAAATATTTATGATTATTTAGTGAATTTCCATATATATATTTTTATATCTAAACAAAAGCTATTGAGTTTTCATTAACCAATATATTATACTATAGATCACCATTGGAGGATTTTGGTGCCTTTTTTTTTTTTTGTGTTCGCATTTTAGTTGATTATTTCCAAATTTATATTTTTATACTAAATTCGCGCATATTGATACAAAGAGGTGGTGAGTGTCACACCTCTTTTCTACCCCCAAAAAAGATATATGTGTGTTATGGGTTGTGTGGGTTAAAGAGTTTTTCCAATTAAAGTGAAAAATTTGAGTAGGGATTATTTATTTACAGAGTCGCCACTTGAAATTGATTTTCGGTGTTCCAAGTCACCTTTTATTTGAATCCCTATTCAAAGGAAGATTGGACTCTTTTATTATTGGTCTGCGAAAACAAGAGGTCGGGTAAAGAATTCTGTTGACTGGGGAGAAGGTGTAAGGCATTCCCCGAGTCTCGTGGTTCTAGCACGGTCGCTTTTATTGACTAAAATTGGCTTGAATTAATTTTTGGATAATCTGTGCTTTATTTGATTTTCATGTTTGCCTATATCTGCTTTTATTGTTGATTATTAAGATTATTTACAAAGAATGATTTGGATAAATTACGTTGTCATAACCACGCTACGCAAGCGAATGCGTGATTGAATAACAAAATTAATTACCTTATCATAATTGCGCATCGCAAGCGAATCCGAAATCATGACAATCAATTATTTGTAGTAATTTTGAGAAATTACTACATTTGAAAAAATTAATTCTTGAAATTTTTTAGTCAACTGTCGCGCTATGCAAGTGAATCCGCGACTTCAGCAAAGGATTAACTAAATTAAATATCAACTAAAATTAATGGGTATGGTATGAGATTATCAAATTGATTTATTGAATGTTAAACATCACGCTACGTAAACGATTCTGTGAGTTAAAGCGCGCCTACTAATTGCCTAGCATTTAAATTAATTAATTAAAAAAGTGATTAAATTGTTAAATTATTTTAATTGTGGAGCAGAACCGGGTTGTGGTTGGAGTTAGTTTAAGAAATCAACAATTAAAGACTTGGGCATCTCTTGCTTATGGATAATGGTATTGCGCTCCTTTGTTGGTTTATCATGAAATGGGCCCAGCAGAAAATATCTACAAAGAATGGCCAGCTGGTTTTAATCATTATTATTATTATTATTATTATTTTAGAAGAAAGGAAATGGGCCAGCTGAAACTACTTAAAAAAAAGAGAAATTTTCACAAACCACTATTGTTTAGTGGTTATTAGTTAGTTGTAGCTATCATTTACTATATTACTTCCTATAGCTATGTTTTCAGGTTTTTTAGAGTGTATTCAATGTATTTAAGCTACTGTATTCATGAATACAGTATCATTTCTAGGCGTGAAAAAGGTGATTACAGCTAGACAGATTATTGTATTCAACTGTATTCGCGGCGTGAAATAGGGGATTACAACGCCATTCATGGTCTATTCAGCTGTTTTTAAACGGAAAGTGAAACAATTAACATAATAGACTCCTAATATAACTCAACAAACTCAATTATAACACACAAAATTTGTATTTCCAATTATAAAAAAGTTTCTCAACCGAAAAATACCCCAAAAACATAGCAATCTCCAGAGAAATTATATAATTACATTGATATAGTTAAATAAATAAAAATACATTGAATACATGAAGTGTAGCAGGTCATCTATAGTGCAAAATATATGAATACATACTGCAGATACATTTGAATACATATATACATCTGAATACATAAATTATATTAATTAAAAAAATATATAAATACATTCATGGAATATAGCGAGACGAAGAATATAATGAAATACATGGAATACTGGGAGATACACTGAAATACAATGAAAAAAAAGACAATGAATACAATGAAATACAGCGAGATACATTGAAATACACTTTTAAAAAAAAGGTAACAGAATCTTCAAGTTGCTCAGCCCCAAACTCCGTCGTCTTGTTCAAGAACAACCCTAATGTCGCACCTCACGTGTATGTTCCTTGAAGGCACGAATCGGATTGTTGGTGGGAGGCAAAGAAAGGTCGTAAAGTTTTACAGAACCATCGCCGTTTGCGGCGATTACGAGGGAATTGTGAGCTTCAGACCAGCAAACGTCGTAATCGTCGTCAGCGGTGTCGTAAGCGGCGATTTCCGATATGGGTCCGTTTGGAGTGAGCTGAAGAATGTGAACTCTGCCGTTACCAAGGATGCCGAAATTCTGTGCGGTGGTGACGGCGATCTCATTGAACATAACAATACGAAAGTGACTAAGCTTTTGTTTCTCTTAGTTTCTGAAGGCACAATGATTTCTGATTTCGTCTGCTTTTCTAGTGTGGACTCCAATTTTGCCCATCTTTATCATTGATTCTCCAAAATCCTTGAAGAAAGTGGATGCGAAAAAATTCCTATTGACTACTTAGAAGAATGATCAACGGAGGACCTGATGAGAGAGAATCAATGAGTTTGTATTCATGGAAAAAATAGGCGTTGAGAGAAAGGATTGAGAAAGAGAGGGCGGCGCATTTTATGAGAGATACGGCAGCGTATTTTATGGCTTAAGGGTAGGAGGTGACCATAAATAGATATTTGGCTATAAAACTCAAAAGGTAGCTATCGAATATAATTTTTAAAATGGTATTTATTTAAAATAAATAAGGTATCAACCTTTGGTATAAGAGGTAAATATTTCTAAAAAGATAGGCTTGCCGGCATGTTTAACACGAGATGGGCCTAGCAGAAAATATTTAATTGGGCCCATTTATTCAATCTGTGGCTTCATAGCCCAGTAACTTAGTTACCCACATTCCAATATTATTTCTTAGCCCCAAACCCATCAATTATGCCTATTAACTTAACATAAATATTCAAACATTGCACTACTGTAAGTGAGGCCAAACAATCAATAAAAATATTACTAGAACTTTTCCATTGTTCACCTTATTGTTGACATTATTTCAATGGATTCTACAAAGATATCTTTTGAATAATATCACTTGTCAGAAAAGAACTTAACTAGAAAAATATAACATAGCAAATCACAAACCATATTAAGACAAAATTAATCCACCACATAGCTTTGACTTTAATAAACTAAACAGAAAAAGAAAAACCATGCTACAAGACTTCACTTCTTGTTTTAATTCTTGATGTATTGCCATGAGTTCCAGATCCAACAACATAAAGACATCCAAACTAGATTGCTATTATACACAGGCACACAATTAAAAGGATTCAAGAGAAACTAGCAGCATGGTCATCAAAAGCTGAATTTTACAGCTTTAGATATCGATACATGGAATAAGCTATTCATATTTCGTTTGTAAGCATGAACTCATACTCATAGAGCACTATGTATGGGTCAGAATTCGACCCCACGATAATTAACAAGGCTAATCCCATTTTAAGTTAATTCATGATTAATTAGTGGCACGACCACTCAGAATTGACGATGTTCAACCCGCATCTGGTTCGATCGACAAGGCCATGGCCTATCCGCCACCATAAAGGCGAGATCCCAACGTGGTCACGGCCACTTATCGCCAGCTCACGAAGCCCACAGCTATAAAAACCAAGAGAGGGAACCCTAGAAAGAGGGGGGGGGGGGGGGGCGTTCTTCTTCACCACTATTGACAAGAGAGAGAGAAGAGAGAAACATACCCATCTTATGGGAAGAGAAAACACCATTGTAAGGCTCTGAACCTCTTCATGGAGAGGCAGACCAAACCAATATTATCAATAAAGGCTTTTAATGTTTCTCCCCCTAATCCTGAGTACTTCTTTTCGTTTCCTTCTTGTGGTCAAATGGATTATTACGATTTGCTATGATTTTCCCGTAACTTATTTGTATTGTTGTGCACTCATAAAGCACATGATAACTTTTGAGCAAACAATTTGGCGCCGTCTGTGGGGATTTCATGGCAAAATCGCGTAGTTCTTCCATGGACCAAAAGGAAAGAAATGCCGGAAAAGGAAGAACAACCCAGCTTAAACAAGCCAAAGCGGCATATCAGGCCGATGGAACTCGAAGATCTCGAATCGAGATCCAGTTCCTCTGTCTCTCATCTATCAGATGGTGCAAACAAGAAGAAGCAGCCCCCCCACCCCCTCCTAAGGGAAGGTCTCTGTAAGGCATCTCCCACATCCCTGATACGAGCTCCGGCCAGAAACCGGCACGGAGATATCTCGAGCCGAGAGTCGCCTCAAGACAGCCTATAAACCCTGGTTGGGAAGACAACAGATGAGCCGCTCAACGTCTCGAATCCAAACCGAGCTTCAGCACTCAATACCCACAATATGGGACTCAGGCCATGAGCCTTCGTCATCAAAGATCGACAAAGTTCAACAGCAGTTGAACTGGGACTCAGGCTATGAGCCTTCGCCATCAATATCGACAAAGTTCAACAATAGTTGAACTGGGACTCAGGCCATGAGCCTTCGTCATCAAAATCGACAAAGTTCAACAGCATTTGAACTGGGACTCAGGCCATGAGCCTTCGTCATCAAAGATCGACAAAGTTCAACAGCAGTTGAACTGGGACTCAGGCTATGAGCCTTCGCCATCAATATCGACAAAGTTCAACAATAGTTGAACTGGGACTCAGGCCATGAGCCTTCGTCATCAAAATCG
>NC_031995.1:111180112-111243766 GCF_001879085.1 Nicotiana attenuata | reverse complement strand
AAAAGCTCAACTACGGTTGAACCGGGGCTCAGGCTATGCGCCTTCACCAAAAAGTTCAACTACGGTTGAACCAAGACAGGCTATGCGCTTAAACAAGCCAAAGCGGCATATCAGGCCGGAAGATCTCGAATCGAGATCCAGTTCCTCTGTCCCTCATCTATCGGATGGTGCAAACAAGAAGAAGCAGCCCCGCATAAACAAGCCAAAGCGGCATATCAGGCCGATGGAACTCGAAGATCTCGAATCGAGATCCAGTTCCTCTGTCTCTCATCTATCGGATGGTGCAAACAAGAAGAAGAAGCCATCCCCCCTCTCTTTTGGGGAGAATCTTCGTAAGAGATCTCCTACATCCCTGATAAGGGCTCCAGCCGGAAACCAGCACGGAGGAATCTCGAATCGAGAATCGCCTCAAGACAGCCTATAAACCCTGGTTGGGAAGACAACGGATGAGCCGCTCAAGGTCTCGAATCCAAACCGAGCTTCAGCACTCAATACCCATAATATGGGACTCAGGCCATGAACCTTCGCCATCAAGATCGATAAAGTTCGACAACAGTTGAACTGGGATTCAGGCCATGCGCCTTCGCCAAAAAGTTCAACTACGGTTGAACCAAGACAGGCTATGCGCCTTCACCAGCAAGTTCAACTACGGTTGAACCAAGACCAGCTATGCGCCTTCACCAAAAAGTTCAACTACGGTTGAACCAAGACAGACTATGCGCCTTCACCAAAAAGCTCAGTTACGGTTGAACCAAGACAGGCTACGCGCCTTCACCAGCAAGTTCAACTACGGTTGAACCAAGACAGGCTATGCTCCTTCGCAAAAAAGTTCAACTACGATTGAACCAAGACAGGCTATGTGCCTTCGCCAAAAAGTTCAACTACGGTTGAACCGGGACAGGCTATGCGCCTTCCCAGCAAGTTCAACCGGTTGAACCAAGACAGGCTATGCGCCTTCACCAAAAAGTTCAACTACGGTTGAACCAAGACAGGCTACGTGCCTTCACCAAAAAGTTCAACTACGGTTGAACCAAGACAGGCTATGTGCCTTCGCCAAAAAGTTCAACTACGTTGAGACTTCGCCAAAAAGTTCAACTACGGTTGAACCGGGACTCAGGCTATGCGCCTTCGCCAAAAAGTTCAACTACGGTTGAACCGGGACTCAGGCTATGCGCCTTCACCAAACAGTTCAACTACGGTTGAACCAAGATAGGCTATGCGCCTTCACCAAAAAAGTTCAACTACGGTTGAACCAAGACAGACTATGCGCCTTCACCAAAAAGCTCAGTTACGGTTGAACCAAGACAGGCTACGCGCCTTCACCAGCAAGTTCAACTACGGTTGAACCAAGACAGGCTATGCGCCTTCGCCAAAAAGTTCAACTACGGTTGAACCAAGACAGGCTATGCGCCTTCGCCAAAAAGTTCAACTACGGTTGAACCGGGACTCAGGCTATGCGCCTTCACCAAAAAGTTCAACTACGGTTGAACCAAGACAGGCTATGCGCCTTCGCCAAAAAGTTCAACTACGGTTGAACCAAGACAGGCTACGCGCCTTCACCAGCAAGTTCAACTACGGTTGAACCAAGACAGGCTATGTGCCTTCGCCAAAAAGTTCAACTACGGTTGAACCGGGACTCAGGCTATGCGCCTTCGCCAAAAAATTCAACTACGGTTGAACCAAGACAGGCTACGTGCCTTCACCAAAAAAGTTCAACTACGGTTGAACCAAGACAGGCTATGCGCCTTCGCCAAAAACTTCAACTACGGTTGAACCGGGACTCAGGCTATGCGCCTTCACCAAAAAGTTCAACTATGGTTGAACCAAGACAGGCTATGCGCCTTCGCCAAAAAGTTCAACTACGGTTGAACCGGGACTCAGGCTATGCGCCTTCGCCAAAAAGTTCAACTACGGTTGAACCGGGACTCAGGCTATGTGCCTTCACCAAACAGTTCAACTACGGTTGAACCAAGATAGGCTATGCGCCTTCACCAAAAAGTTCAACTACGGTTGAACCGGGACTCCGGCTACGTGCCTTCGCCAATAAGTCCAACCATGGTCGAACCAAGACTCAGGCTATGTGCCTTCGCCATTAAATCCAACGAGCTCGACCTCGTTCGAACTACAAGGATGGACGCCTTCGTACTCAACTTTAGCAAGTTCAACCACAGTCGAACCGAGACTCAGGCCAAACGCCTTCATTTGTGAAAGCAAAGCCCGACCTCCAACAAATCGAAGCGTAGGATAGGCACCCTCGCCATTCAAGTAAGTTCTCCCAACTCGAATTAAGAGTCGGGCCACGTAAAGTTCGGCCCCGGTCAAAGTACGAGGCCGTGTTTTTTACCATCACGACCGGTAGTTCGACCACGTCCGAACTGGGACTAAGGCTAAGCGCCGCTATCGCTAAATAACAGCTAAGACTCGCCCGCACCGAGTTGAAAAACTAAGGCCATCACCGTCAACGATCGACCTAGATTCGACTAAGGCGAGTAAACGACTCGACGACAGTCAAGGTCGCCTACATGGCTAAGGCCACCAATTATATTACGGCTAAGGCCATCGCCGCCAACGGTCGACCTAAATTCGACTACGGTGAGTGAACGACTCGACGACAGTCGAAGTCGCCTACATGGCTAAGGCCATCAAGATTGGGGACACGTAAAGTCCGGCCCCGGTCAAACTACAAGGCCGCGTTTCTATCATAACGGCCGACAGTTCGACCACGCCCGAACTGGGACTAAGGCTAAGTGCCGCTATCGCCAAGCAACGGCTCCGACTCGCTCACCCCGAGTCGAAGAAGAAGAGTCGTCAACAATTAAAAACTAACATGCGTACCAGAGTCGAACTCGAAGGCAAATCACCCCTTCGAGCGCATGCAAAGAAAAATCTAAGGGGGAAAAAGAGGAGATACAAAACAGACACAAGGCAAATAACGGAAAGGAGATCTCATTTATCTACAAAGTTAATTGCGGGTCTTCCCCGCTTACACCTGGCCAAGGCCGATCAATACAAGGAAAGAGAATAATAAAAAAACAAGAAAAAATGCATATCTTTTTACTCGGCGCCATCCGCGCCACCATCCGCACCAGCGTCAGCCTCAGGCGTTGCCGCGTCAAAACCACAGTCGGTACGGGCCTCACGAGCCTTTTGACGCGCTCCCTCGAAGGCAGCTTCGGTCACGATGTCGGCCTCCCACAAATTCTTATATACATCACGTTGGGCCTCGGCAAAGACCCAAAGTTCGCGAGCCTGGCTAGAAGAAGCGGTTTGGTCCCGAAGGCGCTGATTCTCTTCTTCCAAGGCTGTGATCCGATCCGCCATGACTTGGGCGTCCTGCTCAAAGACACCGATCCGCTCCTCGAGACTCGCTTCTCTAAAGGCCGCAGTAGCCCTCTCCAACACCCGTTGGGACTCGTGCACGCGGATAGCTTCCGTTAACGCCCCAGCCCTCGACGAGGCATCCCTCACCTGAAGCTTCAATACCGCGACTTCACCCTCCAACGCAGTCACTTTCCCGCCCCATGCCGCAGCGGCCTCCGCCGCCTTAGCCTGGCCCTGGCGCTCACACTCAGCTGCGGCTCTCTTTACCGCCTCGAGCTCCTCATCCTTTCGGCAGAGCTGCTCCTCGAGAGCACTCGTCCTGCCAAGTCCTTGCTGCATCTGAAGCTCCCGCCTCGCCAGCTCTTCGACCAAGGCCCGGCTACGAGGATCATTCCTCAAGCGCACGCGCAACTCTCGTCACTGATCTCGGTAGCGGCGATACTTCTCCAGCGCCCGCAAAAATATCCCCGAGCGGACCTTGGCTCGACGGATGTTCTCCACCTCCAACAGATAAGACTGCAAAGCAAAGACAACGATTAGAATAAAAGAATAAACTTAAGACAAAGAAGAAGCGAACCGACGTAATAGCACATACCCTCAAGCCCATCACGGCTACTTCATTCATCAGTCCGACATCCGTAACGCCCCTCAACGACGCATTCTCGGCCTCCGAGCATAGCAGCTCAAACTGCGGCACCAAGCTTTCCCCTTGGAGCAATAAGTTTAATTCCGTGGGAACCTCGATGAAGCGAGATCGCCCCCCTGCGCGCACCGCTGAATTGGTGGAGCCTTCCTGGAACATACGGACGTCGTCAGGATCCAAGTCGGATTCAGACTCATCCTCACCCCCTACAGCATCTCTTCCCCCTTCAGCTACCGGCGAGGTGGAGCCTCCTGCCGCATTCGCCGAAGGAGCGCTTGCCTCACCCACATTAGCAGCCGCTGAGGAACTACCTCCCGTCTCAGCGACTGGAACCACCAATTGAGTCGCCGAAGCGATGGTATCATCACGACCTGAGCCAACTGGGGCAACCCCCATTGTTTGTCCGCCCTCAAGGGCAGGCGCCGCAGCCGCACTCCTCTCTGCGTCCGCCGGGGGGGAGTCCAAATTAATTACCACAGGAGGAGCCGGCGTGAACGCGACCCTACGCCTTATCAACGGCCTTTCCTCCTCCCCGTCTGATGACGACTCCGCCCTAAGGCGCACAACCCCTGATGGCCCCTCATCCCGAAGCGCGGACCGTGTTGGAGAGGGAACCGCTGAAGATTCAACTGACGCCGCCCTCGGTATTGAGCGCGACACAGGCGCCGCAGTAAGACGAGCGACTGCACCCGGTCGACGAAAGGCCAACTAAGGGGCTCTGATGCGGCGTGCCCTCCCTGATCACAGGAAAACAAAGTTGATGAATAAAATTGAAGCAAAGCGGAACAGAAGAAGAAATCAATTTTTTACCTGCCACAGGCCTACGGCCATGCCTCTCCCAGAAAGACGCCCATGTGCGTATCCCCACCGTATGGGGAAGTACGGCCTCGGCCCACTCACGTATCCAAGACAATGGGGCCGGTGGCGACCTGTCGGCTACAAAAAACAACACGAGTTAACGCTTGTGATCACAAATCATAAAGAGGGGAAGAAAAGGGAACCCAACCACCAAAGAACTTACGCGCATGGTTCCAAGCCTCTGGGAACCCAGTAGCATCCGCCACCAGATGCTTGGTCCTGATATAAAAGAAGTGCTCGAAAGGGCGAGGGTCAACCTCGTCATCCAATCTCATGACCAGGCCCATCGACCCACGAGGGCACGCCTGAATCATGGTGCCACGGACTCTCTGGGGAGCGTAGAGACTCAGCACATGCTGCAGCGTGACCTCCCTACGGGCCAATTCTGCGTACTTGATGAACATTGCCAACAATTTGTAGAGGGAAAGAGTGAGCTGACCCGGGCACACCCCATAATAACGGCAGAAATCCACCACCAGCATTGGGAGCAGGATCTTGAACCCCAACCTGAAAGGATAGGCGTAAAAATGCAGTATCCCCTGCGGTCGGTGTGGACCCTCTCCTCGCTTCTAGCAAGAACGATGTCTGCATGGGTGGGAATGACCCCCTGTTCCCGTAATCGGGCCATCCCAATCTCCCCCATTAATGGGGCTTCATCCACCGGTTCCACTCCACCGTCGATAGTGAAATCAATCGCCGGACATCTGGGCCGAGGAACTACCTCGTCAACTGACGGAACTTCTCCGGTCTCTATCTGTTCTGCACCTCCCATTGCCGGAAGTGGCCCTTCAACTACCGGAAAGTCTATCGGAAGAGCATCGTGGGAAGAACTGCCTGCCATTGTTGACCTACTAAAGACAAAGGTTATCACAATCAAAGGAAAGAAAGGAGAAGACGAATTAGCGGAATGAAAAAGTTTCCTCAGAATCTCTCTCAGATGAACAATGAAGATATGAGAAATGAATGCCTCAACCCACCTTTATAGGCAACATAAATGGCTTTTCTCGAAACCCAATAGCCATCATTAACTGCACGACCAACCGTAAAACGGTTCGGTCCTGCAGAAGCAAGCGTCATTATGACAAGCTCCGCAAAGCGACTTCTCAGCCATCCGCCAATGTACCACCGTCAGAATAATCGCTACGGCCTGCGAACGTTGAAAGAATGTGCCGTACGCCTTCAAAATTATGGACGTGACCAAATACGTACCCGGCGCATACTCATTCCCTACGGCCATCTCCAATATATGAAAGGCTACGGCCATCTCCAACGTGTAAACGGCTAAGGCCGCCGCCGAGCACGTATCAAGCGTGCCCCCATTCTCCTCGGCTTCACAATATACGACCCGTCCGCCACGGCCGACGGGTATGCTTCCAAAACAAACGTAAGGATCAGAGCACAATGCAGCTCGACCTCACTTGAAGTAAGTTAAAAGGGTACCTTCGCCCAGGAGGAAAGTTCGACCTCGATCGAACGATGACTTGATAGCCCAATAACAGGATACTAATACTCTACAAGGCTAAGGGCCATCGCCAAAAAGAATTCGGCTTCGACCGAAGCAACAGTCGATATCCCCATCCGTGTTTCTCGAAATACAGCCAATGGAATCCACTCATCGAGCTCGGCCAAGGCCCGATCTCAATAAGCGGAGGGACTAACTGTATGGGTCAGAATTCGACCCCACGATAATTAACAAGGCTAATCCCATTTTAAGTTAATTCATGATTAATTAGTGGCACGACCACTCAGAATTGACGATGTTCAACCCGCATCTGGTTCGATCGACAAGGCCATGGCCTATCCGCCACCATAAAGGCGAGATCCCAACATGGTCACGGCCACTTATCGCCAGCTCACGAAGCCCACAGCTATAAAAACCAAGAGAGGGAACCCTAGAAAGGGGGGGCTTCTTCTTCACCACTATTGACAAGAGAGAGAGAGAAGAGAGAAACATACCCATCTTATGGGAAGAGAAAACACCATTGTAAGGCTCTGAACCTCTTCATGGAGAGGCAGACCAAACCAATATTATCAATAAAGGCTTTTAATGTTTCTCCCCCTAATCCTGAGTACTTCTTTTCGTTTCCTTCTTGTGGTCCAATGGATTATTACGATTTGCTATGATTTTCCCGTAACTTATTTGTATTGTTGTGCACTCATAAAGCACATGATAACTTTTGAGCAAACACACTAAATGATCATAAACATCCCAAGACTATATTTTATTGCTTGTAACAACCATCTACAGTAAAAGGTGAAATGAATATCTACTAGGAGCAGAATAAACTCACGACCAAAACAACGACAGCACACTTTAAACAGCAGCAACAGTATCTAATAAAAGAAACCGAGCCGATCTAGAAATTTCCACAGAAACTCAAACAGACTGTCACGACCCTGTTTCGCCATCCGTGAACCATCGTGACGGCACCTAGTCTCTACAATTAGGTAAGCCTAAATTATGGAAAAAGAAACCAAAAACATGCGGAAGTAAAACAATTTAAAACAGAAATAAGAAATAACCAGTGTATAAATGTGTTGCTCGGCAAACACCATGTTTAACTCTCAAAACCAACACATAAATCCCAAGACCAGGAAACCCATGAATCACAAGCTAAGAAGTACTACACAGCTCTAACTCCAGAATGTCTAACAAGAACTGAAAATACAGAAGGGCTAATACTAAACAGCAAGAATAGAAAGAGACTCCTCGGTCTGCGGACGCGGCAGATATACCTTGAAGTCTATACAGAAACGCCTCGCCTCAAGGATGATAAGACTGAGCGATAGTACCTGGATCTGCACATGAAAAACATGCGCAGAAGGGGCATGAGTACACCATAGTGGTACTTAGTAAGTGCCAAGCCTAACCTCGGTCGGGTAGTGACGACGAAGGTCAGGGCCTTACTGAGGTTAAATAAAATATAAGGGTTGACAGTGTGAAATAAACAGTGTAAATAAGTAACACAAGATATAAAGGACAACAACAACTATCACAGAGGCAAGTAAAACACAGTAAGAGAACACAACTCAGCTCCAAGATAACAACCTGGGATCTCCCAGGATACCGTCCTGTAGTCCCCCAAATATAAATATCATATCCAGTGGATCCCTCGGGTGCAGTCCCGTAGTCCAACTCATAAATGTGCAGGGGGATCTCCCGGAATGCAATTCCGTAGTCCCAAAGTAAACATACAGGGGAACTCCCGGGATACCGTCCCGTAGTCCCAAAGTAAAAGTGCAGGGGGATCTCTCGGAATACCGTTCCGTAGTCCCAAAGTAAACATGCAGGGGAGCTCCCGGGATACCGTCCCGTAGCCCCAAAGTAAATACACAGCAACAACAAGAATTCAATCCAATCAATTTCATATCAAAGTGAAGCAGGTAATCCTAACCTAGCATGGTTCACGTAATACAATTAAGGCAGTTAAGGAAAATAGAGCAATTTAGTCAAGTAGACATGCTTCCCTAGGCTACAACAGGTTTAGTTTCCAAACAGTGTAAGTAAGAAAAGGAATAACACAATTCAAGGCTATTTTTAATGAAAAACCGGATTTCCAACAATTAGCACAAGTACACGCTCGTCACCTCACGTACGAGGCATTTCAATTACCACAACGTCAATCCTAAGGGGAAAGGTCCCCCACACAAGGTTAGACAAGCCACTTACCTCGAACCGGCTCAAAATCAACCCGAGATCACGTCTTTGCCACGAGTATTCGACTCCAAATGGCCCCAATCTATTCAATTCAATTTCATAATATAAATAACACCTCAAGTAACTGATTCCACAATTAAATTCTAAGCTAATACGCAAAATTAGGTAAAATGACCAAAATGCCCCTCAGGACCACGTCTCGGAATTGGGTAAAATTCATATTTTCGGAATCTCATACTCTCACGAGTCTATGCATAACAAGAACACAAAAAATCGGAGTTCAATTGACCCCTCAAATTCTCATATAAAGTCTCTTAAATCCCAAACCCTAATTCTTCAATTGTTGGTCTAAATTCCATGATTTACTAGGTAGATTTCACATTAGAAACGAGTTTTAAGACCAAGAATCTTACCTCCAAGCGTTTCCCCTCGAATCCTTCTTCTATCCCCGTCAAAGAGCTCCAAAAACGATTAGAAATGGTGGAAATAAACCCCCAAGTCGCGGAACCTCTTTTAAAATAATGCCCACCAGTTTTCGCATCTGCGGTCCTGGGACCACATCTACGGTCCCGCTTCTGCAGAAAATATACCGCATCTGCGGTCCCGCTTCTGCGGAAAAACATCGCATATGCGGTCCCGCTTCTGCGGAAAATATACCGCATCTGCGGTTTCTGAAGAGATGGCCAAAATTTCGCTTCCGCGGCCGCTTAGCCGCTTCTGCAGCGCCGCACCTGCGGAACCCAAACCGCAGGTGCAGTTATGACAGCACCAGCAGCTGAAGCTGCAACTTAAACTCCAAATTTTCCTCCGTCAGCCATTCGAATTCACCCCGAGGCCCCCCGGGACCTCAACCAAAGGCACCAACAAGTCACAAAACACTACCCAAACTTGTACCAATCCTTAAAACACCTAAAGCAACATCGAAACCTCGAATTGACTGTGGATTTAAGCCTAAGAACTCCAAAATTTCTCAAAATACGCTTTCGTCAAAAAGTCTATCAAACCACGTCCGAATGACCTAAAATTTTGCACACACGTCCCAAATGACATAACGAAACTACAATAACTCTCGGAATTCCATTCCGATCCTCGGATCAAAAACTCACTATCGAACCGGAAACTTCAAAATTCGACCTTTCGACATTTCAAGCCTAAATTAGCTATGGACCTCCAAAACACAATCCGACCACGCCCCTAAATCCAAAAGTACCTAACAGAGCTAACGAAACCCTCGGATTTCAATTCCAAGGCCATCTTCACACTGTTCCGACTACGGTCAACTTTCCAACACTTAAGCTCTCATTTGGGAACTAAGTGTCCCAAAACTCCCGAAACTCAAAACCGAACGTCCCGGCAATTCAAAATAGCAGAAATAAACCCGGGGAAAATAGTTAATAGGGGATCGGGGCATTAATTCTTAAGACGATCGGCCGGGTCGTCACATCCTCCTACACTTAAACATTCGTTCGTCCTCGAACGAGCATAGAGACATACCTGAAGTGAAGCTGCTCATGGACCAAACTGCTGAGCGACGCGCTAGAGCTCAAAACGACCGGTCGGGTTGTTACACAGACTTTCAAGGAAAGGAGAGACTAGAGACTCACGTCAAAGACCTTTGTATTTTTTAAGTATTCTTTTCTCCCAGATACTCACTTAAAAAAAACTCTCAAACTCTCTATTATTTTTGTGTTCTTTTTTTGAGTGTCCAGGATGTTCAGACTATCTCCCAAATGATATGGAAAGACCTCCCCTTTATAGGAGAGGAGGGCTGGGGCAGATTTTTGTTTTACCAAAAATCTGTCAAAATGATAGCTTTTTTGACAGAAAATCTGTCCAAAACCAAAAATCTACCCAAGAAACAGTTTTCCCTACCAACTGTGGACAGAATTTTGGAGTATTGCACTCGCAGCAGTCCCGAACAGTAAAACCAAACTAACAAAGGCCCTACACTCAAGTACCTTCTACTATCCTTACAAACCAATATCAAACTAAACTATTGCTTCAAACTGGAAGGTGCAAAATCAGATAACTAGACTTGAACCATTAAACTAACAAAAGAATCTAATGACTATAAACAAATAAAACATGTAGTTAAGCCTAAACTAATTAGCTTAAACATAGACAAAACTAGAACTACTAAACCTGAAAACCAGAGCTTAAACCTAATCATAAACAAATCGATTTCTTTATTTAAGGCTAAGCAAACAATTTAATACAAAAACGCAGCAACGAGACTAGACTAAACACTAAACATACTTGACCTAAAAGACTAAATATTAGTTTAAAGGAAACCAAAGATTAATTAATCTAACCTAATCATAGATTATACTGCCTGATAAAAAAAACATGAGTAGCATATACTAATCTAATGTACCTACATGTAACTACACTTAAAACGTTTAAACAAAGTTTAAGCCAAACAACCTAAGGATAGATGACTAATTAATAGCGAGTGCACAAGTAATCGACGTTCATAAATCAAAAATCGTGATCCGTCATATTCCGTGTACGTAGTTGTGTAATTCAAGTTGCATAAGAAAATTAAAAAATAAAAAATAAAATTCTAGGAAATTTAACAAAAGGTAAGAATTATTGAGCAACCCTCAAGTATAAAGGGTTAGGCATATTTAAAGCATGCACTTGGACGCTTGAGGCGTAAGCCTCCCAAAACAAAACCCTACACGTGAGCCTCAAGTGTTTTGCAAGTGTTACTCCTAGGGGCGGGCCCCACACGTGAACCTCATGCATTTTACAAGTTTTACTCCCAGGAGCAAGCCCCACACGTGAGCCTCAGGCGATTTGCAAGTAAAAATTGCACGGGGCGCCCTTGGTCGCCCCCATTTAACCTATATCCATTATTTAAAAAAGTTTTAACTTGTACCCACTTTTTAAACAACTTCGGCCCCCTTTCTCCTCCTCCTTCTCCTCCTTCGTTTTCTTCTTCTTCTTCTTCTTCTTCTTCTTCTTCTTTCTTCTGCTGCTGTTGGTGCTGCTATAAAACTTCAGTTCATGGGATGATTGCCATAAATATGTTTATCAGATTATTTAAAAATAAATTATAAATAATTACATAATTTAGTAGACAATAAACTGTGAATATTTCCACGTACGTAAGTTAGTAGACAATGATAATTCTACTATTTTCATGTTTACTGTTTCCAAACTTTATGATTTAGATAATGTTGGCAATCTGATTATTTATCTAGTATGTTAGAAAGCTTTTTAAAAAACTTCAGCTTATATCGTGCTGAAGTTTTTACAAATGAACTAAATAACTTCAGCATCTTCTGCTGAAGTTTTTGAAAAAGCTTTATGACAAAATTAATGAATTCAGGACCAAAAAACTTCAGCTTTTAGTGCTGAAGTTTTTACAAATGAGCTAAATAACTTCATCTGCTGACGTTTTTTGAAAAGCTTATCCAGGACAAAAAAACTTCAGCTTATTTAGTGCTGAAGTTTTTATAAATGAACTAAATAACTTCAGCATCTTCTGCTGAAGTTTTTGAAAAAGCTTAATGACAAAACTAATGAATCCAGGACAAAAAAACTTCAGCTTATTTAGTGCAATTACAAACAAAAACTTCAGCAAATAGAGAACAAAACTTCAGCTACTATGCTTAAGTTCAGCAATTACAAACAAAAACTTCAGCAAATAGAGAACAAAACTTCAGCTACTATGCTTAAGTTCAGCAATTACAAACAAAAACTTCAGCTACTATGCTTAAGTTCAGCAATTACAAACAAAAACTTCAGCACACTTGGTTCATCACACTTGCTACTTCAGGCCCGTCTACTAGAATGCTGAAGTTTTGCGTGATTGCCTTTGCTACTTCAGCCCCGTATGCTGAAGTTACGCGAAAAAGTGGGTACGCTTGCAATTTTTTTTCAAAGCGGACACAAGTTAAAACGTGACCCAAAAAACGGATATAGATGCAAAATCCCCGATTTGCAAGTGTTACTCCAATGCCATTAATGGTTCAAGCTGGACTATCAGCTTTAGGCCCAATTCTCCATCCAAAAAAAGCCCTTAAAACTCTAATGACTTGGACTTAAGTTTGAAATTGACAGCAAAATCATGGGCCTACTCAGACTTGGGTACCAACACTCGTCCCAAGCCCAAAAATCCAACAAGAAATATCTCATCTAGTGGGTCCCACATGTTGATCGCCTTCTCAGAATCCCACCTAAGAAAACCACCTATGGTAAGTAAAGAACCCTATAAAACCACCTACTATAGATTTTTGGTACATTCTGCATTACAAGTTGTACATCTCTGATAATAAGGTCAAATTCCCTTTTTCAGATTCCAACTGCCTAACTAATCTAATTCCCAATTTTACCCCTCCATCACTTAACTCACCTCCTCATCTAATGGCTATAAATTAAACACATAACAAAAAAACACTATAAAAAAGTAAGGTCAAAGAAAACACTATAAAAAAAGGTGGACAGTTTTGCAAAATCCTGTGGATTCCTTCTCTTTAAAACCCACCTACAAAATTTTAGCTGACAATTTCAAGAAAACCATGGGCAGTTTAATTTATCCAACACAAAACCAGCTGCTCATTCTTTGTATAAACCCCTCATACAAATCCATTCACAGTATATTCCACCCTCAAAAAAAACAACTAACCAATTCTTTCTTTCTTTCTTGCACTTTTAGCCAGCTTTTTCTTCAAAGTTTTTAACTTTTGTTCAGTGCAAAAAGAAGTCTTGGTACATTGTGATGTTTACTTAACCTTCTCTCATTTTAGCCTTTTAATTCTTGGGTTTTGAGGTACTTTATTTTTCCTTCTGGTTTTGGTCCCATCTATTTTTCTTGTCCATTTGAATTTTGAAGTGATATCATAGAATTTTGCTTAGTGGGGTTTGCAAGATTTTGATTTTTTTTAATTATTTTGATGGATTCTGGTAGTATATATTCAAATATTGGTCCTGGTATGTTAGGACTAGAAATGTCACTACACCATCAAATCCCTCAACAAAATCCTCACCACATGCAACAACAACAACAACACCCCACCCACCTCCAACCCCCACCCCCACCCCACCCTATAGTTTCCTATGGACATCAAGAAACTGAAAACCAACAACAGCAACAGCAATCTTTGAGACAAGGTTTGCCATTTGGTAACAAGGCTAAAAATCAAAGCTTGACATTTAGTGATGAAGATGATAACAACAGTGTTGAAGATGGGAAGAGGAATAAAACTTGTCCTTGGCAAAGAATGAAGTGGACTGATAATATGGTAAGGTTATTAATTATGGTTGTTTATTATATTGGTGATGAAGTTGGTTCTGAAGTAAATAATAATAATAATGATACTAATAATAGTAAGAAAAAAGGTGGTGGTAGTGTAGGGGTTTTACAAAAAAAAGGAAAGTGGAAATCAGTTTCAAGAGCAATGATGGAGAGGGGATTTTATGTATCACCACAACAATGTGAAGATAAATTCAATGATTTGAATAAGAGGTATAAAAGGGTTAATGATATTCTTGGAAAAGGGACAGCTTGTAGAGTTGTGGAGAATCAAAATTTGCTTGAAACAATGGATCAGTTGACACAAAAATTGAAAGAAGAAGTTAAGAAATTGTTGAATTCTAAGCACTTGTTTTTTAGGGAAATGTGTGCTTATCATAATAGTTGTGGTCATAATAACACTAGTACTGGCGGTGGTAGTGGAAATGTTCAACTTTCGACAGAAGTGGCTGTTGAGGCTAATACTCAAACTCAGAAGAGGTGTTTGCATTCGTCCGAAAATGCAAGAATTGAGGTCCATTTAGAAGAAGGGACTAAAATGGCTAAAGGGAAAAGCGCAGACGATGATCAAGATGAAGATGAGGAGGACGAGGATGAAGATGAGGAGGAGGACGACGATGAGGAGGTGAGTGGTGCAAGAGGAAGACATGAACACCATCATAACCATGTCAACGAATACGACGATGACATGGATGAAAGATCAAGAAAGAGGCAACGAAATTCGGGTTCTTTATCACCAATGGTACAACAATTGAGTAGTGAATTAGCTAATGTAATTCAAGATGGAGGGAGGAGTTCAGTTGAGAAGAGACAATGGTTGAAAACTAGAATGGTACAATTGGAGGAACAACATGTTGGCTATTTATGTCAAGCATTTGAGCTACAAAAGCAAAGGTTGAAATGGGAGAAATTTACAAGTAAAAAGGAAAGGGAAATGGAAAAGGAGAAGCTTATAAATGAGAGGAAAAAATTGGAGAATGAAAGAATGGTGCTTTTACTTAGGAAAAAAGAGCTTGAGCTTCTTGATTTTCATCAGAATCATAATAGAAATGGTGACCCTTCTTCTGTAACAGGATGAAAAAGTGTAACAATATTAGCAGCAGCAGATTAGATACAATGTGTAGATAAATATTTGCTTTTGCCTTTTCTTTTTCTTTCTAAATTTTAATCTTGAATCAAGTTTTTGATGTAAAATCTAAGTTTGAAGAAAACTTGAATCTAGCTTCTACATAGTCTTGAAATATCAAGTTCCTAGTCTGTTCTGTTTTTACTTTCATCTATATGAATCACATTTTTTGTTTTCTTGGATTCATCTTCATTTTGTTGGTTCATTTGTTTTGTCTTGTTTTGTTTTCTTCTTTTGGGGGGTTGGGAGGAGAGGGTGGTGGGTGGGTGGTGGGTGTTAGAGAGTCATGATACTTGAGTTGTCCGTAGTATAGCTACCACGGGCAGCCCGGTGTACGAGTCATTCGATGTTCACCCGGAGTTCGGGGGTGTACGAGTCATTCGGTGTTCACCCGGAGTTCGGGGGTGTACGAGTCATTTGTGTTCACCCAGAGTTCGGGGAAAGGTCGCATCCGGCAACATCCATTATTCACGCAACGTTCGGGAAAGGGCTGCACCCGTAAGAGTTCGGGGGTGTACGAGTCATTCAGTGTGCACCTAGAGTTCGGCGAAAGGTACATCCAGTGTTCACGCAACGTTCGGGGAAAGGCCGCACCCGGTATTAGGTGTTCACCGGGGAAGTATCCATGATGTACAACTACTACATTATAATTTATCACCAAATAAAGATAGGCGAAGAGAAGTTGTATTAGTCATCAAATCAAGGTAATGAACCACTAACTAAAAATGCTATAAAGATATAATTTTGCAGACTATGACGGTTTCTGTATAACGTTAATAGGTTTATTTTGATATTTTACAAAGTGGACTGACATTAATTTTTTTAATAGAGAAAATAAAAATGGAAGCACGCCCAGTGGGACTCGAACCCACAATCGCTTGATTAGAAGTCAAGCGCCTTATCCATTAGGCCATGGGCGCTTCTTGTGGCATCCTCATCGTTGTGTATTTATTATAGATCTTCTTGATTCAATAAGGAAAGAATTACAAGAAAATACACATGACTTCACACTATAACAAAAAATGGCCCATATTTTTCAAGTTTTACCCGATCTAGCCCATGTTGTACATATATATTACTACATATAAATCTTATTGATTCAATAAACTAGTCGAGCAAGGTGAGATCTACAGTAAAAATTATCATTGTCCATGTTTCATTTAAGTTCTCTCACTCAAATATTTTTAAATTTTAGTTTCTCTATATTTTATGTGGCATATAAGTCTGAAAAAACTAAAAATAAAATATCCTAATGTATATAATAGACCTAAGCTAAACGTCTACCTCACGCAAGGTAGGAGTAAGGTATGCGTGCATTCTATCCTCCTCAGACTCCACTTGTGGGATCACACCGAGTATATTATTGTTGTTGTTGATGCTAAACGTACTAACATCAATTTAAAACAGAAATATATGACTAGCCGATTAATTTTTGTCTCTCAATATGCAATTATATGATATGCAAGTAATTTAATGCGAGTTTTTCTTATAAGCTAAGAAAACCAGAGTTCCGAATCTAAAATTATGATTGTCCTTTTTGAATGAAAGGAACAATAATTTTTTGATTTTTTTTTTTTTTTTTTTTTTTTGGCTACAAAAGACATATTTTATATATTAACTAGCTGATATAAAATGTGACCTTCTTATCAGTTCCTAATTTGAAGGATCATTAACATAGTAATCATATACAAATGAGGGTGTGGGAAGTAAAACATAGTATACAGTCATACTTAAGACAAAATATCGACCACAGTATTGTTAGTAGGTAGTCGAGTGTATTTCTGTTCCATTCCTGTAGTGTTACTATTATCCTAGTATTTTCTTATACCTAGAGCTTTAGTACTATTGTATGTCGGAAACAACCTCTCCATCTTAACAAGGTAAAGGTAAAGTTTGCGTACATACTACCCTCCTCAAACCTCGCTTGTGGGATTACACTGGGTTTGTTTTTGTTGTCAAAGCGACGTGAATGAAAACACACTTGCAACAAATTTATTACTAATATCTCAACATTAATCAAGTTTCTGCAGGAGAATAAGCTCCAAATAGAACATGAACATCTCCATAACACAGGGGAGAGGACAAATGAACATGACTCCTATACCTGATATTAGGGAAGAACCACCACCAAAATAATTATGATGTTTTCAACTACTGCAATTTCTTTCAACAAGAATTGCCCAACATACAACAATAAGATATCACATCCAAAAAAGGAGGATAATTAAGCCTAACGCATTAATCTTCGAGCTCAATAATCTTAACCACTGATGCATCTCCAACTTTCTGGCAAATGACCACTCGATCGTGGGACTTTACAACTCCTGAGGCCTTCCCATGATCAAGAGCAACTTTCAGAACCGACTCATTTGATGCGTTTGTAGACTCGGCCTATGGAAAGAATAAGTAGCTTGGTTAGGCCCAGTGGAAACAAGAAGAATTAATCGAGATCGACATGATGGAAATAAAAGAAGCAGATTCAGTTGTTCAATGACAGAAGCATGTTTAATGTTCATAATAAATAAATAAAAAGGGCAGCCCGGTATACAAAGCATCCAGCGTTCCAGGGCCCGACCTCAAGGGGGTGTGATGTAGGCAACCTACCCCGACGCAAGCATACGTCACACAGAAAGAACTTGACCGTTGCTCCAAGGCTCCCCTTCTTTCATGTTCATAATACTCGAAGGAAAACATGGGATGCAATAACTGGAGTGTTTTTCAGTTCTAAAAATTAGGCAATCTCTCTGGGATTTGGATGAAAAGAGCCATACAACAGCCCAAGGACAACTAAGAACAAATATTCTAACTAAGAAGACTATAATGTAAGCAAATATTGCCATGCTGAGGTCATCTCTAAACCAAATAAACGCAAAGGTAATGCAAACCTATGTTGCTCGGACTCTTAAAAAATGTTGCTGGGGGCGTGTCGGATCCTCCAAAGTAGTGCATTTTTTTGAGGATTCGACATGGTTGCGGCAATATTTTTGGAGAGTCCGAGCAACATAGATGCAAACAGAAAATATGGAACACCAAGATGACGAGACTTACAGGATGTCGAGGATCAGCAAGCATTGGGAAGAGACCTCTAACAATAAGAGACTGCCTTGCCTGGGTATGGAGAAGTTGAAAAAAAACAAAAAACCGTCAGCTTCAATGTCATAAAAACAATAGGGAAATTGCATATACTTGTTTGGTGGCCAATAAGTATAAGCAAATAGTAAAATCAGTAATTGACTTCAAGTGAAATACTGAAACACTAATGAATCATTGAAATACTATTTTGAAAGTTTATTTGTTAGTCTAACTAAAAAACCACACATTCAAAAAGTATAGATCAATATAACTAAGCAAACACGTCCACCAGCAAGAACCAATAGCATGCATATGAAAGAAAGAGAGCAACAAAAGTAACAGCAACCATCAGCAAAATTAAGAATAAATACAACCAGTTATCACAAAATACATTATCATGTCTTTAGTCATAACTCGAGACAAAAACTGATTGGAGTACCTTCTCTATTGTTATCTAAAAGGATTTTATGTTACAGAAAATCATCCATTCATAAAAATTGAACGATAATAAGTAATGAAGCAGACATATATCAATAAGAAATGTTTTGTGAGGAAAAGAATAGTCATTCTCAATCAAATGCAATGAAGATATCTGAACATCATGAGCTGAATTTGATTCTTGAACAGACTTGATGTCAAGAGGATACCTCAAATGCACCGGTGAAACTCCACTTCAATTGATTTGTCTTGAGTCGAGGAATTACAACAGACAATACTGGCATTGTTGGCCTATATTTGGCTATCAATCTGTGCACATGAAAATGACAATTTACAGCTCTTATAAAGAAAATAGATAGTAGAAATTCTAAGAAATCTAGAAGGAACATAGAGACTACCGTGCTGCCCTTCCAGATGAAGTGAAACAAATAATTACTGATGCTTTCACCTTAATCGCTGCCCGCACCTAAAAAGAGGAAAGTGATTAAAATTCCAGAAGTCTCTCCTCATTCCAAGAAAGGGAGTCGTGTTCAAAACAATACCGCAGAGGAAGCAATTGATTCCAGGTGCGTCATGGGCTCCCCAACAAATTTGACCGTCTTCTTGAAATATAGATCTTGGTTAAAAACCTTCTCGGCCTGCACGGAATTTGATTGTTAATTAGGGCCACAGGTATTACTCTCCGAAACAGAAAGCCAGAAGGTGGTAAAAGCCACACTATGAGGGGGTGGGACTAAGTGTATCCCTCATCCCGAAAGGTGATGCTGAAGATACACTAATTACTAATATGCGATAAATTTTGACGAGTCAGAACCATACTGAGAAATATCTCTTGATACATCAAAGTGTCAACGAACCAATTACTGATCTCTTGACAGTAAATTAAACTATTAGATCACTCTACTCTGTAATAGAAAAAGACATGTTGCTGAGATACAGCAAATGTTTCTTCACTATGTAAAGGCAACGCAAATCTGATACAAGATATTTAAGAAGAGAAAAGAAAAGGCTTACATGGGGAGAAAAGAATTAAAGTACATCATTCAACTGAGCATATTATTAATCTCAGACACAATTATAGATTTCAGGATATGCAACTGACTTTTGGAAAGGCCAAGCTAAACAAGTCAAAATAAGGATAACCGTAAATATGCTGCTGAAAACAACCTCACAAAATTGAATGCAAGAAATCCATGACCAAAAAAGATAAGCAAGTGGTGAGTCTGGTCTTCTAAACATGATTCTTTAAAAGGTGATGTTTGAAAACCAGATATACACAGGTTCTCTTAATTTGCACAAAGGATAAGATAAAATGAAAATCACCTCGGCACAAATTCTTCCAACAGTAGAAATAGTCTCAATTGGGTATAATCCACGTAGAGTCTCAGCACCAAGAAGAATTGCATCAGTTCCTGCACAAATGTTAAATGTCAGTTCCAGAAAGTCAGAAACAAACTAACAAGATGTCGCATGAAAGATGACAGAAGGACCCCAAATCTTCGGACGTAATTAAGGACAGTAGAACCACTTAGATGGGCAGCAAGATTACCATCCAAGACAGCATTAGCTACATCTGTTGCTTCAGCACGAGTTGGCCTAAGATTGTCAGTCATACTATCAACAACACGTGTTACCACAGCAGGCTTCCCAGCCATGTTACACTTGTGAACAGCAGCCTTCTGGAACAAGAACACCTGTATAACACTCAAAAATCAGCCAAATGACAATCCTAATAGGAAATCTACTTATTTGTCGTCATCCTCTACTCCATAACATCTTTGCTACACACAAGAGATGGAACAGAATGTTTTACGAACAAACTTTCCTGATCACTTACAAGAAATCTAACTTAATCATGCCTCGTAATATATAACCCCAACAGGTATGAAAATTTTCTGAGATATTTACACATGATTTACAAAAGAAAGTGCCTGAATTTTGCAGAAGATAACTTACCTTCTCTGGTGGGAGATCTATACCAAGGTTTCCACGCGAAAGGATGATGCCATCAGCCTCTTGGAGTATCTCATCAAAATGTGTCAACCCCTATGTGTATCACCCAATGAAAGAAGTGAATTGCAAGCATTGCAGATTATTTCATGATAATTCAACGACCAATCTCACAAAGAATTATCCAGAAGAAAAAGAAAAAGATCAGACAGAAGATAATAGTTTACCAACTAACCTCGACGCTTTCGATTTTGGCGAAGATCTGAGTTTGGCCTAGATCACCCAGCTTAGATAAGAATTCACGCGCCTGAATTTAAGAAAAATATACCAATGAGGTTGATTTGGTATTCAAACTGTTGCGAACGTAAATAAATAAATAATGTTGTCCTCTCTCCACAGTTTAGCGTTTAGATGAGGTGGTCACATAAATGAACATGGTATCAAAGCAGAAAGTTCAGAAGTCAAAGATTAGAGCCTCACTACTAAGAAACAAAAATGTTTCCACATACTGGCCAAAGAAAAGAATCAAACATATGTGTGGGCGTGTTACATACCTATACAACAAAATAAAAATAAAATACTCTCTATAGCACCTTAAGCTTTTAGATGAGGTTGTCACACAAATTCAACACTAACCATCAACAATGACATGATAATTGCGAATCATCAATGTGGTTTAACGAATCCAAGAAAATTGAACAACAAAAGGAAATAGATATAAAATTGTGCAATCATTACCTCACGCACATCCTCAGCATGCCTGGTAAATGATAATGAAAGAAAATCAATTTTGTTTTGGGCACCCCAAGTGCTAATAACCTGTTTCAATTAACATACCAAAAACACCACGATCGATTTAAAAAGGATCGCTGCAGAAAGCCATTAACAATGCAGAAAATAGAAAATTTAAGTAGCTTAAGGGAGGGAATTCGGCATAACTCCAAGATAATATGCTTGCATTGACATTAGTCAATAGCACAAATACCGAAGATAAAAAGGAATCCCTAAACACTGTTGACTGTGCTTAAATAAATTTTCTATTCCAAGAAAAAAGGACATAATTTTGTCACAAGCAAGATAATCAATGTGGATCTTGAATATGGGATGAGTATAAACACTGTTGACTGTGCTTAAATAAAAGCTATTGGCTGAATGTTGCTAAAAAAAGTGGGAAGATAATGAGACAAAGATATTGGTAGCTTCCATCAACCCATGTTTACCTAACTAAAGAAGGAATCACACCCATCGTAAGACTCATCTGATTCAGACTAACTAAACACAAAGCCCTATTACATTTTCTATTAAATAGATGAGAAAATTTGACACTTCTATAAGTGCCCAAGTCCCAACAATCGACGAACATATTTACTCAACCCCCAAGTCTCGCAGAAATTTTTCCATAACCATGTGGGCGTGTAACATGAACTTCAGAATATGCACACGTAATAACAGGGTGAGTTTTATCAGTTCTCTGAAGTTTGAGCAACTTACCTCCTTATCTTTATCTGAGAGGGTCGGTAAATCAATATGAATCTGAGAAGCGTGTAGAGTGAACAATGACCCGGTTAATGTGGCAGAGTTCTTTACCACACAAACTACATCATCCCCTTTCACTTCATCTACCTGTGCAACCACATTTGAATTCTTAATCAGCGGATTCAAACCTTATACTGCTTTCTTACTGGAGCAGTAGAAATGTAATAATTGTGTGGGAATACACTGGGTCATTGTTGTTGTTGTTGTTGTTGTTAACATATTTAAAATCTACTAATCGATCAACTTAAACATAAAAAGGACTAGCTAAACCCAAGGATAGATAAAACACAGGGCGACTAAGGCAAATAAAGTACGCTTTTTACGTTATACCTCCAGCCACACAGATGTCGTTTCACTTCCTGTGAAGAGGTATTGACCAATAAAAATGGTGTCTCCCTTCTTCACTGCCTGCAAGCAAAATTAACTTCATAAATTAGCATCATGAAGTACATTCCTCCCTCCCGGTCCACAATATGATTATGTTCTCTCCATTAAATACACATTGAATTTGCTCTTTTTCACTTCCTCTGGGAGAAAAACTCTTATGTTTACCAAAACACACTATGGTGTAAAGGGAAAAGCAAAGACAACAGATGGGAACTGAACCTTGGATAATCCGCCGAAATTGATTGGAAACACATCAGAAGATGCTTCCTGTCCCTCATCAGGAGTAAGAGTAACAGTTGCATCTGCCTTTAATGAAATAGGTTGCTCACTTTTGTTAACAACCTGTAGCTCAGGACCGGCAGTATCTAGCATGACCTGACAAGATGAAAACAAAATACCCTTTGTCAAATTACTGGACAATGCTCAACATGTCCAATGACACAAGACATAGTAACTAAATCCTTATCTAAAGACTATGCATACTAAGGAGGGAGAGTACATGATCTACAAATTTTAACCATAACTAAGCACAATTGCAAGATAATACTTCCTTCCTCTCAAAATTAACAACACTACTACTAACAATCAAAAAAAAAAACACTACTACTATTTGATGAATCACGCAGTTTATGATGTCAAATATATTTAAATATTCTTATCTAATCAACTTGTGACTTTATATAGTTTCTGCATTAAAAAAATCTTAACTTATACAAAATCAAGTAATTAATTTCGACATCACACTGAAATAATAAATGCGTTGACCCTCTAGTTCAAACCCCACCATTCCTTTTAGAACAGAGGGAGTATATTGTTTACCTTCATCAAATCAACACCTCTACAAAGATAAGGACAACTAAAGAAACCAAAAATCGCATCAAGTCATCATTATAAGGTCATACATACCGCACAGAGCTTCTTGGTAGTCTTAATAGAAGCCTTCAAGTTCTCCAAAGTCTCCTGGTGATAGTCCGCATCACCCAACGAAAAGTCAAATCTTGCCACTACAAATACAACAAAATTAAACGATGAAAAACAACCCTTTCAAAATTTGAACATTAGTCTACCACAGCCCAATTGATTTAATGAGTTGGAAATCTAATTATTCTTACTTATTTAATGGATCTTTCACCATATGCATATATATGGGGTCCGAGTCAAAACTACTAAGTCATAATCTACATCTTACACGGTTACACCATTCATCACAACATACCCACGAAAATCTAAGAAACATAAAAATTTCAACTCCGGGATTCTACCACAGCCCATTTGATTTGGAAATCTCATTATTTCAACATATATACGGGGTCCGAGCCGAAACTACTCAATCATAGTCTACATCTTACACCATTCATCACAACATACCTAAGAAAATCCAACAAACAATAAATTTCAAGTTCCGGATTTTACCACAGCCCATTTGATTTAAGGAGTTGGAAATCTAATTAATTATACTTAATCGTTTAGCATATATACAAGGTTCGAGTCAAAGCTACCAAGCCATACTCAACATCTTACACCATTCATCACAACATAATAATAAAGTTGACGAGTTTCAAGATAATTACCAGACATTCCGGCTTTCAGACAACCTGAAATAACCTCAACGGATCGAGATTTTGGTCCCAATGTTCCAACAATCTTCGTCATTGCAGGAAAAAAACTCTACAAACAAAAAAATACAGATCATATGAAAATACAGATCTAGAAAAAAGATGGTTATTATTTTTTTTGGAGAGGAGACTTACAGATTTGGAAGGCTCCAAAATGGAAGCCATTCTAATGGGTTCTTCAAGAAGTAAGTGATTGGAATGCATGGTTTGGTTTATAGTGTAAAATTACAGAGAAAAATGAGAAGCTTTATTTTTATAGAGAGAGAAGAAAAGTCAAAAGATGCAAAGGAAATGAAGATCAGAAGAATTTATATGCTAGCTATTCTATGCTGTTGTGATTCGACTATGAAGGAACTAACTATTAGTATTATATGATGAACAGAGAGCCAAAACTGAATAGTATAAAGTAATTTGGTATTGTTTCGGTTCTTTTTGTAGTGTGTGTGTAGACTGCAAAGCACGTGCCAAGGTATTGGTAGGGTGGTGGGGCTTTTAGTTATGTTTCTTCTCTATTCCCTAAAAGAAATTCTTTTTTGAAAAAAAAATAGTATGCATCCCATTTCCCCGAGTCATGTGACCACTAGGTAACGGTATCGAGCTATGAAAACATCCTCTTGTAAAATTATAAGGTAAAACTGCGTACAGTAGACCCTTGTATTTCGGTCCTTCTCCGAACCCCGCACATACCGAGCACTTAATGCACCAAATTGCCGCTTTTTTTTAAAAAAATGCATTCCACTTCATTTCTTTGTAGACGGTGGGGTCTAGGTAGCTTGCATGAATTCGAGGCTAGCATTGAAGAAGTACCAGTGTTCCAATTGTAAGTTACCATTTTGTTCATGACTTATATTTTCGTTTATGTATATTCATGTATTTCCTTCATAGTTGTATTCCATTTCTTAGTTTCACATAACTTGTAACATCAGTTCTTGGGTAGTTTATTTTTATTTCCTTATTTATCTAATGATATTCGATTTGAGATGTGTTATGTTGGTTGGTTTGCCTAGTGGATCGAAGTTAGGAGCCATTACGATTTTGGTGGGATTTGATTTGTGACAAGTTGGTAACTTAATTATTTCACTGGATACATATTACTTTTTATGCATAGTTATTGAGCAACTTTGAATACCTAATTTTTTTGTTTTTACTGGGATTTGAATATGAGAACTCGTAATTTTTCTCTCATTTTATTAATCATTAGGTAATATCCTTGAGTTTTATTTCGATTCATATGACGGTGATTGATTGGATATGACATTTAAAATCAGCTTACATATTATATTAGTGGTAGTGAAAGATAATAGTAACAATATAGTTTAAATGTTAGTTTATTTGAGAAAACATCACGTCAAATTTTAAATCTAAATAATTTAATGGATCTGAGTTCTAAAAATCTGTGAAAGTTGAATAGAATTAAAATAAACTAAACACATTCGAGAGTAAAAGAGGGGATATATATATATATATATATATATATATATATATATATATATATATATAAGTTATATTAAGTTTTAGGGAGACGGATACTAATAGGATATTTTTGTGTCACTATTGATTTTTTTATTCCGATAACAATTTTTTTTTGGAAAAATTGCTCGACCTCATATTCTAAAGCACGCTCGCCAGAATTTCAGCAAGTTATGGCGATTGTCATGATTTGTGGCAAAATTCTAATGATCACATTGGTAAAAAATCTGGTCATCATCATAATTTTGACACAAATCTTGACGGATTATCGTAATTTTTCAATATTGTGGTTGAATTTCTAGTACTTCAAAATTTTGGTGGTTGTCAAAACTTATTCCTAAAACTAGTATCCGTACCCGCGCGATGCGCGAAAAATATATAATATAATATTTGAAAAGAAAATATTATTTGTAATTTTTTAGTATTGAGCCTATACATTGACAATTGGAAGGGACTATAAGATCAGCAAAAACAAAGGTAGAGCTTTCAAATTATAATTTGAATTCTTGGCATCAACAGTAGTAGCAGATGCTGTATTTATAAATAGTAGTATAGATTCATCAACAGCTCCAAAGGCTAACTCGTACCTGGGCAAATACTTAAACTCCTATTAAATAATTAGATGTAAATATCTCCATATCATAATGTATAGATATGTGAAGAATGCAGTCATATTCACCAAGGCATTCTTGACAGTTGAGCCAAGGTAGGCCTTAATTTCATGTCACCCTGTACAGATGTATCAGTAAACCTCCTGCCAATAAGCCGCTTTACATCCAATGAGAACTGCATAATATAACTGAAATCATATAAATACTGCATGAATTACAACACAAAACCTATGATATGTAATGTGGACTAAACAAAACTAAGATGTGCTTCAGAGGATGAACAGGGATTTGACAGATTCTTTGGAATTTTCATGTGAGGCAACAAAGAATCAACTTGGCCACATGTTTTGTCATTTAAAGATACACTTTAGCGTTGTTTGTGTTGTTGTTTTTATTATTTATTTAAAAGGAATACTACATGTGGGCTTTATAACCATGCAGAGGAATCACAGATAAATGCTTCAAGTATTAAAACTGACCCAAGCTAGTCATAAAATATAAAGATGTAATGTCAAGTATAGAATCAAACAGACCTGAAAAATATTCCAATATAAAACGTATATGAAACAGAATGGAGTCAAAATTATGATTTACTTCTAGAAGGTGGAGTGCAATGCGTAACAATCAGGATAACTAAGGGACAAAACAAACAACACCAACAGAGTTTCTGGACTAAATGCATGCTTTATGACCGAGTCTGCTAAACATCTTAAATTGAACCTTATGACTTATGAGATTCAAATGAATACACACGGTCAAAGAACACATAAGCACCAAAAACTTCAAAAAGAACTATAACTGGTATGGATTTTACTCATTGTTTCCAGCAAAAAATGCAGAGCCAGGCCAATCTAGAGCTTAAGCAATCCAGAACAATTTCTAGATGTTCTTCTACAGGGATACATGGAGAGAAAGATTTATCAGCTATATTCTGCATTAGCAATTCTAGAGCAAGGAAAGCAACCATAGCAAAGGGAATGGCTGCTAGCTTTGCTTTATTTCATAAATTTATAGAGTGGAGCAACATTACCACCATTCACATCAACCTATATCATTAAGAAGGTGCAGCAGTTAGTACTATCACATATTGGTGGACTGTTTGTTGCTTCTATTTGCAAAAGAAACAGACTCAATTAATTAATAGGATGTATTATATTGATAATAAGTTGTTAGTGCTGGAAATTAGTAAAAAATTGTCAACAAAAAGTGTAAATTTTTTAGGATAAATATGCATATTTTCAGAATTTGCAGTAATTTCAGAGACTAAACAATTGTCAGCAAATATTGTAAATTTTTTTGGCAGAACATGCATATTTTTAGAATTTGCAGCAGTTTCACTGACATATAGGAGGAACATAATATTTTTTTCTTAGATTAATTATTAGGATGTATTATATTGGTAATAATCTGTTAGTGCTGGAAATTAGTAAACAATTATCAATCAGACGTTCAAAAACAGAAATAGAAATAAGATTACAATAGATAATCACTTCAATTAGATAGTTCTACCTATTTGAGGATTGCCATAGATTAATAAAGAATTGCGAAAGTAACGTTACAAATAGAAAGAGAATTAAGAGTACGAAGCAAATACTTTTACGCTTGCGTTTTCATGTACTTGAAAAGTTTTGAAAATTTATGAACCATAGCAACGGAGAAGAGGAAGTATATAAAAATAAAAGCAATTTTAAGTATCTTGTAAACTCTCATGTACTTGAAAAGTTTGAAAAATTTATGAACTATAGCAGCAGAAAAGAGGAAGTATATAAAAAATAAAAGCAATTATAAATATGTTACCTTTGCATCTTGTAAAATCAACTGCATAGACTATAGTATTTCTGGCTTGAAGCAATCCGGGATTTTCCACATTCGAACTACAACTTTCAAATTCTATTGCATCGAATTGCTTGAAATTTGTCTGATATCATGAAGTTTTGTAGCCATATTTGCAAAGTTCTATATTGTGAGTGATCACGCCCAACTATGCCTTATAAAAAGGACAATGCGGTCGTTGCAAATATAATCCGGTTTACAAGTCCGGAGTCGAATCCCACAGAGAACTAAGGTTTAGCTACAGCCGTTCACTATCACCAAGAAGACAAGCTTGAACAATTCCTAACTTATAGATATTAAGATTCTTCTGTTTAACTAATTAACTAATAAATTAAAATAGTAAATTAACAACTAACAATACTGAGGGTTAGAGAAAAGATTAAGGAGGTCTAGAGTTATGATTTCCCCAATTGTCGGAATCCTTCCCGCTATGTCTTCTATAATTTCGCCTAAGTATTCTCTACCGATCATGAGCACTCTTATTACCGTAACTCTCTCCCGAGTAATTACGACAATTTACTAGACGCACTCTCCCGAGATATGCTAGCTGGCTTTTAATACAGCTCACTTCAGATCGCACCCAAGGCTTCGTTATCCCTAATCCCGCCTTTAAACCCTCGGTTATTGATCCCTCATATACTCTGGGAGTGGTGTTGTTCAACAATTACCTAAATATGCACTCTCTCCCGAGTTATGCATACTAAATAGGCACAGCTAATTGAGAGATCTTCAATCAACCAGAATATAAACGTAGTTGAACAAATAGAGAAAAGCTATGGCTCAATTATATAAAAACCATAACAAGAATTTATCCTACAAAAGGTTCTATCAAAACTCTAGATAACAAATTAGCTATTCATAATAGTATGTAAAACTACAATACTAAAAGTCATAACCAACAATGAAAAAAATAGGAAGAGGAAGGAAAAAACTCGTAGAAGAATTCTCCGCCTTGCTCCCAATGTGTTCTTGCCTCCAAGGGTGTTGTCTAACCCTAAAGTAGTGTCTCCTCGCCTCCTTAGGTCTAATTTGTGTCCAAAATATGTCCCCCTGGTGTTCTTGGCCGGCCTCCTTTGTTTAATATAGGGTTTAGGACTTAAAATCCCATGTTTTGCACATAAGTCCCTGAAATTTCCGCCTCCTGCCGCGGTTTTGCCGCGGTCGCGGTGGAACCGCGGCCAAACATGCCCTCTGATTCTTCAGTTGTCCGCGACCATCTTCTACCGCGGTTCTGCCGCGGTCGCGGTGGAACCGTGGTTTTTCACCCTGTTCCGTTTGGAATTTGGAAAAATGTAAAACATGAAAGTTGTAGCCCTTTGAGTTAGCTTTCCAACCATATATTTTGGAGCCCAAATGGAGTTCTGAGCAAAAAGTTATGTCTATTTTACTAGACAGTGCGCAATATGCCTCCTCAAGTCTTCGTTCGTACTTAATTATCAAATTTGACCCCCGAACACGATCCCGGCTTAATTCCTTGAGCTTTTACTCAGACTTCAAAGCTTCAAATCACTTAAATTCATTGCATAACATCTATATAGCTCGGAATCACACCTACAAGGCATAAAACACACAATTAGTGCAAAACACTAGCGATTAAAGCGCAAACTCAACTAAAGTGCAGTAAATTCGAGTGTAATAAGCGACTAAAATATGCAATTATAGCTTATCATCAACACCCCACACTTAAACCATTGCTCGTCCTCGAGCAATCAAACTACACTTTTTTTATAGACACGACCTTTTTAAACAATTCTCCTAACTTATCACAAAAGCGTAACATCTTCACCTCAAGATTTGACGCACAAGTACCACACGTTATTCACAACTCACCCACTTACTCTAATATAGAGGTGACTGACATTACCTTTCCTTCATGAATCAAGTGCCCTCACACAACAAAAGTGAGTAGTTCCACACAATAAAATTTAAGAACACTTAGGAACTCAAGATAGAAAGAATTCACTCACTCTCAGAAATAACATTCATATGCCACAAAAGATGCACCATAAGCTTGCCCGTAGTGTACTACTCCACTAATCGAGCTCATTCAATCTTGGATCAATTAGGACTTTATTTGGTTGTAATGTAGGCTACGGGACGGGTAGGATACATTTTGACTACACCTCCCTAAGCACTTTAATACATACATTTTAACATTTAAACCCCATACTTATGTCAAACCAAAACTCCACCTTCACATCAATTTATATTACCCCAGACTTCTTTAAGCACACTTTCGTCGAGAGCCACCACTTATCAAGAATTTTTTTTTCCACAACAATCCAACTATTTTGTTTTCAATTCAAGTGGCTCTTCCTTTTTCAAAACAGTGCACCTTTCTCCTTATTTCATTAGTTCCACTCAAAAGCCAAACCAACCACCCCACACTTTAACTTTTACAAAGTTCATAAATAATTCAAGTGCTCATGAGAGGTTACAATGGTTCAAATAGATGGTTAATTCCAACAAATGGGTAAGGCTTGTAATGTGGTTGCCAAGAAACAGGATTATAGGCTCAAAGAGGTTAACTACGATACATAATAATTAGACGGGTAAAATATACCTATCTGGCTCAACAAAGAAATGCCTATATCACTTCCTAGACTGAATAAAACTACTATTTCGCTTTGCAAACATACGGGGCAAGTTCTAGGCATCAAATGCAATGCACAGAATATCACAAAACCTCACACACACATATGGCACATAACTCACTCAGGATTGGATTCATCAAGACACTCTAGTCAAAGCAGTTAAGCAAAGTTAAAATCATACAATTTAAGGTACTTATACAAGAGTCAAAAACTGAGCCTAAGCGTCACAGCCAAAGTGCTCGCTATTCTCAAGGCATAACAAAGTCAACAGATATTGCTTCATTTCAAAACAAAACACAATGGCTCCTATTCCCAAGAAAAAAAAAACTAACTACACCCGGTTCAAATAAAACCCTTGGAAAAGAACCGCGGCACAAAGAAAAACCAAGGAGGAATTATACCTAACAAAAGAAAATATTTTTTTTTAGACTTAAATCCCTCAAGAAAATTGTCTAATAGATCCATCGTCGGAAAAAGTCCAATCTTTTTTCAAAAAAAATTATTAAACTAACTCAACTAGAATAGCATAGAAAGTCACCCAGACGATCTCCTTACCCCACACTTAAAATTTTGCATTGTCCCCAATGCACACCATAACTAATAAAAAGGGTAAAAGAGACTCCCTGGTAGGCCAAAGGCCGAAGCACTACAGCTCCTGGGGTACTCAGACTTCTCCCCAGCTTGGTCCTTCGTGCGGGTACCTCACACTTAGTTCCAACCATTTGGTTTGTTGGTGCATCCTTCCAATACCTTTGCTTTCCATGCTCCTAGAAAATAAAAAAATTGACACTACAAAAATAATATAATAAAAAAAATATATAAAAAAATAAAAGAAAGCAATAAAGCTGGGTTGCCTCCCAACGAGTGCTTGATTTAACGTCGCGGCACGACGTGAATCACTTTCTGCCTCCACTTTGAACTTATGAATCGGACCCCAAGTTTTGATTCTGCTCTATGATCATGCTCCTGGGGTGGTGGAACGAATCTGGCTGGCCCAATAAAATAATGTAGTATTCTGCACTTCTTGGCCTTTAGATGAGGTGTGTAATCCCGATTTTCTGGCAAGAAGAATTCCAGAATGTAAGCACTTTGTTCCTCATTCCTTGACTCCTCAAATGGCTCGAACGACTCTATTTCCATATCATCATCTAAACACAATGTGGAAAAATGCTTGGAGTGAGGACCAATGCGCTCAACTACATGAACATTGGGACTATCTACATTCTCAACACTAATGACAATAGAGTCAACTAAATATGTATCCTCAATATCCTTGGTTGACTCTAGTATCTCTTCTACAACATCGACATCCTCAAAATCTAGTGCGATTGATTGTTGGTGTTCTACTCTAGCCTCCTCCTCTAGCTCATCAGTTTCTGTATCTAATTCACGCTCTTCTTGGATACTATTCACAATATTGGCTTGTTGAGCATTAAAAACTTCAACCAGTTGACTCATGTGAACTTTCAAGTTGTGAATAGTTTCCTCCTGCCTTTCTATCCGCAGTAGTAATTTACTCTGTTGTTCCAAAATGCACTTTAACATATCTTCGAGCTTCTTTAGGTCAGCTTCCCTAGATTCTTTGTTCCTATTAACTTCACCAGAAAAAGAAGAACCATCAAAGTAAGGGGTTGGGGGAAGGTAAGAAATATAAGCACAACCGTGAAAGTGACCATCTTGACCACCACACATATCACACACATTCCACACATAAGATTGAGTTGGTGCACAAAACTCTCTCTCAGGAATATTTTGATAATTTTGCCCTGGGTGGTTTCCTTCACAATATGCATAAGGAGGATCAAAAGTAGAATTACCAACAACAAAATTCTCATAATTCCATGATGTCATGTTTCTCAAATAAACAAATAAAACAAATAAAAAAAAATAAAAAAAATCAAATAATAAAATAAAAGTTCAAACTTGAAACCTAGCAATATGTACACCTACAACTACACCGTTAGGTCCCCGGCAACGGCGCCAAAATTTGATCACGCCCAACTATGCCTTATAAAAAGGACAATGCGGTCGTTGCAAATATAATCCGGTTTACAAGTCCGGAGTCGAATCCCACAGAGAACTAAGGTTTAGCTACAGCCGTTCACTATCACCAAGAAGACAAGCTTGAACAATTCCTAACTTACAGATATTAAGATTCTTCTGTTTAACTAATTAACTAATAAATTAAAATAGTAAATTAACAACTAACGATACTGAGGGTTAGAGAAAAGATTAAGGAGGTCTAGAGTTATGATTTCCCCAATTGTCGGAATCCTTCCCGCTATGTCTTCTATAATTTCGCCTAAGTATTCTCTACCGATCATGAGCACTCTTATTACCGTAACTCTCTCCCGAGTAATTACGATAATTTACTAGACGCACTCTCCCGAGATACGCTAGCTGGCTTTTAATACAGCTCACTTCAGATCGCACCCAAGGCTTCGTTATCTCTAATCCCGCCTTTAAACCCTCGGTTATTGATCCCTCATATACTCTGGGAGTGGTGTTGTTCAACAATTACCTAAATATGCACTCTCTCCCGAGTTATGCATACTAAATAGGCACAGCTAATTGAGAGATCTTCAATCAACCAGAATATAAACGTAGTTGAACAAATAGAGAAAAGCTATGGCTCAATTATATAAAAACATAACAAGAATTTATCCTACAAAAGGTTCTATCAAAACTCTAGATAACAAATTAGCTATTCATAATAGTATGTAAAACTACAATACTAAAAGTCATAACCAACAATGAAAAATAGGAAGAGGAAGGAAAAACTCGTAGAAGAATTCTCCTCCTTGCTCCCAATGTGTTCTTGCCTCCTTAGGTCGAATCTATGTCTCAAATCTGTCCTCTCTTTCTTTCTTGGCCGGCTTCCTTGGTTTAATATAGGGTTTGGGCTTAAAATCCCGTGTTTTGCACATAAGTCCCTGAAATTTCCGCCTCCTGCCGCGGTTTTGCCGCGGTCGCGGTGGAACCGCGGCCAAACATGCCCTCTGATTCTTCAGTTGTCCGCGACCATCTTCTACCGCGGTTTTGCCGCGGTCGCGGTGGAACCGCGGTTTTTCACCCTGTTCCGTTTGGAATTTGGAAAAACGTAAAACATGAAAGTTGTAGCCCTTTGAGTTAGCTTTCCAACCATATATTGTGGAGCCCAAATGGAGTTCTGAGCAAAAAGTTATGTCTATTTTACTAGACAGTGCGCAATATGCCTCCTCAAGTCTTCGTTCGTACTTAATTATCAAATTTGACCCCCGAACACGATCCCGGCTTAATTCCTTGAGCTTTTACTCAGACTTCAAAGCTTCAAATCACCTAAATTCATTCCATAACATTTATATAGCTCGAAATCACACCTACAAGGCATAAAACACACAATTAGTGCAAAACACTAGCGATTAAAGCGCAAACTCAACTAAAGTGCAGTAAATTCGAGTGTAATAAGCGACTAAAATATGCAATTATAGCCTATCATCAGTGAGCTAAGAAAAAAGGAATGAAAAAAGAAATTAAATGAGGAGACGCATAAACATTATTTATAGTTATGGAGAAAATGGATAAGTTATGGAGTTAGGTTAGGATGCACATGTCTGGGAAGATGATCGTGATTTTTTTAAAATCTTTCTTCCTGTTTCTTTGTGAAATCTATGTATATTGTTTAAAATCGACTAATTTCAAACATGGGAGTCAATTCCAGACGTGGATCAAGTAATTTTATTTATTGAATTTTTAGGTTTAACAATTTAAAAAAATACCAACAAACGTGGGATTCTATGTAGATGTAAACTGAATTGGAAGTTTTAAACTTTGTGAACTTCTTTGAACAAAAAAAAAAGCCCAACAAACGTGGGACTCAAATATTAATGTAAACTGAATTAGCGAATTCCAAAGTGGGAGTCAATTCCAGACGCGGATAAAAGAAATTTTATTTATTGAATTTTCATTAACGAATTAAAAGAAAAAACATCCCAAAAAATGTGGGACTCAATGTATGTAAACTGAATGGAAGTTTCAAACGTTGTGAACTTCTTTTTAAACAGAAAAAAGTAGTTTTTCTAAATATTTATTTATTAAATTTTCAGGTTTAACAAATGTAAAAAAAAAACATCCCAAAAAATGTGGGACTCAATGTATGCAAACAGAATTGTAAGTTTCAAACATTGTGAACTTCTTTTTAAACAGATAAAAAAACAGTTTTTTTAAACATGGGACTCAAATGTTGATGTAAACTAAATTAGCAAATTTTTAAATTTTTATTTTAAATTATTTTTGAACCACCAAATTAGTTGGAGGTTTGTCCTAAAATTGGACACATGTTGATATTCTATTCTGACATTTGGCACAATAACATGATTTTGCTTCTCCTATTCTGTATAGATAGATTCTGAATTTCTGAGCAATGCGCTTCAAACAAAAGCAATTTTTGCCCCAGAATCCTGATCAGCATGGTAAATACAATTCCTAAAATTCATGCTTCATGAATATATAAAGATTAAATATATGAGAGTAATTGTGATTATGACCATTATGGAGAAAAACTCGTGAAATGTCCTTGTTTATGGATCTTTTTCATTGCATGAGCTCCTGCATTCCAAACTGTTGCTATAAAACAAAAAAGAAACCGCACGTGTTTTGATTATTAAGAAGGTACACTTTTGGTCCCATTTCAAGAAGGTCCCCTTACTTTTGTCCTACACGAATAAACACCCACTTTCCATTTACTTTATTTTACCCAATGTCCTCTTGGTAAAATGTCAAATTCCATGGGCTACGACCCTTTGTTTTTTTTAACCGCTCACGGCCTCACCCACTGTAAAACGACGCCTCTGTTTAATCGCAAAAATTTCACGGTATAGTCAGTTTTCGGACTGGTCAATCAAAAATAACCAGCGTTTATCAAGTCAATAAAAAATAGCTACCGTTTTGCTGCAATAGAAACCGGTCCAGCATAATATACTGGAGTTCGGTGCACTTGTGTATGAACTCCAGCATATTATGCTGGACCGGTATACTTTGTTGGCTCCAGTATAATATACTGGAGACTGGAGCACTAGTGCTCCAAACTCCAGTATATTATACCGGACCATTATACTTGCTGGAACTCCAGTATATTATGCTGGAGTTCTAGTGTATTTATGCTGAAACTCCATCATATTATGCTGGAGTTCCAGCATACTATCCTGGAACTCCAGTATAATATGTTGGAGTTCAAGTATACTTATGCTGGAACTCCAACATAATATACTGGAGTATTTTCCGGGTTTTGAACTGTGTTTTCGCTCAGATTTATCTTTACGTAAAAAGTGGCTAAATTTCGATTACTTTTGAAATTGGGCTATTTTTGAACGACCAGTTGTAAATCTGGCTATTTTTAAAAATCACCCTGTTTAATCCTATGCTGACCCAATGATTCTGACAACCCGTGAAACTAGAGGGGTGTCAATTGATATTTCTTCATCAAAAAATTATACTATGCAGTTAGATTAAAAAAATTCTTTTTTATTATATATATATATATATATATACTATATATTGATTCCCCTTGACTTTTTTGTAATTTTATTTCTTTATATTTTGACACTCTTTAGTAAAAATTCTAATTTTGCCACTTATTCTGACCTGCAACGGGGCAGCTATATTAGTAAAGACATGACCACTTATTAAATGGAAATCTATGGTTTGAAAAGGTATATAAACTGTAGTACATACATTTAAAAGAGAGAGAGCTATAGTAAGAGGAAAATAGTTAATGTTGCATATACATGAGTCGTTTATTATCGCTTGTTGACGTTCATTACAGTTTCTAATCTGCAGTAGTAGTAGTAGTCCTTGAGACATCCGAAGTGAAAATAAAATTTCTTTTTGGATTCTAATTTGGTTTACATATTAGTTATGAATAAAGAAATCTAAAACGGAGCGCTTCCTCCTTACATGAAATTGCATTAGTTAGACCAGTGAGCTTTCAATACCATTTATGCCTAAACAAATCGATACTTTGTAGCACAGGAAGAATGGTAAATCCAATTCTATTGAGATATGAGTTTAAACCTCTTGATATTAGCATTTTAATATAGTATGCCCATTACTAATATATCACTATTTTCTAAAGACATTGTTTACCTCGAAAATACGAGTAACAATTAAATTTGATTTGTGGTTTTAAAGATTTGTGATTTAGTTCAATACCAATTAATAATCAAGAGATAAGAAGTAAAGATAAAAGAGATTAGTGAATCAAACCAATGTAACTCAGCAGTAGTGACCTCGAGACGGTGACCTCGAGACAGGCTAATAGCAATAGAATAAGATAAGTCAAGTAAGAACAGTAGAGCTAAAAGGCAATGCTGATGAATAGTAGGCAAAAGTAGAGAGTATATTCTTTTCTTAGTGATCAGATGATGTTACAAATGATTGGGGCCCCTTTTATATAATGGGGAACCCTAAATAAGGTATATTTCTATTTCCAATAAGGAATATTCTTGATACAGCTGTCTAACCGCTTAGTACAGAATCGTACAATCATATTCCGGGATTTACGCCATGATTTTGGGGACGTGGCAAGAATCTAGCCCATTCTGTTACAAATCAATAACGGTACTATTGCGGGGTCGAGCGCACTCGGCCTCGGTGTACATCATGCTTCAATATTCGGGCATTGCACTCTGTCCTCGAGCTCGGATCTGGTCTCTCGAGCTCAAACTCGACCTTGCCTGAACTCGGGCTCAAGATGACCCCTCGAGCCTATAGATCGGAGGCATACGATTTCGACCGTATACAGATAGTCCCGTGTTTCTTAGAGTAGGACGATAAAAAACGAATTGAGTCCTTGATCCTTACCCCGATTTGTTACGACATCATCATCGTGATATAAGTGACTGAGGAAACAAAAATTTGGAAGCTGGCCTTTCCCGAGGGCGACTCCGAGAACTCTAGCGAGTCCGGCGGTGGAGAAGATTCCAAGGGTGAAGACACTTCTGCCGATAAGGATCGCGCCGCTTAGGTTTCGTGTTCTTCGTGATTCTTCGCTTTTGAGGCTGATCGGCCCTTATTAGGCACTCTTGATCGTGACCTATAGCCATTGGAAATAGGTTTATACAAAACTTTTATCCTTCCATGGCTCCGGAATCTGTTACCCCTTTTGTGCGGGTCAGAGTGTCTTAGCATAAAATTCCCTTTGAATGTCTACAGTTTTGAGATGGTAATGGCCAATAATAAGTATAGCCCTCGACCGTTTCTAATTAAGGGACCCCGAATGATCATTTGAACTTGAGTTTGAGTAGATCTTAGGCCAAACAGTTTTGGGCTTGATGGTTGAGTGAGTATATGCTCGGACTTGAAATGAAAAATAGCCCTCAGGCTTTATAGTCGAGTGAGGATTTGCTTGAACTCAAAGTAAAGCTAGCCCTTAGGCTTCATAGATAGTCCCCTAGTGAGTATTTTGTCGAACTCGGGTAGCCCTTGGGCCTAGTAGTCGAGTGAGCGTTTGCTCGAACTTGAAATAAAGTTATCCCTTAGGCTTCATAAATTATCTCTGAGTGAGAATTTTCTCAAACTCGGGTAGCCCTTGGGCTTAGTAATCGAGTGAGTGCTTGCTCGAACTCGAATTAAAGTTAGCCCTTAGGCTTTATAGATAGTCCTCGAGTGAGAATTTTCTCGAACTCGGGTAGCCCTTGGGCTTAGTAGTCGAGTGAGTGCTTGCTCGAACTCGAAATAAAGTTAGCCCTTAGGCTTTATAGATAGTCCCCGAGTGAGGATCTTGTCGAACTTAGGTAGCCCTTGAGCCTAGTAGTCGAGTGAGCATTTGCTCGAACTCGAAATAAAGTTAGCCCTTAGGCTTCATAAATAGTCCCTGAGTGAGTATTTTCTCGAACTCGGGTAGCCCTTGGGCTTAGTAATCGAGTGAGTGCTTGCTCGAACTCGAAATAAAGTTAGCCCTTAGGCTTTATAGATAGTCCCCGAGTGAGAATTTGCTCGAACTCGGGCTAAGGTAGCCCTTGGGCTTTTTTATATTGGCCCTTAGGCTCTTTGGATCGGCCCTTAGGCTCTTTGAGTAGCGCCAATTCGGCCTCTAATAACGGCTATAATTTTTCTCTCTTTTTGGCTAAAATACTTAGTGAAATTTTTTCTATGCCTTAGCATGTGTTTCTTGTACCTGTTGGGTTTTTCGAAGGTTCAACCGATCGGAACCTTATTTGTAATTCATTTGTGTAACGACAATCGAATACCTCTTAAGGCTTTTTCGAAGGCTGATGTTATCGAAGCCTTTAACTTATTCGAGGGTTGATTTTATCGAAGCCCTTTATCATTTGCTTTTGCCGAGGGTAGCCTGATTTAACCGGTTTTTTCAAAGTGTTTGAAGGCCTTTATTTTATGGCAGAATTCGGACGTCTCCGAGCCGCATTATTTTGGCCATAGCCTTTTTATATGACCGTAGTCTTTAGTATGGTTGTAGCCTTCGGGGTATGTCTCTTGGACTTGTTTCCCGATAATATTTCGAACTTGTTCCAAATGCTAGTACCCGAGTGTGATGGCCTTGGCCTGTATATTGGGGATGCCTCTTTGAGGTATTATTATTTCGAACTCAGGTAGCTCGAGTAAATAGTCCTCGAGTTTTCGAGACATGCTTGCACTTGGGTTAAGATAGCCATTAGGCTTTTATGATCGAGTGATGATTTGTTCGAACTCGAAGTAAAGTTAGCCTGTAGGCTTCATAGACGGTCTCCGAGTGAGAGTTTGCTCGAACTCGGGCTAAGGTAGCCCTTGGGCTTTTGTATTTGTCACGGATTTCGAATGTCTCTGATCCGCGTTAGTTTGGTCGTAGCCTCTTTAGTTCGGAACTTGCCCTTTGGGCTGATCTTCCATTTCACTTCGAGCTTGCCCGAAGTGTCAGTCCCCGGGTGGGGTGGTCGTGGCCCGTAAAATCGAGGATTGCCTTTAAGGTCTTATGGTCTCGAAATATTAGCAGTTTGATTCCATTCGCTTTTGGGACAGCAACCCTCAAGCATGGGTCAGTTGTTCGAATTTCCGCCGCGGTCGGCCCTTAAGCATGTTTACACAATAGATCAAGAGTATAAAATATGAAAATTTAATAAGGGCAGGGGATATCGACTAGGAAAAGTACTTCTCTTGATAGATGATTTTACATGCGTGCATGCTTGATGTCTAGGGCTTGAGTAACCTATACGGGCACGGTTCGGCTGACAGTTTGGCCCTTACAACACTTTCCTATCGAGACCCGTGTAGGGGACTTCAGATTCTGTTGAATTTCTTTTAGTTAGAACGAACAACGGTTGCCTCATTAAAAACCTCGCCGGAAAAACCTATTTGGGACAAAAATCGGTCTGAGGGAAAAAGAGTGCAACACGTACTTCAAGATCTAGAGCTTCGTACCAATCCTTATCGATAGCCTGCAAGTGTTAGTCGAAAAAATAGAAAAGATTGGACTGGAGTCTTACCTTTATTCGAACTTTGGATACTTAACGTGATCTTCATCGGCATCAAGCCCCCGTGAATTTTGACCTCGATAATTTCTCTTCTCATTTTGTGTGAAGCTTCGCCCGGAACCGCTGCCTCTATAGTCTCTTTTGTACAGTTGATATCGATCTCTATTCGACCCCAGCTCTCGATCGATATCCCCTTCGATCCTATCTATGGTCCTGCTAGGATAAACGGACCCCGAAAGGGTCCCTAGTTGATCGTCTTCGACCCTAATCTTCGACTGATACCGATTATGTACGTCGGCCCAAGTGACAGCCGGGTAATCGACTAAACTTTGCTTTAACTGCTGTGATACTATGGAACTCCGAGTGTTGAGACCTTGAGTGAAGGCTAGAATAGCCCAGTCATTGGTGACATGAGGCAAACCCATTCTCTCCGCCTGGAATCGAGATACAAATACCCTGAGTATCTCGTTATTTTTCTACCTTATCTTGAAAAGGTCCGACTTTCTTGTTGCAATTTTAATGGCTCCAGCGTGTGCCTTTACAAAAGAATCTGCAAGCAAAGCAAACGAATCAATAGAATTAGGGGGTAAGTTATGATACCATATTAAGGCACCCTTCGATAGAGTCTCCCCGAACCTTTTCAGCAGTACGGACTTGATTACGTCGTCTTCCAAGTCATTTCCCTTTATGGCGCATATGTAAGAAGTAACGTGTTCATTTGGATCAGAGGTTCCATTGTATTTAGGTATGTCGGGCATACAAAACTTCTTTGGGATGGGTTTCGGAGCCGCACCCGGAGGGAACGACCTTTGTACGAATTTCTTGGCATCCAATCCCTTCGAGATCGGGGGAGCTCCCGGTATCTGATCGCATGGGAGTTATAAGTCTCTACTTTTTTGTCATTATCCTCAATCCTCTTTTCCCCGGACTCTATCCTCTTGGTGAGCTCTTTGAGCATTCTCATAATAGTGGGTCAGTCCCCGAGCCATTTTCGTTCTACCTCTCTAGCGCCGGTTCAGCACGTCGAGTGTATTCCGGTTTAGTTATACTCTGGGTTGTTCTGGCTCTGAAATTGAGCGATGGCGATTTGCTGGGCTTGCAGCATCTCGAATATCACTTGGAGGATGACTCCCCCATCTCCTGTTCCTGGTGTTCCTTGCCCCCCCCGGTTGGGCTTCCCTGCGTACGCTCCCTTCGGGGTCTGCGCCTAAGTTGGTGTTTATAGCAATGTGTGGACTAACATCAACTGGTTCCATGTTGGCGCTTCCCCAGGGTTTGTCGGTGGTACACCGACCCCTACATTGTTGTTTTCACCAAGACCTTCGTTGTTATGAACATGTACCTTTTGTGAGCTAGACATGTTTCAGCCTGAGAATCAAAAAAATTCTTGACAAGAAAAAGCGTAAAAATAACGTGTGTAATGAGAATCAGTTAAGAACAATCACTATTATCTTTAGCCACACGGTGGGCGCCAAACTGTTTACCTCGAAAATACGAGTAACAATTAAATTTGATTTGTGGTTTTAAAGATATGTGATTTAGTTCAATACCAATTAATAATCAAGAAAAAAGAAGTAAAGATAAAAGAGATTAGTGAATCAAACCAACGTAACTCAACAGTAGCGACCTCGAGACGGTGACCTCGAGACATGCTAATAGTAATAGAATAAGATAAGTCAAGTAAGAATAGTAGAGCTAAAGGGCAATGCTGATGAATAGTAGGCAAAAAGTAGAGAGTATATTCTTTTCTCAGTGATAAAATGATGTTACAAATGATTGGGGTCCCCTTTATATAATCGGGGAACCCTAAATAAGGTATATTTCTATTTACAGTAAGGAATATTCTTGATACAACGTCTAACCGCCTAGTACTGAATCGTACAATCATATTCCGGGATTTACGCCATGATTTTGGGACGTGGCAGGAATCTAGCCCATTCTGTTACAAATCAATAACGGTACTATTATGGGGTCGAGCGCACTCGGCCTCGGTGTACATCATGCTTCAATCTTCGGGCATTGCACTCTGTCCTCGAGCTCGGATCTGGTCCTTCGAGCTCGAACTCGACCTTGCCTGAACTTCGGCTCATAGATCGGAGGCATACGATTTCGACTGTTTACAGACATATACATGTATAAATGGAATTTATGCCGAACTTTATGGGTGTGGGTGACCCCTCTCGATATAGCATAGGTCCGCCTTTGACACAAAGTATTTCGCGTTCACGCATGGTAGGTACTCCCGGGAGTGTGATGTAGACAATCTAGCATAATACTACCATTAGTGATTGCTTCTACCGCTCGAAGCCGCGATGTATACTATATTAAATAAATAAATAAATAAGCAAAAAAAATAAAATACCTGAGGGTGCAAAATAGTAGAATCCATTTCATTTGCAATTGTAAGTTACAACGTAAGGGGCCCAATCACGTGACTGCCCTACCTAACGGACTCGTCAATCCTAACATCTGTAACGGTTCCATCTTCTCAAATGCAGTGCATTAACGGCGAAAACCCACAAGCGTTACCTTTCACGTCGTTCCATACCCTAACTAACGTCCACCCATGGCTTCTTGTGACGACGATTTCTCACTCCTCGGTGACGATAACGCCACCGTCACCGTCACTCCTACCACCACCACGGCCCACACTTCCAATCCTACTTACCACCACCACCATCAACCTTTCTCCCACCGTTACAAGCCGGCGCAAATCCACGCCCCGCCTATCTCTAGCGGTAGTCCGAAAAACATCTCCGGCGATGAAGATGGTGACGGATACAGCGACAATAACAACACGCCGTCGTATCATATCGGAGTGAATCCGTACGATACCGATTCAAATCCGTTCGAAAACGACGGTGACGTTAACAGATCGAGGCTCAATCAATCAAACGACAACAAACGAACGGATCGAGAGGATATCAGCGATAACGGAACGCCGTACAATTACAAAAGATCAAAAATCACCTGCTCCTCCGCCGCCTCCGGCGGCAGCGGAGAGTACCGGAAGGACAGAGAAGAATGGAGCGATACGGCAATAGCATGTTTATTAGAGGCGTACATGGAGAAGTTTGTGCAATTGAATCGAGGAAATTTGAGAGGTAGAGATTGGGAAGAAGTGGCGGCGATGGTGAGCGAAAGGTGTGAGAAGCAATCGAAGAGTGTGGAACAGTGTAAGAATAAAGTTGATAATTTGAAGAAGAGGTATAAATTGGAAAGACATCGGATGAGTAACGGCGGAATCACGATGAGTCATTGGCCCTGGTTCAAGCAAATGGAGCAAATTGTTGGAAATTCAGTATCAGGAAAAGCTACATCTACATCTGAAGAGGACAAAGCCATTGTTGCAGTTACCAACTCTGGCACTAGCAGACAATCTAAACGGTAATACCTTTTCTAAGGCGGATTCAGGATTTTAACTTGAGGGTTCAACTCTTAGCACTAAACTCACTGTACTTCTTAAATTATGGGTTCAGAATCTAATAGTGTTTCAATTCTTTTGTTTTCCACACACACACACACACACACACACACACACACACACACATATATCTCTACATCCCCCACTGCTTTTTTATTTGGTAGTTCTAATTGTATAAAAATTTGATTCTTTTTCTTGCATAGGATGAAAGTTTTTTGAAATATTGAGCAGAATGGATATAGATGATTCATATAACGGACCCTAACGGGTTGGGATTGAGGTGCAGTCGATTGGCAAAGGACATCCCGGTGCACTAAGCTCCCGCTATGCGCGGGGTCCAGGAAATGGCCGGACCACAAGGGTCTATCGTACGCAGTCTTACCCTGCATTTCTGCAGGAGGCTATTTCCGCTACTCGAACCCGTGACATGACAACAACTTTTCCAATTACGCCTAGGCTCCCCTTGTGTAGTTGATTGATTTGATAATATCCCTTCAGAATATTGAGAGTTGATGTATAACAAGGTTGATCTGCCATTGCTGATATGAAAAAGAGAGGCTATTTTTGTACTGCAATAGTGCAACGATGTGCTGGGAAAAAGTTGACTCTTTGTATATGGTGAATGAATTGACTTTTTCTTTATGATACATAGGAAACTGTTTATCAAAGTCGTAATCTTCCTCAGCTTGGAGTGAGCTGTACCATTTTTAAGTCTGTGTGTGACTCATATTATTTAGATGTGATGTTCTAATTGATTGGGAAGCTTGAAATTTTCAATTGTTTTATAAAATATGTTTTTACTTTTCAAGTTTTCCATGATACAAAAATAAACAGTTTAGATGTATATGAGTTTGATCAAAACAAAATCTGTAGTTCCTTGTCCTTACTTTCTTTGATGTAGCTGCTATTTGCTAACCTGAGTTCTCATCTAGTGGGAATCTGCATATAAAATACTTGAGTACAGTTTTCTTCTTTTTCTTCCAGTTTCGCGGATTATCTGACATTTCTGTTCCTCCTAACCTGCTTCAGATATGGAACAGCAGTGCCTGGTCCCAGTGGACAGATTGTAAAGTCAAAATCTTCTATGGGTCCAAGGTGGAGAAGGGTAGTTCTTAAAATTAGTGGTGCTGCACTAGCTGGAGTCACACCAAACACTAATGATCCAAACAACCTTGATCCAAAGGTTTATTTACTTCCAATGTTCTCTCTATATTTTGAAGCAATAATGGTTTAATCTTGGAAGAGATGAATTGGGTTTGAAAATTTTAATGATAGTTTGAAGCAAGACTGGTTTGATCTTGGAAGAGATAAATTGGGTTTGAAAAATTTAATGATAGTTTGGAGAGGAAGCCTATGTGATTATATTTCATTCTGAGTGTACCAAACAAACTCATTCAAGATATTACATAATGCTTTTATTTTTTACATGCAACTTTAGATGACAGATCAGTGGATCTCTTGATGGAGACGTACCTATTGCAAAATTGGAGGATTAATTTATATTCGCAAAATGAATGTAGTACAATGTATTTAGGTCAAGAAGCTAAATGTATCTTTCCGGCACTTCAAAATGATGGTAATGTTGAGGAAGGTTTTTTCTTACAGTTTGGCTATTAGTTAACGTGGCACTTAACAGTCTAGAGCCTGAACCTTTCCTGTAACAACTACTACTATTCAATCCTAATTCCTAAGCAAGTGGGGGTGGCTATCTGAACCCTCATTATTCATGTCACTCCATTTGAGTCGAGTAAAATATTTTAAACATTTAGTTTCTCTAGCACTAGAAGTTTTCTGTATTTTCTACCAGCATATAACTCTCTGACAGGACTAAAAGATTCCTATCAAACATTGGACCTAAAGTAAATGTACTAACTTGACTAAAACTTAATCCCAACAAATTTGTATTGCATATCTAGATCTTTTTTTCTTTAGAAGTGTGCCCTGTTTTTCGCCTTTGCCTAAGATATTTTACCAGTTGAATTCAAGCTGCTGTGGAAGTAGGTTCGTCTAAAACAGCTATCAATCTTATCTTAGATAGTTCTTTTAATTTTGGGTTGACTAGAAACTTTAGATTTTCTCATAGGAGGGGTATTGCTTTCTTATTACCTTATCCTGAAAAAAGGGTTATTACTCTCTTACTCTGTATTCAATGAAGAAATCTTGTTATGACCACTTGGGTGAGTTTCCCAGCTGTATGACCTTTTAAGGAAGTGGATTTATCACAAAACATAATGTCAATATTACCAACAAGATCAATGCGTAAAACTTTTTCAGTTCGTGTTAGAAAAGTCAATTCTGTAAGCAAGAAGTTCTCATATTAATTGCTGCTACATTTTGGATTCTGTTTCCTAATTAACTGAGATGTCGTATTCTGTCTTGTATCTGTAAAGGAGTTAAGTGTTCTTTTCTTTATTATAAGTGCTGATAATAAAGTTTTTATCATTGAAATATGCCAGGTGGCCATGCTAGTTGCTAGGGAAGTCTCAATAGCTTGCCGTCTTGGTATAGAGGTATCTGTCAGAAAAGCTTCTGATTTTTTGCCAAGGAGTAGCACTTTTGCCGTATTTTGATTCCCTTGGACATGCATGTTAATTGTTGCCTTAGGTGGCAATAGTTGTTGGCGGACGCAATTTCTTTTGCGGAGACACATGGGTAACTTCAACTGGATTGGATAGATGTACTGCCTATCAAATTGGGTAATTTCCTCCTGTCTAATTTGTGATTTACGGTTCAGTTATTAACTATAAATAGCCCCTGTAAATGATGGAATTTCCCTGGTAGATTTCATTAATTCTCTTACTTTAGTTTAACAATCAAGTTGTTTGATCTTTGGATTTAGCTCCCTGCTGCAATTGTTTTTTTTGTACTCAGGAGCTAGTCCAAATTTTTTTGTAATTTCTGCATCAATATAACACCTTCATCAAAAAAAAATAAAAAAATATAAGTAATACTATTATTCATTTGGTTAATTTCCTATAAGAGGCGGAAAGATAAAATCACACCTCATGGAACGGGTGATCTTGATAGTCCAGTGAATTTTTCTACTTTCTATATCCTGCTTGTAGTTTTGTTTCTATGCTATTCATATGTATAGAATCTCTCTATTTTGGTTGAATGCCTCTGTGAGCTTTTTATTATTAAGATATCTGAAGATTCCTTCATCCCTTAGTCTTAGTGCATGTTGATATTGGAATGACGGAATAGTTGAAAGTGCATGAAAAAAGAAAGAAAAAGAAAACAGAATCTGGAGAGTCAGATCTATGATGTGATTTGTAGTATAAATTATAGGGGGTTGAACTTTTTACAGCTGTGGAATAGGTCTTTTGATGTGTTTTATTTTGTTAAAAATAAAACTTTGGTGTACATGCTTCTACAACATGGGCGTTACTTGATTGCCTTGGTTATGCGATTTCGGGCTTCTAATTTATGAAGTGGAAATATTATTTGGCTAATGTTACTAGCTCAACTTGAGTAAATGACAAAAAGTTCAATTTGAATATGACTAATGGAAGAAACAAGGCTACTTTGCGATAAAGAAAATGAAGCTGGATTAAATAATGATCCCGCCCCTAAATTTGATTTAAAATGTCTACTAGATTTTCCAATCTCCATCTGCTTTGTCTGTCTGCCGCTCCTCGACCCTCGTAGCATGCTGCCCCCCCTCAAGATACTTGCTAGTTCCTGTTGCAGCCTCACCTTTATGGCTCTATCCCCTGCAAATGACTGCTAACCCATTGGTTGCTTGGGATGGGGGAATGGTGGTTTGCAGGACATGGTGGCAAGTTGCAGGGGGAGGGGAGGATTATCGGAGTTTGTAGGTGGATGGGAATGTGGTTGTGAGTAAAGTTTAACAGGAGTTTGGGGGAGGGGAAATGAAGAAGGTAGGAGGAGCTTGAGTTGCAGTCAAGTTCTTTATCATTTTGATTGGATTATTGGAAGCATAAGCTAGGTTGTGTTGACAGGAAAGTTGGTCTAGTCCACTGAATGAAGGTAGGAGGAGCTTGAGTTGCAGTCAAGTTCTTTATCATTTTGATTGGATTATTGGAAGCATAAGCTAGGTTGTGTTGACAGGAAAGTTGGTCTAGTCCACTGAATGTGAGAAAGTTTGCTCTCACTTTCCAGGTAGTAATGGTATTTCCCGTTCGTTCTGTAATGAACTAATTGTACCTGTGACTAATCTTCTGCAGAATGATGGCAACTATGATGAACTCGATACTGCTGCAGTCGGCATTAGAGAAGTTGGGTGTGCAGACTCGTGTGCAAAGTGCATTTTCCATGCCTGAGCTTGCCGAGCCATACAGTAGGCAACGGGCTATGCGGCATCTTGAAAAAGGTAGAGTTGTGATCTTCGGTGGTATTGGAGCTGGCACAGGGAATCCACTCTTCTCTACTGATACAGCTGCAGCACTCAGAGCTTCTGAAAGTATGAAATGTTAACACTCAAAATTTCTGTTTTTACTATTTAGGAGTGGTTAATGATTCAAAGTTTTCCTTTCTCCAGTTCATGCCGATGCACTACTCAAGGGTACAAATGTAGAAGGTGTCGATGTTTGTGACTCCCGAAATAGTAATGTTGCTGCTGAGCATATTTCCTTTAGGGAGCTGGTTTCCGGAGGTGCTTCCCCATTGGATTTGATGGCTGTTACATTATGCGAGGAGAATGCAATTCCTGGTATGGCTCTATCATCACCAGCATTATCCTATAGAATATTTGCCCCTATATCATTCTTTCATCAGCTACGTTACTTCATGGAAATGTGTTTAGTTCCAATCTGAAGATTACTAGTTCTTGACATGCTTCGTTCTTCTTGCAGTTGTTATTTTCAATCTTCATGGGCCTGGAAATATATCAAGAGCGTTATGTGGAGAGCAGGTGGGTACACTGATTGATCAGACAGGAAGGGTTAGCTAACATTTTCTTGATATATGTATGGCATTTTCCTTCATCTTACGTGGAACTCTGAGGTTAATTTATAAAAGAAAGAGATTCAGAGGGAGCAGCATTGAGGCTGCCATGGCCATGGAGTTTCCTAGTGGAACGCCCTGATTTATACTCGAGAGGCAACAAGTTGAGAGAAGTGCAGCTTGCCTTGTATAACATGGGAAGACGATAATTTGATCTTACTTAAAACAGATTATTACACAGATTAAGATATATCCTACTTCATGGAATCGATGAGTTATCTGTTGTAGCGTAGATCTATAGGATGGATTAAACATGTGTAGTGAGATAAGTTATTGTTGTAGAAGGCAGGAAAGCAACAGGAAGTTGTTGTTTGGGAGATTGGGAGAGGCCAAACTCATTATAAATTGGCATTTCCATGCCTTACTCAGATCCTATTTTTGCTGTCTTAGAACTAAAAATGACTTTGCATGCGTAGAGGTTAGTAGTATAGTCACTCTTAAATAGACACACTAATATTAATATACTATTATGGGGGTCTATGAACATATGCAAGTCAAGCACTTCTCATTTGAGTGTTTCGTTTTTCTTTTTATGGAGTATTTGGAGTGGAAAATTGAACTTCCACTTTAAAGAAGTGGAAAGTGGAAGAGTGCAATAGTTGATGTGTCAGGCGCACATCAGGGATTTAAATCCAGAGACACGAGCCTGGCATTTAACTGAAGACAGATAAAGCAGCAGACTCATTATCCGTGGAATCGAGCCTGGCATTTAACTCAAGACGGATAAAGCGGCAGACTCATTATCCATCGAATTTCTAATCGTGCAGTGAAGAAGGATAAAGTGGCAGGCTCATTATGCATCGAATTTTTAATCCTACGCCAAGTTCTAACTTGCTAGGATACAATACCTTGTGTTGGTTCCCCTGTTTGGATTTTATAGATGCTTGTTTGGATAATAAAAAGGTTATTATGCTGGTAATATATATGGAATTATTTTACTTGCTTGCTTAATTAATGCTAGTGAAAAAAGAGGGGAAATAAATTGAACACGAAGCTCATTTAAAAGAAATGAGTAAAGGTACTATCCTACTATGGAAATATCCGAAGGACCGAAGCTTTTCTATTTAGGGAACTTTGTAGAATTCTACTTCTTGACGAGGCCATAATAGAAAGAGCATTACATACTGTCATAAGTTCTTATAACATATACAGAGTGGTTTGTTTTTGTGTCTTACACAACTTACATTAGTTGTGTGAGGCCTCTTTTTATCTTACATATTTGTGGACCCATATCTTACACATCTGGGTCCACAAAATTCTGGGACCACACAGTTGTGAGACAAAAAAGAGGCTTCATACAACTAGTGTCAGTTGTGTGAGACACAAAATAAAAATTTTCACATATATATCATCCGTTTCAAAAAGATTGTCTTAGTTTGACTTTGCATAAACTTTAATAAAGAAGATAGACTTTTGAGATATGTGGTCTTAAATAAGTCATAGTATAGTAAAACTTTTGAAACTTGTGATCTGAAACCTACCATAGCATTTGTGTGCTTTTTGTTAAGGAAATATTGAAAGATGCCAATCTTTTAAAACAGAATAAAGGGCAGCCCGGTGCACTAAGCTTCCGCTATGCGCGGGATCCGAGGAAGGGCCGGACCACAAGGGTCTATTGTACGCAGCCTTACCCTGCATTTCTGCAAGGGGCTATTTCCACGGCTCGAAGTCACAAGGCAACAACTTTACCAGTTACGCTAAGGCTTCCCTTCCATCTTTTTGAAATAAAATAACAAAAAGTAGTACAAATCTTTTTAAAACAGGGGAAGTAGAGGTCTTTCTCTCGGATTATATCTCTTATTTTGTACTATACCAAATCACAAACTAAGGCCATGTATTGTTTAACTGATTCAATCTCTAGTCCACACAAGGAAAACAAAACGTCACTATCATCAATCCACTCCATCAATTTTTGTATGACAATCATTTAGAAAATTTGAAGGGGAGACTTGGAGATTAAGTTGTTTTCGGTTAGACCTAAGCGGATTTAGGGGTTCGAAAGGGCCATTGTAATGTGAACCTCCTTCGCCAAAAATTAACTGTACGTGTATAAGGCAAAATTTGATTTGTACTTCTGTATATTATATTTTGATTTCCCTTGATATAGCTCAATGGTCAAGGGGGTTCAACACCTTTTTAGGTTACTAGTTCAATTCCCACTAGCCATAATCTCTTTTAGTTTTTTATTTTTTTTCATTTTTGAATCCCGTTAGCGAAAATTCTGCTTCCGTCACTGTGACTTATAAGTTACTGTTAAGATTAATTATGTATATTGATCAGTTAGTTAGGAGTTAGTGGAGTCATTAGTTAGTTAGAGCTGACAGCTGTACCAATCAACTCACTTGTTAGAAAGTTAGTTAGCCGACCTAGTTAGTTAATTAGCTCTTAGCTGTTCAATTGTATATAGTGGATGTTCCACTCATTTTCTTCTTAATTCAATTGAGAAATTCTGGAAAGTTCTCTCATCTCTTTCTCTTCTCTTACTGTGGCCCTTTCATGGCGTGAAGGTCACGACCATCTCACCATTGAAGCTCACCATCGAAGCTCAGCAAAGCTTCGAATTACTGTTCCATTGATTAGTTCTAATATGGTATCAGAGCTAGGAGCATCAATTTCGGACTCGCCTCACAGAATCTACTAGTTCTACTTCCGTCAGTGATGATTCGAACTAGATCGCACACATGCAAACTCATTTCTCCATTGATTTCGAGCTGTAGTCATGAGGACAGGTTATGAGTTCCTTCTGTATCTGTAATTGTTTGAGAATTGTTACTAAATTCATAATCACTACTTTTCTAGCCCTCAGTTGCTTAGAAATTCTGTATTGTACGAAATGAATACTGTCGAAGATGATAATCAATCAACACTGACTATGACTGAGTCTCCTAATCAGTCAAGTGTTGATATCAGTAGCCCTTTGTATATGCATCCATCTGACAATCTTGGAACAACTTTGGTTCTTGTTCCATTTGATGGCTTTGGATATCGATCGTGGAGAAGAGGTGTGATGCAAGCATTATCTGTGAAGAATAAGTTGGGATTTATCAATGGAGAATGCAAGAGACCAGATCCAGATTCATCAAAATTCCGCCTATGGGAAAGGTGTGATGATATGGTCACTTCATGGATCCTAAACTCCTTGGCCAAGGAAATTGCAGACAGTGTTGAATATGTAGCAGATGCATTCGAATTGTGGAGAGAACTTGAGGATCGGTATGACCAAACAAATGGAACAAAGCTGTACCAAATTCAGAAAGAAATCAATGATCTATCTCAAGAAGCCCTTGATATCACCAGCTATTACACAAAAATGAAAAAGTTATGGGAGGAACTCAATACCTTGATCCAAATCTCATTGCTCTTGCAATTGCTCGTGTGGAGCTAAGGAGAGCATGCATAAGGCTGAGCAGGATAGGAGGCTGATACAATTCCTTATGGGATTGAATGAGACATACACTGTAGTTCGAGGCAGTATATTGATGATGAATCCTCTTCCTTCAATAGCCCAAGCATTTTCTTTGTTGATCCAAGAGGAAAGGAGGAGAGAAATCAAACCAAGTGGCCACTTAACTCTGGAGTCATCAGCCTTGAATACTAGCACAATTAGACCTGGGACATTCAGAACAAACTATTCTCCCAGCAACAATCATAACAACAGGACTAGGCCCTTCTGTGATTATTGTAAGAGACCAGGTCACACTAAAGAGAAATGTTACAAGCTTCATGGATACCCACAGAGCTTTCGTCAGAATCAGAATCCAAACATAAATCAAAGCAGTTTCAATTAAAATGAACTTCAACTATAACTACTGTCACACCTCCTTTTTCACTACACCCGCAAGGGCGTAAAGGAGTTTTTCCAATTGAAAGACAATTGAAACGGGATTTATTTATTAAGATTCAGAGTCGCCACTTGGGAGATTTATGGTGTCCCAAGTCACCGGTTGAATCCCGAATCGAGGAAATTATTGACTCTGTTTAACAGTCCGCGATCCAGAAATCCGAGTAAGGAATTCTGTTAACCCGGGAGAAGGTGTTAGGCATTCCCGGGTTTCGTGGTTCTAGCACGGTCGCTCAACTGTCATATTTGGCTTATTTATCTGATTCCAGAACATGTTTTAGCTTATGTGCTTTTTAACCGTAAACCGCTTTATTATTATTATTATTTTTTAGAGAATTGCAACGTCGTGAAAACACGTCTCGAACCACGTCACATAAATGCACCCGCGGTTTTTGACACATTTCAACTTCGTTGAGATTTGGATTTGGGTCACATAAATGTGCACCCGTATTTAGGAAGGTAATGTTATTAAAATACGTGCCTAAAGAGACTAACGCGTTATTATCTTTGGAGAGGGCCGTGAAATTCACTAAACGGCCCATCCCGAATTCTAAGTATTTTAACATAAAATTTAAAAAGGGCCCCGCAATTTTTGCATTTTTATTTGGCGAGGCTCATCTCATTTTTTATTTAAAGGTCCAATCTAAAGTAAACTATGATTTCTATTTAATTTGTCTCTAATAATAAAGAGAAGTCCTAACTAATTAATATTATTAGGAACCATTATATTCTTACCAGTTCGGGCCTATTATACAAATAAAGAGCAAGCCAATTGTAAGCCCGGGCCCAGGTCCAAACGCACACATAATTGAGATAGAACCTGGGCCATCTGCTAAAGTCCTAAGGCTCTAACTATTTGAAATGGGTTGTTTAGCCCTGCCTGTTAAAATCAAATCCCAGCCCGTTTCTGATTGAATAAAAATTCATTAAGACTGCTCCTCGTTGTTCAAAAGGTGTTCAATAATTTATAATCAAGGAAAAAGCAATATTCACCTATTCGAATTAATGAAACATTGATCACTAAAATTAAAACTCAGATTATTTTACTTATTTAGCTACTGATGATTTCATGGATATCACTATAAGTGTAAAGCAGGCTGGAAATACAAATGTGACAACACAAAGCAAACCTAATTATTTTTGAATTAACTCAGCTAGCATTGCCAAATAAGCATCATACAATCATTTATCATGATAATCACATTCACACTATGAAAACAATACTAATTATGTGTTCTACGATATCACACAGATCTGAGGCGATCCACAACTCATTTATCAACCTCACATGAGATCAATTGTCACCAATGTTCAACTTAAAGCGACCACATGCAGATGATAGAGTCCATGCGAATCAAAACAGTCTTAACAGTCTAAAACAGTCCCAATTAAGCAGGTATAATACAAACACACTAACTAAAGCTATATAACTATACATCATTTGCTAGCCTACAACTATAAACATCCAAGCAAGCATAGATCTGGAAAGATGATTTCATTTTATTCCAATTCGAGGCTACATCAGTGTGAATTCAAGCGTGTACCTGGGATTGGAAATTAAGAAGAAGGAGAGGTCAGCAATGGAGATAACAGACAGCAACAACCCGGGAATGAGTTCAAAAATCCAGTAATAGATCAGTCAACACAGCAATTTTCAGGAACAAGTTGATTTTCAATTCAAAAAAAATCACAGCTACCCAGCAACGAATAGGAGAAGAACAATGCCAACGAAACAGCCAAAAACCATCCTAATATAACCAAAACTTCACTCAAATGCACCCAAGTAAACTCAAAATGAGCCCCTGAACTTCAGCAACCAAAGATCACACTAGAAAATGTGTATTCCTAACTAAAAACTTGAAACTAACCCAAGATTTGGCAATAGAACAGTACTTTTGAATTTTGAGGGTTTTCTAGTGTTTTTTGATTTTTGAATTTTTGAATTTCTGTTTCAGATCTGAAGAGCTGAGAGAATACTGATTTTTGGGGGGAATTTTGAGGGCTCAAAACCTGTGACTTAAGGCATTGGCATGCATTTTTATAGGCAGCCTTCAAATTTTCTGTTTACACTCTTAGTCCCTGTTTATTTACTCATTTAGTCCCTTGTTTTCTGACTTGTGTCACAAGTTAGTACACTAAAAGTTACTGAAATTCAATTTCAACCCCTTCTAGGTGCTTCTAGTAGCTTCTAAATTCAGTTACTATCAGATTCCTTTGGTGAATTACCCTTACTGCCCTTATCTTAGCCCTGAAATCACCAAATTGCTCTAACCACACTCCCACTCTTTTTACCCTAATTAAAACTACCAACTACAACCCAATTTGTCTAATTATAAAAGCCAATTGAATCTGAGCACTGAACTAAAGTAATATTGACCACAACTACTGATTAATCTAACTAAACTAATCTGAATTCACTACAACCAGTTAATGTCAAACCAAAAGAGGTACTAAAACCACTACTAAATTCTGGATTTATCTATGAACGATACAGAATCAATTATAAAAGACTGATCATATTATTAAACTAACCAAACTACAGCTCAAATGACAATCAAACAATTCCAGTTTCAAAACTCAAATCAACTTTGAACCACTAGACCCCTAATTGAAAACTAATACCATAAAAAATCAAAAACAAACAAACTTAAACTGGAACATGCTATTAATAGAAACTAGTAACAATTAAACACCTAAAAACTAAGAGAAACAAGCAAATAACAATCAATCACAACTTAATGAACATGAAGGCAACACAGAATCAAGAGAAATAGATTAGATGAGACAGAAGATTGGATGCAACTGGTTTGAACCCGATATGAAGTGAAACAATTAAGAAGATTCACCAGTCATATTCATATTTAAGGTTCGGACGATTCCGATGAAATTAGAGCGTTATTGACAGTGGATTCTTTATGAGGAGAAAGAGGAGGCCCTGTGGCATCGATTTGATGGAGTTTGGAAGAACTAGGGTTTTGCCGGAAAACTTCAAGTTAAGATTCGAAGGGGTGGGGATTGATTCGAGGGAAAGTGAGTGCGTATTTGGAAAGAAGGGGACGAGGGGAGTTAGGGGTGTAAATTTGGGGTCATTTGGAAGGGTGTCGCCGCCGTGCACGGCGGTGGCGGCGCTAGGGTTTGGTATATTTGGGGCATTTGGTTAGGATTTGGGATAAATGGGGGGTGGATTCAGAAAGAGGGGAACGAGGAGAGGGGATGGTGTGAATTTGGGAGGATTTGGACAACTGCCGCCGCCGTGGGCGATTTTCGGCGGCGGCGTGCGGTGGTGTTACAGGGTCTGTGGATAGGGTGTGTTTGAGACGATGAAACGGGGGTGGGGGGGGGTGTTCCGACCATTTTATATTATGTTTACCCCAGTTCTCCACCGTTGATCCAATCAACCTCGACGGTCCAGATTAAAACGACCAAACGACGTCGTTTGGATTATGTGGGGGCAGGCCGGGTGAGAGTTATGGTTTTGGGCTTGGGGCGACCGTCCTGGGCTGGTATTTTTGCTTTCAAACATGGCCAATTTCTTCTTTACTTGTTCCCTTTGTTTTTCTTTCTTTTTATTTCATTTTATATTTATGTTTTTTTTCCTGATTTTATTAAAATGCAAAAAATTAAGATGAAACCTAATTAAGCTAATTAATTCTTACAAAATTGATTAAATCCTATTTAAAAGTAAAATCATGACAAATTCACAATTAAAATGCAAAGAATGGACTATTCCTATGATTTTCCTTATATTTTGTTTTAAAAACAACTGAACTACTAATTAATCCTAGAATATGAAACTAAAACCTAAAAATAAATGTCAAGCGTATTTTTTTATATTTTTCATAAAAATGCACAAATAAAATGCAACAATTATCAGAAAATAACACAAAAATCCACAAAAATTGTAAAATAATAAAGAAATCATCTTGCTTGAATTTTTGGGAACAATTCACTTAGGGCAAAAATCACGTGCTCACAACTACAATTCAAGCAACAATCACAGTAACAAATTCAGTAGAGGCAATAGAACAATGGCCAGTGCACATATAGCAACTACTGACACTCAACCTGCTGAGACTGAGAAATGTGCTAGTCATGACAATGCTCAGAATGTAAGTCTTACCCAAGAGGAGTATAGCCAGTTGGTGAACCTACTACAATAGTTTCAATCAGGAGGAGGAAGAGACTGCACAATTGGAACCAACATTACATCAGGAAAAACAAACTTTGCAGGTATGATAGCTTGTACTTCCTCAATTGACTTTGGTAAACTGTCATGGGAATGTTTCAAGAACAGAGCTGATTCATGGATTATAGATTCAGGGGAATCAAACAACATGACCTTTAACAAATCCTTACTAACCAACATAATAAGCTTGCCCTATCCCTGTTAGTTATACTTCCAAATGGCTACAAGGTAAAGGTGACAGAAATTGGTAGTGTGACTCTCACTTCTAAGATCACTCTAGATAAAGTGATGTTTGTTCCTACTTTTAGATAATTTTTTCTCTGTTCATTCTTTGGCCTCTCACTTCAATTGTCTTGTTGATTTTGTCAAACATTGCTGCATACTGCAGTCCCCTTCAATGAAGAGGCCTCTGGTGATTGGCAGAGTGAAAGATGGGCTGTACATCCTATGCCCAAGCTGTTTGAAGAAGAACAATACAAGCCCTGCGGTAAAGGACACTCATACACTACCTACCATTTTTACTTGTTGCATTTGTAACACACACTATCCCTCTCATTCTGCTGTAAATATACCATTTCATACCAATAAGTGTGTATCTTCTCCAATTGTAAATAATTCATGTGCAACTATTGAAAAACAAGCTTCTTTTACAAGTCCATCTTTTGAATTCCCTAGCATATTATCTCATTCTTGTGCTGAAAATAATGTAAATGTATTGTGGCATAATAGACTTGAACATGTCCCCTTTGTCAAAATGAAGAACATTATCTCTATACCTGCCAACTTTTCCCCCAAACACAACCCTTCAACCATACCATTTGCCCAATGGCCAGACAAGAAAGACTACCATTTTCTCAGAAAACCAGCACAACCAACAGAATTTTTGAACTTTTACATGTTGATCTGTGGGATCCATATCATGTTCCTACACATGATAGATATAAATACTTTATACCCATGGTGGATGATTATAGCAGGTCCACCTGGACTCACCTTTTATCTAGCAAAAGTAATGCCCTTGAAATACTCAAGAATTTCATGAACCTAGTAGAGCACTGTCAAGTCCATAAGGTCAGATAATGGACTAGAATTCACCAGTAAAGAAGCAACTATGTTGTTTCAATCTAAAGGGATCATTCATCAAAGAACATGTCCCTATACACCACAACAGAATGGTGTGGTGGAGAGAAAGCACAAATACCTTCTTGAAACAGCTAGAGCCCTTCTCTTCCAATCCAAGATACCTCTAAGATATTGGGGTGAGTGTATCCTTTGTGCCACTTATATAATAAACAGACTACCCTCCAGTTCTATCAACAATCAAACCCCATATGAATTACTATACAGAAAAAAGCCTAAGTACTCTGACCTAAAGAGCTTTGGTTGCCTATGTTACCCAACTGTACCAATACCACATAGGGATAAATTCAATCCCAGAACAACACCTCATGTATTTGTTGGATATCCTTTCAACACAAAGGGGTACAAGGTTCTAAGTCTAGCCACTAGGAAAATCTATATCTCCAGAGATGTGGTGTTTAATGAATCCATTTTTCCTTTTGGAGTTAATATGAACAAATCTTCTCAATTATCTGCCCCCTATCCAATTCCCTTCATTGAATCTCTAAGTGAACAACCTTCTGACAATACAAATGTCACACAGACTCCTGAAAACTTGAGTGATCAAGGGAGTGCAGACAACACATTTGATCCTATGTCACCTACACATGTAGCTAGTCCTTCACCTTCTGGAACACCTATCTCTTCACTGCCTAATATATCATCACAACACCACACTAAACAGACCCATGAAGAACAAGCTCAACCAACAAGGCAGTCACAAAGAACTCACAAACTTCCTATCTACCTACAGGACTATGTTCATTTCCTTCCTCAACTTAAAACAAATCCTACCTCATTAAATGCTTTGTTTTCTGTGAATCACCATATTGCCTCTGATCTACTAACTCCTGATAGTCAGACTCTTATGAGAAATATTTGTCATGACAGGGAGCCATCATCATATGAGGAGGCAGCCATTGATCCTGCATGGTAAGCTGCTATGACACATGAGTTTGATGCATTATATTCCAACCATACTTGGGATTTAGTAATGTTGCCACCTGAAAAGCAGGCAATTGGTTGTAAATGGGTGTATAAGGTGAAGCACAAAACAGATGGTAGTATTGAGGGGTTCAAAGCCAGATTGGTTGTCAAAGGATATACTCAGCAGGCAGGAATAGATTATACAGAAACCTTCTCACCAGTTGTAAAGATGACAACAGTTAGGGCCTTAGTAGCTACAGCAGTTAAGAAGGGCCGGTCCATCTCAGAATTGGATGTGAATAATGCTTTCTTCCATGGGGACCTCAATGAAGAGGTGTATATGCAAGTACTACCTGGATTAGTTATAGAAAAATCAGGTTTAGTATGCAATCTGAACAAATCTCTCTATGGTCTGAAACAAGCAAGTAGACAATGGTATGCAAAACTGACTGAGGCACTGTGCTCAAGGGTCTACACACATTCCATGTATGACTACTCACTCTTCTACAAAAGGAATGGAGATTCATCAGTATATGTTACAGTGTATGTGGATGATGTATTATTGACTGGGACTGATCAACAAGAGATTGCACAACTCAAGGCATTCCTACATGAACAGTTCAAGATCAAGGACTTAGGACAACTTCATTATTTCCTGGGATTGAAGATTATGTATAAAGATGATGGGGTCATTATATCACAAAGAAAGTTTGTGTTAGATTTGATGAAGGAGTAGAGTTGTCTGGAACACAAGGCTTCCTCTTCACCTTTAGATCCCACTATAAAGCTGAAAGCCAAGGAAGGGGCAATACTGCAGGATCCCACTTACTACAGAAAATTAGTAGGCAAGCTAAACTTCTTAACCAACACCAGATTGGACATAGCATACAGTGTTCAACACTTAAGTCAGTTCATGCAGGAGCCCAGAGAACCTCACCTAAAAGCAGCATTTCACTTGCTAAGATACCTAAAGAATGATCTTACCTTGGGAATTTTCATGTCAAAGGATGGGGATCACACAGTTAAGGCATATTGTGACTCTGATTGGGCAGCCTGCCCAGACTCTAGGAGGTCCATCACAGGTTATCTGGTTCTACTAGGTAACAGTCTTATTAGTGGGAAGTCTAAGAAACAAGAGACCATATCACTATCTTCTGCAGAAGCAGAATACAGAGCTTTGAGGAAAGTTGTGGGAGAACTGGCATGGCTAAGCAGATTGTTTGAAGAATTGACTGTTCCATTTTCCTTGCCTATTTCAGTCTTCTGTGATAGCCTATCTGCTCTGCACATTGCAAAGAACCCAGTATTCCACGAGAGGACCAAGCACATAAAGGTAGACTGTCATTTTGTGCGTGATCAATTACAAGCAGGCTTAATTTCTCTCCATCATATCAGAACTGACAACCAGCTCGCAGATATCTTAACTAAAGCCTTGACTGGGATCAAACACAGTGCTACATTGGGCAAGTTGGTTGTGTTCACAACACCTCCAACTTGAGGGGGGGTATTAAGATTAATTATGTATATTGATCAGTTAGCTAGGAGTTATTGGAGTCATTAGTTAGTTAGAGCTGACAGCTGTACCAACCAGCTCACTTGATAGAAAGTTAGTTAGCCGACCTAGTAAGTTAATTAGCTCTTAGTTGTTCAATTGTATATAGTGGAGGTTCTACTCATTTTCTTCTTAATTCAATTGAGAAATTCTGGAAAGTTCTCTCATCTATTTCTCTTCTCTTACTTTGGCCCTTTCATGGCGTGAAGGTCACGACCATCTCACCGTTGAAGCTCAGCAAAGCTTCGAATTACTGTTCCATTGATTAGTTCTAATAGTTACGTCTTCGAGCTGTGGAAGTAGCCAGTAATGCTTGCATTAGGGTAAGCTATTCACATCATGCCCATTGGGGTGCAGCCCTTTCTCCGAACCTTGCGTGAACGCAGGATACCTTGTGCACCGAACTATCCTGTCCGAATCATTTAGATAATTTAACCTGGCCATTATGGTATCATTATTGATTATTATAACGTCACTTGATTTTATGAACAGCCTAAGGGGTCGTTTGGTAGGGTGCATAAAAATAATGCTGAATAGGGTGTATTAGTAATGCTGGTATTAGTTATGCTTGCATTAGTTATGCTGGTATTAGTTATGCTGACATATTTCTTATCCATTGTTTGGTTTGATGTATTAAAGCATTGCACAATTTCTAAAAGAATTGTTTGTTTACAAAAATGCCCTCAAATTCAGTCCATCACTCTAACTTTTTAAAAAAAACATATGTTGAGAAATGTTTTTATATGAAAAAGTTTTAAAAAATTATTTGATTTGTCTATCTATATTATAATATAGAACTAAATATTTATTTATAAAAAATATATATGCTAAGTATTTATTTGTTTACTAGAGATAAAATTTTATTTTTTAATATTTGGATTATTTTAAACTTGCATTAATATAATAACTAGTATATTTTAATCAAGCATAAATTTTGAAGGGCAATTTTGTCTTTAACTAAGCTAATGCATGCATTAAAACTCATTGCATTACTAATACCATAGTTTTCTATGCATTAGTTATGCATAGGATAATACCAAATAGGATGTATAACTAATGCTTGCATAACTAATGCATAGGTTAAAAATATCTACCAAATAAGGTATTATTAATACACAAAGCTAATACATACATTATTTTATTTAATGCATTCTACCAAACGATCCCTAAATATCCTCAGATATCGTGGTAAAAGGCAAACCAATGTGAAGTAAATTTTGTCATTTGACCCATCAGATATGAAAACAGGCAGAGTGAGGTAGCGGAAATCACGCCAAGGGAAATTGGGAATGGTTGGTGTGGAAAAAACAAAAGGCTGTCCAAAAAGTTAAGAGAGAGTCTTTGACAGCCCATCAATTGTGTTCTGCTTTTTCACATCAGTTATGAATACTTGACAGTCTAAAAGATAATGGAGCCATTATTATTTGAGATTGGTCAAATATGAATCTTTTTTCTTAATACTATCATAAACGGTTTAACACTGTTTTGCTGCTAAAACATTCTCAGTTCATTCTAGGGTGTTGGTTGGTCGGTACGGTATGGTATTTAGATATTTCGGTTTGGTATTTTCGGTATTCGGTTTCTTGAAATGCTATACCAATACCGTACCTAATTAAATTCGGTATGGTTTCGGTTTCGGTTTATTCTGGTTCGGTAACTTCGGTTCATTCGGTTTGAAAACTAACTAGTGCATAGAGTCATAGAATGTAATATTCTTAATTAAAGTACTCAAAAGCACAATGTTTGTTGACAAAAGTTTTGTCCAAAACCAGCAAATATCAACCTAGAGAAAGAAAACTACACATAAAGCAATAAATTCTATCATTAGAAATGTCTTGTTACTCCCTCTGGTTCACAATAAGTGTCCAATTTGCTTTTAGCATGCCCATTAAGAAAATACTAAATTCTATACAAAAATACCTACTATGACTAAACTACCTCTAATTAAACATTTAATGTGAGGAGTAAGAAAACTTTTTAGGGATATGTACATGAGGGTTATTTTGTAAAAACAAATTGAATTCTTTCTTGATTACATAACTGGACACTTATTTTGAACCAAAATAAAAAAGCAAATTGGACACTTATTGTGAACCGGAGGGAGTACTTACTTAGAGTTAATTGATGAACTTAGAGAATAAAGGAAAGTTAAATTTTAGATTTTTTATATTTATGTTATAATTAACAATATGTGTTTTGTGTAATATAATATATATTTTGGTACGGTATCGATATTTCGGTATTTTATTTTAAATACAAAATACCATACCAATTTTTTTTTTAAACTTAAACCAAATACCATACCGAATACCAAAATATCGAATACCAAGTACCAAAATTTTCGATTTAGGTACGGTAATTCGGTATTTACCAAATTTTGCACAGCCCGTCCATTCTTTGGTAAATTCTATAATTAATGTCATTGTGTTTTAGTTAAGATATTTTTTTTTTTTTGAGTAAGTAGTTTTCTTTAGGTTATTTAGGGTGTTTAAATTGGCAGCACCTTTCAGGCCATCAGGCTGCTAAATTGGTTGCGTATAACGTTAATGCAAGAAAAAAATAATGGTTAATCATATTTTAGAGTTAAATTGAATTTGATTAATTTATTTTTAAAAAAAAATTATATGAGAAATATGATATAATTTAAATGCTCCTTATAATTTTGTGGACAATGAAAAAGAATACTACAACATATGCTCGAGTAGGGGTGTTCATAAAAACCCAAAAAATCGAACCAAACCGAAAATCAAACCAATCCGACCAAAAAAACCGATACTTTTTGGTTTGGTTTGGTTTTGGTTTTAATCAGAAAAAAACCGAACCAAACCGACTATAGGAGTAGCTATTTCAAATTTATTATTACACATATATATATGTATATTGTTATACAAAGTTTCAAAAAATTTATGGTAAATGTTAATAGTTTGCACTTTTAATATAGTTCTTTACCTTTACATTCTAGTTTGATTGGTAGTTTTCTTTTGTTTAGTGTAAGAAGCCATTTCGTGTTAAAAATAACATATTTTTAATTGAGTCCTTAAATTATTCATCACTATTTGATTCAATTATCATCAATATATTTTGGTAAATAATAGATTTCTCAAAGGGCAACTGATTTGATAGTGTTACATTGAAAATGTGGTCACCGGAATATGTGTTTGGTAGTGCATGTCTTATATTTAAGAAAAAACCGACAAAAACCGAAAAAATCGAAAAACCGACATAAACCGAATCGAGAAAAACCGACTTAATTGGTTTGGTTTGATTCTTATATTTGAAAAACTGACTTACTTGATTTGGTTTCTTTTTAGGAAAAAATCGATCCAAATCGAACCATGAACACCCCTATGCTCGAGTAGGCCATAGGGTAGACGAAAAGCAAATATTCGTCCTATAATATAATGAAGCATGCATTAGCGTGACAGAGAAAAATCATGACATGCTCAGATATCTTTTTTTTCGATAATTTCGTTTAGCCCTTGAAATAGTTGAAAATTACAATAACTGAGTTCATTCTTTGAAAATTCAACTATTCTTGTAAAGTACAGAGTTTTCTCCCTTAAATAATCCATAAGCTCTTTCACTGCAAATTATATAATCAATTCTCAATGGAGTTATTAAATTGGACAATTGAAATAAATAAATAATTCATATTCAATATTCGGAGAATTTTATTTGTTTAAATTATAATGTTATTTTTATGCTGGTTGTTAACGTAACATTTCTTCTTTATGACTTGAGAGAGATTATACTTGCAAAATGGACATCAGTGAAGTTAATGCAAATAATAAGAGGTACTCCCTCCGGTCCATTTTAAGTAA
>NC_031995.1:111166559-111178319 GCF_001879085.1 Nicotiana attenuata | reverse complement strand
ACTGCTCCTGGTATTGTCACCTTAACAGGTTCTGATTTTATTATCCTCACTGGTTCACTGACTGTCTGGTCCACTGCGACCAAGGTTTTCTTATCAACCAATTCCTCGTTTGCTTTATTTTCACTTGCTTTAATCATCATCACAGTTTGCGACGGCTTCTTGTATTCTCCCTTCTGCACTATCTCGATCATGTGAGCCTCATGATGAATTGGTAGTGGATTCTGCGTGATATTGGGAGTCTCCGGAGCCTGCACCTCAATTCTCCGTGTATCAATAAGTTCTTGAATGGCGGTTTTCAGATGCCAACACTTCTCTGTATCATGTCCAGGCGCTCCTGAGCAGTACTCACAGTTTACTGAATGGTCCAGGTTCCTTGGGGGAGGGTTTGGTAATTTGGGCTCGATCGGGTTCAACATGCCCAATTGCCCTAATCTGTGGTACAGGCTAGCATAAGATTCACCCAAAGGAGTAAAAGTCTTCTTCTTCTACGACCTATCATTCTTATATGCAGGATTGGGTTGGAAACTGGTTCCGGCGGTGTTTCTGTTGGTTCTTGGGGGTGGGTAAGTGTTTTGGTGAGTGGGTGCGTGCCATTGTGCACGGGTAGGAGGTTGGGGGTATGTCTGGGCATGATGGACGGAGAAATGGGGAGTAAGAGGTGGGTAGTAATGTTGTGGTGGGCCATATGAGGTATGCGGGTAAGCTTGGGGGTGAGGGCGAGGTTGGTGATAATATGGTGACGGACCCCTGGACCAAACCCTTGATTCCACTACTGCCACTTCTTCTTTCTTCTTCTTTCCCAATACTCCTCCGGTGCCGCTTTGAATGGCCTGCGTGGTTGCTTTGAGTGCTGAGTAGCTCATAATCTTGTTGGACTTGAGACCCTCTTCCACCATACTTCCCATCTTCACGACCTCATTGAAAGTTTTCCCTACAGCTGACACCAGATGACCGTAGTAGGTTGGCTCCAAAGCCTGAAGGAAATAATCAACCATCTCATTCTCTTTCATCGGAGGATCAACTCTTGCTGCCTGTTCTCTCCAACGGAAACCGTACTCTCTAAAGCTTTCTCCGGGCTTCTTCTCGATTTTGGTCAGTGACAGACGGTCCGGGACAATTTCGAGATTGTACTGAAAATGACATGCAAAAGCTTGAGCCAGGTCATCCCAGGTGTACCACCGAGCATGATCTTGTCTTGTGTACCACTCCAACGCTGCGCCACTTAAGCTTTGACTAAAGTAGGCCATTAATAGCTCATCTTTTCCCCCAGCACCCCTCATCTTGCTGCAGAATCCCCTGAGGTGGGCCACCGGATCACCATGGCCATCATACAAGTCGAACTTGGGTAATTTGAATCCTGCTGGCAACTGGACGTCAGGAAACAAGCACAAGTCTTTGTAAGCCACACTCACTTGACCTCCGAGACCTTGCATATTTCTGAAGGACTGCTCTAAACTTTTGACCTTTCGTATCATCTCCTCTTGCTCGGGGTTTTTGGGAGGTTTCTCTTCTTCAGCTGAGAGATTAAGATGGGGAGCGTAAGAGCATGGTTCTGGGGGTTTGAAGGTGGGTTCGGGTGGGTAATAGTGGTTTTAATGAGTTTGGAACAGAGGTTCACTAGAGGATCTGTGTAATGCGGTGGGTGGAGGAGCCACGAATACTGGAGTAATTGGTGGTGGGGGACATGGAATTTGCTTGGGGGGTGGTGGTGGTGGTGTCTGAGAGGTGGTTCCATAATATTGCTGGTGAGTAGGGAGAGCAGGATATGAGTTCACTGTGGGAGGATCTTGGTGTTGAGCTGGTGGTGGGAGGTAATTGGGATTGGCAGGATAGGCTGGTGGTGGATGTCCCTTCGACCAGGCCTGGTACATTTCGGCCATCTGCTGCTTTAATTTATACATCTCCTCCCTCATTGTATTCACGTCCATTGCCTCCTCCTCTCCGGATGGGTCAACAATGCTTGCATCTAGATCTTGATTGGTCATTTTTGACTTGTCCTTGGAGCGGGTATTGTAAGGGTGGGTTGCCAGAATGCCAGTCAGCTTAACACCTGCCTGGACTCATCAACAACAACTTGTTAGCGGTTAGGGCATTAACACATAGATAACCGCACATTGATGGGTGGATGCACCTAAGCAGTCAAACGTTGCTATTATGTCGCTGTTCAATCGCATGCGTCATCCCGGCTTTCCATTTCTTTCTTTTGCCAATTAGTTCCCACTCTTATCTGTCCCTTTTCACTTTGTTTTGCTCTCCCTCTTCTGGTTCTCTTTTCTTTGGTTTTTCCCCTATTTGTATCATTCCTTTTTAGTTTTCCCTTTTATTATTTAGAAACGGTCGAATCCTATGGAGATTGCCTACGTATCACGACCCCACGTGAATCAGACCAAGCGTAGTTCGGAAAAAATAAATGTAAAGCGGAATATTTTTGGGAATTTCAAGTTTATTGATAGCAACTACGTCTATTACAAAGACTCAAAACAGACTCTGATGCAAAAAGAACTACAGACTCCACCATCCCTATCCTAGTTCAAACAAAATACAGACTCAATCAACTGACTGTCTTTTAACGAAAAGGAAATACAGACTCTGGTAAAAAAGAAATACAAGCCCAAATGACCTAACTCCATTAAAAAAAAAAGGAAATACAGACTCAGAAGACAAACTCTAGTAGAAGAAGAAATGCAGACTCAAAGACAATCATGAATACATTAAAGCTCCTGGTGCCCGCGGGACATCATTCGGTCTCGCCGCGGGCCTATATGCAAGTTCCCCTTGGAGTCTGTCTAAGTCATTCATTATCTGCTTCACAAATATCATTACTGATGCAAAGAAGGTGGTACGGGTCATGTTCTCGCACATCTGGCATTTCCGGGTAATAGAATGAGCAATGGTTAACATTCTTTCTCGGATTCTTCCTTTCTCTTGAAGCAACCGCCCTATCTGCTGGGCCCTAGCCTCCAAAGTCTGCTCAAACGCCTGGCTTTGTTTTTGGAGTTGCTGTAAGTCCATTTCTAACTGTGCCAATGCCATGTAACAGTGTTCTCTCTCGACCTTGAATTCTTTTGCCTATTTAATCATTCGGTTTTCTGCGGCAGTGGCCTTTTCCTTTAATCTTGCGACCTTATTGTCATATTCTTCTTTTAACTGCTTAACCATGTGAGCCCGTTCTTCTGCATTTTTAGCCAATTGCCTCTGGACCCCAACTAATTCCTTTTCTGCTTTGTCGAGGTCAAAACTGTAATCATCACCTTTTGCCTTAGATTTGCTATAAGCTTTGTATCTTTGGCACTTCTGACGGGGTTGTCGGCCTCTAGCTTCATCTTTTGGATGTGGGCTCGTAAGACTTCATTCTCTTTGGCCAATCTTTTTCTCTCACCTTCGTCAGCAGCGGCTTGCAAGCTATTTTCAAATCGGAGGTCTTGGACCTGTTTTTCCAATGCTCCTATGCGGGCCCTGTACTCATTTTCTTTAGCTAACCAAGCCCACTGTTCTTGCGATGATTCAGCAAATTCCTGGATGTGTGTTCTTTTAGCTGGCCTTTCGTGCTCACATTCTCTTCTATACCAAGCAAGGTATCCTGGCGACACTTCGCCTTTGGCTTGATCCTGTACGCAAGTATCCCTTTTTAAGTATTGGCATTCGTTCCAAATCTGGCGAACTATTGCTTCAGGAAACTGGCCATCAGGGCCAATCTCAATCACTTGCGAACTAAGATCATCGTCCTTAGGTACTATCTGGCACCTCCCCAACTGCCTCAACACTCGATACGGTGCGTACGGCTGAATGCTTCTGAGCCCCATCAGAAGGAAATGTGGTAGGGCTGCTGGCATATACACGATTTCATCAACGGGTAACCAACCCAGTGTCCACTCTATTTGGCTAGCAGTGAGGGATGAAAAATATGCTGTCCAATCCGTGACTCCTTCCGGCAATTTGACTCCTTTAATCCTTGTGTAAAATTCTTCTACGCATGTTTTTCCTGGAAACCCGTAACTCAAAAATTGAGGCCGATGACACAGATGCTCGATCATCCACATTTTTAGCAATATGTTGTACCCCTCGAAGAAAGCTCCCCCGGCCTTGCAAGCTGTAAGAGCACGGAAGATGTCGGCCAATATCATAGGTGCAAGAGTACTTTTGGCTTGAGTAATTAACGTGCTGACGACCCCAGCTATTTTTATGTCAATGTTCCCATCCTTCCTTGGAAATATTAAAAGCCCGAGGAAAGCCACAATAAAGGCGAAACGTCGATGCTCTTCCCACTTCTGGCGGTTTCCTTTGCTACATATCTTACTTTTCGGGTTGTTGAATTCCCCGATATGGCCATATCGATGATATATGAAGCTCAGAGTACAAAAGCCGTTTGCCAGATCTGTGTTGTGGACGGTTCTGACAATCTTCAAAGAGTCTAGAAATTTGTGCACGGCTACAACTTTGGGGGCAATCAAGTATTTGTGCCTCAACGGAACCTCATCTTTCCCAATGAAGCCAGCTATTTCCTCTAATGTCGGGATAAGCTCAAAGTCCGAAAAATGGAACACGTTATGTGCTGGGTCCCAACATGTAACTAGTGCCCTTATAATATCTCCCCGAGGCACAATATCGAGCAAACCGGTAAGCCCTTTCAAATATTTTTTGACCTCATCTTGCCCTTCTCCTCCTAAGTCGTTCCACCACAGACGCAACTCCAAAGGGATTTTATGCATGATTGAAAAAGGTTCATTTTGAGTCGTGCTCATCCTACACATTTATTAAGTTGATTTAACCACTTATTTGACCTAAAAAAGCAAATGACACTATTTTTGTTCAAATTTCCAATTTAAAACAAATGACCGGTTTTGCCAGTACGGCCTTTCAGCACTTCGGGGAGAAGATTTTAAGGCTGTGCCTGCTAACCGTTGAAACTGACTCAAGGTGGCTGTTCTTGCAAAAACAGCCTTCCGGCGCCCTTTTTGGGGACATTCGGCTTATTTTAAACAAGAATGGTGGCACCCGACTTATTCAAGACAAAATTTTAAATTTTGGTATTTTTGGCTATTTTTTCAAAGGGGAGGTTGGACCCGATGAGGGTTGCCTACGTATCTCACATCCGGTGAGAATCAAACCAGCGTAGTTCGGGCAAATAAACCTAACTATTTTTGAAAACAAGACTCTTTTGTATGTTTTTGTTGGCACTTTTTCTGAAAGCAAAATTCTTTTTTTTTTATATTTTCTTTTTCAGTGGCAAATAAACAAACTAATTTGAAAATAAAACTCTTTTTGGTTTTTCTTTCCCATTGACAAACAAAACAAACTAACAAAAAACGGTTCTTCTTTTTCTTCCATTTTCTCAAAAATCCGGCAGCGTTTCGGCACTACTTGGACATTGGTTTTTCTAATATAGGTAATTAACTCTCTACACTGCTATCTTCTCTTTTTCTCTTTTTCGTTTTCAATTTTTTTCCAGATATTCAAGGCCGGTCAGCATGCGAGTCCAAAACAAATAAATGCACAAGTAGGATGCATCAGGATGGTCCATTATTCCGGGTACACCTGTCCTAGACGGACCCAACCCCTGTGTTGAGTTCCCTAAGTCAAAATGCACGTGATGCAAATAAACGTTCCTACTAGGGATCCGGCATGAGGTCAAGTTATTCTAGGTTCAAAACCTGGGTATAGGTTCTAGACTGTGTACCCGAGCGGACAACTCGAGTCGAGGAGGGGGCTACGTACCGGGGACCCGCGGGATCGTCTGGCTTAGTAACTTGTCCGACCTCTTTCTTATTTCAAGGTACGACACTAACAGAATAGGGAGTCTCCACCAGTGAGCACATCCCCGGAGGTGAGAAGAGAAGGGTTTCGGCACAGTTTATATATACAGTTCACATAATATCAAAGCGGTAAAGCATGTAGCACATAAGGCATGGAAACATGTAGGAAAATCAGATAAAGCCAAATACAACAATATATCTAAGCTCGAATTCTGAACCCTGAACTAGAGATTCTGGGTTCGATCCCCAGCAGAGTCGCCAGAGCTGTCACACCTCCTTTTTTACACACCTGTGAGGGCGTCAAGGAGTTTTTCCAATTAAAGGACAGTCGGAACGGGATTTATTATTAATATTCAGAGTCGCCACTTGGGAGATTAATGGTGTCCCAAGTCACCGTTTGAATCCTGATCCGAGGAAATTATGACTCTGTTAACAGTTCGCGAACCAGAACTCCGAGTAAGGAATTCTGTTAACCCGGGAGAAGGTATTAGGCATTCCCGGATTACGTGGTTCTAGCACGGTCGCTCAACTGTTGTATTTGCTTTTATCTGATTTTAAAAACATATTCTAACCTAAATGCCTTTTAGTAGTAAACCGCTTTTATTGTTATTTTTAATAAGAATTGCAACGTCGTGAAAATGCGTCTCGAACCACGTCGCACCAATGCACCCATGCTTGTCAACACACCTCAACTTCGTTGAGATTTAGATTTGGGTCACATAAATGTGCACCCACATTTAGGAAGGTAATATTATTAAAATACGAGCCTAAAGCAACTACGCATTTATTATCTTTGGGGAAGAGCGTGAAATTCGCTAAACGGTCTGCCCGAATTCTAAGTATTTTTATGTAACATTTATTGAGGGCCCCGCGATTTAGGTGTTTATTTAGCGAGGCTCATCTCATTTTATTAAAGGTCAATCCTAAAACGGCTATGATTTTCTATTGGGCTTCGTCTCCATCAATAAAAGAAAAGTCCTATTTTAACATTGTTTAAGAATTATTGTACTTGGGTTCAAGTGCCCTCATGAAAACAGATCCTTATCATGTTGGGCCTTGCAGGAAACCCTCATAAAAAAAAAACCTATTAATCAAATATGTCCAAAGGGCAAGCCGATTATGGGCCTGGACTGAGAGGGGTAATTGCAGACAGCCGTTTGGGCCTGGCAGTCGAGCCCAGTAAGGCACATTCCCTTGACCACTTATAGTTTAACTCAGTCAATAGACATTCTGAAATTCAAGCCCATTCAGTTGTGAGAATTCAGCCTAAACAATCACTAATGACAATGCAATTTAACAAGGGAATTTGTTGATTCAGTTATTTGCAGTTTCCTGATTTTATATGGAAGCTATAGGTGATTACTAAAAAAAAATTTGAAACCTGAATCACAGAATCAAATACATTTACAATACACACACTGACTAATAATCTGACTGTATCGTTTTTGCATCAACATGCTGAAACTTAGAAACTACTTGACTACAATGAGATTTAAACAATCAACTCCAACTTTGTTAAATCTATTTGTACTGCATTTGTTATACTAAAGTGTGAAGTAGTCCAAACCATCCGAAACAGTCCAAAATAACAGTCCAGTCTTAATTACAAACCATGATCTACTGAAATTCATGAGATTACATGAGATATAACACAAAATTATCAGGAACTATGCTGCATTTCACTCATCTCCACAAACTCNACCAAAACACTTCTGGAATTGTTAATAGACTAACTGAAAAGTGAAATCAGCATAAAACTCCTAATGGAACAGTGATATATTTTTTTTTGGATTTTTCTCTTAGATTCTCTATTGTTTTTGGGTTTTTGAAGGTTTGGATTTCAGAACTGGATCTGAAATTAGAGAGATATCTTTTGGGGAAATTTTTGAGGCTCCAAAACTTGCTGCACAAGGCAAAAGAATGCCTATTTATAAGTGAACTTAGGGTGCAACTTCAGATTTTCACTTTTCCCTTTAGTCCCTATTATAATTCTATTTTTACCCCCTTATTTTCTGACTTGCTACACAAGTAACTACCCTAAGTTTACTGAAACCTGCACTATAGTCCATCCTAGAAGGTTCTATACCCAATACAATTCCTATTCTACCCTCACTTCATTTCAACAATTACCAAATCTGATTAAACTACCCTTTCTCAGTGCCCAAACTACCCTTTAACTATACTGAAATTACTAACCTTAGCTAACATCTACCAGCTATAATCAAGTTAACCCAAAGTGAACTCAATGACTAATTAAGACTAATAAATGAAACTCAAACTATATCGCTTGACAGACAATCAGAATTAAACTAATTAACAATCCACATTTGTTCAGTTCAAAAGATAATACTCAACACTGATTTGAAACCGGAATTTAGACAAAAAATACAAAAATCAAAATCATCAACTACATCAATAACTGGAATCAATTTGAATTAAACTAACATTTAACACTTAACTCACGATTGAAAACTAAACTAAATAGAATGAGCATCATATCAGAACTAAACAATTAATGGAAATCGACTTGAATATTAACCTCGACATTTGCTACTTAAAGAAACCGATTATTGTTAACTAAACTACTAATTAGAATCATTCAACAATTAAAACTGCATCTAATAAAACATGAATCGAATTAATAAAAACTAAAAAAAATTACAAAAAAAAAAAAGATAAGAGGAAAACTTAGCTGATTCCAAACTTCTCATGACCAAACTATCAACAAGGATTCTGACCCTTGAAGTTCCACCCTAAAGACTCGATGCTCAAAACCCTAGATTTAAAATCTGGGTGCTTCTACTCAGATTCGAAGGGATTTGGTTAGGGATTAGCGATGAGGGAGGTCAGGGGAGTATATGGTATGAATTTGGGGCCCTTTGGACGAAGTAAGGTTTTGGCCAGAAAATTTAAATTCCATATTCGAGCGGTTCCGGCCAGATTCGAAGGATGGGATTTGGGGGGGTTTGATAGAGGAGAACAAGGCGGTCCTAGGGTGTTCATTTGGTTGGATTTGGATGACCTTGCGTCATGGCCGGAAAACTTAGATTGGATATTCGAGGAGGTGGGTTAGGATTCGAGGGCCATGGATGTGGGGGTTGGAAAGACGAGGTGAAGGAGAGTGCGGTGTGAAATTTTGGAGGCCGTCGGAGTATCGCCGCCGGCGGCGGCGATTTCCGGCCGGCGGTGCTAGGGCGGAGGACGACGGAGAAGGGCGGGGTAACAGTGGTACACCGGCGTTACAAAGAGTACGAGGAGGGTGAGGGATTGTTTAAGGTTTTGTGTATAATTTCGGACAGTTTTATTTAAATTGAAGGATCAATCCAGGCCGTTGGATTTGAGGGGATGGACAGTCATGATTTAACGACGTCAAAACGACGTCATTTTGAGTGTGGGGCAATTGGACCGGGCAGGGCGTTTGGGCCAGTGGTTTGGTCCGGTCTTGAGGGATTTTTTGGGGTAGGCTGAATTATTATTGGCCCAATTTGGGCATTCTATTGAGACCAATTTGTTTCTTTTGTATTTTCTTTATTTTTACTTTTGTATTTTATTTTTTTCTAATTTTTACAAAGATGCAAAATTAAACTAACAATTAAGCTAAAACTAATTAATGCCTAAAATTTATTTAATAACTATTTTGTGACAATTTCACGGTTAAAACAATAAAAAAAATGCATAAAGTGAACTATTTTTTTTTTGTCATTTTCTTCATATCCTATTCTAAAACAAATTAATCCCTAATTAATACTAACCATGCAAATGCGTATTTTTGTATTTTATATGAATAAAAATGCACAAACAAAATGCAAACAATTAGCACAAAATGACACCAAGATTCACCAAAATTGTAAAAATAGTAATAATAAGAAAAACAAAATTATTTTGTTTGAATTTTGGGAATAATTTGCTTAGGGCAAAAGTCACGTGCTCACACTAGGGACATTGATTTTGGGATTGATCTGTTGCCGGGCACTCAGCCCATTTCCATTCCTCCGTATCGTATGGCTCCTCCTGAGTTGAAGGAGTTGAAGGATCAGTTGCAGGAATTGCTTGGTAAGAGTTTTATTCGACCCAATGTTTCACCGTGGGGTGCTCCTGTTTTGTTTGTGAAGAAAAAGGATGGTTCTATGCGCATGTGTATTGACTACCGCCAGTTGAACAAGGTTACAGTGAAGAACCGTTATCCTTTGCCTCGCATTAATGATCTGTTTGACCAGCTTCAGGGCGCACAGGTGTTTTCCAAGATTGACTTCTGCTCAGGTTACCATCAGTTGAAGATTCGGGAGCCAGATATCCCGAAGACTGCCTTCAGGACTCGATATAGCCATTACGAGTTCCTTGTTATGTCATTTGGGCTGACCAATGCCCCTGCAACTTTCATGCATTTGATGCACAGTGTGTTCAGGCCATATCTTGACTCGTTCGTGATTGTTTTTATTGATGATATTCTGGTGTATTCCCGGAGTCAGGAAGATCATGAGCAGCATCTGAGTACCATGCTACAGACCTTGAGGGAGAAAAAGTTATATGCAAAGTTCTCAAAAAGTGAGTTTTGGCTGAGTTTTGTGGCATTCTTAGGCCATGTGATTTCTAGTGAGGGTATTCGGGTGGATCCGAGGAAGGTAGAGGCCGTGCAGAGATGGCCCAGGCCGTCCTCAGCTACAGAGATTCGCAGTTTCCTTGGCTTGGCGGGTTACTACCGTCGCTTCATGGAGGGATTTTCATCGATTGCTGCCCCTATGACTAGATTGACCCAGAAGGGTGCCCCATTTCAGTGGACAGAGGAGTGTGAGGAAAGCTTTCAGAAGCTCAAGACAGCTTTGACTACAGCCCCTATTTTGATGTTGCCTACCGGTTCGGGGTCTTGTACTGTCTATTGTGATGCCTCGAGAGTTGGCCTTGGAGCAGTGTTGATGCAGGACGGTAGGGTGATTGCCTACATGTCCAGACAGTTGAAGATACATGAAAAGAATTACCCTGTCCACGACCTTGAGTTAGCTGCCATTGTTCATGCCTTGAAGATCTGGCGTCATTATTTATATGGAGTGCCTTGCGAGATCTATACTGATCATCGGAGTTTACAACACTTGCTCAAGCAAAAGGATCTCAATATGCGTCAGAGGAGGTGGTTAGAGCCGCTGAAGGATTATGACATCACTATCCTATATCACCCGGGCAAGGCCAATGTGGTGGCGGACGCCTTGAGTCGCCGGGCGGAGAGTTTGGGGCGTTTGGCATATTTACCAGCTTCAGAGAGGCCTATGGCGATGGACGTTCAGGCCTTAGCCAGCCAGTTCGTGAGATTGGATCTTTCGGAGCCCAGTCGGGTTATAGCCTGTGTGGTTTCCCGGTCTTCTCTATTTGACCGTATCAGGGAGCGGCAGTATGATGACCCTCATTTGCTTGTCCCTCGGGACAAGGTTCAGCGTGGAGATGCCAGGGATGTGACCATTGGAGATGATGGAGTATTGAGGATGCAGGGCCGGATTTGTGTGCCCAATGTTGATGGTCTTCGAGAGATGATTCTAGCAGAGTCCCATAGTTCGCGGTATTCCATCCATCCGGGTGCCGCGAAAATGTATCAGGACCTGAGGCAGCACTACTGGTGGAGGCGGATGAAGAAGGATATAGTTGGTTATGTGTCTAGATGCCTCAACTGCCAGCAGGTGAAGTATGAGCACCAGCGCCCGGGTGGGTTGCTCCAGAAGATAGAGATTCCGGAGTGGAAATGGGAGCGCATCACCATGGATTTTGTATCTGGACTTCCACGGACCCTGAAGAAGTTTGATTCCATTTGGGTTATTGTGGAACGGCTGACCAAGTCCGCTCATTTCATTCCTGTGTGTACCACTTATTCATCGGAGCGGTTGGCGGAGATTTATATCAGGGAGATCGTCCGTCTGCATGGTATTCCAGTTTCTATCATTTCAGACAGAGGTACTCAGTTTACATCGCGATTCTGGAGAGCCGTGCAGCAGGAGTTAGGCACTCGGGTGGAGTTGAGCAC
>NC_031995.1:111158527-111166459 GCF_001879085.1 Nicotiana attenuata | reverse complement strand
AGTACATCCGGGCTGTTATTTCCTTGTATCTGTTATCAACCTGTTCCTTTCTCTACGATCTTCAAGACTGGTACCATTTAATAAAATATTTTTTTAATTTTCCTTGTATATATATATGTACACACACACACTTAGTTTAAAATGAATTAAAATCCTAAATTTATTTTTATATTAAACTTAAAATAATTTATTTTTGCTTTATATATGGCGACCAACTTTGGTCGCCATTTTGGTCAAACGGTCAAAAAATAGCGACCAAGTTTTGTCGCTATATTGGTCAAATTAATCAATACCTATTTGCTACCAAGAATAGCGACCAAAGTTAGTCGCTATGTTTTAATCTAGAGTCAAAATCGGGTTGCCCTACCAAAATGTTATTCTTACCAAAAAATTTCCCAAACTCTCTCTCCACATATTCCCTTACACAAATCAATCCCCCCACCCCTTGCCACTGTCGCCGGAGCTGCTACCACTGCTACCACTGTCGCCGCTACCACTATCGCCGCTACCAGTGTCGCCGGAGCCGCCGCTACCACTATCGCCGGAGCTGCTGTCTCCCGCCCCTTTCCACCACTGTTTTAATCCTCCTTTTAATCTACCAAGGTTAGTAATCTACCTTCTTAGCTTTTTAATTTTTAATTTTTGCTATATAATTTTATGTAATTTTTCAGAATTTTTGTTTATTTAGTATTAGTGTTTTTGGTTTGAACTACATTAGATTTATGAAATTAAGGTAGAAATTATGATCTTTTAGTTCTTGTATTAATTTATATTGAGTTAAATTGTGAAAAGAAACAATTCATACATTAGCAATACCTAAATAAGAGTACTTGTAAATACATTGTCCTAAATAAGAATACATTATATCTAAATTAATTTGTTCTTGCTTTATTTATATAGATGGAACATCGTACTTGGATGTACAATAGAAATTATCCTAATCGGCGGGGATTGCGGGAGGTTTTTGTAGAAGGGGTTGATGAATTTATTAGACACACAATGTCACTTTCGCCATACATAAATGAAGGAGTAATTAGGTGCCCTTGTGTTAGGTGCGACTGTATGAAGTTTGAAAAACCGGAGGAAGTTAAGGTTCATCTTTATAGTAAGGGGTTTATAGCGAATTACTTTGTGTGGACTTGTCATGGAGAGATCGATGGTAGCCATGGGATATTTCATAACATGGTTGTGGGTGAAAGTAGTAGGTCGGTGGAGAATACAAATCGTGATTCTAGAATTCATGATATGGTTGCGGATGCTTTTGGGATGCACTTTGGGTTTGTGTCCAACGAAAATGTTCAACAAACTCCTAATGATGACGCAAAACGTTTTTATGAAGCTTTAGAGGAAGCTAGTCGTCCACTACGTAACGGAAGTTCGCACTCTGAGTTGTCTGTTGCAGTTAGATTACTAAGCATGAAATCTGATTGGAATATTTCTCAAGGAGCCATGGACTCCTTCATTGACCTTATGCGTGAACTAGTTGGCCCTGATATCGAATTACCTGCTGATTTCTACAAGGCAAAGAGATTAGTTTCTAAGTTAGGACTTTCGTCATTGAGAATTGATTGTTGTGAAGATGGTTGCATGTGATATTATAAAGATGATGCAGGTTTGGACAGTTGTAAATTTTGCGGAAAGCCTCGTTTCAAGAGGCTTTCTAGTGGGAATATGGTCGCTATCAAGTCGATGCATTATTTACCTCTTATACCTAGGTTAAAGAGGTTATATGCGTCGATGAGTTCTGCTCCTCATATGAGATGGCACTTTGAAAATAGAAGACCACCTGGTGTTATGTGTCATCCTTCAGATGGAGAAGCTTGGAAGCACTTTGATAGGACATATCCAGATTTTGCTAGTGAACCAAGGAATGTTCGATTAGGTCTGTGTGTTGATGGCTTCACGCCTTTTTCTGTATCTGCCACACCGTATTCATGTTGGCCTGTCTTTCTTACACCTTATAATCTACCACCCGAGTTGTGCATGACTAGTCCATACATATTCTTAAATTGTATTATCCCCGGTCCACGTAATCCGAAAAGTTTGATTGATGTATATTTTCAACCTTTGATTGATGAGCTAAAACAATTGTGGTACGATGGTGTTGAAACATATGACATATCAACCAAGCAGAATTTCATTTTGCGTGCTAATTTAATGTGGACAATTAATGATTTTCCTGCGTATGGAATGTTGTCTGGGTGGATGACTGCTGGTAAGCTAGCTTGTCCTTACTGCATGGAAAATAGTAAAGCGTTCACTTTGAAATATGGCCGAAAGCAATCATGGTTTGATTGTCATCGTCAATTCTTGCCTCCTGATCATGAGTTTAGAAGGATGAAAAATGCATTTAAAAGGAATAAATTCGAATGTGATTTCCCACCTCTGATACTTTCAGGTGAGGAAATTTGGGAGAGGGTCCAGAACTTCAGTAAAGTTACTGAAGTTCCACCTTATAAATTTCCCGGATACGGTGTTACTCATAATTGGACGAAACAGAGTATATTTTGGGAGTTGCCGTATTGGAAGGATAATCTTCTCCGTCACAACCTTGATGTCATGCATATTGAGAAGAACTATTTTGACAATTTGTTCAACACAGTGATGGATGTTAAAGGTAAGACAAAGGATAATGCGAAGGCTAAAATGGACTTACAAGAATATTGCAGGCGGCCTGAATTATACTTGCAGACAGCAAACAATGGTAAGGTGTTCAAGCCCAAAGCAAGTTACACATTCACTTTGGAGGAAAGACGGCAGATTTGTGATTGGGTAACGAAGTTGAAGATGCCTGAGGGTTATGCGTCGAATTTTGGAGAAAAAGTTGATATGGAGGTAGGGAAGTTGAGCCATTTGAAAAGTCACGATTGTCATGTTTTCATGGTGACCTTAGTGCCTATTGCATTTTCTGGTTTGCCTGAATGAATCTGGAAACCCATCACAGAGATTAGTTTGTTTTTCAAAGACTTGTGTTCTTCCACATTAAGGGAAGAAAACCTACAACGGATGGATCAAACATTCGTGTAACTTCTACTAAGATGGAAAAGATATTTCCATGTTGGTTTTTTGATTTGATGGAACACCTTCCAATCCACCTTGTACACGAGGCACGACTTGGAGGGCCTGTTCAATGCAGATGGATGTATCCCTTTGAGAGGTAATATTTTAGGTTTGATGTAATTTTCTGTTTTAATTTAAACAAATTTTCTTCGCTAACCTGAAATTATGTAGGACAATTGGCAAATGCAAACAATTTGTTAAGCAGAGGAATAGGATTGAAGGATCTATATGCGAAGCTTATCTTGCGAAGGAAACTGCCCATTTTTGTTCTTATTATTTTGAGAGTAATGTGGCATGTGCTAGGAATAGGCCCAACAGGCACACGGTCGACCTTAGGAATGATCCATTATATCCGCCTATGTCCATATTCAATCAACCAGGTCGATGTTCTAAGGATGTTACAAAGAGAAGTTTGAGTGATATGGAGTACAAGTTAGCTACACTTCACGTGTTGCTAAATTGTCCTGAAGTTGTACCATATCTCAAGTAAGTATTGATTTAGTAGTTATCAAAATCTAAAAATTACTGTGATTACATCTCAATGCAACTACTAAAAATATTTGATGTGTCACAGTCACTTTGTGGGTCAATTTGGCCATGATGCTGTATATACGAGATTTGATACGTGGTTCAAACAATTTGTAAGTTTCTCCTTAAAATATTCTATGTAGGTAAACAATGTTTGGAAGTTATGCTAACTTATGAATTTATTTAACAATTTGTAGGTAAATAATCCAAATAATGGTGTAAATCAATTTTTGAAAGATGTATCTTGGGGACCTGGGGTTGAGGTCACAACCATGTCTAAGTACGTTGTGAATGGTTATAAGTTTCATACAGAGGATTGCTCTAAAAATAAAAATAGCAACAACGGTGGGGTGTGGGTTCAAGGTAGTGATGACAACCAAGATGGAGATATTGATTATTATGGTGTACTCAAAGAAATAACAGAGCTAGAATATACAGGTTGGCCAAATAAGAAATTGATACTCTTTAGATGCAAGTGGTTTGACCCACATCCAACAAGAGGTACAAGAGTACACAATCATTACAACATAATTGAGGTTAATCATACGAGGGAGTATGATCGCTATGATCCTTTCATAATTGCACATAATGTTAGGCAAGTGTATTATGCTCCTTATCCATTGCGGCGGAATAAGGCTGATTGGTGGATTGTAATAAAAACTAAGCCTGTGGGTAGGGTAGAAGTCGAGAATGTGTTAGATGTTGCATATCAAAACGATATCTCCAGTGTTCACCAAATAGTGGACGAAGTTTTAGAAAATGATTTGGAACATCCTGAACACATATTGGAAGAAGTTGATATGGATGAAGTAAGAATTATAGAAAATGAGGAAGAAGAATCAACTGATGAAGCTCAAACTAGTGAGGAAGAAGAATTCTTGGACGTGGAACTATACGTCGATCAGCTTTAAAAAGTTGGTTTCTTTAATAACTCATGTTATAGCTAGTTTCTTTATATGTTTCAATCTAACTTTGTATTATGTCATGCAGATGTCAGGCAAGGGTCGAGGTAACGGTGATCCTACTGGTTCTCGGGGTAGAGAAAAGCCTAGGAAACAAAAGAGGAGGGTAGAAGGTACTACTCAATCTTTTCCACCCTCTTCAGAGATGCCTATGCCTATGCCTATGTCTTTGCCTCCACCCCAGGGATATTCTGAGCTGCCAGCGCATGTCCAGCCCTACACCTTCGTGCAGACGCCAGGTCTTTCTTCACAGGGCCATAGGACTGTACGACCTACATACAGTCCACCTGTCTCACATCCACATAGATCGCATCCATCAGCAACTCATGAATCGCATCAATCCATGTCACATCCACATGGATCACAACCATCCGTGTCACAGCCACTCGGGTCACAGCTATCTGTGTCTCATCCACTTGCGGCCCATACAGCTGTGTCGCACTCACAGGGCTCGCAGCCATCTTCATCTGGGACTCCATCTATTGCAGGCCTTCGCCTGCGAGATACTAGCTCTGACCCCCCTACACCTTCCACACATGCCTCCGATGTACATGCTTCGGACAATGATGTTGCTAATGACGAGGAGGTGCATTATGATGAATATGGCAGGATCATCATAGTCCCTGAGGGTGACGGGTAAGAGTTATTTGTTATTTTAACTTTTTTTGTTTAGTACAGTTTTACTAAGATATTAATGTGTTTTTTTTAATAAAATTGCAGGTTCATCCCTAGTAATGTTACTACAAGGATCATCACCCACCAGAAAGCTTTATGATGGTCCTTATGCGACTTGGAGTGAATTCCCATTCGCTCTCAAGGAGGCAATCTTCAATCAATTTAAGGTATAAATATTCTTTTAAGCAGTATAATCATTTATTAGCTTTTAGCTAATATTATATTATAAGCAATTAATGCACTTAACTTTTGAATAATTATTAGCTAATAAAAGCTAAGTATAATATATCGAATATAGCTTTTATGATATTTCCATCTAAATATGATATTTCCATATAATACTTGACTTTTGAAATACAGAGCAAGTGTGTATGGGAACACCGCTATAGCGCAGAAGTGGCTGCAAACTTCCATCTCAAAGCTCGAAAGCGGTTGTCCCATTGTTTCTCCAAAGCTAGGCAGTTGAACCAGAAGCCTAGCTGGATGCTTCAGGATTTATGGGATGATTTGCAAAGGCAATGGCTTACAGCAGAGTTCTTAGACAAGAGCGAAAAAGGAAAGAAAGCCCGGACATCTGAGAAGGGAGGATCCTTGCACACTGGAGGTGCGGTCAGCCTAGGGACGATAAAACAAAGAATGGTACGTAATTGCTTAATTTATTTTAATTTTCTTAGTATATGTATTCTGTTTATTAACTAAAATTTATGAGTTTTCAGGAAAAAAAGTTGGGGCGTCCGAGCTAGAAGCCGCCAAGGAGAGAGAAAGGCTTAGAGATATGCAGTACTCTGGCATGCAAGCTCAGTGCAAGGGCATGCAAGAGCAGATCAAAACTCTCCTAGCTTCTGGCAATTTTCCAATTCCCCGGTCTCGTGAGTCATCGCCAGAGGCTCGCCTTCCTCGTGCTCATTCCTCCCGTCCTCCCCGTGATCATTCTTCCCATCATCGACAAATAGCCCATTCTAGATACCGTCATGGTGAAGAAAGTTCATCAGACGGTGATGATAATGATGTAGAGAACAATCTTTGAACTTATTAGTTTATGCTAGACAAATACAATTGGTTTTCGAATGGTTCTGTAATAACATTTAACTTATTAGTTTGCTAATTAGCTTAAAGTATAAAGTTCTATTGAACTTTATACTTTGTTCGTTATAATTGTTGTTGTTGTTGTTATTGTTGTTGTTGCTTGTTGTTGCTGTTGTTGGCATATTTGCCTATTTAGGAATTTTGGTAAGCTGGCAGGTGGTGTAGCTGCCAAAAGAGGCAGTTCCTGCCAGCAATATACCAAGTAAAGCGACCAACTTTGGTCGCTATTTGGTCGCATTTCTATTTAAAAAAACAATTTTCTGTATAAATGGCGACCAAGGTTGGTCGCTATTTAACCCAGATTTCCCAAAAAGCGACCAAGATTGGTCGCTATTTACCAGAAAATTAACAATTTCTGAAAATATGGCGACCAGGGTTGGTCGCTTATTAATAAATAAAAAAATTAATTCATGTATTTAGCGACCAACTTTGGTCGCTTATTTAAAAAAAATAATTAAAAAATTTATAGTATAGCGACCAACTTTGGTCGCAATTTTTCAGATTTTAAAATATAATATTTTGTATACAGACCAAAGTTGGTCGGTACTTTATAATTAATAATAAATAAATAAAACGAAATTTACACAAATGAGACCAACTTTAGTCGCAAAATTTATAATATTAAAATAATATAGCGACCAAAGTTGGTTGCCAGTGTCTTTACCAGAATATTTGGTCCTTTGACTTGAGAGACCAAAGTTGGTCGCTAATTAGCGACCAACTTTGGTCCCTAAGGTAAAGGGACCAGCTTAATATCGACCAGGCACGTTTGGTCGCTTTTTGGTCGCTTTTTGGCCAATAAGCGACCAACACTGATCGCTTTTTGTGGTCGTTTTTTTCCGAATTTCTAGTAGTATTTGATGGTAAGATATTTAATTGCTAATAATTGCATTGGTCGGTTCGACATACACCAAATAATTGAAACATCAATCCTCTTTTCTAATTTGTCACTTTATTTTAGCAGTCAATTGTGACAGCGACTTTCTGATTAGTTATCTCCAAAACTAAGTAACTTTACTATATTTGTTTCGTTACTTGCTTGCAACCTTTGTTCAAAATCTATCCCCGTAAATCAAGTGAAAAAGATGGATAAAGCATGGAGAGCGTGTTGGGCTCACACCCACTTTTTCCAGAAACTAACTTAACATTAATCGAAAAATCTACACAATATAGTCGTTCAAATTAATAATCAGTGTATATTTTTATATATATTAATATATAGTATATACATAGCTAGCGTATATTTTTTTGTATATTTACCTAGCGATTACATTATTTTTGACTGATCGGTCAAATATATTAAAATGCCCATACTAATAGTCAATTCTTTGTTCTTGTTTAGTTTAAGTCTCCAATTCCATCCTAGTTTGTGTTTGGCAAGAAAAAAAAGAGTCAATTCCCTTATTATTGTAGAATTTTTGTGCAAAGAGTCAATTGCCTGTTGATAGTGAAAAGTCAAACTTGAAGGAAAACCTTTTTTCCAACCCAAAAAAAAAAAATCAGTCAAAGAAGTGTCAAAATAATTTGGTTTAGTAATAATATTAATTTTAGTTGCTTAGATAAACTTAAAATGTGGTGTAATTCCTTAGTTTTTTTTTTGGGGGGGGGGGGGGTAGGGGGT
>NC_031995.1:111013399-111158507 GCF_001879085.1 Nicotiana attenuata | reverse complement strand
GGGGGGACGGGGGTCCCACCCGGTGTTCGGTACCTGCATTAGAGCCCGACTATATCCGGATTCGCGCCACGTTGGGCCCCATTTGGGGGGAAGCGCTCCCTACCAAGAATTTTTTCATAGAACTCAAATCCAAGACCTCTGGTTAAAGGAAGAGCAGTCTCATTCACTGCACCCACATCCTTTGGTGGTGGTGTAATTCCTTAGTTATATTGGGAAGTCTCTTATTTTCTTTCCCTTTAATAGTTTCTACTTTCTAGGTTCATAAGGATTAAAATTCCAGTTCCTTTCTTCTAGTTTACTGTTTTTCTTTATTTAATTAATTCATGAAGGTTGTGGAAGACTATAGTACAAAAAGTGAATTATAAAGATATGGTAAACAAACATTGGACTTTTGAATGCAACTAATGCAACACCTGTATCATCACATTATCACTCAATTGTTTTCTAATTATTTCAAGTAAATTAAACTTTACATCAACATTATTTAAAGGTTTTGTATAAGGAGTTCTTAGTTGATCAATGTCCTACTCAGAGAACCAAGAGTTTCGTGACATTTGTCATGGACTAAAACGGGCGAAGTACACAAACAACTATTCTTAGGGCGGCTTTGAATTAAAAATTTTAATTTTAAGACAATTCAGAATATTTTGAATCCCGAAAAATTGAACTGATAAACTGAATGCATTGATTAATTCTTAAACCGGCCTTTTAGATTGCTACGTTTCTATACAAAAACGACAAAAACGCAATAGTTGATACTAAGGCCCCGTTTGTCCGTAAAAAAATTTTTTTTTTTTTTATTTAAAAAAAATGTGTTTGTCCATGAAATTTTGCAAGTTTTTTAAAAAATCGAAAGCAAAATTTTCAAAAATTTGTTTCCTCACTCACAAAATTGTAATATTTGTTTAAATGAAATGAATGCCCAACATGATTTCAAATTCCAAATAGGATTTCTTAACTTAAACTTCAAATGTTATTTTTTTCAAAATTTACGATTTTTATGTCCAACGCCTATTAAGAATCTCACTCGTGTAACACAAGAAAAGGAAGAAAAAAAGTGCAGTTGCTGTACATATAAAATTATTAGAGTAATTATTATCTATCTCTCAATTATTTTTATCACTATTTCACCTTTATCAAGGTCAATCTTTCTAGGGTTGATAACGATTTACGTGGACCTTCTTTTTCTTATACCCCAATGAACACGTTTTATTGCATGGGGAGATAATTGTATACTAATTTATATATGGTCAATTCAATGCTAAATTGACCAGATCCTTTTAAGAAGCTGGCAGTTCATGCAGTGAATAGACTTGAATTCTTAAAAGTGGTAGAGTGATGTATTAAAAATATTTGCTATGCAGTAGCTCTCAAACAATAATGTAATTATTTTTTATATTTTTATACAGTTATCTAGTTCACCAAAAGAAAAATTGTTTGAATCAATGTTTGACTTAAGAGTTATAAATTAAGATAAAAATATAACTTAATTGCTAAGATGGGGTGATAACAATTTATATTAAAATATATATTTTGTATTTACTGATTTGGGGTAAATATTGAATGCAAGATAAGTATTTTCTCTAATTAATTAATTACATCTCATTTGAAAGATATCTAAGGAAAGTTCAGCATCTTGGAAGGTGATATTGCTATTGATCTTCAATTCTGACATTTAAGAAAAATGAGATTTAATTACATTTGTTGGTTCGACGTACAAGCTATTGATTTGTTGGCAATATATAGCAAACATTATGTCACATTAATCATTGCACCTAATAAATTGAAATGTCTATCCTCTTTTCTAATTTGTCACTTTATTTTAATAGTCATCTTGTGACAAAGACGTTTTGATTAATTATCTCCTAAAATAACAAGTACATCTCAATAAAATTTGTGGCCTAAAGCCAAATTTTAATAAAGCGCTTTCTTCTTTCTTTTTTTCTCTTTTTTTGTTTGTAGTGTAGTTATCTTATAAAACATAATATTAATATTAACATTGGTTTCTTTTTTATTCCTATAATTAGTTATCTTACAAAATATAATACGGAGCACTAATGTTTATATTAGTAAGAAATTCAAGTTACTAAGATATCACGTATTTACAATGTGTTACTGTATGGGTCAAAATCTGATCCCACGATAATTAACGAGGCTAATCCCGTTTTAAGTTAATTCATGATTAATTAACGGCACGAACACTCAAGATTGACAACGTTCAACCCGCCTCTAGCTCGGTCGACAAGGCCCTGGCCTACGCGCCGATACAAAAGGCGAGATCTCAACGTGGTTACGGCCACTTATCGCCAGCTCACGAAGCTCACAGCTATAAATACCAAGAGAGGAAACCCCAGAAAGGGGGGCTGCTTCTCGACCACTAGTGAGAGGAGAGAGAAACGAGAAAAGATACCCCTCTTATGGGAAGAGAAAACACCATTGTAAGGCTCTGAACCTCTCCATGGAGAGGCAGACCAAACAAATATTATCAATAAAGGTTTCTAATGCTTCTCCCCCTAATCGTGAGTTCTTATTTTCATGTCTTTCAATTGGTCCAACGGATTATTACGATTTGCTATGATTATCCCGGGATTTAGTTATATTGTTTTGTACTCGTAAGATGTGTAACTTCTTTTGAGCGAACAATTTGGCGCCGTCTGTGGGGATTTCATAGCAAAATCGCGTAGTTCTTCCCTGGACCAAAAGAAAAGAAGCGCCAAACTCGAAAGGGAGCTTGAAGATCCCAAATCAAGATCTAAGTCCTCACTCTCTCTCCAACCTCAGATAGTGCAAGCAAGAAGAAGCAGCAGTCCCCTCCTCTCCTGAGGGGAGGTCTCTGTAAGGCATGCGAGCTCCGGTCGGAAACCGGCACGGAGATATCTCGAGCCGAGATTCGCCTCAAGACAGCCTATATACCCTGGTTGGGAAGACAATGGATAAGCCGCTCAAAGTATCGAATCCAAAACGAGTTCCAATACTCGATACCCACCATATGAGATTCGGGCTCTCTGCCTTCGTCATCAAGACCGACAAAATTCAACAGCAATTGAACCGGGACTCAGGCTAAACGACTTCACCAATGAGTTCAACTACAGTTGAACCGGGACTCAGGCTATGTGCCTTCGCGAAAAATTCAACTACGGTTGAATCACGACAGGCTATGCTTCTTCACTAAAAAGTCCAACTACGGTTGAACCAAGACAGGCTATGCGCCTCCATTAGCGAATTCGACTACGGTTGAACCGGGACTCAGGCTATGCGCCTTCGCCAAAAAGTTCAACTACGGTTGAACCAAGACAGGTTATGCGCCTCCATTAGCAAATTCGACTACGGTTGAACCGGGACTCAGGCTATGCGCCTTCGCCAAAAAGTTCAACTACGGTTGAACCAAGTCAGGCTATGCGCCTTCGCCAAAAAGTTCAACTACGGTTGAACCAAGACAGGCTATGCGCCTTCATTAGCAAATTCAACTACGGTTGAACCGGGACTCAGGCTATGTGCCTTCGCCAAAAAGTTCAACTACGGTTGAACCAAGACAGGCTATGCGCCTTCATTAGCAAATTCAACTACGGTTGAACCAGGACTCAGGCTAGGTGCCCTCGCCATTAAATCCAACGAGCTCGACCTCGCTCGAACTACCAGGATGGACGCCTTCGTCCTCAACTTTAGCAAGTTCAACCACAGTTGAACCGAAACTCAGGCCAAACGCCTTCATCCGTGAAAGCAAAGCCCGACCTCCAACAAATCGAGGCGCAGGGTAGGCACCCTCGCCATTCAAGTAAGTTCTCCCAACTCGAATTAAGACTCGGGCCGCGTAAAGTTCGGCCCCGGTCAAACTACGAGGCCGCGTTTTTTACTGTCACGACCGGTAGTTCGATCGCGTCCGAACTGGGACTAAGGCTAAACGCCGCTATCGCCCAAATAACGGCCAAGACTCGCCCGCACCGAGTTGAAAAAGTAAGGCCATCAATTATATCATGGCTAAGGCCATCGTCGCCAACAGTCGACCTAGATTCGACTAAGGTGAATAAACGACTCGACGACAGTCGAAGTCGCCTACATGGCTAAGGCCGTCAATTATATTATGGCTAAGGCCATCGTCGCCAACAGTCGACCTAGATTCGACTACGGCGGATAAACGACCGCCGACGGTCGAATTTGCCTTTGTGGCTAAGGCCGTCGAGTCTATCACGACTAAAGTCGTCGGTTTGAATTCGACTAGGGCCGCCAACACCGACGTTCACCAAAAAGCACAACAAAAACTCTTAAGAACGAAAGAAAAACAGTGACACAAAACAAGCACAAGACAGGCAATAGACCAGAAAACTTATATATTTACAAAGTCAAATTGCGGGTCATCCCCGCTTACACCCGGCCAAGGCCGATCAATACAAGAAATAAAAAGAAAAACTACAAGAAACTCCTAAACGCCAAACGGCGAACAAGACGAGAAAAAATGCATCATCATCTTTTTTACTCGGTGCCGTCCGCGCCACCGTCTGCACCAGCGTCAGCCTCGGGCGTCGCCACATCAAAACCACAGTCAGCACGGGCCTCACGAGCCTTCTGACGCGCCCCCTCGAAAGCAGCTTTGGTCACGACGCCAGCCTCCCACAAGCTCTTATATACATCACGTTGGGCCTCGGCAAAGACCCAAAGTTCTCGAGCCTGGCTGGAAGAAGCGGCTTGATCCCGTAGCCGCTGATTCTCTTCTTCCAAGGCCGTGATTAGGTCCGCCATGACCTGGGCGTCCTGCTCGAAGACACCAATCCGCTCCTCGAGACTTGCTTCTCTAAGGGCCGCGGCATCCCTTTCCAACATCCGCTGGGATTCATGCACGCGGATAGCTTCCCTCAACACCTCGGCCCTCGACGAGGCGTCCCTCACTTGAAGCTTCAACAACGCGACTTCATCCTCCAGCGCGGTCACCTTCCCGCTCCATGCAGCAGTGACTTCCGCCGCCTTCGCCTGGCCCCGGAGCTCGCCCTCAGCTACAGCCCTCTTTACCGCCTCGAGCTCCTCATCCTTTCGGCGAAGCTGCTCATCCCGCCTCGCCAGCTCTTCGACCAAGGCCCGGCTATGAGGATCATCCCTCAAGCGCTCTTGCAATTCTCGTGATCTCGGTAGCGGCGATACTTCTCCAGCGCCCGCAAAAATATCCCCGAGCGGACTTTGGCTCGACGGATGCTCTCCACCTCCAACAGATAAGACTGCAAAGCAAAGACAACGATCAAGATAAAAGAACAAACTTGAGGCAAAGAAGAAACGATCCAACGCAACGGTACATACCCTCAGGCCCATCACGGCTACTTCATTCATCAGCCCGACATCCGTAACGCCCCTCAGCGATGCATTCTCGGCCTCCGAGCATAGCGGCTCGAACTGCAGCACCAAGTTTTCCCCTTGGAGCAATAGGTTCAATTCCGTGGGAACTTCGATAAGGCGAGATCGCCCCTCTGCGCGCACCGCTGAGTTGGTAGAGCCTTCCTGAAACATACGGACGTCGTCGGGATCCAAGTCGGATTCGGACTCATCCTCACCCACTTTAGCAGCCGCTGAGGAACTGCCTCCCGTCTCAACGACCGGAACCACCAATTGAGCCGCCGAAGCGACGGTATCATCACGGCCTAAGCCAACCGGGGCAACCCCCATTGTTTGTTCGCCCTCAGGGGCAGGCGCCGCAGCAGCACTCATCTCCACGTCTGCCGGTGGAGAATCCAAATTAATCACCAAAGGAGGAGCCGGCGCGAATGCGACCCTACGCCTCATCGACAGTCTCTCCTCCTCCCCATCTGATGACGACTCCGCTCTGGGGCGCACAACCCCTGATTGCCCCTCGTCCCGAAGTAGGGTCCGTGATGGAGAAGAAACCGCTGAAGACTCGACTGATGCCGCCCTCGGTGTTGAGCGCGGCACTGGCGCTGCAGTAAGCCGAGCAACTGCACCAGGCCGACAGAAGGCCAACTGAGGGGCCCTGACGCGGCGCATCCTCCCTAATCACAAAAAACAAGGTTAGTAAATAAAGCTGAAACAAAGCAGAACAGAAGGAAAGATCGATTTTTTACCTGCTACGGGCCTACGGCCATGCCTCTCCCAGAAAGAAGCCCACGTACGTATCCCCCTCGTATGGGGGAGCATGGCATCGACCCATTCACGTATCCAAGACAATGGGGGCAGCGGCGACCTGTCGGCTACAAAAAAAAGGGGCGAGAGTTAACGCTCATAAGCGCAAATCATAAAGGAGAAAAGAAAAGAGGATTCAACCGATTAAAAAAAAACTTACGTGCATGGTTCCAAGCCTCTGGGAACCCAGTAGCATCCGCCACCAGGTGCTTGGTCCTGATATAAAAGAAGTGCTCGAAAGGGCGGGGCTCGACCTCGTCATCCAATCTCATGACCAGGCCCTACGACCCACGTGGGCACGCCTGAATCATGGTACCACGGACTCTCTGAGGAGCGTAGAGACTCAGCACATGCTGCAGCGTAACCTCCCTACGGGCCAATTCCGCGTACTTGATAAACATTGCCAAAAGTTTGTAGAGGGAAGGAGCGAGCTGACCTGGGCACACCCCGTAATAACGGCAAAAATCCACCACCAGCATTGGGAGCGGGATCTTGAACCCCAACCTGAAAGGATAGGCGTAAAAAACGCAGTATCCCCTACGGCCGGTGTGGACCCTCTCCTCGCTTCTAGCAAGAACGATGTCCGCATGGGTAGGAACGGCGCCCTGTTCCCGCAATCGGGCCATCCCAATTTCCCCCATCAAAGGGGCTTCATCCACCGGTTCCTCTCCACCGTCGACGGTGAAATCAATCGCCGGACCTCCGGGCCGAGGAACCACCTCATCAACCGACGGAATTTCGCCGGAGTCTGTCTGTTCCACACCTCCCATCGCCGGAGATGGTCCGTCAGCTGCCAGAAAATCTACCGGAAGAACACCATGGGAAGAACTGCCAGCCATTGGTAATCTACTGAAAACAAATGTTATCACAATCGAAGAAAGAAAAGAAAAGATGAATTAGCAAGAAGACAAAGTTTCCTCAGAATCTCTCTCAAATGAACAATGAAGATATGAGAAATGAATGCCTCAACCCACCTTTATAGGCAACATAAATGGCTTTTGCAAAGCCAATAGCCATCATTAACTGCACGACCAACCGCAAAACGGTTCGGTTCTGTAGCAGCAAGCGTCATTATGACGAGCTCCATAAAGCGGCTTCTCGACCATCCGCCAGCGTACCGCCGTCAGAACAATCGCTACGACCTATGAACACCGAAAGAATGTGCCGAACGCCGTTAAAATTTTGGACGACCAAATACGTACTCGGCGCATATTCATTCCTCACGGCCATCTCCAATATATAAAAGGCTACGGCCATCCTCAATATATAAAAGGCTACGGCCATCTCCAATATATAAAAGGCTACGGCCATCCTCAATATATAAAAGGCTACGGCCATCTCCAATATATAAAAGGCTACGGCCATCCTCAATATACGAAAGGCTACAACTATCTCCAACGTGTAAACGGTTAAGGCCGGTTCGGTTCTGTCGTAGCAAGCGTCATTATGACGAGCTCCATAAAGCAGCTTCTCAGCCATCCGCCAGCATACCGCCGTCAGAACAGTCGCTACGACCTGCGAACACTGAAAGAAAGTGTCATACGCCGTTAAAATTTTGGACGACCAAATACGTACCCAGCGCATATTCATTCCCACGGCCATCTCCAATATATGAAAGGCTACGGCCATCTTGATCTCCAATGAATAAAAGGCTACGGCCATCTCCAATATGTGAAAGGCTACGGCCAACCTCAACATATAAAAGGCTACGACCATCTCCAATATATAAAAGGCTACGGCCATCCTCAATATAAGGAAGGCTACAGCTATCTCCAACGTGTAAACGGTTAAGGCCACCGCCGCCAATAATTCGACTCCCTTATTCGAGTTGTTTACAAATCACAATCGATGAAGTCCGCTCATCGAGCTCGGCCGAAACACGACCTCAATAAGCGGAGGGACTAACTGTATGGGTCAAAATCTGATCCCGCGATAATTAACGAGGCTAATCCCGTTTTAAGTTAATTCATGATTAATTAACGGCACGAACACTCAGGATTGACAACGTTCAACCCGCCTCTAGCTCGGTCGACAAGGCCCTGGCCTACGCGCCGATACAAAAGGCGAGATCTCAACGTGGTTACGGCCACTTATCGCCAGCTCACGAAGCTCACAGCTATAAATACCAAGAGAGGAAACCCTAGAAAGGGGGGCTGCTTCTCGACCACTAGTGAGAGGAGAGATAAACGAGAAAAGATACCCCTCTTATGGGAAGAGAAAACACCATTGTAAGGCTCTGAACCTCTCCATGGAGAGGCAAACCAAACAAATATTATCAATAAAGGTTTCTAATGCTTCTCCCCCTAATCGTGCGTTCTTATTTTCATGTCTTTCAATTGGTCCAACGGATTATTACGATTTGCTATGATTATCCCGGAATTTAGTTATATTGTTTTGTACTCGTAAGATGTGTAACTTCTTTTGAGCGAACAGTTACCTTGGATCTTATTGAAAAAAATATTATTTACCAATATGAAGATTTGAATAGCTTAATTCAAAGTTCTAAAATATTTCTATTGTTAAGAAATAGACCCTTTTTCTTTCTACTTGTTATAACAAGTTTGTACTTTCTGCGATAATAATTATTTTTTATGTCAAAATATGTTAAAAGCCACACTAATAGGCAATTCGCTGTTATTGTAGAGTTTATGTGCAAAAGCCATCTTGAAATTGCAATTTCACTTTGTTCATAATTGGATTGAGCTAATTTTTTTGGGCAACCAACCAGTTTGAAACTTTTTATGAGGGTTGGATTTAGCTGAAAATTTTTACGAGGGTTTTTAATGTCACGTTTTTCCCGCTCTGTTAAGGGTCAGAATTAATTATTATAGGTAACAATATTAATTTCTTATTTGCCCTAGTTGCTTACTTACAAGTTCAGAATTAATTATTCTAGGTAACAATATTAATTTCTTATTTGCCCTAGTTGCTTACTAACAGGTTACAACAACAGCAATAACAACCCAGTAAAAACTCCACAAATGGAGAGAGATAGGATATACGCAGTCTTACCCCCTAAGTTCATAAGGGTTAAAATTCAAGGTCTTTTCTGCTAGTTTACTTTTATTTTTCTTTCTTTAATTCATCAAGGGTGTGATTCGAAGGGGAGTTTTGGAGCAACGGTAAAGTTATCTCTATTTATAGGTCATAAATTCAAGCCGTGAAAGCAGTCACTATCAGGCACTCTACTATCATTTTCATGAAAGTGTGGAAGACTCTCCACTCTAGTACGGAAAATAAATTAGAAAGATATTTGGTAAACAAATGTTGGACTTTTGAATGTAATTAATGCAACACCTGTATCATCACATTATCACTCAATCGTTTTCTAATTGTTTAAAGTAAATTAAACTTTACATCAACATTATTTAAAGGTTTTGTATAATGAGTTCTTATTATCAGTTGATCAATATCCTACTCAGAAAACCAAGAGTTTCGTGACACTTGTCATGGAAATAAACGGGGCGAAGTGAACAAACCGCCAGTCTTACGTCTGCTATTTATGGATTAACCAGGACTTATTTTATTTTGAAAGTTTGAATTAAAATTCTTAATTTCAAAACAATTCAGAATATTTTGTGTCCCGAAAAACTGAACTAGTAAATTGAGATTCACGACGCATCGGCTAATTCCTAATTAGCAGCTTAGAGTGGCTACCTGTTATCATTACTACATAAAAACGCAGGGGCGACTCAATGAAATCGGAGACCTAAAGACAAAAGTTAAGAAGATGTAAGGAAATATTAGCAATTTGATAACGACTGAAAAAATAGACACGATTAATTTAGATAACCAAAAAAATTTTATGGTTCAACAAATTTTCTTTCAAGGTTTTAAATTTTCTTCTAAGTATTCCATAGTATAACATTATTTAATATTTTAAATTTTGAGTTAAATTATTCAAATATTCATATCTATTAATAAAAATTAGAAAAATAACATTATATAACCGATGTAAAAATAATAGCCGAATATATATATATATATATATATATATATATATATATATATATATATATATATATATATATATATACATATACATATATAAATATACATATATACACACACACACACACATTTTGTATGTTATATACAAAAATTATTCAAATTTTATACACTTTTTCGGCTACCAAATGTAATTAGTTTCTGGCGCGGGCTAAAAATGATAATACCTCTAAAATGTATGATAACTAGAACCAAAATATTAATATTTTGCTAACTTAAAAATACCTTACTGATATAAGTAATTATAACTAAAAGAAATTGTTTTGAGAGGCCTTTGACTTTTGGGAGCCTAAAACAGCTTTAGTGGCCCTTACCCTTAACCCACGTAAAAATAGTACAGGCTAGCCAGTTTTCGGATTGGCCATTCAAAAATAGCCAACGTTTTGCAAAGTTATTAAAAAATAGTCACAATATTTTGCTGCAACACGGAAAGTTCCAGCATAATATACTGGAGATCGATGCACTTGTGTATGAACTTCCAGCATATTATGCTGGAACTCCAACAGGCGGAAAGTTCCAACATAATATACTGGAGATTGGAGCACATGTGTTTGAACTTTCAGCATATTATGCTGGACCAGTATATTATACTGGAATTCCAGTATATTATGTTGGAAGTCCAGTATATTATACTGATTTTTGTTTAATTCTAAAAGATATGGTTTTTGTTTAACAATGAGACTATTCATTCTCTCACATGTCGCTGCATGTTAATTAATACTCCCTCTGGTCCACAATGAGTGACCAATTTGCTTTGGGCACACCCATTAAGAAAATACTAAATTCTAGACAAAAATAGTTAGTGTGACTAAACTACCCTTAATTAAATATTGCAGCATAATTATAGTAGGACTTACTTCTCTTCTCAAATGTGAGGAGTAAATGACTTTTTAGGGATACGTACATAAGGGTAATTTTGGAAAAATAATTGAATTTTTTCTTGATTATATAAATGGACACTTATTTTGGAGCAAAATAAAAAAGCAAATTGGTCACTTATTATGGACCGGAGGGAGTAGTATTATTTTATTTATATCACTGGTATATGAAATACCTCAGTTAAATATATTAATTACTAACAGTCGAGTAGAGAAAAATGTATAAAAAAAAAAAAAAAAAAAAAGCTTGTTTCACGTTGTTGTAATATGGTCCAAAGCCATATCTATTGAGAATTTAAGAATGGGTTGACTTATGAAGAGAAACTTTAATCAAATAATTAAGAAGCATGCAGAACATGGACACAATAATTAATATCACCTGTATATCCACCGCAATTTCGCAACAAATTGAAGGAATCATTTTTCACGATCTTGATGAAATATTTTTTTTTAATATTTTGTACTTTCGTTTTTTTTTTTTTTTTAAATTTTTTTCCTTGTTTTTGGGTGGGGTGAACATGATTAACCTGAAATGGTTATTTGGAAGATAGCAGCAGGTTAATTCGTCATAGTCAGGTTGGTTGAACAGCTTTTGCAGAAACATAGATTTAAATATAATTCAGTTTATTATCAAAATCATGTTAGTCTGTCTGGTTTTTTTGTCTGAACCTGCCTCTATATATAACGGTAATTATAGATAATGAATGGTGCTTTCCCTTAAAAGGCAAAATCAATTCCAAATAAAATAAAAACGTTACGTACGTACTTTATTCGCATGGAAATAATATTATCTCAGCTCCTGCATTGGATTAAAAGATTGTTTTTCATTCATAAAATGATTTTCTTTGGTAAACCATAAAATGATCTCAACATGTCGCTGTTAAATGAGATGCAGCCGATCATGAGAAATAGGGAAGATATTTATTAATTATTTGGTTTATAATATTAAGTTAATCTTTAGTCAATTCCGGTATTAGGAGTGAAATTCTAGCACTTTCACGAATTACTATAAACTACATGAAATTGCCCTTATCCCGGTGTTTATATCAAGTAAATAGATGCATGAAATTTATCTTTAATATCAGTTATTTATCACTTAACCATAGTTAGATGATATGCATTTATACTTTAATCGTGATTCTCATTGTTAAATTATTTGGTTTGGTACAAACATCTAATGGAGGTTACTATTTATCATTCTAGTATATTAAAAGTTTAGGAATAAATGAGACCAAATACAATATGAGTTTTTTATAGTCTTTATGGACAAAATTTACAGGAGTTGTAACGATTTTCCTTTTCTTTTTTTTTCTTTTTCATTTCCTTGTATTCCACAAACCAAAATTAGATTTAATCTTTTGTCAATGATAATAAAAGAATAAAATACAAAGCATTAAAAAGAAAAAGAAAAAAAGGCATACGATAAGTGGAGGTAAACGATAGTAATTGATTTTTAGCAATACAAGGTGGACATTTGAATGACATTTCCCTTAATTTCTGAAACAGACCTTTAAGCCTGAACCGGTCCACTTTAATTAATTTTTTGGTTATTTTTATACACATAAAAATTTTACTTTTTAGCATTAATTAACAATAAAATTTTCCATATTAACCTTAATTTGTTCATTGAAAATATAAGAAATACTCTTAGGCTCTTTACTCTAATGGCAACTTTGAAAAAGAAGAAGTTAATTCATTCTTAATATCTGAAAAACTCAAATATTATGGACCACAAAAAAGGCCAAAAAAATTAATTAAAGTGGACCGGAAGGAGTAATATTAAGTAGAGAACAATAGGAGATTAAAGGGCGAGTTCAATATTCATCGAATTTAAATTTTCCGTAACTAATCTTAGATTTTCGGTCTAAAAAAAGGCATTATTTTGGTCAAAATGATTACAAGGAAAAAGATCTAACAAATTTAGGCATAAAGATTCCATTTCTCTTCTAAAATTATCCTTATATTTTATGGTAACGTATTCGTTCCAAATTTGGATACCTAATGAATCTATGATTCAAGATACGTCCAAATTAGAAATTGCCACGAAATTACTCTTTTTATTTTGTTTCTTTTTTTCTGGTACACTTGGTACTTATCTTGCAACAACACAACATAGACCACTACTTCAAAATGTGGTCAAAATTTGTAAAAAGTACATCTAATTTAACAGTCAGTTTTCAATTTAGTACGATTAGCACAAGTTGACAAACATATAACTTCTTTTATGTGGAATTATAGTTTGAGGTTTATATTGTACATAGTAAAATAATATTGTGTCGAGACAGTAATCGTAAAGTTTTTTATTCAAAAAAAGTAATGGGAAAAATTGACTTTCTCTAAACAACAATCCTTTGTTTTTTCAAGAACCGAAATCACTCGAGCATCTCGCATTCATACAGACTCGAGGAAAAGCTACACCCTAAAAGGTGCGATATAGACAATATTAGTGATTATTTTTACGGCTACAAGATAAAATAACGTGTATCACATGTCTGGTGAGTTATATCCACATGGACTGTGCCACGTAGCATGTATTCACCAATTTGTTTATTATAAACTGAACTTATTCCAAAAAAAAAAACTATAATTATTTCAAGAGTCAAGCAAAAAGGTTTATCATATTTTTGTTAGGTGTTTGTTCAGATTTTCTTATCATAATTGGTTTTCCTATTTCATGAAGGAAAGGACAACATATTTATCATAATTGGGTTTTTCTTTTCCTAGAGGAAAAATATAATTCTTCCATATTTGGCTAGTCCATTTTCTTGTAGGAAAAGGTTTGGAGTTCTATAAATTGAGGATCATTCCTTCTCATTCAGTAGCATCCACAATATAGCCACATGGGGTTTGAGAGTCATGTTTAGGGGGAGAACTTTACAGGACAGGTGTTAGTGTGTCACTTGTGTTTGCCTCTTCGTAAGGTTGTTCTCTCGATATCTTGTACTCTCCTTTATTATAGTGGATTGCTCATCTCCGCCGTGGACGTAGGTCAGTTGACCGTACCACGTTAAATGTTTGTGTCTCTTTTGTTGTTGGATTTATCGTCGTTCAAGGTTTGCTTTGCTAGCTTCCGCATGACACCTGATTTTTCGGTCCTAACAAGTGGTATCAGTGCCTTGGTTATTTATCCGGGTTGTTACGGAATGGAGGCGAATATGAGCAAGATGGTATGTTTAAATGGGAGAAATTATAATGTTTTGGAGAAACAAGATGAAAGATTTGTTGTCGTGAAGAAGATGCATCTACCCGTTTTTTCAGCTCATAAACCCGAGAGTATATCCGATGAAGATTGGGATTTCGAGCACCAACAAGTATGTGGATATATACGCCAATGGGTTGAAGATAATATTCGCAACCATATTGTGAACGAGACACATGCGAGATCATTGTGGAAAAGGCTAGAGGCTCATTATGCTTCAAAAACTGGGAACAACAAGTTGTTCCTGCTAAAGCAATTGATGACCTTTAAATACAAGGAAGGCAGCCCTATCCTTGATCACATAAATGATTTTCAGGGCGTCCTTGATCAGCTTTCTGGAATGGGAGTTAATTTTAATAATGAGATACAAGGACTTTGGCTTCTTAATACTCTCTCAGACTCTTGGGAAACTCTTCGTGTTTCTTTGACAAATTCAGCTCCTGAAGGTAAGGTGACCATGGAATATGCCAAGAGTGGTGTATTGAACAAGGAAGTAAGGAGAAAATCTTTGGGTTCGTCCTCACAAGCAGATATCTTGGTTACACAAGACCGGAGGAGAGATAGAACAAGTGGCTTGTGGAATAGAGGTAAAAGTAGAAGTAAGTCAAGGTCCAAATACTATAATATTACATGCAACCACTGTGGCAAGAAAGGACATATCAAAAGGTTTTGCCGCAAGTTGAATCAAGACATTAGAGAAGGAAAGAAAGCTGAAAATAACGAGAACAATGTTGCTGATATTGTTCGAGATGACCTTCTTTTTGCCTATGATGAAAACATCATCAATTTGGTATCCCACGAGACGAGGTGGATAGTAGATTCTGGAGCTACCTCACATGTCACACCAAAAAAAGATTTTTTTCTCATCTTATACTCCTGTTGATTCTAGAGTGTTAAAGATGGGCAATGCCAGTGAAGTTAAGGTGTTTGGTGTTGGCACAATTTGTTTGAAAACTAATAATGGTTCAACGTTAGTTCTTCAAGATGTCAAGCATGCTCCAGACTTTTCTTTCAATTTGATGTCCGCAGGAAGATTAGACGATGAAGGTTACCATAATGCCCTCTTTAATGGCCAATGGAAGCTCACTAAGGGCTCGTTAGTAGTGGCTCGAGGAGTCAAGTCTGGTCATTTATACGTGACACATGGTGCTATTCTTAATGACTCAATAAATCTGGTGGAAAGTGTTACTTTATTAGAATTGTGGCACTGAAGATTGAGTCATATGAGCGAGAGGGGGATTACGTGTTTGGCTAAGAAAGTTTGCTTTGTGGAGTGAAACAAGCAAAGCTGAAAAGGTGTATCCATTGTTTAGCTGGCAAACAGAAAAGGGCTTCCTTTCATAGCCATCCTCCCTCAAGAAAGCCCGATTTATTGGAGCTAGTACACTCTGATTTGTGTGGTCCTTTTAAAGTAAAGTCAAAAGGTGGTGCACTTTACTTTGTGACCTTCATTAATGATCATTCTCGTAAGCTCTGGGTGTATCCTTTGAAATCTAAAGGTCAAGCACTTGGCGTGTTTAACGAATTTCAGGCCTTAGCTGAGAGACAGACGGGGAAGAAAATAAAATGTATTCGCACTGACAATAGTGGTGAATATTGTGGTCCCTTTGATAACTATTGCAAGGAACAAGGAATTCGTCATCAAAAAACTCCGCCCAAGACGCCTCAATTGAATGGTTTGGCAGAGAGGATGAATAGATTTCTAGTTGAGAGAGTTAGATACTTGCTTTCAGAAGCTAAACTTCCAAATACATTTAGGGCGGAAGCACTTAACACTATTGCCTATGTTATCAATTTGTCTCCTGCTGTTGCTTTGGATAGTGATGTTCCAGACAGAGTTTGGTTTGGCAAAGATGTTTCTTATGATCACCTGAGAGTTTTTGGGTGTAAAGCTTGTGTGTATGTTCCTAAAGATGAGAGATCGAAACTGGATGTCAAAACTAAGCAGTGCATCTTTATCGGTTATGGTGAAGATGAATTTGGGTATCGTTTTTATGATCCAGTTGAAAATAAACTTATTAGAAGTCGTGATGCAATATTCTTTGAAGATCAAACTATTGAAGATATTGACAAAGCTGAGAAGATAGATTCTCAGAGTAATGAGAGCTTAGTTGATATTAGTCCAGTTTCAATTGCTAAGGCACCTATTGCACATGAAGAAACCCAAGACAATGATGGAGATAGTGATCAAGATCAAAATGATCATCATGGTGTAGATGTTATGGATGCTCCAGTTGATGAAGTTGTGGTTGGTCAGCAACTAATTCCTGCATAGGTAACTACTTCGAATGCTCCTGAAACCTCTCTTAGAAGATCTACAAGGGAGAAACAAAAATCCATGCGCTATCCTCCTGATGAGTATGTACTTTTGACTGACATGGGAGAACCTGAGAATTATGATGAAGCCATGCAAGATACTCATAAAGATCAGTGAATTGAAGCCATGGAAGATGAGATGAAGTCACTCCATGAGAATGGCACGTATGAGTTAGTGAAATTGCCGAAAGGTAAGAGAGCTTTATCTAACAAATGGATATTCAGAATAAAGCAAGATAACCATAGCTCTGCGCCTAGATACAAGGCGAGGTTAGTTGTTAAAGGTTTTGTCCAGAAGAAAGGAGTTGACTTTGATGAAATTTTCTCCCCTGTTGTGAAGATGTCTTCTATTTGTATGGTTCTAGGCTTAGCTGCAAGTCTAGATTTAGAGGTTGAACAGATGGATGTCAAGACTGCTTTTCTTCATGGTGATTTAGATGAGGAGATTTATAAACCTGAGGGTTTTGTAATTAAGGGAAAAGAAAATTATGTCTGCAAATTGAAAAAGAGCTTGTATAGATTGAAACAAGCTCCAAGGCAATGGTATTTAAAGTTTGAATCTGTCATAGAACAAGAAGTGGTATCAGAGCGAGGTTCAAGACATGTTCATCTTGGCGGGTTCAGTTCTAGCCGCAACATATTTGACGATAATCGTGATTTTGTCTGAGGCCAAACATATAAATAGAAAGTATCATTGGATAAGAATGACCGTGGAAGAGAAATTATTTGAGGTTGAGATGATACACACTGATGAAAATCCTTCGGATATGCTGACAAAGGCGGTGGTTGCAGATAAACATGAATTTTGCAGAAAATTGGCAGGCATGAAGCCTGTCAATAGTTCCTCTACTTGAAGACACATTTGGCCCCTTGGCTGGAGGGGGAGTTTGTTGGGCACATGCCCATGTTGTCCAGCCAAAGGCCCAATGGCCTAATCCTATTCTCTTTTGGTTTCCGTTCCTATTCGAAATTGGATTCGGTTTTTGTTCCTATTTAGAGTTGGTTTTGGCTACAGGGAAAGCACCACTCATGATCTATAAATAGGGCAACTTTGGAGAATTATTCTATGCTCATTGATACAAGTCTTTGAAAGACTTAAGCACATAAGAGTGATTTTTGAGAGAGCTTTCATCAAGAGAGAAGAGAGAAGAAAAGTTTGTTTTGCTGCAGATTTTTATTCCGACCAGCCTACTTCAAATCACGTTTTCCGATTCGTTAACTGTTGGATCGGGCTGAAATTTTGACTGAGTGTTTGTAACATCTTGGTCTTGGATTTGAACGGTGAAGATCGGATTTGGAGGCTCGTAGCATCTGATTTCGAGCCTCGAACAACAGCTTCGTTTTTGTGCATTATACTCTTTCTTCAATTGATTAGTTGTTGCTCTTGTTACTATTGTTGCTCCGTGTTTGGCACTTGTTGTGTAGCTAATTTGGAGAACTTTTGTAACCCTCTTATTGTTATAGTAGAGCCTTTTTGGATCTTTGTGATCCCGTAGTTTTTACCTTCGATTTGAATGGTTTTCCACGTTAAAATTTGGTGTTATTTATCTTCTTTATTTTCGGGTTTGGCTCTTTCTCGACATAACAATTTTTTTGGAAAAATATTTAAAATATTAACTATTACTATTATTATTTATATAGTCTATTTATATAAATTTTATTTTTATAATTTGAATTTTTATATCTAAACTCATACTAGAAATTAATCAGTTTAATCTTCCGACTCAAAAAAGTTTCACATAAATTAAAAGGGACAGAGTATTAATTTTGTCTATTTCAGAAATGTTAAGTTGATACATGTGCCTCCATCCCCTTAATGCCCCCACCCCTAACCCCAGACTAAAATAAAAAAGAAAAAGAAAACAAAAATTCACCACCCACCCAAAAAGATAAGGAAAATATATTACTACTGTTTTTGGCAGAAATAATTCCAGGTATACTCCTAATAAGATTCCTTTATTGTTCATTCATTTTTGTAACATAACATCCTATATAAACACATGTGGTAACGCCAAGCTGGTAGGCTAGCCATATATTTCAAAATTTTCATTAGGGAAACAACGTAATATAAGAGAAGAAGAAGAGAAAGAGTTATTTGCAGAGAAATAGAGAAGATTTTAGTTTTCATTTGGCTATGGCTACAAAAGGGTTCTTGATTTATCTGTTTGCAGGTTTTTCTGTGGCGGTTCTATCAGTTTTCTTTGTCCAGAACTTTCAAGATGGAAAATTTACACCAAAATTTTATCAAAGTTCCAATCTTTTGCAACGACCCATTGGATCTGAAGATAAAGTTTGGCCGGTAATTCATGTTTCTTGTTATAATCTTCTATATATATGCCTGTTTCTTGTTTTTCTATGTCCAGTTACAAACATGTGGTATAACGGAAACAATCTCTCTGCCCTCCTAGGGTCGGGATAAGGTCTCCACATGTGAAAATTCTTGGGGTTTTATTATTCTATGGTTTAACGGAAACAGACTCTCTGTCCTCCCAGGGTCGGAGAAAGGTCTGCGTACCCACCTGTGAAAATTCATTGAGTTTTATTGTTGTTGTTTATAGTTACAAACATGTGGTATATACATAAAACAAGGGTAGCCCGGTGCTGAGCTTCCGCTATGCGCGAGGTCCGGAAAAGGGTCGGACCATAAGGGTAGCCTTCCCTTATATTTTTGCAAGAGGGTATTTTTATGGCTCGAACCCATGACCTTATGGTCACATGGCAGCAACTATACCAGTTACGCCAAGGTTCTCCTCCACAGATGTGGAGCAAAAAAGGGTCTTGATTTACCTTAAAAGGTTTTTGGTTTTTTTCCCTTAATTTTCTTGTTGCAGGAATTGAAATTTAGTTGGAGAATTGTTGTGGCAACAATAATAGGATTTTTGGGGTCAGCTTGTGGTACCGTAGGAGGTGTTGGTGGAGGTGGCATTTTTGTTCCTATGCTTACTTTGCTTCTTGGATTTGATACAAAATCTGCTGCTGCTCTTTCCAAATGTAAGCATTCTCTCTTTGCATTTCATATAAGAGATTAATAGCATTACAATTCGTAAGCAAAGAGTTATTCGGTATCTGTGTTGGTAATGTATAGCAATATTCAATAGAATATCGGGAATTATTGAAGAGGAGTCTTGGAGCAATAGTAAAGTTGTCTTTGTGACCTATAGATCACGGTTTGAGCGGTGGAAGAAGCCACTAATAGGCTGTCTACATCACACCCCCTGGGATGCAGCCCTTACCCGTATCCTGCGTGAACATGAGATACTTGTTTTTTTTATTTTTTTATTTTATTATAATTGAGAATTGTGCAAGCTTTACAAAATAAAAACAAGTGACTTGGATGAGTAAAAGGTCAGGAAAAGATATGGTTGTAAGTGGGGTAGATCTGGATTATTTGTATTTTCTTTTGTGTACACTTTTCATTCTGTTGAAAAGTTGATTTGCTTTTTTACAGGTATGATAATGGGGGCATCAGCATCATCAGTATGGTACAATTTGAGGGTACCACATCCATGCAGAGAAGTACCAATACTTGATTATGATTTGGCTCTATTATTTCAGCCTATGCTCATGTTTGGCATCACACTTGGTGTTTCTCTAAGTGTTGTCTTCCCTTATTGGCTCATCACTGTCCTCATCATCATCCTCTTCATGGGTAAATTTCGCGAAATTTAAATTTTATATACTGACATATATCATCTTAAAGATAATTATATGAAACCGTCCATAGGCGTAGATTAGTAATTTGGCAAATAAGACAGTATACCTGCTGCAACGTGTTAAAATACAGAACCAGTATATATAAGTTATCATCCTTGTTTTCTAATGCAATTTGGATTTGTGTTGTTAATTAATCTATTGGTTTTTGTTTATCTGACACATTGCTTAAAACTACACTAATTGTATTTTATTGTTTGGTAATAGGGACTTCATCAAGATCATTTTTTAAAGCAATTGAGATGTGGAAAGAAGAAAGTATTCTCAAGGTTAGCTCTACTAATCCAATGATTTAAAAGGGGCTTTTGCTTTCAAATGTACTTAACATATATATAAATTACTTAAACAATATCAATGAGATTAAGAATGTATTACTAAATTTTTTATAACAGTCAAATAGTTACAGTTGATGGTAACTAATTCTTCATCTGTGTTATTTGTATGGAACTTGCAGAAATCAATGGAAGAAGTTCCAGTTAATTCACGTGGTGAACGTATGTCGTCCAAGAACTGAATACACTTCTCTGTCTTTTTTTTTTTACTTAGAAAAAGTAACTACTGATTTGATCCTAGTTTAAATTAGGGTAATATTTGTTAGTTTTACTTGCTTTCTTTCAGTTATTGTTATTGATACAATGTATGAGCCACTGGTCCCTAGGGAGGAGAAAACACCACTGGTAAGTTAATTTACTACATCAAATGGAGAATTTTCTGTTTTTGGCTCCCATTTCTAAGCTTATTTTATTGATTCTAATTGTCTAATTTTGATATCTCACAGGAAATTTTTAAGTTCAACCTTAATTTGAAGAGAATTATGGTGCTCTTTCTAGTATGGTTCATATTTCTGCTTCTTCAAGTGTTCAAGGCAAGTGAACCCTCTACCTTCTTATTTGAATATACTTGTTTTTTCTCTAAAACATATTTACTAGATTTAAACACGCTAAAAATTAACTTGTCGATGAAATGCCTATTGGTGTGCACCTAAACTTAACTATTTTTAACCTGTTTACAGAACGATCTAATGGCTTGTTCTCCATTGTACTGGGTGCTCAACTTACTACAGGTACATAAATATCAGCAGCAAGGCCATTCTGCCATTTATAATACCCTGTCGCGTATTTAAGTCATTTATATAATATTATCTGTGTATGGTGAGGTCGAGTCTTATAGAATGCATTTGCGTTTTCAGTTCCCAGTAGCATTCGCAGTGTTTGGGTATGAATGTGCGAAATTGTACAAGGAAAGCAAGAAGAGGAGACTAGAAGGGAATACCCAGTCAATATGTGAGGCTGACATTCAATGGACTGCCACAAACCTTATCTTCTGTGCCCTTTGTGGCATATTGGGAGGCACTGTTGGAGGATTGCTTGGATCTGGTGGTGGATTCATTCTTGGCCCTCTTCTTCTTGAGATTGGAGTTATCCCTCAGGTACGGCCATTGTCGTTACCTCAGTTATTAATTTCTTGATTATGATATCCGATTTTGGACAGTAAAGATTCATATAGCCGACTTCAGCTTACTTGGCATTGTGTCGTAGTAGTAGTAGTTGTTGAGTTAGGATGTACATTCTACACATTTTGTGTAATAGAATATGGTTGAGTGCCAGAGTTTTTGCAAGAAGTCAACTCTAGATATGAACATACTTGGTTAATTATTGCACATGATGTATGTCAATCACTAAGATTCTAAAACAATATGTACCTCTTGTTGGAAAGCCTTTACTCTTACTTTTTAAGTACCTCTTGTTGGAAAGCCTTTACTCTCACTTATGTCTCCTTTTGAAAAAATTAGTCACTTCTTCTAAACTTTACCATTATTTAAGTACATTTAGTATGTGGCCCTAGTGGGATACAAATAATAAAAGGTAGAGAGGGATTGGTAGGGGGCCTTGTAACATTCCGACAACTCTAGTATCGCTATAGCGTCCATTTTCAACTAGAATTTAAGTTACATATCCTAGTAAATTACCTGTTACGACAACTTGTAACTTTCCAACAACTCTAGTATCGCTAAAGCGTCCATTTTCAAAAAGAATTTAAGTTACATATACTGACAGTATAAAGATTTTTTACACTATTAATGTAGTATAAATTGTCGTAACAGGTAATTTACTAGTATTTTTTACAGGTTATCAAGTAATACTAATTATAAAGTATTATCTGTAACTGCATAGAACTTAAACTCAACTCGACTCGAAATAACAAATGCTATGGTAAAGATGGCTGTTTCAATCAATTGGGAAATTAACAAAAAAGGACATTGTTTGTTACTTCTACAGGTAGCTAGTGCAACAGCAACATTTGTGATGATGTTTTCCTCATCTTTATCAGTTGTGGAGTTTTATCTCCTCAAGAGATTCCCAATGCCTTATGGTATATTCTTAGTCTCAACAAGTTTCTTAAATTTTTCACATAAATCTTGTGCTTTATTTGCAATATTATCTACAGGACTAACTTAACTCATATTGCAGCTCTATACCTAATGAGTGTATCTATTGTTGCTGGCTTTTGGGGACAATGCTTCATTAGAAAACTTATCGCAATTTTAAAGAGAGCATCACTCATTGTATTCATACTTTCTGGTGTCATTTTCGCCAGCGCTCTCACAATGGGTAAGTCAATAAACAATTCTTGAATTTCATATCGCCGTAAAATAAAATATTGTAAAGTTGTCTTGGAGCCTTGGAGCAGCGCTAAAGTTGTCTCCGTGTGACCTATAGGTCACGAGTTCGATTATAGGTCACGAGTTCGAACCGTGGAATCAGCCATTGATGCTTGTGTGAGGGTAGGCTGCCTACAGTACACCCTCTCAGGGTGCGGCCATCCACCGGACCCTGCGTGAATGCGGGAAATTTGGTGCACCCGGGCTGTCCTTTTTTTTTAATATCGCCATAAAATATTGAATTGTGACCATCATATTTAAAAACTTAAGCTGTTACAGAGAGCATACGTTTAATATCTATCATACTAATTATGTCCCGAGTCTCGACATAAAATGAAGAAGCAAGAAAATGATTGATTTTGTTTTCTCGATTTATGCTATGGTTACAGGGGTGATCGGGATAGAGAAGAGCATCAGTATGATACATAACCATGAGTTCATGGGGTTCTTGGATTTCTGCAGCAGTCAATAATTTGTGTATTTCAACTAGCAAATTATTGGTGAACAAGAATGGCACAGTTCAGTAAAGACTATAAAAACATACATGTAAAGAGCAGCAGCAACAACAACAGAAGGGATGGTGGCCAATACATTATTGAACCAACCATTTCAAGAAGTCATTTTATTATAATGTCCGTGAGTTAGCTAGCGCTAACGCCGGCCAATACCACCTCTATTTTCATTTTTTCTTTTGGGTCGTAAAATCTTGTGCTTGCTCTATAGTTGTATCTGAGTGTTAGCTAGCGCTAACACCAGAACTATTTCTATGGTTTGTGTCTGGGTGTTAACTAGCGCTAACACCAGCATTATTTGGTTAATATTCATGTGTATGTTAATGGTTCTGTTCGAGGGTTAGCTAGCGCTAACGCCAACAGTCCCTACACCAATACCATTAGTATTTCGCGATGTTATAGTGGTCACTTCAATTGTTTTGGAATGAAGTTTGTGATTCTTCTATTAATTTTACTGTACAATAGACTTAATGTGGTCCGACCCTTTTTCAGATTCCACAATAGTAACAGTTTACTGCACCAGGCTGCTCTTCTTCCTTGACAAAATCAAAAAGATTTCTGTACTCAAAGAAGCAGAAAAATCCTAAATAAATTCCAAGTACCAATGTAATGAGAATAATGTAATTTCTTTGTACTGATTATAGCAGTCTGTCTATTTCAGAATGTTTCAAAGTGTTTAATATATTCGATTTATTATTCTGTACCACTCTCACAAGAAAGTTCAAATTATTTAAACTGTAGCATTTGACAGATTATTCAACCCCCGAACAATCATAATTATCGGTGGGAGTTTGGTTCGTAGCGGGTATTTGTTTAATCATTCAGATAGTAACTGATGTTTTTTTTGGCTATGCATTACACACCTCATGTGGATCTAGCTTTCAATAGCGTAGAACACATAAAATTTTAACTTGAATTCTTTTATTATCAAACTTACTCTTTAACTGATGCAGAGTATTTAACTACTATTTTTTTTAAAACTATTGTTAGTCTAGTATATAAGTCAACGTGATATAATCAAATTTTATGTTCATTCAAACATCTCATCACCAACTCCTAATGTGCAAGTATGCTTACATTGGCGGCAGTGCAGCCCGGTGCACAAAATAGATATACCGCATGTGGAGGAAAACGAGATCGCCGTCTGTGGGGATCGAACCCACGACCACGTGGTTAAAAGCCACGCGCTCTACCACTGAGCTAAGAAGGCTTTGTTTAAACATGAAATCACCATCTAAAATTCTATAGATGAAATATTCAAAGAGGAATCCAATAAGGATCTTGTTGTTGAAGTTAGAGATTTGATTAAATCATAGAATCTGAAATAGAATATCTTAATGTTTGGTCAAATATGACAAAGATTAAACTAAATAGTATTAGTAGGTATGCTTAGTCGTGTGGCCAAGGCTAATCCCAAGAAAACAAGAATTAAAAGACTTGGTTTATATTCTCCCTCTTCTATTTATCAAAATTATTATTACTCGTAGTATTCTAGTATTATCTTATTCTTTAGTTTTATTACTAGTGTTATTTCTTTTACTTTGGTTCTCTTTACTATTTTTGCTAGCAATATCTTTCTTTTCTTCTTTTTTTTTTCTAGTATTTTTATCGTAGCTTTTTTACTCTTGTATTTTTAAACATGTTTAAAAAATTCTTTTCTTGAACCGAAGGTCTAAATGGTCTAAGCTTTTTTACTCTTGTATTTTTAAACACGTTTAAAAAATTCTTTTCTTGAACCGAGGGTCTATCGAAAATAACCCCTCTACCTCACACAAAGTAGGTATAAGGTCTGCGTACACCCCTAATACCCTCCTCAGATTTCACACGTGGGAACACACGGATATGTTGTTGTTGTAACCCTAATAGAAGGTTTTTTCTCTCTCTCTTTTTTTGTTAAAATTTTTTTTAATGGCAAAAGGGATAATAACTGCTTTGTCCTTTGATAACAACTTGTATAACGTGCTGCATCACATGTACTGTTCGTTGTTCCTTATCTTATTTGGGACGACTCATTTGATGTTGGAACAATTGGAGATTGATGTGTTTATACTCTACTAAGTTACAATGTTTATTTTCCTAATCTTGAGGCAGGTGTAAATGATTTTCAGTTAAAATTATTATTTTCTTGATATTTTGTCTTTTTTTTTTTTAATTAGATGAGGGTAACACATGAATATACATAAGGAGAAATAGGGTAACGAGTTTGAGTAAGTTTAGACTCATACGTTTAAGTGACATATGATAAAATTGCTACCATTAGTATGTACCTTCACTTCCATTTTGGATGAGAGTAAATATCTTTTGAAACTCTTTTATGATACCCACAATTAATTTTGTGTTACTATTTTGGGAAGCAATTCGAACAACCATTTTTTTATTTTTGTTTTGAAGAAGAAGCACTTGTGTATGCATGTGTAGAGCTAGTGGAAGGGAGTTTATTGTTTAGTAAAATAAGAGATGTAGAGTTAAAAAGGACAATTAAGTGCAGAAAGTATCCCGTATTAACACGTGCGTGGTAGGGCCACACCCCAAAGGATATGATGTAAACAGCGTATCCTAATGCAAATATTAGTGGATACTTCCTCGGCTAGAACCCATGGTTTACAAGTGATGTATAGTTGATGATCTGGTATGGGACAATCAAACACAATATTGACTATGAGAGTCATTAATTGCAGTATTAACACACGAATATCGGGGAGGGGGGGGGGGGGGGGGTAATTAATCAGAAATAGCCATATTTATAACTGGTACAAAACTAGCCACAGTAAATAATCGAAATTTAGCCACTTTTCATGTAAAGATAAAATATAAAGAAAAACACTCTTAAAAATTCGGAAATATTCTAGCATAATATGCTAGAGTTTGAATTTTTTCACATATGAGTTTTCAGCATAATATGCTGGAATTTTATAATGTGTTGGAGTTCCATTATAATACGGGAGCTCCATAATCACGTATATTATACTAGAACTTTTCGTATGCGGGAGTTCAACATAATATGCTGGAAGTTTACACGCAGGTTCTCCATAATCCTGCATATTATGCTGGAATTTTTCATGTTTCAGCGCAACAGTGGTTATTTTTCAATGACTTCGCAAATGCTGGCTATTTTTCAATTACCAGTCCGAAAACTAACTAACTCGTGCTACTTTTACCGAATAAACGAATTCCTCAAATAAATAAAAAAGGATTTTTCTAGAAATGACATCTTCAAACTTTGTTGCTTAGAGGGTGTTCCATTAATACTCCTTCTAATTAACTAATTACATGATGCCCCTTGACTTGAAATAATGTTGCTAAGTGCTAATTAATTCCAATTTAATAACCAGAAATCGTCATGGTGATATAATTATAATTTGGGCTTACTTGTAGTTCAAATAGTATGTTTTCATTTGGTTCACATGCCTTTATATTATTCCCTCAAACTCCATTGCGTATTTTCTATGGTAATTTAGAACAGCAAATATTAGATTGATTTTAGAAGTCTTTAAACTTACGTTTCACCATATATTTATTAATGTAGAGTCACGAGCTTCACGCATCTATTTAATTTTTCTTTTCTTGTCTTTTGTCCCTTTTGATTTATTTATTTTAAGCCCAAGGGTTGGAAAAACATATTAAAAAACACAAAATATGAAGGCTTCAAATATTGAAAAGGATATTTTGAGGAAAGTAAGAAATTGTTTTTGTTTTTGTTTTTGTTTTCAAGTGCATAATTTAGAGAAGAAAGAGAATTTTTGGAACAGAACATAAGACTAAAAAAGTTCCTACAAAATAAATAATCATTTTAGATGGTATTTGGTTAAGGTTACGAGCTGGTCAATTTTTTGATTTATTTACGCGTTTGGTAAACATCAAATATACTTATAAGCCAAAGTCAGCCAAAAAGCATAAGTTGGTCACCCCCAATTTATGACTTTTCAAATTATAGGTACTTTTAATTTGACCAAGTATTTTACTAATTTATTCGTAATTTTTTTTGTTTTTTGTTACTTGAAATACTTTCCCCCGTACAAGATTCCAAAATCCCTCTTCATTTTATTTTTGTCAATCTGTCTTTTTCAGATCCTGCATGAATGCGAGATACTTTGCAAATTGAACTGTCAAATATTATTTTTTTTTCAAAATTTATATGATCACACTGAATGTGTTATTGCTGTAAATAGCTTTAAGGGCATGCCGGTAAGCATTTTTTTGCCACGTCTATTGTCTTTCTATTTGTTCATTATTTTCCAAAATCACAAGAATCATGGAAAAGACTGAACAGTAAGCAAGTGTAGAGCTAGTGGAAAGAAGTATATTAGTAAAACTAAGTGATTTATATATAGTTAATAATTGCACATGTGAGAGTCAAACACAATATGGACCATTAGAGTCATTAATTGCAATATTGACATATGAATACTCGTAATTAACTAATTAGTTGATGACATTAGTTGCTTAAAAGGCGTATGTGTTTGTTGCTTAAAGGGCATTACGAGATTAATTAACTAGTTAAGTACATTTCATGATGCCCCTTGACTTGAAATCATGTTGCTAAGTGCTAATTAGTTCCAATTTAATAATCAGAAATCGTCATGGTGATATATAATATAGTAATAATTTGGCTTACTCGTCGATTGATCCACAATAAATGCACCGTTATCACCAACGCCATTTAGGCTTTCGAATTTCAGTCCCTCAAAATCTGTGCATCTTTTATGGTAATTTAGAACAGCAAATATTAAGCTTCGTTCTTGAAGTCGTTAAGCTTACGTTTCACTATATATATTAATGTAGGGCTCGTTTGGCACGAGTGATACGGAATAATTAGTCATGGGACTAAATTTAAGAAGAGTTTATCATATATTTAGTTGGTAGAAAATTTAATTTCGGGATTAGTTATCCCGGGATAGTAATGTTTATTTTATCCCCATGAAAAGTGTCACGACCCAATTTAGGATCATCCGACACTTAGGAGCAAGTGCTCCTAAGTAAGCCTCATCGGTATTTAACAGAAAATCAAACAGAGTTTCCCCCGTTTTAGGACTATTGTCAATATTACGAGTGTGGAACGCTCTGAATCACCTCCAATGGAGGACACAGAAGCTTCTCAAAGAGAGAGAAGAAGAAGAGCTGTTAAAGTCGGTTAAACTGAAAATATGATCATTAATTTTTCTAATATGTCCAACACTGTTCAATATATATATACAACTAACCTATTGCAATGCTAATCACTAGCTAAAGGCGCTGACTCGACACTATTACAAGTATAAATATAATATACACTACTAATTCAATACTATGGTCTTAATACCCCCCCCCCCCCCCCCAAGTTGGATGCGAGGAAATCACACCCAACTTGCCAAGTACAGAGCAGTGTTTGATCCCAGTGAGAGCCTTAGTGAGTACATCTGCAAGTTGCTGGCCTGTACCAATGTGATGTAGCGAAATGAGCCCCTCCTGAAGTTTGGTACACACAAAGTGGCAATCGACCTTAATATGCTTAGTCCTTTCATGGAACACAGGGTTTCTAGCAATGTGTAGAGCAGAAAGACTATCACAGTGCATAGGTATTGGCAAATTAACTGACACAGTAAGTTCTTCAAGCAGCCTGGACAACCAAACAAGTTCACTAACAACTTTTCTAAGAGCTCTATATTCTGCCTCTGCTGAAGAAAGAGATATGGTTTCTTGTTTCTTGGATTTTCAACTAATGGGACTTCCTCCCAGAAACACAACATACCCAGATACTGATCTTCTGGAGTCAGGGCAGGCTGCCCAATCAGAATCACAATAGGCAGCTAGTGAAAGATCATCCTTATTGCTGAAATATAGGCCCAGAGTGGGATCTTTCTTCAAGTACCTTAGCATGTGATAAGCTGCCTAAGTGGGGCTCCCTAGGATCTTGCATAAACTGACTGAGATGTTGGACTCCATATGCTATGTCTAGCCTAGTATTAGTGAGAAAGTTCAATTTGCCAATCAGTTTTCTGTAGAAAGTGGGGTCAGACAATGGTGTTCCCTTTTTGGCTTTTAGTTTAATTGTGGAATCAAGGGGAGAAGTCAAGGTTGGACAGTGAAGACATTCATAGTCCTTTAATAAGTCCAAAACAAACTTTCTTTGTGAAAAGATGATGCCATCTGGTTTGTCAAGAACTTCCAGCAAGAGGAAGTAATGTAATTGTCCTAAATCTTTGATTTTGAACTTGTCAAGTAAGAAGGCCTTAAGCTGATTAATTTCTTCAGAATCAGTCCCTGTGAGCAATACATCATCTACATACACTGCTATAAAGACAATGGAGGAATTCTGTTTTCTGTAGAACAAAGAGTAGTCATGCATGGAGTGTGTATACCCTCTTGAATATAGGACCTCAATTAGCTTATCATACCATTGTCTGCTGACCTGTTTTAGTCCATAAAGGGACTTATTCGGCTTACACACTAACTCTGGAGAGTGCACTTCAAGGCCTGGAGGAGTCTGCATATAGACCTCCTCATGCAAATCTCCATGGAGAAATGCATTATTTACATCTAGTTGTGGATTTGCCATTTCTTCTATGCTGCTATGGCAATGAGAGACCTGAAAGTGGTCATCTTGACCACTGGTGTCACGATCCAAAATCCATCCGAGGAGTCGTGATGGCACCTAGTCTCTAAACTAGGTAAGCCTAGCATTAATAGAAATAACATTCATATTCACTAACTTCAAATTGGATAACTCTGAACAACTACAATTTCCAAAACCGGTAGTACAAGTCATAAGCCTTTCTAGGAGTAGTTATACCTAATAAATACATCATTGTTCCAGAACAAGAGGAACCAATGGAAATAAGTACAAATGAAGGTGACTCCGAGGCCTGCGAACGCAGCAGCAGGTTTACCTTGAGTCACCACCGCGAGGATCCACACAGCTACTATAGATCAACACCTGGATCTGTACAAAAATGTACAGAAGTGTAGTATGAGCACACCATAATGGTGCCCAGTAAGTATCAAGACTAACCTCGGTGGAGTAGTGATGAGGAACAGTCAAGACACCTACTGGTCAAATAAATTGAACAAGATATGATAATAAACTATCAAGATAAAGATGACGAAGTAATATCAAAAGCATGGAGAATCAAACTACAACACTAGAGACAATAAAGGAAAACACGGATGATAACGAAATATAACCAAGTAAATTCACACCAACATAGCTGGGACACAGACAGGTAAAAATGCGCTCAAATAAGAATAGCNTGAAATCACATGCCATAGTAAATTAAATGCTTACTGAAATAAATATCAGTTGGCATGACCGGTTGGCCATCCAGATTTATTGATGCGAAAATTAATTGAGAATTCACATTGGCATATATTGAAGAAATAGAAGATTCTTCAAGAATTCTCTTGTGCTTCTTATTCTCATGATATACCAGTTAAGGTTGGGACTGAATCCCTTGATTTTTGGAACGAATAGAAGGTGATATGTATATGGGCCCAGTCACCTGCCATGTGGATCGTTTACTATTATATGATTTTAATAGATGCATCTATTGTATGGTCACATGTGCGTTTGTTATCAACTTGTACTTTGGTTTTTGCAAGGTTGTTTGCTCAAATTATTAGAGCACGGTTCCAGAATATATATGATAATTTATCTTGATAATGCTGAATAAAATCAAACATTGAATAAAGTATTGCCTTTAATATAGGATTTATTAAATTAAAACTTTATAGAAATTCCCTTTTAAGTAAAATTTAATCTCAAAAGGGTTGAGGAGATTTAATTGAGAAACTATTTGAAATAAAATATAACAATTATTGGAATTTGAAGTATTGAAATGTGTGTGTGTGTGTGTGTGTGTGTGTGTGCGTATATATATATATACGGTGAGTTCAAATTTAAAAGTCATACGAAGCAGCGTAGTATAAATTCCTCTATTTTAAATCACTATATTACTAACAACTTAGCAGGACAAGAGGAAATGATTCAACGTAATGAATTTGCTGTGAAAATTGGTAACTTGCAGACTCAAGGGTCTTATCAGTATCCAGCTATAACCAATCCCTAAGTGAAATGTAAAACTACCGAATAACATATACAGTCAGAGAGGATTTCATAAGCACATATATTGATGCGGCGCGCATCCCGATCCCACCAATCCTCCCTTATTCCTCCGTAAAAATTACAATAAGAGTAAATAATATATATATATATATATATATATATATATGTTGCGGCGTGCAGCCCGATCCCACCAGTCCTCCCTTATTCCTCCATAACAATTTCAATAAAAGTAAATAATATATATATATGTTGCGGCGTGCAACCCGATCCTACCAATCCTCCCTTATTTCTCCTCAATATATCACCCTTATTTCTCGTGTTGCGGCGTGCAACCCGATCCCACCTATCCACCCTTATTACTCTTGTGGCGGCGTGCAACCCGATCCCACCGGACAATATCAATTCTCCCTTATTCCTCCTCAATATATCACCTTTATTCCTTGTGTTGCGGAGTGCAACCCGATCCCACCAGACAATAGCTTAAATCAACAACAACAACAAATTAATAACTCAATTACAAGAATTTCTACTACCAAGAGTATGAGTACACAACAACAAGAGCATCACGTAAAAATCAAAGGAATACAACAACCTCTACAAGGACAACGAGACATGTAAGGCACATGATAACTTCACCAGCAACCACGACAATTAGACATGTAGCATATTTGCACAAAGTCATAGAGGAACTCACAATTAAGAAGTATCAAAACAATAAGGGAGGCAATCACTTCAATTTAGGGCAAATAAGGGTCAAATAACAAGTAAGAGTTAGAGAAAAGCTAACAACATCGTATAGAGCATGCAGAGGTAAAACTAGCAAATAGGAAACCCAATTACGTTAGAAAACTTCCCAATTAATAAATATAAGGACCTAAGATCCCTAAAGGCAAATTTTCCACAAATAAGACCAAGCACACACTCGTCACCTTGCATGCACGGGCTACAATTAACATAGAGGACTCAAATCCTAAGGGGGAGTCCTCCACACAAGGTTAGGCAAGATACTTATCTCAACCCGGCCAATTCAATACTCAATTTAGCTTTTTCTTTACCAATTCATCAACGCTCGGCTCAATCTAGGCAAAAACGACTTAAATACATCAAACAATGCAAGAGAAAATAATTTCAATTAATAAAGCTATGATTCTTATACAATTTGTAAAAAGTCAACTCCCCGGGCCCGCACCTCGGAACCTGACAAATTTACAAAAATCGAATACCCATTCCAATACGAGTTCACCCATACAAAAATTATCAAATTCCGATAACGAATGGACCTCCAAATCTAAAATTTTCGTTTTTGAAAAGTTTTACAAATTTCTCCAATTTCTTCCATTTGATTCACTAATAATTGATGAAAATAACCATGGAATCATGAAATATAATCACTTTTGGATATAGAACACTTACCCCAATCCGTATGGCGAAAATCGCATCAAAAATCGTATTTTGCCTCAGTCCCAGAAAAAAAACAGCATTACCAGACTTCGTAGATCGATCATAACTTTCTGTACAAATGTCCAAATGATGAATCGTTTAACTTTCTGGAAACTAGAATGCAAGGGCTACAAATTTCATTTTTGCAAATGTTCAGATTCCTTATAGATTTCGAGATATAAGCTTCCAAAGTAGCCTCCTCGCATCAGAAATTTCTGGAAAAATTTCCAAAATAGCTTTACCAGCCTTTATTCAATCAATCATAACTTTATGTACAAATGTCTAAATGATTAATGGTTTAGCTTTCTGGAAACTAGAATGCAAGGGCTACCACTTTCATGTTTTTCAAATTTCCAGATTCCTTATATATTGCGAGATATACGCTTCTAAATTCAGCTCCGTGATTGCACAAGTTGCTGCGAAAAACATTTGCAGAAATTCCAGCAGCTTCAACAAGTGCCAAACGATCCGAACCCCATCCGATACTCATCCGAGCCACTCGGGACCTTATCCGAATATACCAATAAATCCCGTATCATAACACGGACCTGCTCGAGGACTCAAATCACATCAAACAATATCAAAACTACGAATCACACCTTGAATCGAATTATGAGTTTATGAATTTTTCAAATTCTATAATTTGCGCCGAAAGATATCAAATCAATTCGGAATGAACTCAAATTTTGCATACAAGTCATAAATGACATGACGAAGCTGTTACAACTTTCAGAATTGCATTCTGACCTCGATATCACCAAAGTCAACTCTCGGTCAAACCTCTCCATTTTCCAAACTTACAACCTTTTCCAATTTTCGCCGAAATGTCTCAAATTACCCTACGGGTCTCCAAATCCAAATCCGAACGCACGCCTAAGTCCGAAATCACCATATGAAGCTACTGACATCATCCAAAACTCATTCCGGAGCCGATTACTCAAAAGTCAAATTCCGGTCAAATTCTCATCGCTTAAGCTTCCAAAACTAGATTCCTTCTTCCAATTCGACTTTGATTCATCCGGAAATAGAATCCAACCACGCACGCAAGTCGATACACATAATATGAAGTTGCTCGTGACCTCAAACTGCCGAACCGGATGCAATTGCTCAAAACGACCAGTCGAGTCGTTGCAACTGGACAGAAAGTCTCTGTATAGTCTATACCAGCCTGTTGAGTATACCCCTTAACAACTAACCTTGATTTGTACCTTTCTACACTACCATCTGCTCTATGTTTGACTTTGTACACCCATCTACACCCAATAGCATATTTTCCCTTAGGTAAAGGAACCAGGTCCCATGTGTTATTAGCATATAAGGCTTCAAATTCCTATGTCATGGCATTCTGCCAGGCAGGATATACAGCAACTTCTTCATATGAAGTTGGTTCTCTATCATTGCAAATGTTCTCTATAATGTGTTGACTGTTAGGATGTGGGGCATCAGAAATAATGTGATTGTTATGGGAGAACATGGCATGTAGGGAGAAGTTAGTGTTGGATTTCAGATTTGGTATCTTTTAAACATAGTCATTCAGATGTAAAGGCAGTTTATGTTCCCTATTGGATCTTCTAAAACCTAGTGGTTCTGCTAGTGACTGTTGGGGTGAGACCATGTCTTGTAATTGTTCTACTGGAACTTGTGGTTCATGTAAAGAAGTTACAGGTGAGGGAGCAACAGGTGGTGTATCAAGGCTTGAAAAGTTGGTGTCTTCCTGATTATTGGTGTTGTCACTGATGTTGTAAGACACATGAGTATTGGTGTAATTAGGTGGATTCTCAGTAAATGATGCACTAGGAAAAACAGAAGGAATGTCAGATATAGTAGAGTTAAGAGTGAAGGGAAAGACTGACTCATAGAAAGAAACATCTCTGGAAATGTGTATTTTCTTAGTGGCCAGACTTAGCACCTTGTACCCCTTTCTTACAAAGGGATATCCTACAAATACATGTGGAGTAGTTCTTGGTTCAAGTTTATCTCTGAGAGGCCTTGGCACAGTAGTGTAACATAGACACCCAAAACTCCTCAAGTGAGAGTAATTGGGCTTCCTTCTATATAGAAGTTCAAAAGGGCATTTGTTCTTTAGGGGAACAGTTGGAAGTCTGTTGATTAGGTATGTTGCTGTAAGTATACACTCTCCCCAATATTTCAATGGTAATTTGGATTGAAAAAGCAGTGCCCTGGCTACTTCAAGGAGATATTTATGTTTTCTTTCCACCACCCCATTCTGTTGTGGTGTGTAAGGACAAGTCTTTTGGTGGTTAATTCTTTTGGATTGAAAGAAAGAGGTTACCTCATTACCGGTGAACTCTAAACCATTATCAGATCTTATACATTAATAGTTGTTTTGAACTGATTTTCCACGATGTTTGCAAAGGCCTTTATTATTTGCAAGGCATTGCTTTTGCAGCTTAGGAGATGTGTCCAAGTGGACCTACTGTAGTCATCTACTAGAGTTAGGAAGTATTTGAAATTATTATGTGTGGTCACATGATAGGGTCCTACAAATCCACATGGAGTATTTCAAAGACTTCAGTAGTTTCAGTTGTTCTTTAGGGAAAAGAGAGTCTAGATTGTTCTTTGGGGAAAAGAGAGTCTAGATTGTCTGGCCATGGGGCAGATGTTGCATATGAAAGGTTGTTTAATAGAAAAGGTTGCAGGTATAGTAGGAATCCCTCTCATTTTACTAAAGAGTACATGACCAAGTCTGAAATGCCACAACATATCTACATTACATGACCAAGTCTGAAATGCCACAACATATCTACGTTACATGACCAAGTCTGAAATGCCACAACATATCTACATTAACAGTAGGAGATGAATCAGAAAACAAATCAGAATCACTGTCTTTATTTTTGTTGTTGCAGATGGAACTATTTACAATTGGAAATGAATTGTAAGAGTGAGATAGACAATGCACAGTATTTACATCATCAGTGTGAACAGAAAAACAAGAAGAATCATAGTTTTGTTTGAGACTACCTTTCTTCAGGCACTTAGAACAGAGGAAGTACAGTCCATACAACAACTTACCAATCTCCAGAGGCCTCTTCAGTGAAGGGGCCTGCAGTAGACAAGAAGAGAATGATGCAATGCATTTGAGATGAACTGCTAGGGAACTAATGGACACTAGGTTGAATTTGAAAGATGGAATGAACAAGACTCTATATAGGACATTTTAGGTGTTAGGAATACATTTCCAACTTCAATTACTTTGACTTTGTAACCATTTGGAAGTTTAACTAATAGAGGATATGGTAGGCTTACTATGTTTTGCAAGTGAGTTTTATTAAAAGTCATACGGTGTGATGCTCCGGAATCTAATATCCATAAGTCATCCTTTGCACTAAAACACTTGCATGGTGGATTATCAAAATCAATTGAAGAAGTGCAAGCAATCATACCTGCAAAATTCATTGATGCTCCACTAATCATGCTTGCACTAGCTGAACTCTCTCCAATGTTTCCTGTCTGAAAGTGTTGCAACAAGCTAACAAGTTGTCCATATTGCTCCTTTTTAAGACTGACATTCTGACCTTGACTTTTTCTTTGGAGTTCCAGCTTTTCTCCTTCTTCTACATTTGTGACTGCATTTGTCATGACATTTCTTCCCTTGTTGAACCTTGTGTTGTTATTGTACCCCTGTGTACCTTGTCTGTATTGTTGTTATGGTCCTTGATTGAAACCTTGAGGATAACCATGGAGCTTGTAGCACTTGTCCTTAGTGTGACCTTGTCGTTTGCAATAATCACAAAATGGTCGAGGTGTATTGTTTACAGCTTGATTTCCAGTCCCAATTGAATAGTTTATCTTGAAATTTTTTCCTCCTAGGTTGACATTTAGTGCTGTGGAATAGATATTCAGTTGGTTCCTTGGCCTAAATTCTCTCTGCTTCTCCTCCTATATTAGGAGAGCAAATGCATGTGCCATGTTTGGCAAGGGATTCATCATAAGTATGCTTCCTCGAACAACCGTATACACTTCGTTGAGCCCCATTAAAAACCGTATCAACCTCCTATCTTGTTCTGCCTTATGCATGCTCTCTTTTGCTCCACAAGTACATACACAGCTGTTGAGCTTTGACACTGAGAGTGTTCAATTCTTCCCAGAGTTTCTTCATCTTCGTGTAGTAGCCGGTGATATCAAGCATGCCCTGACTCAAATCGTTGATTTCTTTCTGAATTTAGTACAACTTAGCCTCGTTCATCTGATCATATCGATCCTCAAGCTCTTTCCACAGTTCAACGGAATCGTTTACATACTCAACATTGTCAGCTATGTCTTTTGACAAGGAATTTAAGATCCACGAGGTGACCATATCATCGCATCTTTCCCATTGATGAAAGAGTGGAGATGTTACATCAGGTCTCCTACTGTCTCCGTTAATGAAGCCTAATTGTTCTTCACTGAAAGAGCTCTCAGAACACTTCTCCTCCAGGAACGGTACTCGATTCCATCAAAAGGAACCGGAACCAGAGTAGAGCCCGGGCTATTGGAAGGGTGTATGTAAAGAGGGCTACCAGCATCGATTACCGTCTGTGTCGCTGCCGTTGTGGTTGCTTCATCAGTCTGATCTGTAACCGCCATGGAAATTTTGTGAGAGATTCGTGAAAAATAGTTGAATCAGTCTTCGTACAGTTGAGATTTCTTCTGTTCGTCGATGAATCGTCACTGCATGTGTCCGATTCAAGTTTTCCCCAAATTGTGATTGATGAAGAAAGCCAAACGAAACCCTAGATCACTTCGATGATCAAAAATAGTAGAGAGAGATGAAGCGTGGTCGTTGATCGAACCTCCGCTCTGATACCATGTCGAGATTACGAGTGTGGAAAGCTCTGAATCACCTCCAATGGAGGACACAGAAGCTTCTCGAAGAGAGAGAAGAAGAAGAGCTGTTAAAGTCGGTTAAACTGAAAATATGATCATTAATTTTTCTAATATGTCCAACATTGTTCAATATATATACAACTAACCTATTGCAATGCTAATCACTAGCTAAAGGTGCTGACTCAGCACTATTACAAGGATAAATATAATACACACTACTAATTCAATACTATAGTCTTAATAACTATCCAAAAGTTTTCAATTCTCATAAACAATATACAACCAACAAATATTCACCAAAACCAGCCACAATCTTGATGAACTAACCGAAAATGAGTTTTTGCCAACACTACCATAATAATACTAAGTCCATCTCAAAAATACGGAAAGAAAATGCAATACTAATAACTAGTCCAATATAACAAATGAATACTCATGACACTAATAAAAATGACTATGGAGCGACTCTAAGAGTTCAAAAGAAAGGACGGTAATAATAATTAAACTCTTCGCCCACACGAACAAGTGCAGGGCTCACCATGATCTATCAACTCGTATACTATAATTAAGGAAATCCTAGCTCACGTCAACTGCTGTCTCTGGAAAAAAAAATAGCGGGGAGTGAGTCGCTAGCTCAGTCAGTAATAACAGTTAACCACAACCGTTTTTAATGGGGACAAGTCAGAAAGTATGCTAGTATATTAACCAGAAAATATCATAAGAATGCCCTTTCTAAAACGGTAAATATAATCAGTCTATTCATGTGTTCCTAGTAACATAAATCAATTTAACAGGCAATAAACTCGGTAATCCTGTGTCATAGCAAATCTTTATGTTTGGGAGGTTTCCAAGAAATGATCATGTAACAGTATCACTGTGTGGGCCCCTTCATAAAAGGAGTCAAATGTAATTGTAGGTCCCTACTCGAGGGAAAACTGTAACTGTATGCTAGTTCTACCTTCCCACTAGCGAGGGCTATAACTGTAATCGGTAATTGGTAATGTGTAAATACAAGGTGCACAACGAACCAGCCGTTAGCTAGGGGATCTTTCAAAGTCTCCTCCTATTTATACTCTTTCTTGTAAATAGTAAATATTAGTACAAAAGCATTTTCAAAATAATAAAGGGCATATCATTCCTTATCAAATCTGGTAATTTTATTTCGGTAACAGTAATCATGTCTCAAGTAACAGTAAAACATGTCTAATAATAGTGAGAATATTTTAAATAACTGTAGCATCTCAAGTAACAGTAAAACATATCTAGTAACGGTGAAAACATTTAGATTAATCGGTAAACATCTCAAGTAAACTGTTTGGTATCATATCAAGTAAATGACTTGTCCCACATGCAATTTTAAAGCATCGGTAATATATTTATTTTCAAAATCATATATAAACCATTCAGGTTATGAAAATACAAATTGTGGTAAGATTACTACTCACAGGACTTGTGCCGAATTACCGAATGTGTCACCACAAGCAATCCGTTCGACTTCTTCAATCACCTAAATTGTGTTAAAATCAATCTATGTATCATTCGTGAACCATCAACATACCAAATCAAAATAACCAGCCCTTATAATTTTTTGTTTGACTCTTGATTTGCAAATTGGATTTTTCCACTCTACCCGAGAGTACTTCTACGCCTTAATCACGTTCCTTATGTCATATATAAATTTTTTAGCCTAAAGTAAAGTTTCTTTAGTAGGCAATACCAGAATGCTTTTAAAACTTCTAAAGCTCGTTTAAGTTAATAACTATACCATGTCCTTATAGAAGTAGCTTTCTGTCAAGAGTTCTTCACTTAAACTGATCCATACTCTATCGATTTCAACCTTCCATAAAATATTTTCATCCAGTTTTTAACACTACATGATATCCAAGTCTAAACTAAATAAAATCGCTGTCAATAAATGTTTTTTTTATTATACAACATTCACTACCCAATAAATTTTTCTATAAACCAGAGAATGAGGGCAAGCAAACCTGTAGAGAAGAACTGAACTGCTCGAGCCGAAAGAAACTTGTTAAAAATTTAAAGCTTTTTCCTGCTTCTCTATATCACACCGCAATTGCAAACCCAAACGTAACTCCCTCTTTCTCTTCAATGTCAATTTTTCAGTTGGTGTATTTGAGACTTAATGTATGACTTGGTAATTGCTTCTATTTCTACCAGAAGCTCTTCGCCTCTTTCCCCTTCGCTAAACCCCTTTTTTCCTGTCGTTCACCTCTTCCAGGGCTTTTTCCCATTCTTTTAATCAATTAGGGTTTTCCCTTTTTTTTCTTTTCTTATTCTTTTTTTGTTAAAAAGAAAAAGTTTAAGTTAGGATTAAAAGACTAATATACCATAACTTTAATATGAGGTATTACATTCTCTCCTCCTTATGAAATTTGGTCCTCGAATTTAACTCTGGTACGTATCTGTAGATTGAAATAAGTGAGGATACTTGACTCACATAGCATCTTCCGCTTCTCTAGTAGCTTTTTAAACTCTATGGTTTCTTTATAAGACTTTCACGAACACAATTTCTTTGACTATAACTTTCTTACTTGCCCATCAACAATAGCTATCGGCTCCTCCTCGTATAATAAGTTCCCATTTAACTCTATAATCGGTGCTTCAATCACATGAGAGGAGTTTGCTGCACATTTTCTTAGCACAGAAACATAAAATACTTGATTTATGAAAGACGATTCGGGAGGAAGTACCAAACAATACGTTACAACTCACACTTGGTCTAGTATTTCGTACGACCCTTTAAATCTCGGGCTCAACTTACCTCCTTTTTTTTCAAATCATATTACACCTTTCATAGGTAAAACTCGTAGGAACACTCTACCCCGAATTGTGAAAACTAAGTCCATTCTTCTCTTATCCGTATAAGACTTTTGTCTATTATGAGTTGTGAGCAATCTGATCACTGGACCTTGTCAATAGCTTCTTGCACTAAGACGGATCCTAATAAGTTAGTCTCTTCGGCTTCAAACCATCTGATAGGAGAACAATATCATATACTATACAAGGATACATATGGTGCCACCTAAATACTAGACTAAAAGCTATCATTGTAGGCAAATTCAGCTATAGATATATATAAGCGTACAAGCTACCTTCAAACTCAAATGTAAGCTCTCTACATATACTTCAAGATGTGTATAGTACGTTCAGACTGCTTGCATGTCGGCTGATAAAATAGGATACTAAGATCTATCTACTCGTGTAACCAATGTTTCTAGGAAAGATTAAAATCGTGTAGTAAATTGTGAGCTTCTATCAGAAATGATGGGCAATAGACCTCGTATAGTTCGACAATTTTGCATTCATGTATATTTAAGTGTATTTATCCTCAGTGTGCGAAGTTTTGACTGGCAAAAGTGTGCCTACCATGTAAGCCAATTCAATTACCCTCATATAATTATAACTTCTAATTGTTTAAGGTAGTTTTGTCATAAAATTCACTTTGATTATATTCTACTTTCACTTTGGAATCTCGAGTTGTTGTAGCGTGCATGCAAGTCACAAATGTTGACATGCTAACAAGTTAAACTTTTAGAAATAAGGTTAAGTTAATCTTCCTCATTTCTTTTTTCACAAATATAATTTTCTTCTAGTCATGGTACATTTTACTAGGCTCCAGATGTACAGTGTATCTAGGATTGTGAGCTCCTCAAGAATAACTCGTCTTAACACATCTACATCTAGTACGCATAACTAGTTACCTAGTCGAGAATACAATTTCTGTCAATAGTTATATTCTTCTTTTACTAGCTAGAGCCTCATCTCGATGTTTGCATAATCGCTCATCTTTATATAGAGTGGCCTTTATGCGCTTTACTAATAAAGACCTTGCTTGAACACAAGCCAACAATGGCTCTGAAATTTCTCACACTAAATCTGACACTTGTACCATTTAGTCTGTGCATATTCTTAACCAAAAGTCTTGTTATAGGAGCTATATATGTCAAGCTACCCCACATTTTTTTTACTTAATGCATTTGCCACAACAATGGCATTTCCAGGATGATATATAATAGTGCAATAATCATAGTCCTCAAATAGTTTTATCATCTACCTTGCTAAAAATTCAAATATCTTCGCTAGAAGACGTATTTCAGACTCTTGTAGTCTATAAAAATCTCGCAAGTTTCATTGTACAAATAGTGTCTCTAAATCTTCAGAGCAAATACAATTATGACAATCTCCAAATCATAGGTGGGATAGTTCTGATTGTACTTCTTTAGTTGTGTTGAAGCATAAGCTATCACATGATTAGTCTACATGAGAACATATCCTAATACAACATTCGAAGCATTACGTAACCCTATGAATCCTCTAAAACATAATGGTAAGGCTAATATTGATAGTCGTCAAACATGTCTTGAGCTTCGAAAAGCTCTACTCACATATTTTCGTCCACTGAAACTTTGATTTTAATTTTTTTTCCTATATTAACTTGGTAAATGGCGCCGCAACTATAAAATAATTCTACAGAAATAGCTTGTAGTAGCCTCCCTAGCCCAAGAGGTTGTGAATCTCCATAGAAGTAGTTTATCCTTGCCACTTCTGAACTACTTCTATCCTATAGGAATCTACCGTAATCACACCCTTAGTTACAATATGCCCGAGGAATGCCACTGAGTCTAGCCAAAATTCATGCTTCGAGAACTTGGTAAGAAGCTAATTTTATCCAACGTCTTTAACACATTTTTCAAGTGATCCTCATGTTCTTCCTGACTACGAGAATATACAAGAATATCGCTTTTAAGAACTATGAATTTTTTTTCTCCAAAAAGCCAACTTGAACACCTTATCCATTATATACATAAATACAGCTGGAGCATTGGCCAGTCCAAAATGTATCACAAGTAACGCTTAATGTATGTGCCGAGTTTTAGAGGCAGACATCGAAATATATTCCTTTCTTATTCTAAGCTGATGATAACCAGATTGAAGATCAATGGCTTTTTCTAACAGATTAAACAAGCCATATATACAAGATAATGGATATTTATTATATTTTTCAGCCTTGTTAAGAGTCTGTAGTTTATGCACAACTTTCTTTTTTAGCCTCGTCTTTCTTTTTCGCAAACAGTGTTGGTGCACCCCGTGAATATATACTCGATTTGATAGAATTCTTATCAGTAGGTCTTGCAACTATTCCTTTATCTCTATCTAGCTCTGCTGATTTCATACAATAAGGGGGTTTCGATATGGGTTGCATGCTAGGTGTCAAATCAATACCAAAGACTATTCTCGTACTAGGTAGTCCTGGAAAATCCTCAAAAATATATCAAAGAATTCTCTAGCTATTGGTACCTTCTTTTTTTTTCGAGTTAGGTGTCTTGTCTCTTTATGTCTCTTATCATAGCTAAGGACCCAACAACCAATCTTTAGTAACGCTGAGCCTTGATACATGATATAACATGTAATTGTCAGCTAAGTTGTTTCTTTTTTTTTTTTCAAATCCAAAAATCTCTTCTTACTTAGAATACTTATCTATCTTTGGAAATCGTTCTCCTCTTAAGACAAAATTGGGTTAGTTTAGTATCTCAAACTCAACTTCCTTTGCATGTAATCGATGGTGGCATGGCAAGAACATAACCGATTTATTTCAAGTAGACTATATTAACTAATATCAAGTCGACTAAGATATCTCTATGTTCAGCTTGAATTTGGAAAGCTCGTTAAATATATTTAGTTAACTTAGATCCTCCCACATGAATAACAACCCAAAGGGATCATTCAACATCTCATAGTCCATGTTTCCAATTGTTTGGCCCCCGCTAAAATGCTCGCCTAATGAATTTCCCAATCTTATGCGTCCTCATAAAACTTTTGTTGCATACCTATTACACTCATGTTTTCAATCTTTTAGCAAGCTCAATTACCATAAAATAGACCATACTCTTCGTATATGAGGTTACTGCCTTATTTAATAAGCACCCATCAGACAATTCCTTAAACTTTAGATAATATATATTTAGCTAGCTGAGGAAGTCTAGTGGCATATATCGGTACATCTATTGCGTTAACTAATTTCTTACCTAGTAGATTCACGCTTTTGGCTTACAAGAAGCAAGCGATTCATAAATAGTTTAGAGAACCCATTCCCAAGTAAAATGTGTTGCTCCTATCGATGTTCCTAACAGTACAATATCATACAATTAATTGGCTAGTTCTCCGATCTGTAAACTCTAGCTAAACGGACCTTTTGCTAGTATATTCTAGAGCCCATAACACAAAAAAAAATTCCTTAAGGTATCGGAGGATCCTCCGAACTATTAGAACGTTAAACTTGATAGTTTCAACTTTAGGAACTTTATTAAGGATACATCTTTATTTCCGATAATCTTAGCCAATTTAGGTGTCTGAGGCCTCTAAAGCTTCATTTTGTTTCCATCCTTCTCTTGTCTACCAATTATACCCATTAAGATCTAAATTGTTCCTTTTACATAAATGTAAGTAACTTTGTGACGACTCTATTCTATTGTTATAATAGTGAACTAGTGCTACTTTCTAAAATGGAATCTATTACACATCTTAGGAGTATGAAAGTCCCTCGTTGGGGTACAATAGCCCCTCCTTTGTTGGGTAACAATTGATTGTTCAGTGGCAGCACTTGTATCTTTAAATCTCTAACCAAATTTTATTATTGGATGATTGGTCTTAGCCAAACCGGAACAAGATAAAAGGTGACATATTGGGTTATCTGGCCCTAATCGCACACACGTAAGGAGGATAAGAAGAAAAACAAGACACATCCTTTCACGCCCTCGCAGAATCATGATTATGGGAATGGTCGGCTACATAACCATAATTGAGATTCTACTACCGATGTGTGCTCCATTAGTCACAAGGATAACCTGGCTCTGATACCAACTTTGTCACGACCCAATTTAGAATCATGATCGGCACTTAGGAGCAAGTTCTCCTAAGTAAGCCTCATCGGTATTTTACAGAAAATCGGACAGAGTATCCCCCGTTTTAGGACTATCCAAAAGTTTTCATGTCTCATAAATAATACAACCAACAAATATTCACCAATACCAACCACAATCTTCATGAACTAACCGAAAACGGGTTTTTTCCAACACTACCGTAATAATACTAAGTCCATCTCAAAAATACGAAAAGAAAATACAATACTAATAACTAGTCCAATATAACGAATGAATACTCGTGACACTAATAAAAATGACTATGGAGCGACTCTAAGAGTTCAAAAGAAAGGACGGTAATAATAATTAAACTCTTCCCCCACGTGAACAAGTGCGAGACTCACCATGATCTATCAACTTGTATACTATAATTATCGAAATCCTCGCTCACGTCAACTGCTGTCTCTGGAAAAAAAATAGCGGGGAGTGAGTCGCTAGCTCAGTGAGTAATAACAGTTAACCACAACCGTTTTTAATTGGGACAAGTCAGAAAGCATGCTAGTATATTAACCAGAAAATATCATAAGAATACCCTTTCCAAAACGGTAAATATAATCAGTCTATTCATGTGTTCCCTGTAACATAAATCAATTTAACAAATCGGTAATAAACTCGGTAACCTGTGTCATAGCAAATCTTTATGTTTGGGAGGTTTTCAAGAAAGGATCATGTAATCAGTATCATTGTGTGGACCCCTTCATAAAAGGAGTCAAATATAACTGTAGGTCCCTACTCGAGGGAAAACTGTAACTGTATGCTAGTGTTACCTTCCCACTAGCAAGGGCTATAACCGTAATCGGTAATCGATAATCTGTAAATACAAGGTGCACCAGGTCTAACGATCCCGTCGTTAGCTACGGGATCTTTCAAAGTCTCCTCCCATTTATACTCTTTCTTGTAAATAGTAAATATTCGTACAAAAGCATTTTCAAAATAATAAAGGGCATATCATTCCTTATCAAATCTGGTAATTTTATTTCGATAACAGTAATCATGTATCAAGTAACAGTAAAATATGTCTAATAACAGTGAGAATACTTTAAATAACTGTAGCATCTCAAGTAACGGTAAAGCATATCTAGTAACAGTGAAAACATTTAGATTAATCAGTAAACATCGCAAGTAAACTGTTCGGTATCATATCAAGTAACGGACTTGTCCCACATGCAATTTCAAAGCATCGGTAATACATTTATTTTCAAAATCATATATAAACCATGCAGGTTATGAAAATACAAATTGTGATAAGATTACTACTCATAGGACTTGTGCCGAATCACCGAATGTGTCACCACGAGCAATCCGTTCGACTTCTTCAATCACCTAAATTGTGTTAAAATCAATCTATGTATCATTCGTGAACCGTCAACATACCAAATCAAAATAACCAGCCCTTATGATTTCTTGTTTGACTCTTGATTTGCCAAATTGGATTTTTCCACTCTACCCGAGAGTACTTCTATGTCTTAATCACGTTACTTATGTCATATATAAATTTCTTAGCCTAAAGTAAAGTTTCTGTAGAAGGCAATACCAGACTGCTTTTAAAACTTCTAAAGCTCGTTTAAGTTAATAACTATATCATGTCCTTATGGAAGTAGCTTTCTGTCAAGAGTTCTTCACTTAAACTGATCCATACTCTATCGATTTCAACCTTTCCTAAAATATTTTCATCCAATTTTTAACACTACATGATATCCAAGTCTAAACTAAATAAAATCGCTGCCAATAATAGTTTTTTTTTTTTTTGTATTATACAACTTCACTACCCAATAAATTTTTCTATAAACCAGAGAACGAGGGCAAGCAAACCTGTAGAGAAGAACTGATACTGCTCGAGCCGAAAGAAACTTGTTAAAACTTTAAAGCTTTTCCCTGCTTCTCTATATCACACCGAAATTGCAGACCCAAACGTTATCCCGGGATAGTAGTGTTTTTTTATCCCCATGGAAAGGTAGAATAACTAATCCCGGGATAATTAATCCTGGGATAACTTCTTTCCAACCAAACGACCCCCTAGTGTCACGAGCTTCACGCATCTATTTAATTTTGCTTTTCTTGTTTTTATCCATTTTTTGCTTTATTATTTCAAGCCTAAGGAAAATATATGAAAAAAGAATACAAAAGATAAAGGCTTGAAACACGTTAAAAAAAAAAAATCAAACGCAATATTGCTCCTTCTCCTTAGCAAGTTGCTGGAGATTTTAATGCAAATGAATGTGACAAGACTTTTGAATTTCTACACTAAAGCAAATAGTGAAGAAATTCTATTAGGAAAATAAGGAATAGTTTTGGTTGTCAAGTGCAGAATTTAGAGACAAAGGAGAATTTTTGGAAGAGAAGATAAGACTAGAAAAAAAAATCTTGCAAAATAAACATTAATTTAGAGGGTGTTTGGGTAAGTTTATAAATTTTCGTGTTTGGTAAACACCAGATATGCTTATAAGCTGAAGTTATTATAAGCCAATTATCTAAATGATGGTCACCCCCAACTTATGATTTTTCAACTGATAAACACTTTTGATTTTACCAAGTTTTTTACTTATTTTATCCCTAATTTTTTTTTTTTTTTTTTTTGGTAATTCTGAAATTTCTTCCCCAAACAAGACTCATAAATTCCCCTCCATTCCATTTCCATCATTTGACCTTTTCATGTATAAATTCTTTTGAAGTTATAACTTCTGTAAACCAATTTATGGGCATGCCACTATTTTAGCATAAAAATGGCTAATGAGTAATACCTTTCTACCAAACACACCAACTATTTATTATCGGTTTCAACACTTTCATCAGGACACCTAACTGATTAATTTTAGCACTTAAATATGATTTTAAGTACTTGATATTTATTAGCTACTTTTAATCAATTAACTCAAGTGGGGAGAAATAACCAAGCTTGAAATTTTTCGAACAAATGCCCTTTTGAGTATCAAAAAAAGGGCAGTCTGACGCACAAGACATCGTGCATTCACGCACGGTCTAGGGAAAGAGCAGCACCCCAAGTGGTGTGATGCCGACTACTTACCTTAAAATGCAAGCATTAGTGGTTATTTCCACGGCTCGAATCCATGACCTATAAATCACACGGAGACAACTTTACCGTTGCTCCAAGGCTCCCCTTCCCTTTTTTGTTAGGTCGAAATCATAAAACCACAACCAGAAGGGTGTAAATAAATGGTGCAAACATGAAAATGGAACAGCTGTGAAAAGAATGGACTTCAAATTAAATTGCTCAAGATAAGCATCATATCAAAATCAATATGAATTTTATATAGACATGACATTGATTCTAAAGTTAAGTGTGCTATAATTGCTCCTTATCTGTACATTGGTTTAATGACTTGATATATTACTTTCAAGGTGAAGAAATGGTCCAAAAATCTGCAGTCTCCTTTGCATACTTGTTTCTGGAGCAGCTCAAATTTGGTCCGCGGCCACGCAAACCTTTTCACTTCCACATTTACCTAGCGTCCCCGTCTTGTAATAACCATACCAAAATGAAGATATATTTCGCTCAACAATAAGACTGTTCCATGTGCAAATGGATCAAAGAGCAAGTCGTTGAACACCATCTTAGACAAAGATGATGTAGTCTAATAAGTATCAGAATTTGACTGAGTAACTTCTGAAACTTCTCGTGTCCTTGTTGATAGCCATTTTCCCCATTCCGACCTCCATTGCCTCCGTTTCTTCATTCTGTTTCTTGGTTTGGACAGAGTTTAGAGTATCAATAGCTTTTGATTGTGTGTCGGGCAAGGAAGGTTCTAACAGGTGTGGACCAGCATTGATCCACGGATGAAGAAGGCACTGAGCTGCAGTAGGCCGTTTCTCTGGGACAAAATCAAGTATCGGGACCAGGAAATCGGCCATGTCCTTTGCGTCTTGCTCACTGAATTCATACTTCTCTATTAAAACTTTTTTTAAGGGCCAAAAGCGCAACCGTCTGATGTGCCTCAAGTCACCATGTCTATTGAACAACTCACGTGAATAACGACCACCCAAGGCAATCTGAAAAGAAAATACCATACTTTATAAAACTACTAAAGGAAAAAAAAAACATGATCCAAAGAAGTTTGAAGTGATTACAGAATTTTCTTACTTTTCGTGGCATCATTCCTAGAAGCTCCATCATTAGTGCTAAGTGGTCCTGCAAAGAGAAGAAGAATAGGTTTTGCTGTGCTCATCATTACCGAAAAATTGAGTACTAAATCACCATAAAGATGCAGAAACCACGTTTGGATGACTTGCATTTTGCTAACAGACAACAATCGCATATAAGAGTCCTGAAAAATACTGCCGTATGTCTTTTGAAACGTTTCAGTTACCCCTTTAAATTTTATAACCATAAAAAGATTAGGTTTAAGTATGCTCTGTCTATGTGGCTTCCTAAAGTAAAGCAGGTTCAAAACCTGGATAAAGTAGGAGGGTTGCAATGAGTTGACGGTTAGTGTTCAAATATTCTCTGATATAGCCGACCACGTCTAACTTGATTGAAAAGTTTAATTTAAATAGAGCAAAAGCTAACTGAAGCAGCAAATGACAACAACTTTATTTACAAAATTCATGTTTCCTGTTTGATAAGGACCAAGTATTTTCAATATCAGACCAAATGCACAACCAAATTGTGCTTTGTTGCATCATTTGCACTGAAAAAACCTGAGTTTTCCTCCGGAAACCAGAATAGAAAAGGCAACTATACTCTCTAAACTACAATAGTCGCATTGTCAATTCTGTTATCAAAATATGTTGTTTCATCTCCATGTTTCTTAAGTTCCATTATGACTTAATTCCAACCATCATCAGTTGGTGGCAACCACCAGTTTTCTAGCCCTTTGTTCATCGACCAAAGAGGACACAAAAAATTCCTCAAATTTTCTCTCTAGTGTGACCGTAAGTTGAATCCAGTGTGTTAGTTGAGATTAACAGGGTTCACTTACCAGAAAACATATAAAAGGAGTGATTACCAAGACCGGAAGAACTAACATGGTGATCCATGTTTTACAAAAAATAGAACAAAAACACCGTAAGAGAAAAGATATGGTACGTAGTACGGAAGAAAAGTAAATAGATAACTTGGATATGATGCTCAGCACACCATGTACTTTTTGTCCTCTAGATTTTACATCTAAATGCAGTAACAGGAAATCAGGAATAGCAAAAACCATAATTTCTATATATCTTCCTCTTTTTTGGTCAATTTATTCCCATAAACCGTTTATCACCTAATGGCAAAAATAGTTGACCAACCAAAACTAAAGCATCAGATGAGCTAATAAACACAGATGGTTAGAATATCAACAAGAGACATGTGATTGAACTTGATGTCAATCTGTAAGGAAAGAGCGGACGAAAAGGAGTGTTCCACAATTTCACTCATGGAATTTGGAGAGACAAACAAGGAATGGAAAAAACTGTGCCTAGGTTAATCCTGTACTTGTAAGCTACAGTATGATATAGGCTACAAGTGGTATTATGATGCCCAGGATGACCAGAAGATTATACTCTTCCAGCGACTGAACTATCCCTCCGACTCGTCCCCCCACTTTCACAAATTCAGCAATCGAGAGAAAGAACTATTGATGATCTCTGTTCTAATACTAGTAGCCTTACCAGTTACCATTAGAATCCTTAAAGCATATTATTTTTCCTATAACTTCTAGTCGTGAAACTGCAGAGGTTGAGCTGACTTGTATACAAGTTTGAACCTTTTTTGACAATAATGAAGCAATCACACATAACTTAGAGAAATGCATCATCAACTACAAATCATTTCTAGTATGATGTACGGGGCTTGTTTCTTAATGAGCACATGCACAAGTTAGGCAGATGCACTGGTGTACAGCCAGCTACACTAGTGCACCACCGCCTTACTTACCTTAACCGAACCAAGTCCTTCCCCTCTGTTTCACTTATTTCCTACTTAGGGTTATCTTTCAACCTTTTCGATAATGTAATATCATAATCTCATACATTTCTATATTACATGAACAGCTGCAGGGACTATGGTAATGCTTTGTCTAGTTAATGTAACTTCATAGGAAAATTCCACATTAGCAAAACACACGAGAGATGTTGGGTATATAAGGAAGCAAGCCTTAGTAGACCCTAATGATGCTTCAAAGCCATGTTGGTCTAGGCTCAAAACGGACCATATTACTAGTGGGCTAGGCTGCTACATATGGTATCAAAGCCACTCTATGTGCAACTTTGGGCAATGTTGGGGCAAACCTTGAGTTTCAATTAGGTATAGGCAAATCCCACATCTTTGAGATAATGGTGGGGCAAACTTCAGAGTGAGGATGTTGAGTTCCTAAAGAGGGGGTTTATGTAACACCCAAGGAAATCCCACATCAGCAAAACACAAGAGATATTGGGTATATAAAGAAGGAAGCCTTAAACCCTAATGACGAGTTTAAAAGTTGTGCGGGCCTAAGACCCAAAGCGGATATTATTACTAGTGGGTTGGGTTGTTACAGTGAAACAGTTGTATTTCCCTTATCTGTTCAAATTTGGAGTTGGTTATTTCAACGTCCAAGAAAAACCCCAAAGGAACAGCTCAAGTCTTGTTTTGACGCTTCAAATTTAGTTCAGTAATTTGACGTAACTTAATTTGTATATATATATATATAAGCAGGAATATAATATCGGTTTACAAAAAATAACCTTATAATATTAAGCATAATAACTCATAATAAAAGGACACAACCGGAATTCTAGATATTAGCCTTATAATCCTATTAGTTTTAGGACATAATACTATACGTTAGAAATCCTACATGATTACCTCTAGGAATCCTATTAGTATAATTACTTTCGAGATGTCTAATTCTTATAAAATTGAACAAGTAAATATCTTTAGCCATGTAATCCTATTGCTTTTAGGATATACTTCTTAAAAATTCCTATTACTAATTTAATTTTAAAACGTATTATAATATCCTATTACTAATTTAATTTGAGAATGTATTATAATGTCCAAATTCATTTAGAAAAAGGAGAGCCTATATTATTATAAAAGTATAAATACAATACTAATATATCAAAATAGCCCTAAAATATTAAGCTAAAGAACTCGTACGGAAATGACATAATTGTAATAACTTATTTTTTGGACAACAACACCTTCTATGCTAATTTTTAATATTTAAAAATTTAAAAATTTATGCAAATTTTATCTATTAAATTCTTATTAAAAATATGTAGGAAAGTTGAATAAAATTAATTTCATAAGAATCCTCCATATTGGTAATACATTACCACTCTATAATGTCCAATACCAAGAAAAAATAAAAATAATATTAAATGGACTGCATAAGAGTTGAAATTGAGAAAAAGATACCCCACTATTAATACATTTTATATTTAAACTATTTTTCTACTCAAATAATATTTTTTATCAATTTTTCGTGTAATATTAAAAAATACTCAATTATTAAACAACAACTAAGAAAATATTTAAGAATATAAATGTGTGATAAAGAGAAAAACATGGTTGATAAGAGTCAATACCGCTAATGATTCTACAAATATAACGATCTAAAAGTGAGATATCATATCAATCTTTTAGTCTTTGAAAATAAAATTTATAGTGGATAAAATTATAATTAAGATTAAATATTCAAAACAAGAGATGAACTAATATTAAGGTCTGAATCAACATAAAATAAATTATTTTTTATGTTAAAACCAAATAATTAAATTTTTAAAATAATTATTTAGCAAGAGAATCCAATTCAATTGTTTTTAAATTCATCATATGAGTAAAATTCTTATTCAAGTTTAAAAAAAGAATCTTAGGGTAAATAAATTTATTCCATAAAAAGAGCGTTAGAACACAAAGTAAAAAGGATAGTATATTATTAAGAATCAAAATGCTATACAAGTGTCTGAGGAAGCACAATCAAAGCTAAATCCTAATAAAAAATAAGCTTTCAAGATTATATTATAAAGAGGCGACTCTGGTATAACATGATTATTCTTTGTAGATGCCTCCGGCGGAATCGAAATAATATTTCTATGTCATGCATTACTTGCAAATATCATATTAAGAGGAATGACACTATTAGCAATAATAGCAAGTGGTGTACCAACAATAATTTTATTGTGAGACCACTCACTTTAGATTTGATATACCTCTTCAAATAACTTAAATAACCATCACAAATTTAAGGAATATCCTTCTAAATTTGTGTGAATATAATTTTTAGCATGTTTATGTTTTGCAAATATAATAAATAAAGCACAAGGACAAACATCCTAAATATTAAGCTATATTTACTGCAATATATTTTCTTGCACAAACAATTGTATGTTGCACTTTCAAGAGGGATATCAAGATCGACAACAAGAGTTCACGTTAAGGCAGAGCAACCAAAGCATTAGGAGGAAACATATACAAAAAAAATATTGTCCACAAAGAAGTGTTCGTTAATATATCATCACATTAAATATTTTTAAACTATAATACATAATTATCTAACTAACATGACAAAATTGATCATTTGTGTAAGTTTTGATGATGTTCTTTTATTTTAAATTCATGTATTATGCTAATAAAATAATATTTTTTGGTATTTAGATGACTGTTGTATTATTTAACATAAATTTATCTCATTAATTAAATTTTATTGTACCTTCATATAAATAAATATTTAAATCATCACATGCCAATATTAACGTGCAACGCACGTTCATAGATACTAGTATATATATATATATATATATATATATATATATATATATGATAATCCGTGTGGAATTGGGACACTAAAACATCTCTTTACTCACTTCCATGTCCAAGGTATGTGCTGGCTCAGTTACTCTTGGTATTGAGGTGGCCTAATCCAACTAAGGTGTGACTATCTCACAAAGAAAATATGCTTAAGATATCTTAGATGATACCAATATGATTGACTATCAATCGTTAACGTACTTGTGGACCCAAAAAAGGAACCTTTTGGCATATGAAGTCCACTATAAAGGACTGGTTGGTTAGTTGAATAATCTTACCACCACAGCGCCCTGACATTTCCCTTTCTGTTAGTATGATCAGTCAATTTGTTACAGAATCCTTAGGTCATTGAGATGCAATTTTTAAAGTATAAGAGTACTGTTAGTCAGGAACTGGTATGCGGAAACCAAAGTTATTGGGTATATTGAGGCAGAATAGGCTACGACTTCATCTTATAGTGGTCAATGCCAAGGAACCTGTACTAGCTAGTGAAATTTGATCAATTGAAAAACAAAGAAGCATGCTGTAATTGCCAAGTGCATTGCAAAAAATGAATATACAGCTATGGCTTTGGCAATATGTGAGCTTATGTGACTAGAGCAATTGCTTGAAGAACTAAAGGTCAGAAAGGTAACATAAATGAGATTAAGCTTCCAACCCAGTGTTCTAGAAGAGGACGACTCGTTTTGGTTGATTGTCACAATATTTGTGAGAAATACAACAGACTTAGTTTTACTACATTTATTAGCTTAAATGATCAACTAGCAAACACGTTTGCCAAACAACTTTGAGGTCCAGTAATCAAGTATATGCATGATAATCTTGGAGTATATGACCTATTCACACCAACTTGAAAAGGATTGTAAGAATTTATCCTTCATTGAAGATATAAGTATAACTCTCTGCAGTCAAAGAATCGAGTATACAGGTGGTAAGCACGAAGTGGAGATCTATTCACTCCTACTTAAGGAGCGTTAGAATGTATCCAAGTACAATGTACAAACCTTATCAATCATTGCATAGAATATTTTGAATAATCATGCCATAATTAAGAATTCCAATAACCAAGAAACTTCCATTATTTCATGTTAACCTAATCTCTTATCATAAAGAACCCTATTGTTTCTTACTTCCCTTTTTTGTACAATAAGAGTTTATTTCCTTCTTTCTAGTTGTTTGTCACAACTCACATTGTACAATTTGTTCCCTTTTTATTCTTCCCTCCACTCTTTTACAAGAAAGAATAAGTGTCTATATAGCCTTTGTGGAGTTAAACTGTTAAACCACATGGGTTGTGTAAGGGCTTCAAAGGGGTTTATAAAGATACTGATCTTCTACACCATTGTCTTATAGTTTTGTGTTAAACACTCATATTCTTTCATATTGTATTGAGCAAACATTGGCAAGCTTGTATTCACATTCGTAAGTTAGCATTAAAGTTCATATGTGTGTACCTGAGAAACTATGTTACACGTGTTGATTAAATTTGTGACATGGATTATTTAAGGATTTTCAAGATGGGTTTATAAAGGTACTGAGCTACTTCACAAAGTGCCTTAGAATTTTCGGGTTTGGTACTCAAGTTCTTCTATAGCTTTTACTTTCCCCCCTCTAATCGTATTTTGGGGTTCTAACGAGTATTTGCATATGTATCCAAGGTTTTCCAGAAAAGACTTTTGAACATAAAATTCTAATTAGAAAGATTATTGCACTCTTTTATTTATTTGAAATCTAATTATTACTAAATTTTTTATGATTAAATTAGCACTAGACTTGCATAAGTCAATGCTTCTATGTAAAAATGAAACTGAAGTTAAGGAATTTGAAAGTCTTTAGAGAAGGGGAGACACTTGTCATAATTTTAGACTAACTGTATAACATTATATATTAGATAACATAAATTAACTCAACAAAGACACATCAAACCATAGGAGTAATCTTGTTCAAGTCCAATCATCTTACATCATCAAGTTGAATTAAGCGAATGACTATTTGTGCCCCAAGTATGCCATGGGATAGTAGAATTGCTTAGAGATCTCCCAGATATTCTACGTAACCATGGTTGACGACAGAATCAGATGAGTTACAAGCTACAAAAGAATCTCTAGACCAGTCATATCCTTATAAGGAAAATAAAAAATTATATTGACAAAGTAAAGAAAACAAAAAACTATGTTAAGTATCTTCAGCCAGGCCAACAAATTCTATAGTTAGTACACAAAGAACGGCGTTGACTTAGCGAGTCCTACACTCATCCAAACCGCAACTTAATGTGCTTACGGCGTCTTAAAGAGAATGGTCCATATCAAAGTCAACACAAAGTTCTCTCTTAAAATACGGAAATACACCCAGCATAATAACATAAGATAAACCAGAAAATTAGTAGTAAGCAGCGCAAGGAATGCATCCGTACCTCATCTCTGTCAAAGTTGTCACCACTGTGAGGATCAAATAATACGTCACCAGTTGCCAGCTCAAAACAAATGCAAGCGAAGGACCAAAGATCTGCCGAGGTTGAATATTTAGATCCAAGGATAACTTCCGGACACCTGTACTGTCTAGTTTGAATATCATCTGTGAACTGTTTGTACGTCCAACAAGCACTCCCAAAGTCAACCACTTTGCACTTCAGGTCGACACCCTCCAACAGCTTCCTCCTTGTAGAACTGCTTCCTCTCTTAGGACCCCCGTATTCTTTCCCACTGCTTGTTGCAGCCTCAGCATTTGACAATCTATTAACATTAACAGAAGAATCAAGCTGATCATTCACATAACATTGAGCTGCTTGTTTGGCCTTTCTTCTAATCTTCTTATTATGGTTCTTAGTCAAATTTCCATTTGATGTTACATAACCGTTAAGAGCCCCTGACTCCAGCGTGATCTTATCCTTGTGATTAGGAAGTATAAGAGGTTTTCCTGATTTTCTCGGATCCTTAGATGGGTCAATTGTGGAACAGAGCAGTACGTTCTCTGGTTTCAAATCAGTGTGTATGATAGAAAGCTGTCGATGCAAATAATCCAATCCGACTAGAACATGATAACAGAGCTCTTTAACCATATGAATAGGCAGTCCATGATAATCAGTATACTTAAGAAGTGTCAAGAGATTATCGCCCAAATACTCAAAAACCATACACATATGTTGCCCATTTGGACCTGAGTGCTTAAAATGATCCAATAACTTAACGACACATTTTTTATCATCCGGATCGCATTCCGCAATTTGCTTTAGAATAGTGATCTCATCCATTGCTGCCTCCGTGTAATGCTGCGCACTCTTTTGTACTTTCAGTGCTACAAATTGCTGCATAATTAACAAAAATATACACATCAAATTCTTACTTCCCATGAGAGTAACAAATTAAATTTGCTACAAACACAGAATTGCAAAACTAAGTTCCTATTCATAAGGAATTACTGAGATTTAAGCCGGCTACGTGCTTATGCAGCACAATTAATTAAACTAGGCCAAATATTATATGCCAGACCACTTAGAAGAGCTACAATATAAAATATCAATCAAAAGCAATTAACTGCTAAAAATTTGATAAGTAACCTAAAGATTCAACCTTTTTTCGATTATATATAGCACTTCCATAGGGGAGCCTTCCGAAGGTACAAGTCGTGAAAATATCCTCTTGCAGAAATGCAAGGTAAGGTTGCATACAATAGACCCAATGTGGTCTAGTCCTTCCAGGATCCCGCACACACCGGGAGCTTAGTGCATCCGGTGCCCTTTTATATCTAGCACTTTAACATCAAAATTACAACATACCCCTCAATCGCTAACTAGTTGCGGCTGGTTATATGAATCCTAAATCTAAATTCCGCCCCATTTGGATAGGATGCTATGCTCACAAAAGAGTCATAAACACCAACATAAAGCTAGACAATCCAAAAGATAGAGTTAACCAGCCCAGAAAAAGAGGAAAATGAAATTATTGATCACCCACAATCCTAAAACTAATAGATGATGACAATTCCAAGAAAAGGGGTTGATCTAAACTAGGCTGAAGATGAACGATTTAAGTTATATACACTTACAATCATGAATTTTAACATGTTTTCGAATGTCAGTTACCATTTTTCTCAGATTACTAATTACTCACTCCATCCCAATTTACATGACACACTTTCCTTTTTAATCAGCCCCAAAAAAATGGCACATTTCTATACTTAGTAACAATTAACTTTAAAATGATGATTATTTTAGACAACGAGTTTCAAAAGTTTTACTTTTTTTTTTTTAAACTCCGTGCTCAGTCCGTAATATTTTTTCATACGATTTACTTGTAATCACCTAATAACGAATATGATTACCTAAATACTACCGTCAGCACATAGAACTTAAACTCAAATATGAATACAAAGGAAAAGAGTGATGAGAAAACGTACGGACATGAGAGAATCCCAAGCCAACCAAACAGTAGAGAAATGACCCCACCCAAGTTTCCTCTGAACAACATACCGACCTCCTTTGAAACTATCGCCTATTCGAACCGCATGGTACCCTCCCCTCCTGTAATCATCAGTCCCTTCATCCTCCGAAGTACAATCATCACTGCTCTCCTCCACCTCCTCCTCCTCCTCCTCCACCGCCGCCGCGTTCAGCCGCTGCTCTTGATTGCTCCCCTCCATTTTCCAATCAATCAAAGTAAATCAATCAACTCTCTAGATAAAAGGGACTACTATTTGGGTATTTCCCAAAACTTTTATCTGCTCTTGGTTTGTGAGCTAACTTTGTGTGCTAATAAAAAAAACTGATTATTTTCTATTTAAAATCTTGGGATTTTCTCAATTGCATGTGGATATGTACAGGAAAATGGGCGTTTGTGATTGTGAGTGAAGGGTGTAGAAATCTATGGGGAAAGGAAAGAGAGGATAGAGATGGCGACAGACGAAGCAGGTAAAACTGTCTCAACACTTGCACTCCTTTGAACTCTTCTAATTCCAAACGTTTGCTTTTGGACTTGCTCCATCACTAAACTATTTGACAGATTATTATTTTATTTTATTTTGTGTAAATTGCAATACGGACAAGAGACATATATATCCAGTACTATTATAAAGGCAAAATACATAGTTTACCCATCCAACTTACGATCAAATCTCTGTTACACACCTGTTGATCACGAGTTTCATTTTACACACAAAACCTTTCAAAAGCGTGTCAAAAACACACATTTTTTATTACGTGTCACTCGCGTGTTTTTCACACATAAGAGGCGAGTGAACGATCAAAATTTTGTGTCTAAAGGCATTTTGACAGCACTGTCCAGCCTTTTCATTTTCTAAATCCTTTCTTTATTTTTAGAATAAAATCCATATTCTTTCATCTTCTTCCATTATTGCAGCATTTCTTCTTATGCCTTCATACATACCACCAATATATTGTCCAAGATTAGAGGTAGGACAAAAAAAACCGAGAGTATTCAGTCATCGTCGAAGTAATGACAACAGACCTATATNTAGCTACCAAAGTCCTTACTGACCTTAATCTCCAACAAGGAAGTGATCCAATTACACATGTCCTTTGTGCAGTTCTTAGATAGAAGTAATTTAGACTTTTCTTTGTTGATGTTTGGGCCAGATAAATGGCAAAAGATATCCAGGTTCTTTTTCATGGTAGTAATTGTATTCTTATTAGCTCTACCCATTAATGTTAGATCATCAGCAAAAAATAAATGGGAAGGGGGGGGGGGGCTTTGCCTATTTAATAGTATTGGATCCCATCGAAGAGTGTCAACTTGATGTTCAATATTTTTGGATAGCATATCCATACATAAAATAAAAATGTAGGGTGACATTGGGTCCCCTTGCCTGATACCCCTTGAAGGGCAGAAATCCTTAGTCTTATTGCCATTAACAAGGATTGAGATAGACGTAGAAGAAATACAACTCAAAATTAGAGAGGAAATATTAGGAGGGAAATTATGGAACCTTAGGTCTTGATAAACAAATGACCATTCCAATTTATCGAAAGCCTTTTCTAGGTCCAGCTTTAGGAGCCAATTTCCTTTCCTTTTTTGTTTTGTTAAAACGTTTGAGGACCTCCTGAATAATGATAGCATTATCACTAGGTCTTCTATGTTTCACAAAGCTAGTTTGGTGTTCACTAACCATTCTACTTAGTAAAGGCTTAAGCCTATTAGTTTGGTGTTCACTAACCATTCTACTTAGTAAAGGCTTAAGCCTATTAGCAATTATTTTGGTAATTACTTTATAAAGGGTGTTACAAAGACTGATAGGTCTAAAGTTTTGTAGTTTGTTAGCATTGTTGAATTTTGGGATTAAACAAACATATGTCTTGTTAAGCTCACTCGGAATTTTTCTCGAGCTGAAAATCCCTTGACATAGTTTAATGACTTTATGACCTAGAGTAGGCCAGAATTTTTGGAAAAAAATATGGTGTAGCCTGTAACGACCCGACCGGTCGTTTTGCATTTTTGAACCCCGTTCCCTTAAATAAGACTTCCCGCACTTGCTTATGCTAATTTATGACTTGCGGGGATGGGTGGTTCGGAAGTTAGAAGAGTTTTGAGCAAGAATAAGTCTAGTTGCTTCTTTAAGTTTCTTTAAAAAGGCCAAGTTTGACTTCGGTCAACATTTTGGAAAAACGGACCCAGAATCGTTAGTTTGACAATTTTTGAGGGTCCGTGGGAAAATATGGGACCTGGGCGTATGCCCAGAATCGAATTCCGAGGTCCCTAGCCCGAGTAATGAATTTTTATGTGAAATTGTTAAGTTAAAGTTTCAAAGGTTTAAATAAACAAAGAAATCCTTGTTTTCCTAGGTATCGTGTTCGGATCTTGATTTCGAAACTTGGCACAAGTCCGAAATATTAGTTAAGACTTACCCGTAAAATTTGGTGTCAATCCGAGTAGTTTAAGGGCGTTTTGACCCGTTGGAGAAGAATTAAGAACTTGAAGTTCAATGATTTGATTCATTTGGTTTTGGGGTTGATTCCCCGATTTAGCGTTGTTTTGAGTGTTTCGAGGGTTCGAGTAGGTCCGCCTCGTGATTTCAGACTTGTCGGTATGTTCGGGCGGGGCACGGGAGCCTCGAGCGTCAAACGAGCGAGGCTCGAGTGAAGTTAGAATTTGGAAAATGACTGAAGCTTGCTGCTTCTGTCATAACCGTATCTGCGGTTCTTGGACCGCAGAAGCGGGGACCGCAGATGCGGTCAATAGTTCGCAGAAGCGGAGAAGGGGGCAGTCTAGGGGGAAACCGCAAAAGCGGTCCAGGGACCGCAGAAGCGATTCCGCCTATGCGGCCCCCAGACCGCAGAAGCGGTCGAGCCCCAAATCCCAAAAGCCGCAGAAGCGGCCAAATNTGCCTTTGATTCTAGTTATGTTTTTTTTTTGGGCTTGCTGGAAATTTTTCTCAAGAACAATGATAATGGAAGACAAGGTGGGGAAGATGAAGAAGGGGGTATATATGTAATTTTAAGTGTGTTTTTATTTTTTTAAATTAATGACACATGTCACGAGCATATTGGTGCGTGATACACACACATTTTGTGAAACTGGTCCAGCATGAAAGTGGTATGTAATTGACACACTTTTGAAAGGTTTGGTGTGTAAAATAAAACCCGTGGTCAACAGGTGTGTAACAGGGATTTGGTCGTAAGTTGGATGGGTAAACTATGTATTTCGCCTATTATAAAAGGTTTACTCATTGTTATACGCTTAGTCCATATATAGCCCTAACGTTATACTATTAATTCAAATATACTTTTTTCCGTTAAGTTCGTCCAAAGTTGACATTCAATCCTATGTGGCACTAACATTTGATGAGGTGGATATCATATGACTTGGCACCTCAGCGCCCTAACCCATTGTATCCCTCCCTTCTATTTTTTTCACCACAAAAATTTTCTTCCCCTCCACCACTATTGCCATCATTGTCGCTGCCATAAAAAATATTGTATTTCAAATTTTAGTCTTTTATATATGGATTAGGGGCACCGAGGTGGCATGTCATGTGGTCAAATGTTAGTGCCACGAAGGATTGAATGTCCACCTTGGACAAACATAACATAAGAGGGGTATATTTGAACAAATAGTATTACGGTAGGGGTATATAGTAACGACCTGGCCGGTCGTTTCGAGAGTTACAGCCCCGTTCCCCCATTTTCTACTTCTTTTGTGTTCTACAGCTGTATTATGTCTTACTGGGTCAGTTGGTTCGAGTCCGGAGTGATTTTGGAGTGAATTGAGACACTTAGTCTCTTATGAGAAGGTTTAAGTTGGAAAAGTTGACCAGATGTTGACTTATGTGTAAACGATCTCGGATTTGAATTCTGCTGGTTCTGTTAGCTCCGTTAGGTGATTTTGGACTTGGGAGCACGTTCGAAATGTGATTTGGAGGCCCATGGTAGAATTAGGCTTGAATTGGCGAAAGTTAGAATTTTGGCGATTTTGGTCGGTAGTGAAAATTTTGTTATTGGGGTCGGAATGGAATTTCGGAAGTTGGAGTAGGTTCATGGTGTCATTTTTGACTTGTGTGCAAAATTTGAGGTCATCCGGACGAGGTTTAGCCGGTTTCGGCATCGTTTGTGAAATTCAGAAGTTTAGTTCTTAGGCTTGAATCCGAGTGTAATTTGGTTTTGATGTTGTTTTGAGTGATTTGAAGGTTCGACTAAGTTTGTATGATGTTATGGGATGTGCTGGTATGTTTGGTTGAGTCCCGAGGGCCGAGGGTGAGTTTCGGGTGGTTAACGGATCCTTTTTGGCCTTAGGATGTTAGTTGATTTGTTGGTATTTTGTCGTTGCTGGTTTCGTCTTACGCGTTCGTGAGGCATGTCTCGCACGCGAAGAGCATCTGGAGATCGAGAGAGATTTGTTCTTCGCGTTCGCAAAGGAAGGGACGCGTTCGCGAAGGTTTGGGAGTTGAGTGCATCGCGGACGCGAGAGGAGTACCGCATTCGCGAAGAAGAGGAGAGACCGCTCGGAACCCCAAGCTTTTGGTCTACGTGTTCGCAAGGCAGTGGTCGCGTTCGCAAAGAGTGGGGTCGGCAAAGCTTCGCGTTCGCGAGGCCGGGTTCGCGTTCGCGAAGGGTTAAATTGAGGGGCAGTTAGAATGGTCTACGCAAACACGAGAAGGAGGTCGCATTCGCGATGAACGTATCGTTGGGCGGTATAAAAAGGTTCAAATGAGGGTTCCAGGATTTTTCACACTTCTAACATTTTTGAGCTCATTTTTGGAGATTTTTGAGAGGATTTTGAAGGTGATTCTTGAGGTAAGATCCTTGTGTTCATTTTTATTCAATAATTATGTTTCCCCGCTGATTTTCCCACCTAGTTGGTGTGTTTTTGAGATTTAATTTGGGGGTTTTAGGCTTGTGAATTGGAGAGATGATTTTGGGGATTTGAATGGTCATTTCGTGTCAGATTTTGATGAATTTGGTATGGTTAGACTCGTGAGTGAATGAGTTTCTTAGTTTTGTGACTTTTGTCGAATTTCGAGATGTGGGCCCGGCGGTTGGGTTTGAGCCAATTTCGGGATTTGAGCCCAATTTAGTAGTTTTCATATGGAATTGGTTCCTTTGGCATATATCGATTGTGTTGTATTACTTTTGGCTAGATTCGAGACGTTTGGAGGCCGATTTGAGAGGCAAGGGCATCGCGGAGTAGGATTTTGCTCGGATTGAGGTAAGTAGCAGTTATAAATCTGGTCTTGAGGGTATGAAACCCCGGACATTGTGTCTTGTGACTATTTTGGAGGTGACGCACATGCTAGGTGACGGGCGTGTGGGCGTGCACCAAGGGGATTGTGACTTGGTCCACCCCGTATAAGCTGTAAAGTTGAATTGTTAGCTATATGCTCTCTATGTGTTATGGAAATTTATTGTAAATCATGTTAGAAACGATGTATAGGCTATGTGTTGGTACTGTTGAGTCCCATTGAGGCCGCGTTACTTGTTGAATTGCCTGTTATGTGCTATTTGTACTCAGTCATAGTTATTACTCGAATATAATATCTCAGTCTCTGTTATTCTATCTGTCACTTCATGTTATTACTATTTAGGCTGATTTTCCTGATTCCTGAGAGCCCGAGAGGCTGGAGAGATTGATAACTGAGTGAGGCCGAGGGCCTGATTGTGAGGATATTTATTGGATCGGGCTGTACACCGCAGCATGCTTTATTGATTTATGACTGAGTGAGGTCCAGGGTCTGATTGATTTATGCCATGATTGGCTTGTTATAGCGCTTTAGCTGAAGGAGCCCCTTCGGAGTCTGCACAACCCTAGTGAGCGCAAGTACCTATTGAGTGTGAGTGTCGAGTGCCGAGTGCTGAGTGATTGTGAGGAATGAGTTACTGGGAGGAATAAGTGATTGTGAGGTTGGAGTGATTGGGAGGACTGAGAGATAATTGCCTGGGAGGCAGTATATGATTACATTATTGATGCACATTGTTGCCTTATATCCATATTTTGAAAACTGTTGAAAGATATTCTTATCTGGATTTACTTGACCTTGACTAAAATAAATTGATTTGACTTGAACTATCAGAACTTGGGAAGCATGACTATTTGCCTTTCTGGAATTATTGAAAATGAACTAAAATAGTGTAGCTCGTCACTATCTTCGGTTCCTTATTTATTATTGTTACTTACTGAGTTGGTGTATCCACATTACTCCCCGCACCTCGTGTGCAGATCCAGGAGTTGTTGGATGTGGAGGTTGTTGATAGCACTCGTAGCTGGTCATTGGAGATTGCGAGGTAGCTGCCGGTGTTTGCAGCCCTGCTTTCTTCTTCCCTATCTTTCCTTATTTCTTGTATTTTGGATTCTAGACTATGTTAGTCTTGATACTTTTGGATCGGTTATGTTAGATGCTCATGACTAGTGACATCCCGATACCGGGCTTTCTTTCCGCACTTTTTTTAGGGGGGTTCACCCCATTTTTATGGCAAAGATTTCAGTTGTTTTAAAAGCCTTGATTTATTTCTGGTTATTGTTGAAAGCGTTTTGGAAATGTTGGCTGGCCTAGTATCATCGATAGGCGCCATGATGACGGGTTGTGTTTTGGGTCGTGACAAGTTGGTATTAGAGCCTAGGTTACATAGGTCTCACGAGTCATGAGCGGGTTTAGTAGAGTCTTGCGGATCGGTACGGAGACATTTGTACTTATCTTCGAGAGGTTGTAGAACCCTTAGGAAACTTCACATTCTTGAATTCTTATCGTGCGAATCTGTTGATACTGGTAACTAAACTTCTGTTATTATATTCTCTCACAGATGGTGAGGACACGTGCTACCGGTCAGGACGGACAGCCACCTGTAACATCAGTTGGGGCCGCGAGAGGCCGAGGTCGTAGTAGAGGCTGTGATAGGGGCAGGGGTATAGCCCGCACAGCAGCTAGGGCAGCACCTGCAGATCCACCAGTTGCCCCAGTACAGGATCAGGTCCCAGTTGTGGATGCACCAACGGGACCAGCTCAGGCACTAGATCTGCCCCTCGTGATTCCAGGTCTTCAAGAGACCTTAGCTCAGATTCTGACCGTGTGCACCGGTCTTGCTCAGGCAGTCTCTGTTTCTACTACAACAGCCACTTCTTAGGCCGGGGGAGGCAATCAGACTCCCGCCGCCCGCATATCCGAGCAGGTTGTTCAGGGACTTCAGACACCGGGGGCACCACCAGCCTAGTCGGTTTCACCTGCTCAGGACTATGTGGTTCCGGTCATACCTGATGATGAGCAGCGTAGATTGGAGAGGTTTGGTAGACTTTAGCCTCCGACTTTCAGCGGTGCAGAGGGCGGGGATGCCCAGGGTTTCTTGGATAAGTGTTAGAGGATTCTCCGTACAACAGGTATTCTGAAGACCAGCGGGGTCTCGTTCACTACTTTTCAGTTCTCTGGAGCTGCCTTCACTTGGTGGGAGGCTTATGAGAGGCGTAGGCCTGTTGGTGCAGCGCCCCTTACCTGGCAGCAGTTCTTCGTTCTCTTCCTGGAGAAGTATGTGCCGCAGTCCCGCAGAGAGGAGCTGCGCAAACAGTTTGAGCAGCTGCGTTAGGATGACATGACGGTGATGTAGTACAAGATGAGGTTTTCTGATTTAGCCCGTCATGCTATTTGGTTGGTTCCCACAGATAGGGAGAGGATCAGAAGGTTCGTTGATGTCCTCACATATCAGCTGCAGATTTTTATGACTAGGGAGAGAGTGTCTGGTGCTTCTTTTGAGGAGGTTGTTGACATTGCTCGGGATATAGAGTCGATTTGCCACCAGGAGCGAGTAGAGAGGGAGGCCAAGAGGCCTCGTAGATCCGGTAGTTTTGGTGGTGTTCCTTCTGGGGGTCAGTTTCACCACGGCAGGGGTCGTCCCTTTAGGCATGCTTAGACGGCTCATCCAGCCCATTGTGGTGCATCATCTGGCCATGGTTTTCACAGTTCTCAGCAGGGTCACTCATCTCTCAGTGCCCTTCCAGCTTAGAGTTCGTCCCGTGCTCCATCGATTTAGGGCTCATCTATGACAGGTTCTTCTACCAGTTATCCCGCTGTTCGGGGCTCCCTTCAGTCCCCACCACCATCACGAGGGAGTTTTTTTAAGTGTGGGGAGTTTGGGAATATGTGGAGGTAGTATCCTCGTCGTCAGGGAGGTCCAGCGCAGCAGAGGGGTCAGGGTGCATCTTCAGCACTAGTTATATCACAACCCGCAATCAGCTCGGGGTGGAGCTCAGTCAGCTAGAGGTCGCCCAAGAGGGGGAGGCCGATCAGGTGGAGGTCAGGCCCGTTTCTATGCTCTTCCTGCCAGACCAGATCCATTGCTTCAGACACAGTGATCACAGGTATTGTCTCAGTATGTCCCCGAGATGCCTCTGTGTTATTTGACCTTGGTTCCACCTATTCATATGTATACTCGTATTTTGCCCATTATCTAGATATGCCCCGTGAGTCTTTAGCTTCATCTGTTCATGTACCTACTCCGATGGGCGATACTATTATTGTGGATGTTGTGTATAGGTCGTGTGTAGTGACCATTGGGGGATTCGAGACTAGAGTGGATCTTCTACTACTTAGTATGGTTGATTTTGATATGATATTGAGTATGGATTGACTGTCACCTTATCATGCTATTTTAGTCTGCCACGCTAAGACTGTAACGTTGGTGATGCCGAGGTTGCCTCGGTTAGAGTGGTGAGGTTCTTTAGATTATGTCCCAAGTAGGGTGATTTCATACTTGAAGGCCCAACAGATGGTTGGGAAGGGGTGTTTATCTTATTTGGCTTTTGTGAGGGATGTCAGTGCAGAGGCCCTTACTATTGATTCTGTTCTGGTGGTGCGCCATTTTTCGAATGTGTTTCCTGCAGACCTGTCGAGCATGCCGCCAGACAGGGATATTGACTTCGGTATTGATTTGGTGTCGGGAACTCAGCCTATTTCTATTCCACCGTATCGTATGGTATCCGCTGAGTTGAAGGAGTTAAAGGAGCAGCTTCAGGAGCTCCTTGGAAAGGGATTTATTAGGCCTAGTGTGTCACCTTGGGGTGCACCTGTTCTATTTGTGAAGAAAAGGATGGCACTATGAGAATGTGCATTGATTATAGGAAGTTGAACATAGTCACAATCAAGAACAAGTATCCTTTGTCGCGCATTGATGATCTATTCGACCAGCTTCAGGGAGCGAGGGTGTTCTCCAAGATTGATCTCAAGTCAGGGTATCACCAGTTGAAGATTAGGGACTTGGACATTCTTAAGACAACTTTTAGGACCCGATATGGTCATTATGAGTTCATTGTGATGTCTTTTGGGCTGACCAATGCCCCAGCAACGTTCATGCATTTGATGAACAGTCTGTTCCAGCCTTATCTTAACTTGTTTGTTATTGTATTCATTGATGATATCCTGGTGTGCTCTCGTAGCCAGGAGGAGCATGCCCAGCAGTTACGAATTGTGTTACAGCGGTTGAGCGAGGAGAAACTTTATGCTAAGTTCTCCAAGTGTGAGTTTTGGCTCAGTTCAGTGGCGTTCTTGGGGCATGTGGTGTCCAGTGAGGGTATTCGGGTTGATTCGAAGAAAATAGAGGCAGTCCAGAGTTGGCCCAGACCGTTCTCAGCCACAGAGATTCATAGCTTTCTTGGTTTGGCGGGTTATTACCGTCGGTTCGTGCAAGGTTTCTCTTCTATTGCATTGCCTTTGACCAAATTGACCCAAAAGGGTGCTCCTTTTAGGTGGTCGGACGAGTGTGAGGCGAGCTTCCAAAAGCTCAAGACTGCCTTGACCACAGCTCCAATGTTAGTTCTGCCATCAACTTCTAGTTCGTATTTAGTATATTGTGATGCTTCTCGGATCAGTATTGGATGCGTATTGATGCAGGAGGGTAGAGTGATTGCTTATGATTCTCATCAATTGAATCTCCATGAGAAGAACTACCATGTTCATGATTTGGAGTTGGCTGCCATTGTTCACGCGTTGAAGATTTGGAGGCATTATCTCTATGGTGTGTCTTGTGAGGTGTTTACTGATCATCGTAGCCTCCAGCACTTGTTCAAATAGAAGGATCTCAATTTGAGGCAGCTGAGATGGTTGGAGCTGCTAAAGGACTATAATATTACTATTTTGTACTATCCGGGAAATGCCAACGTAGTGGCCGATGCCTTGAGTAGAAAGCTAGTGAGTATGGGTAGTCTTGCATTCCTTCCTGTTGGTGAGAGACCCTTGCAGATGATGTTCAGTCCTTGGCCAATCGGTTTGCGAGATTGGATATTTTGGAGCCCAGTCAGGTCCTAGCTTGTGTGGTTTCTCGGTCTTCCTTGTTTGATCGTATCAGAGAGCGCCAATATGATGATCCTCATTTGCTTGTCCTCAAGGACAAGGTTCTGCATGATGATGCCAGAGATGTGACTATTGGTGATGACGGGGTATTGAGGATTAGGGGAGGTCATAATACCGGCCGAACCGTGAATTTCGGTTTTTTAGTTTCTATTTAATCGATTATTCGATCGCTGCACGATTTTTAAATTATTAAATTTTGGATTTTCGGTGCAGTTTGCGATTTTGGTGTTTCTTTTCGGTTAAACCGAAAAATTGAAATTTGTATATATAGCTTTCTCATTCCATATTTTCATATCCAATGTTATGGTGTGGTGGGTAGTTTCTTAAATGGTTTGATTGGAAAGCTTTCTGCTTGTTAGCATGTTATTTGTATATATAGATTTCCCATTCCGTAATTCCATATCCAATGTTCACTTTTTAGGCATCCATGAATTCCATAATTGAAAACAAAGGTATTTTAGATCAGTAGATGGTCTAGTTTTGTTTTGACCAGAGCTGCTTTTTGACATGGACAATTGGAGATGTCTAGGGCCAGGGTGGACATTGTGTGTTAACAGTCTCTGCGGACTTCTCATTTGAATGATGTATACATCTTAGATTTGCTTTGATGGTGAAGTTCACGAGTCACAATAACGCTCAGTTTTTGTGTTGGAGCCTTTCTCCACTGTATATATTCTCCACCGAAACAATGAAAGAATAACCACTGGTCTGGAAGTTTAGGACCACTGGAAGTAAATCCAAGATATAAAAATCTTCAACCGTTGATAATCGAAAAAATAAACCGAAAATAACCGAACTGAACCTTGAAAAATCTGCGCCGAACCGTAAATATTTGATTTGGTTATTAATATTACAAAACTGAAAACCGATAAACCGAACTGTACTTTCATAATAACCGACCGAACCGATCGATGTCCACCCTTGTTGAGGATGCAGGGCCAGATATGTGTGAACAATGTGGATGAGCTACGGGAGTTGATTCTATAAGAGGCCTAGTTCGTGGTATTCCATCCATCCGGGTGCCGCGAAGATGTATCTGGATTTGAGACAGCACTATCTGTGGAGGAGAATGAAGAAAGATATAGTTGGGTTTGTAGCTCGGTGCCTCAACTGTCAGCAGGTGAAATATGAGCATCAGAGGCCGATGGCTTGCTTCAGCAGATAGAGATTCCAGAGTGGAAGTGGGAGCGGATCACCATGGATTTTGTAGTTGGTCTCCCACAGACTTCGAGGAAGTTCAATGCTATTTGGGTGATTGTGGATCGGCTGACCAAGTCCGTGCACTTTATTCCTGTGAGTACTACCTATTTTTCAGACTGGTTGGCAAAGATTTATATCAGAGAGATTGTTCGCCTTTACGGTGTGCCGGTTTCCATCATTTCAGACAGAGGCACGCAGTTTACATCGCAGTTTTACAGAGCCGTGCAACGAGAGTTGGGCACTCAGGTTGAGTTGAGCACATCATTTCATCCGCAGACGGACGGGCAGCCCGAGCGCACTATTCAGATTCTAGAGGACATGTTACGCGTTTGTGTCATTGATTTTGGGGGTTCATGGGACCAGTTTCTACCACTCGCAGAGTTTGCCTACAACAACAGTTACCGGTCGAGCATTCAGATGGCTCCGTATGAGGCTCTATATGGGAGGCGGTGTAGATCCCTAGTGGGATGGCTTGAGCCGGGTGAGGCTAGACTTTTGGGTACAGACTTGGTTCAGGATACATTGGACAAGGTGAAAGTGATTCAAGAGTGGCTTCGTACCGCACAGTCAAGACAAAAGAGTTATGCTGACAGGAAGGTCCATGATGTGTCTTATATGGTTGGGGAGAAGGTTCTACTGAAGGTTTCACCCATGAAGGATGTTATGAGGCTTGGGAAGAAGGTCAAGCTGAGCCCTCAGTTTGTTGGGCCCTTTGAGGTGCTTCAGAGGATTGGGGAGGTGGCCTATGAGCTTGGTTTGCCACCCACCTTATCGAGTGTCTATCCAGTATTTCATGTTTCTATGCTTCGGAAGTATATTGGCGATCCGTCTCATGTTTTGGATTTTAGCACGGTTCAGTTGGATGGTGATTTGAGTTATGATGTGGAGCCGGTGGCTATTTTGGAGCGTCAGGTTCGAAAGTTAAGGTCAAAGGATATAGCATTAGTGAAAGTGCAATGGAGAGGTCAGCCCGTGGAGGAGGCTACTTGGGAGACCAAACGGGAGATACGGAGCAGATATCCACACCTATTTGAGGCTCCAGGTATGTTTCTAGACCCGTTCGAGGACGAACGTTTGTTTAAGAGGGGGAGGATTTAATGATCTGGCCGATCGTTTCAAGAGTAATAGCCCTGTTTCCCCATTTCCTGATTCTTTTGTATTCTACAGCAGTATTATGTCTTACCGGGTCAGTTGATTTGGGTCCCGAGTGGTTTTGGAGTAAATTGAGATACTTAGTCTCTTATGAGAAGGTTTAAGTTGGAAATGTTGGCCGGATGTTGACTTATGTGTAAACGATCTCGGATTTGAATTCTGATGGAACTGTTAGCTCTGTTAGGTGATTTTGGACTTGGGAGCATGTTCGGAATGTGATTTGGAGGCCCGTGGTAGAATTAGGCTTGAATTGGCGAAAGTTAGAATTTTGGCGATTTTGTTATCGGGGTCGGAATGAAATTCCAGAAGTTAGAGTAGGTTCGTGGTGTCATTTTTGACTTGTGTGCAAAATTTGAGGTCATTCGGACGAGGTTTAGCGGGTCTCGGCATCGTTTGTGAAATTCGGAAGTTTAGAAGTTCTTAGGCTTGAATCCGAGTGTAATTTGGTGTTTTGATGTAATTTTGAGTGATTCAAAGGTACGACTAAGTTTGTATGATGTTATGGGATGTGTTGGTATATTTGGTTGAGGTCCCAAGGGCCTCAAGTGAGTTTCGTGTGGTTAACGGATCATTTTTGGCCTTAGGATGTTAGCTAATCTGCTAGTATTTTGTTGTTGCTGGTTTCTTCTTACGCGTTCACGAGGCAGGTCTCGCGTTCGCGAAGAAAATCTGGATATAGAGGGAGATTTGTTCTTCGCGTTCGCAAAGGAAGGGACATGTTCGCGAAGGTTTAGTAGTTGAGTGCATCGCGGACGCGAGAGGAGTATCACGTTCGCGAAGAAGAGAAGAGGCAGCTGGGAACCCCAAGATTTTGGTCTACGCGTTCGCGAAGAGTGGGGTCGGCAAAGCTTGCCATTCGCGAGGCCGGGTTCGCATTCGCGAAGGGTTAAATTGAGGGGCAGTCAGAATGGTCTACGCGAACGCGAAAAGGAGGTCGCGTTCGCGATGAAGGCATCGCTTGGCAGTATAAAAAGGTTCAAAAACTATGGTTCCGGAATTTTTCACACTTCTAACATTTTTTAGCTCGGTTTTGGAGATTTTTGAGAGGATTTTGAAGGCGATTGTTGAGGTAAGATCCTTGTGTTCATTTCTATTCAATAATTATGTTTCCCCACTGATTTTCCCATCTAGTTGGTGTGTTTTTAGGTGTAATTTGGGGGTTTGAGGCTTGTGAATTGGAGAGATGATGTTGGGCATTTGAATGGCCATTTGGTGTCGGATTTTGATGAAGTTGGTGTGGTTAGACTCGTGAGTGAATGGGCTTTCTAGTTTTGTGAATTTTGTCGGACTTCGAGACGTGGGCCCGGGGCCGTATTTGAGCCAATTTCGGGATTTGAGCCCAATTTAGTAGTTTTCTTATGGAAATGGTTCCTTTGCATATATTGATTGCGTTGCATTACTTTTGGCTTGATTCGGGACGCTTGGAGGCCGATTCGAGAGGCAAGGGCATCGCGGAGTAGGATTTTGCTCGGATTGAGGTAAGTAACTGTTGTAAATCTGGTCTTGGGGGTATGAAACCCCGGACATTATGTCTTGTGACTATTTTGGAGGGACTCACATGCTAGGTGACAGGCGTGTGGCGTGAACCGAGGGGATTGTGACTTGGTCCGTCCCGTATAAGCTGTAAAGTTGAACAACAAGTTGTTAGCTATATGCTCTCTATGTGTTCTGAAAATTTATTGTAAATCGTGTTAGAAACCATGTGTAGGCTTTGTGTTGGTACTGTTGAGTCCCACAGAGGTCGCGTTACTTGTTGAATTGCCTGTTATGTTCTATTTGTATCAGTCACAGTTATTACTCGCATATTATATCTCAGTCTCTATTATTCTATTTGTTACTTCATGTTATTGCTGTTTGGGCGGATTTTTCCTGATTCATGAGAGCCCAAGAGGCTGGAGAGAATGATAACTGAGTGAGGCCGAGGGCCTGATTGTGAGGATATTTATGGGATCGGGCTGCACGCAGCGACATGCTTTATTGATTTATGACTGAGTGAGGCGGAGGGCCTGATTGATTTATGCCATGATTGGCTTGTTATAGCACTTGGGATGAAGGTGCTCCTCTGGAGTCTGCACACCCCCAGTAAGCGCAGGTACATACTTAGTGCGAGTGCCGAGTGCTGAGTGCTTGTGAGGAATGAGTGACTGCGAGGAATGAGTGCTTGGGAGGTTGGAGTGATTGGGAGGACTGAGAGGCAGTATATGATTACATTACTGATGCACATTGTTGCCTTATATCCATGTTTTGAAAACTGTTAAAAGATATTCTTATCTAGATTTACTTAAACTTGACTAAAATAAATTGATTTGACTTGAACTATCGGAACTTGAGAAGCATGACTATTTGCCTTTCTGGAATTATTGAAAATGAACTAAAACTGTGTAGCTCGTCACTATCCTCAGTTCCTTATTTATTATTGTCACTTACTGAGTTGGTGTACTCACGTTACTCCCTGCACCTCGTGTGCAGATCCAGGAGTTGTTGGACGCGGAGGTTGTTGATAGCACTCATAGCTGGTCATTGGAGATTGCAAGGTAGTTGCCGGCGTTCGCAGCCCTGCTTTCTTCTTCCCTATCTTTCCTTATTTCTTGTATTTTGGATTCCATACTATGTTAGTCTTGATGCTTTTGGATCGGTTATGTTAGATGGTCATGAATAGTGACACCCTGATGCCGGGCTTTCTTTTCGCACTTTTGTTTTGGGGTTCACCCCGTTTTTATGGCAAAGATTTCAGTTATTTTAAAAGTCTTGGTTTATTTCTGGTTATTGTTGAAAGTGTTTTGGAAATGTCGGCTGGCCTAGTATAATCGATAGGCGCCATCAGAACGGGTTGTGTTTTGGGTCATGACATATATTTTGACTCAAAGTATAACGAAGGATATATTTAAATTTTTTCTTATAGTACAGGGGTATATTTGGCTCTTTGCTGATTACAGTAAATAGTCATGTAATATGACTCATTTACAACTAATATATTATGTGAAAATAGAGAAAGTCAAATTTATTTATAATGTGAAAATAATTAATTAACTCTCGTGATATTGTGCATACAATTAGGGGACGTTTGGTTGCCAGTTAGAGTTGTGCAAGTATTAGTTCTACATGTATTAGTTATGTATGTATTACTTATGCAGAAATAAGTAATGCATGGATTAGTTATGTATGTATTCGTTATGGAGGGATAAGATACGCAAGGTTGAGTTATGTTGAGATTAGTTATGCGGTAGTTAAATAAGTATTAGTAATATAAATGTAATGTAAGTGTTATTTATTTTTAGCTTACTTTATTTTATTAAAATTGTTAGTATAGTTTAAATATACTTTTTTAAACAAAAAAATACAAGTTTGAATAAAGGGTATTCTTGTCATTTTGTGTTTTAATACAAGTATTACTAATACATGTATAAGTTATTCCACCTTCTACCCTACGTAAATAATACATAGATTCCCTCATAGCTTATACATGTATTAGATATGCGGAAAAGAAAAACATGAACCAAACATTGTAAACTTATGTTAGCTTCTATGTGGAGATTATTTTTCCCCTTCTTTTAACCAAACAATGTATAAAGTTATCCTAATTTTAATACATGAGTAAGAGCCCGCTTGGGTTGGCTTAATTTAAGTAGCTTTTAAGCATCTAGTGCTTAAAAGCACTTTTTGTGTGCTTGAGCTTAATTTTTAAATGAGCAGTTATGTGTTTGGATAAATGTGCTGGAGCTGAAAATAAGCAGTTGATGTGTTTGGAAAAAATATGTTCATAAGCACTTTTTCCGTAAAATTACTTAAATGCCTTGAAACTATCAAGACTAAATCAATTCGTACTATCTTTTCTTTCTTTGTTTTTTCATGGGGTCAAAATATATGAATAGGTGTAGATTCTCAAATCAAGCTGATTGCTAAACTCTATTTTCTTGAAAGTAAGAGGTATTTACGCTTACCGGAAGAAACGCATGTTATTAACTAAAATTAATTTAAACTTAATTCAAATATAAATTAACTTTTGTCTCAATTTAAAGCATCATTCTTCCCCACCCAAAACCACCCACCACAAGAAAAGAAATAGATAACTCTACAAAGAACAAGAAAGGAGAGCTTACTCATTTGGATGGTAGAGACTGAAAATGGCGGAGGAAAGGAGAAAAAGAAAAGATTATGGAATTTGGAAGGCAGAGATTGGAAATGGCGTAGGAAAGGAGAAAAAGAAAAGATTGGGGTATTTTGGGAATTACACATAAGTATCAGGGATAACAATGTAAAATACTTGGTCAAAAAGGGGTGGCTTTTAAGCTTAAAAAAAGAAGTTGGGATTACCAACTTATCACTTTTGGCTTATTTTGGACTTTTTGGCTTAAAAGCATTTGACCTTTAAGCATATTTTAAGTTTGCCAAACACCTCAATAAGCTAAAAAATGACTTAAAAGCTGGTTTGACCGGCTTAAAAGTCAATCCAAACAGGCTCTAACTCCTCTCTAAACGGCTACCAAACGACCCCTTAGTGTCACCATTAACACCAGCTTCAAAGGAGCAAATACTTTTGTCCCTCTAATCATTTTTGTATTATCTGAAATATTTAAATTCCTTATATGATAAAATTCTCTATTAAGGACCAATCATGTAACTATGTAAAAGCAACAAATATCATATAATTTATATCAAAAGAGCTTCTCTAAAGATAGTCTAAGAGCACTAAACAAAAGTTTCTATGCATAGAATAAAATGGAATTAAAGTACATACCTTGATAAGATAAAATTGTTATATTTAATATATTATAGTAGGTTGGTTACAATTTTTCGGTTATTAATTTTTATTATAATTAGTTATCTTTAACTATCTTACAAATGATCTAATTATATAAATATTTTTTCACTTTATCAATATATAAAACTTAAGCTCAATCAAATTATTTTTTATCTTTAAACATGATGTGATGATTGTTAATTTGCCACATTTAAATAGTACAATAGTCTAATTAATGGATTAATTAAGCTCTAAACCTCATTATTGTTATGAAGAATTAACTATTATTATCGGCCACTTAGCCTTTTCTTTCACACTTCACCAACTTGACCAACTTGATAAATAATTTATTCATTATATATGATGGTTTTTAATAATTAAAAGTTCTTTAAAAATAAGAAAGGATTTTGACGCATTAGTAATGCACCAAAATTACCTTACTATTTACAACAAATGAAAGTTGATAAGAGTTTGACATGTTACTTTTAATTTAATTTTTCTATAAAATTCAATTTTATATCAAGTTGGATCGCAAAAAGTCATGTCAATGAGAGTAATGGAATAATAAATATCTCCTAAATATAGATAATATTATTCCTTTTGGGACAACCTAAGAAAAATAGTTGTCACATAAAATTGGACAGAACAAATAATATGCTACAATTTTTTACAAACTTTTTGTAACTCAAGGTACTCAAACGTCTTCTTATATCGTATTATTATACCCAAGAAAATTATGACTTGTTTAGTCTAAAGAGTATAAACAGTAATTGGTTCAATATTTTTTGAAACAATATTTTAACTTGGTGTGTGTTGATTAAACGTGAATTCACTCAATTCATTTCAGCTATGAATTTGAAATAGAATAAGAACTATATAAAGTAAACAAAGTGTTTGAAACTTCATTGTTAATAAAAGGCAACACTTGTAACACTCCATATACAATACTAATTCTCATAAGAGATTCTTACACAAATAGTCGGTCGGATTTATTATTTACTTTTCCTAATTAATATACATAAATTGTGCATTGACTATATATGATTATACACATACTACATAAATTAAATATGAATTATACATATTATATATTCGCCAATTATTTGTTAGTTTTAAATAGTTGAGTGTGTGATTAACAAGATTAATTCTTGAAGAATTAGCCAAAATAGCCGTCCATCCACCAATAAAGGTTATGGTAGAGTGGTAAGTGCTCCTTCATCCTTAACTAGAGGTCTCGGGTTCAAGCCCGGGCATGGATTCACTTTTGCTAGGGAGCGCTTTACCCTCTAATATAGGACATCCTGAATCCGAATTTAGTCGGGTCCCAATGCAAGTAGCAGATACTGGATGGGAAACAAAAAAAAGCCGTCCACCCAATCGCTTACACTAAAAAAGCTGACAGATATATAATATATGTATAATATGTGTGTAACTGTATTTAGTCAATATACAATCTATGTATAAAAATCCCTTAAAATTCTTCTTCTTGTTATTGGGCATGGGCTAAATGAATAGCCCAATAGATGAAGAAATAACCTTATGAAATTTCTCGTTAAAATAGCACGGGCTAGCCAGTTTTCGGACTGGTCATTCAAAAATAGCCAGCGTTTGCCAAGTCATTGAAAAATAGCCACTATTTTGCTGCAACAGAGACCGGTCCAGTGTAATATACTGGAGTTCGGTGCACCTGTGTATAAACTTCCACCATATTATGCTGGACCGATATACTTTGCTGGCTCCAGTATATTATACAGGAATTCCAGTATATTATGCTGGAGTATTTTCCAGATTTTGAGCAGTGTTTTCGTTCATATTTATCTTTACATAAAAAGTGACTAAATTTCGATGACTTTTTGAAACTGTGGCTATTTTTGAATGACCACTTGTAAATCTAGCTATTTTTGAATTTCTCCCAAATTTCGTAAAAATTGTATGGGGTAGCCACTATTTAAAGTGGTATTTACTTTTTATCCAGCATTTTTAATGCTGAGCAAAAGTAGCCACTAGTTTATTAAAATTAATATGAAAGGACGTTGTTACCCTTTCCTTCCCAAACGAAAATACAGCGGTGTCACTGACATAGGAGTTTTGAGGGTTTATTTCTACGGAGGGGTCTTAAAAATGGTTGCTTCTCTTAAATGAAACTGGTGTATAAAGTGGCCCCAATTTCAGTTCTCTAAAAGCTTGGGATTCTCTCTTTTACTTTTACCTACTAAACTCCTTGTTAATGGATCTAAACCATTTGAGCAAAGGTTCAAATATCAATACCAACCGAAGTCATACTAGTACAAGTTTTTAAATATCTTAGTTATGTTTGTTTTTGTGATCAAATAGGAAAAAACTAAAAAGAGAATGTTGATAGCTCAAAAGTGTATATCCAGGGTATTTTCCAGTTCTCACCAGCCTCCTACTTGACATGGAACCTGCCTGTGGTGCTTCTCGTATGTATTCCTCCATAGTTGCCAGAAAGGAAGCAGGAGGCTACAAAATTACCATAAAAGAAGCAGATTAAGAAAACAACTTGATTCATAAAGATTGTGTAATTTGACATCAATCTTATATATAAATTGCAATTATTATTTTTGTGAAAGGATACAAATAACGTTTGGTTTTCTGCTACGTTATGGATCCTGAACTTACAGTTACAAGTTCAAAAGTTAAGAACACTTGGTCCTAAACTTCGAGTTCCAAGTTCAAAAGTTAAGGACACTTGGTCCTGAACTTAGAATTACAAGTTCAAAAGTTAAGGACACTTGGTCCTGAATTTAGACTAACAAGCTCAAAAGTTAAGGGCAATAGGTCCTGAACTTACAGTTACAAGTTCAAAAGTTAAGGACAATAGGTCCTGAAGTCCTGAACTTAGACTAACAAGCTCAAAATTTAAGGACAATAGGTCCTAAACTTAGGCTAAGAAGCCCAAAAGCTAAGGACAATAGGTCCTGAACTTACAGTTACAAGTTCAAAAGTTAAGGACATGTAGTCCTGAAGTCCTGAAGTTAAGTGCAAAAGTTAAGGACATGTAGTCCTGAAGTCTTGAAGTTAAGTGCAAAAGTTAAGGACATGTAGTCCTGAAGTTAAGGACATATAGTCCTGAAGTCGTGAACTTAGAGTTCCAAGTTCAAAAGTTAAGGACATGTAGTCCTGAAGTCCTGAAGTTAAGTTCAAAAGTTAAGGACATGAGCAGAAGGGTATTTTCGTCCAGGCAGTTAAAGTTTATTAAAGCAGTGGCTAAATACTAAAGACATTTTAAAAAGTGGCTTAAAAGTAAATACATATGTTACTTGTGGCTAACCGTGCACTTACCCCAAATTTCTCTTACACAAGCCCATATAGAGGTCCACATCAATTCGGCCCAGTGGTAGATCTGATATTCTTTTGGGCCTATAAAAACCTAACCACAAATTCCAATATAAGGATAGTATCACTAGGGTTTTCTCTTCTTCATTGATTGAGGTACCGCACCTGAGGGAGGGAGCTCACAGCAGCATCAACAATGGTTCTCAAGTAAACCCTCAACCCTTAATCTCTTCTCTATCTCTATTTGCATCTTATGTACCAGCAAACGTTGTGTAATTCCTCGTATTTAGAACCCATTTGATAACTTTATTGCATAAAATTTATCAGAAGTGTCCCAACATTAATGCTTATGTTTTTTATTTTGCTGATTTGAACTCTAGTTATGTGGGAAATGCTTAAAAGTCAATTCTTTTCTGTTTTTGGCATTTTTTTTGCTAGATGTATGGTCACGTGTAATGTAGATTGCAGTCTATTTTAAGGGGAAAAAGGTTTTCTTGTAAATCATTTATTGGTAAAATGTTGCTACACTTTTGTTTGGTTAATTATGTTTTAATTATTTCGATTTATTAATGTATGATTAGTGTGGCAGAAGAGAGGTGAAAAGAGGAGTGCATTGGGAGGTGTTACTGTATAGGTTATGTCATTTCATATAGACTGCTAGAAGAGATAAATTGGATATACAACAGTTAACCCATTGATTAATGCAAAACGTTTTTGGATCTTTTTGCTCTGATTGATGTGTTGGTTAATTTGATTAACCATTGAATGTTATATTCCAATGGTTTGGATACTTTAGGAGGTAGCCTGTAGTTTAGTATGACCTCTACTGTTATTTTATTGAAAGAAACTTCACGACGATGTATGTGAAGCGGATGTTTGTAGTGGCTTGTTGTATGTAGCGGAGCCAGAATTTCCAATGGTTTGGATACTTTAGGAGGTAACCTGGAGTTTAGTATGACCTCTAGTGTTATTTTAAAGAAAGAAACTTCACGATGATGTATGTGAAGCGGATGTTTGTAGTGGCTTGTCGTATGTAGCGGAGCCAGAATTTTCACGTAAATCTTTAGAAATAAATAAATACACGAAGAAGTCAAGAGGATTTAATTCATAATATATATACATAAAAAATTAGATTTACCTATCTAAACAGTGTGTGCCCTTGGAGCTATGTGGCTTCGCCACTGCTCGTGGAGTTTGCATTTCTTGTCTTTAGTATTATCCCTGTAAGTTGTGCGAAATTTTTTGATACCAAATTGGTATAACTGAACTGATTCGAGGTGACAATTTTTTCTGGAAAATAGACATTACTTCTGATGAATTTTGCTGGTTGTGTAAAGCCTGGAGAATTTGTGAACTGTTATACAGGGAGTTATTTGGTTGGCTGATTTTGAAATGCTTCAACTGTACTATCACATCAAATGTGTTTTATAATAACAGAATGTGAATTGCCATTTGGCTCTATTAGGGGAGTTACCTCCTCTTTGTTACTTCTCCGCCCTAATTTATTTGAAGGTGTTTGACTTGGCATGGAGTTTAAGAAATAAAAGAAGACTTTTGAAACTTGTTGTCTAAAACAAACCATGAAATTTTGTGTGGCTAGAAATCATTTTATTAAGGATAAAAAGGGTAATTTAAAGTTCAATTGTTACTACATATATAAAGGTCTTAATCTTTTTGGGACTGACGAAAAATAAAGAAGTGTCACCTAAATTGTGTCAGAGGGAGTATGTTATTGTAGACATGCTTTACATTTGGTTTTGCCTTGGTTACTTATAGGCTATAGCACTTGAAATCGAGTATTCATTAGCTTTTTTCTTACTTCCCTTGCAGGACAGAGCTCTGCCGTTTCAGCGGTGGCAAGATATACCCAGGGAGGGGCATCAGATTTATTCGTTCAGATTCTCAGGTAACATACTAAAAGCCATTTCTTAGCTGATGGTAATTAAAGTTATTTGTGTACTTATTGGTAAGAGGGTGCAGAGTCATGCTTTCTTGTCCGTTCTCGCTTAGTATTTTCTGGTTGTCGTAGGTGTTCCTATTTCTCAATTCAAAATGCAAGCGGTACTTCCACAACCGTCTGAAGCCTTCCAAGCTTACATGGACAGCCATGTACAGGAAGCAGCACAAGAAGGTGAGTCTGTCAGAATAAAAGCATCCACAAGTTAAATTTCTGAACTTAACATTCTGTTTTTTGCTTTGAAGTTTAACACTAACATTCCAACATTGAAGGATAAAGCTTTGTGATGTAAAGTTTTACCCTTGGGATACACTTTGTCTTTAAATATTACAAAGTGTTTATTTAGAAAACTTGGATATACAGATGAATTGGTTTTACCTTTTTCCATTTCATGGGTACTTCGCGAAATTAAATTTGTGCATTGGAACAGTTACATTTTGGGCTGCCCAAAATAAATAGCCGGCGAATGTATATGTTTTGTATATTAAGTATAAATATACGTATAAACTACATATAGTATACATATCATATACATAATCAGTGTTATATGTTCCGTATATTTGGGCTGTCGCCTGTAATTATTTTGGGCCATTGGGCCAAAAATAAAAAAATCCCTTATTTTTTGTGTTTGATAACATTAGGATATTGCACAAGAAGCTGTCAAGAAGAGGAGACGCGCCACAAAGAAGCCTTACTCTAGGTCCATTGTGGGTGCAACCTTGGAGGTAATCCAGAAGAAGAGAACTGAAAGACCAGAAGTTCGAGATGCTGCTAGGGAGGCTGCTCTTCGGTATGTATCCACAGAGCTCATGCATTTACTATAAAAGGTGACTATATATGTTGTATTTGTCGAAGATGGAGTGATTAATATTTGGTTGGGTTTCTGCAGTGAAATCAAGGAAAGAATCAAGAAGACAAAGGATGAAAAGAAGGCTAAGAAAGCAGAGGTAATGGCAAAGTCACAGAAAGGTGGAGGGAAAGGTAATGTGTCAAAGGGAGCTGCAGGAAAAGGCCCTAAGCTTGGCGGCGGCGGCGGAAAACGTTAAGCTATTGTTTATGTTTGTTTTCGAAGTAGTACTAGAGTGGTTTTTGCATCTTGATTGAATGTAAGTTTTTTATCCAACTGCAGATCAGCAGTTAAAACAATATATTTCTGAATTTTGGTCTTGTTTCGAATATGCAGATTAATTACTCTTGTTTCATTATGAGAATTATCTTCCTTGCACCTAAGCTACTTCCAATTAAGTCTTCACTAAAATTTGCCCTTTGATCCACAAGTTTGTAATGTCAAAATGCACATGTTAGTTTGTACTTAGTTTTAAGACAGTACAATTTCGCATACGGAAGGGGTGTCTTGGTGTCACTGGTGATTAGGAGGTCACGAGTTTTAAGTTGTGGAAACGGATTCTTGCAGAAATATAGGCTAAGGCGACATACAATAATTCTAGAAATGTAAGGTAAAGCTGCATACAATGGTTTGGGGGAACGTCGATTCCCTGGATTTTCTGGCTTCCCTTCAACCAGCCACTCTTTTAGTAAATTTTGTAGTCTGGTCCGCGCTTGAATTATGATCTGTTTGTTGATACGACATGTAGAAGATGAACTCAAAATAACCAATCAAACTATTGAGTTAAAACGGGTCCAATATATAACCCAATTAGTCAAAATACAATCCAAATCAAACATAAAATATCGAAGAAGATGAACTCAAAATAACCGATCACACTATTGAGTTAATACGGAACCCAATTGGTCAAAATACAATCCAAATCAAACGTAAAATATTGAACTTGGAGATTGAGGATTATGTAAATATTGCTGAACTTAAGCTAATAATTAAAGAAAAATAAATTAACAACAAGAGTTATGGTGGAGTGGTAAGTAATCCTTCATCCTTAACCGGAGATCTCGGGTTCGAGCTTTGGGTACGAAGTTGCCTTTGTTAGGGAGTGTTTTATCCCTTAATGTGGGACTTTCCCTGTGAATTCGGATATAGTCGGGCCCCAATGTGGGTATCGTACACCGGGTGAGAATTTGCAAAAAAAAAAAAGGAAAAATGTATTAGTTTTTTTTTTTTTTTTTTTTTTTTTTTTTTTTTTTTGCAAACAGATTAGGAGGGAAAGTTGGCGCTGTGGGGGTTGTGACCTAGGGGTGTTCATCGTTCGGTACGGTACGGTATTTAGATATTTCGGTTCGGTATTTTCGGTATTCGGTTTCTTAAAATGCTATACCAATACCGTACCTAATTAAATTCGGTATGGTTCGATTTTTCTCCTTTCGGTTTCGATTTATTCGGTTCGGTAACTTCGACTTATTCGGTTTGAATACTAACTAGTGCATAGAGTCATAGAAGGTAATATTCTTAATTAAAGTACTCGAAAGTACAAAACTAAAAACGTTTGTTGACAAAAGTTTTGTCCAAACCAGCAAATACCAACCCAGAGAGAGCTATACATAAAAGAATAAATTTGATCATTAGAAATGTCTTGTTACTTGCTTAGAGTTAATTGATGAACTTAGAGAATAAAGGAAAATAAAATTTTGAATTTCTTATATTTATGTTATAACTAATAATATGTGTATTGTGTAATATTATATATATTTCGGTACGGTATCGGTATTTTGGTATTTTATTTTAAAATATCAAATACCATATCTAATACCAATTTTTTTTAAACTTAAACCAAATACCATACCGAATACCAAATAAAAAAAAAATTCAATTTTGATACGATAATTCGGTATTTACCAAATTAGCACAACCCTATTGTAACCTGTTACTAATTGATATGACTTGTTTAACTTGCCCAAATTTGATCCAACTCGTCCATTTCCAGTGAGAAACTAGAATTTAGCCATGACCATTCAAAAAAATAAAAACAAGGGAAAAAAGCATGCTGGGAACTGTGAATTTCCTTTGTTTAGAATCTAAGTGAAAAAGAATAATCGTTTAACTAAACAAAAAAGGAAAGGGGATAGAATCTAATTCACGTATGGTTTAAATAGTTTCCTTTTATATCTTTATTGTTAGTATTTTATCATTATATCACCCAATACCGTAAACTACTGTCTAATATTTATCAGCTGCTCTGCTCTTTCCAAAGAGATGACATGATTCAGAGTACTATATGATGGGCAAGATATTAATTTTCAGTGTGTATTCACACACTGGTTAATGAATCTTTTTTTCGAAAATAAAAATTATATATTTAGAAATAGCAATGACTGTACTTTAAATCACATTGGTTTAAATTCGTAATTCAAATTTATACCTCCATTGAGACCAGAGGCGGACATATGCTATACCGAAAGGGGTCACCATCACCCGTAAAGTTCGACAAAAATTTCATATATACATGTATCTGTCTTTAGAAAATAGTGATATATTAGTAGTGGATACCCTATATGCAAAAAATAGTAAATTTTGGTTGAATCCAAAAGTACACCCCGACCTTCAAATCCTGGATCCGCCTCTGGTACACAGACCTCACTCCTACCCTCTGCAGGTAAAGAGGCCGTTTCCGATAGACCCTCGACTTCAAGCAAGCATGCATTATATATGATGATAGCGAAATACCTTACACATTTTGGTTGAACCCAAAAGTGCACAACCGACCTTCAAATCCCAGGTCCACCTCTGATTGAGGCGCTTGACACGCATGATAAAAAGTTGTAAAGTATTATAACTAATGACATTAATATCAATACAACAAATAATAGTACAATACTACCTTACAATTACACTAATACTGACAAGAGTCTGGTTCTAATCAAAAGAACCACTTACTACTAAAGTACTAATCTTAATTATAACAAATACCAGCTAACTACCTATCTTCTAATCAAACTTAGTTAGTGCCTGGAAAAAGAAACACTAATTATTAGTGCTAATTAAACCCAATATGGTGGCATAACTGGATTAAACCCTTCTACATTATTAACGTTGAAAACATAGCTACATTCAGCCATATCATTATTATTATTATTATTCTGATGGTTACTTGTAGTAATTCCTCTTGTCTTGTTTGAACTTGGCATTGATGTGCTTTCCACTGTCTCTTCACCTGATATTTTAGTGTATACTGTGGAATTCACTTGTTTCTTTGTAGCTTGTTCCTTCAATATTGCTCTTAATGCCAACACCTATCACAAAAACAAGAGTTTAACTCTTTGTTAATGTGTAAAAAAATTATTACACTATCAGATCATCTAAAAGATTTTAAAAAAAAGGACAACCCGGGCACAAAGTATTTTGCATTCATGCAGGGTGCGGGAAAGGGCGACACCCCCTAGGGATGTGATGTAGACAGGTTACCCTAATGCAAGCATTATTGGCTGCTCCACGGATCGAACCCGTGACCTTTAGCGTTTAGGTCACACGGAAACAACTTTACCGTTGCTCCAAGATAAGACAAGCTACCCTAGTGCAAGCATTAGTGGCTGCTTCCACGGCTCGAATCTGTGACCTTTTAGTTTTTAGGTCATACGGAGACAACTTTACCGTTATTCCAAGATAAGACAGATTATCTGCTACGACATGTTAAAAAATCTTTACATTATCCGTGTGTATAATTAGTGAAAAAAAGGAAACAGACATATGGACAAAATTCTAACTGCATGAGAGAGGATAATTAAATTAAAAGGAAAACTCAAAAAGAAAAGGAAAGGAAAGGAAGAAGAGGGACAATGTTGTATGAAACGTCAATTTCAATTTTTATTACAAGGTATAAGAAGAGTCAATTTTTTTTTTAAATTTATTTATTTGCATTAAATTAAGCCGACCTTGCTTTATAATGATGGGGACAACTGAAGTTAAAGTTGTCTCCATAGTTATGGCTCCAAATATGACGAGCCTAACGAATAATGACGCCATATTATTCTAAAATAGTTGTTTTTCCTCAAATAGCAACTATTATTCTAAGTTTCATAAAAATAGGTTATTTTCTTAAAAAGACAAGGATTCGTTGAGGACTATATTATCATTAGACATAGGTATCTAAAACCCCAGTCATTTTTTTAGTATTTCTTTCTAGCTTTAAATTTGGGAACAATCTTACTATCTATAATATTTTAAAGATTAAGTAGTTGTTCATTCAATCGCTTAAATTAAAAATAATTGATAGATATATAATATATGTATGATCTATGTATAATATGTATATAAACATGTATGATAAGTGTATATACATACCAGCTAGGAAAAATAAACAGCAGATTTTATTGGTAATTTATGTAAAGTTTGAATATTTTAAGCCACCGTTGTTTTCCATTACCATCTTCTGTTTTCCCATTATCAGAGGAAAGTTAATTTAGGTGACTACATAAACTAGATATTGATTTAAAAAAACATTAACATCACAAAGAAACACCAAAGTATAGGTTTAGGGTGACTCACATAGGAAAATAATTTTCAAAGAATGAGATATAAGAAGTATTGAAGACATAATTAAGTACTTAATTAATATATGTTCTCTTTTCCAACTTAATTTTTTAGATGAGATAATCGTACTGTTCATATTATAGTATCAAAGTAGAAATTCTGAGTTCTAATCTCACTGTCACCCCATTATCAAAAAAAATTGGGGTATTATCACATTATCAAACTATTTATATTTGGTAGTCGAAATAGTGTATAACATTTGTATACTTTATGTATATAGCATACATCATATATATATATATATATATATATATATATATATATATATATATATACAAATATTTTTTCGGCTATTATTTTGAGAGCGGCTATATAATGTCATTTTCTCAAAAGAATCTTTATGTACTTGGCTCAAGAAAAAGAGTCACGCTCACCCACAAGAGAACACGTACTTAATTTGTTCTTTATACTTTTAGATAAAACGGTCACACACAATTCATCTGACAATAAAAAACATACAACTTTTTTTTTAAAGTTTTGCATGAATTGCATGGATGCAAGAAAGTGAAGAGAGAATTTCTCAAAACTGACCTCATTTTGAAGCTTCTGTTTTTCCCTAGAAACTAAATCATAGTCTTGTTTAAGAGAATCATAGAGTCGTTCGAGCTGCTTAGATTTCCATCTAGCTCTCCTATTTTGAAACCAAACAGCAATTTGACGAGGTTGTAACCCAAGTTCTTTAGCTAGTTTCATTTTCCTATCAGGATCAAGTTTTATCTCTTCTTGAAAACTGTTTTCAAGTGACTCTAATTGTTCACTTGTTAATCTTTTCTTCTTGTCCAGTTGATTCATAGCAAAGTTGTTGTTCAGTTTGTCCATTGTTGGGAGCACTCCACCATTTTGTGTTTGCATTGCATGCTTCATTTCCATACCTTTAAAAAAGGAAAAAAAAACCAAAGATTATATTAGCATGTAAAGATATGGAACAACAACATACCGAGTGTATTTTCACAAGTGGGGTCTGAGGTGCAGAGACGGACCTACATCGTAAAGAGAGGGGTCACCGACGGCACTCGGAAAGTTCGACAAAAATTCCATGTATACCAGTATATGTCTTTTCAAAAATAATAATATATACAAGCAAATTTTAGTTGAATGCAAAAGTGCATTTGTAACCTTCAAATCACGGGTCAGCCTCTGCTGGGGAGGACAAGTATGTATGCCGGATCTTGCCTCTACCTTGTGAAGATAGAGAGGCTGTTTCCGGTAGACCATCCGCTCAAAATATATGGTTGTGAGATAAAATGGGCAGTGATCAGGCTGACAAAGTTTGTAACTAACACTTGGTTTTTACTTTCTTTAGGAAACTGAGAAAGGTCAGCAATTATTAAAGGTATCAATGGAAAAAAGAAAACTTCATAATTCTGCCATTTTAAACTTAGTGTAAATTCAAGAATATTTTTTTTATTTTAGCTCACTCATCTATTCTTTGAATAGTACTTCTTTATCCAGGAGCGAGGCTAAAAAGGAAATCCCTTAAAGACCAAAATAGAAAGGCAATTATCTATATTAAGATAACATACTTCAAGATCAAATCATGAAAAGAACCCTATGAAGAAATGGGACAAAATAATGATTAGAATAAATGTGGAAATCATGTAAAACACAATAAACATCAATGAAGACTAACATGATTGCTTCTGAGAATAACAACAACAACAACAACAAATACAGTATATCTTTACCTGGATATTGATCATAATTGTAGCTGTAGAGGAAATTGAAAGAATTATCAGGAGGAGTAGGTCGAGAAACAAAGGGTCTAAAATTCCCATTCCAGTCCATATTTTTGGACTCTTTCTTTTTTCCTTCTAAACAAGGCAAAGATCCAAGAAAACACCCAAATTCTAACCCCTTAATATATTGACACAAATCTTTCTTTATCTAGTATTGGACCAGTACTATTCAAGACTATGGACCACCTTAAATTAATTAAAGGGGTTAATTAGGGTTTGCCCTTTTGAAAAAGTATGAAAACTTTCTTGGTTTGTTTTGAAGAAACAAAAGTGAAAAATGAGAAGAAGATGTTGTAGGGAGAGTTTACTACATTTGTGGATAGAATCAGTCAGTACTTAGCATTGTGTCAATATGTGAAAGAGATGGATTGGGAGGGTAAGAATTAGTTGTGAAGTTTTATGCTTCACTTTTGGGAGCAACTCATAAATAGGACATCCTCTTTGGTTTTTTTTTGGGGGGTGGGGGGTGGAGTGGAGTAGATGGATACTAGTGTGCACTAATTAATTGTTGTTTTTATTAGTGTTAAATTTCAACAAGGACACTCTAATGATATATTTAAAGAACCATATTTAAAATATGTGTTCATTAACTATAGGTGTAATTTGAGATCACTTAATCCTTATGAAGTACTAATAAAGTTCACTTCATTTAGTGAAGTGGTAAAAAAGTTTTTTATTTATTTACTCCTTCATATCCCTTTTACTTTTCATTTCTGGCTTTTGTATGCTCCTTAAAAAAATAATTAAAAAAGATAATTTGACTAAATGATGCTTCTTTATTCTTTGACCTTAATTTATTACTACTTTTGCTTTTACTATATTAATCTCTCACAACATTTATTAGAAAATTTAAATTTCTAAAATGATAGATTTTTTGGATCATTATTTTTAGTAACCATGACAACAAAAAAAAGACCAAAAGAAGTATTATTATATATTGGGAGTAAGAGAAGGGAAAATGGAGAGGAAATTACAAGGTATGGAATCAAACTCGAACTAACAAGGTGAGAATTTGGGTAGTTAACCAACTGGGTTACTACGGTTTTTAAATAGTATAAAAAGTTCGATTTAACTTTGACACTGACAATATAAATAACTTTATACTATTAATGTAACATAATTTGTTATACCATATTATTTGCCTTATTTTTCATATTAATGTATAAATCTATTAATTTTAATTATAGGCAATTATGTGTAGTTACTCTTAGTGATTCATTTGTGCAAAATTCTTTCACATTATCATTATAAAGTTAATTAGGAGTGTAAGAAAATTAGGATTTTTATCAAAGGTCACAGTCTAAGGAAGTGTATGGTCCCCTAAAGGCCAAAAAATAGACAAGCTGCCTTGAGCTACTCTCACGCCTCTCTTCCCATTTTTCTGACAAATTAACTACTTTCTTCCCCCCTAGTACTACTACTACTTCTTAGTATGCAGTACTTAGTTTCTTCTATAGCATTTAATTTGAGTCTCTCTCAAGATGTAACTCTAGAAAACATCATAAGAAACGACAGTGTGTTTGTAAATCCCTTTCGTTGAAAAATTGTACTGTATTAATTGAATAGAAATGATCCCTTTTCTGGTTATATACTCCCTTCTTTTCAATTTATACGACAGTATTTGACTGAGTACGATGTTTAACACAAAAATAAAGAATTGAAGTTTGTGATTTAAAATAAGCCATAATCTCATTAAGAGTAAACTGACAATCTTTTTGATGCAGACTAAAAAAGAAAGCATGCTACAAATATATTGGAATGTGTTTTACCAAAAAAGTGTTAAACCTTTTCTTACAACGGATTAATAAGAAAATAGGGGATAAATCCTAGCCAAGGATAATTAACTCTAGATCCAAGGATATTAAGTGGGAAAAATAGGATATGGTTAAGCTCATGAGCTCTTTAAGATTATAAAAGATATCAAATATATATATGACGGGCTTACATTCTTGATGCTACTACTCCGTAATGTAAAATAAAGAAGAAAAAGAAGATGTACCATTAACGACTACGAGATCTATCTTTATTGATTCCGTAATGATGATCACAAAGATCAGCAGCCAAGTTCTAAACCTTCTCTTGATTTTCTTGAGAAAGATTCTCCTGTTCTTCAGTGTTAAGAGGGGAAGAAAAAAGTCCCCCTTTCTTATTCTCTTACCTAGTATATATATAATAGGTATTCCCCTTTACCCAACGGTCCTTGGCCAGGATACCCTAATCTGCCAATTGCACTTTAGGTCGACCTCCCCAAGTTCCATGGCGTGTAATTCGCCATACAGGCTTTCTAATGGTTTGACCTCGGCCGTGGCCGAGATGCTCATCGTTATGGTGCCTCATGGATACAATCACGGCTTAATCGACTCCTCGCCATTCCTTTTTGTGCCGATTCTCGTGTGGCCAGGATTCGACCCATACAGTTAGTCCCTCCGCCCATTGAGGTCGTCTTTGGGCGAACTCGATGGGCAGAACTCGTCAATAAGAACCTTTTGAGAAATCTGAGAGTTTTGGGCGATGGGCGAGTGCCTCTTAGCGAGATGATGATGTGACGTTTCGAGTGCTTTATCAGACCACCGTGTCAGTTCGAAATGACATTAAATTCGTCAGGCGTCATTATGGCACATGTTCTCTGTGCATTGCGTCATTTCCCGTGCCCTTTTCGTTATTTTTTTTTTGATAAAAGGCGGCGCTTGGTTTCGCAAACCAGCATATTCATATCTCTATAAATAGGGAAAAGTTTCCCATTCGAATGTAGTGTTTACCAATCGTTCACAAGACAATCTTAAGTCATTCTTTCTTCTTCTTCTTCTTCAGTTCTTCGTATTTCTTTTTCTACCAACAATCCTCGTGGCTGTTACCCTCATTTCTTTACACTCATGACCTATACAGTCACCCAAAGCGATGGCTAGTGCTTCTTCTAACCTTGATCGAGTCGTTGGTGCTCCGGTGCCGAAAAACGATATACCCCTACTCGAAGAGGGAGTGGGTCTGGCGGAGGATGAGAGTTTTCCGACTGTAGATGAGGTCCAGGGAAGGCAAGGACTGACTTCAATAGCCCTGCTGGGGATGAGCCGAAACCTGTTATTTTTACGATGGATGCTGCGGCCCTCACGACGTTCAAAGCCAAATGGAGAATCCCTGATCACATTGAACTAGTTCCGGCGGGTCGTGACATAATGCATATACACCGCCCGGGCTACTGTGCGTTTTACGCATATCCATTTGTCATTTGGTACACGCTTCCCCTTCCCTCCTTGGCAATGGAATTCTGCCGCTTCTACGAGACGTGTCCGGCTCAACTCTCTCCGTACGTATACAAGCTCTTCCTTATGCTTATCAGGTACGCGGAGCTGGCCGATCGAGGAATTTCTCTACAACACATGCTTCACCTCTTCGCCCCCCATTTTTATAGGGTCACAATGATTCACCTTCGTCACCGAGGAACCAAGGGTTTGGTGGTAAAGATGGATAACAAGGCCAACCGCCACGTTTGGGAGAACTTCTTCTACGTCCGAACAGAGCACGTGGTATCGTACCGTGCAGGGTTTCCTGAGGCGTGGAATTTTGCCCATAGGTCTTCCTTTCCTTTAATTATATTATATTATTTTTTGAAAATGGCTGTTGGCCGTCTCCCTTTAGTGACCGTCGAGTGTTTTATATTTCCGCAGCCGAGAGGGTACCTCCTCCGCAAGTTGCCAATATTCGCGAATGGGTGAGCTCGATTCTTCCCCACACGATAGGGATCCGCGAATGGATGCCCTTCCACGAGAGGTTTGGGCGCAAACCTTCCACTAGTGAGTCGGCTTATTTCGGTCTTAGTTGCTTTGTTCTTTGCTCCGTCTTTTTCTTACCTTATATCTTCGTTTGGTCGAATTTCTCATTGGCAGGTCGGAGAGGAGCGAGAAGGGCAAGGGATCCTGTCCTTGCTTTTCGTCAACCGATTTCCTCTGCCTGGCCTGTACCAAGGGTAACTGTGGATGAGGGCGTCCAAAGTTTGGTTGTTCGGCGGACCGCATCCGCGACCGAGCCTATTCGTTCGGAGGTTGCTCTTAGGTCGGACACTCCGGTTCCCGCAATCCATTCAGCGGATGAACCTTCTCATGGTGGTGGCAAAGAAGTCCCGTCAATGAGGCGGAAGTTAATGTCAGAGGGGCATCTTTGGTTGAAACGCCCTCGAGGGGCGACCCTGTTTCGGCGATATCTGAAGCTGGCGGTGATAGCGGCCTAGGTGTGGAGGCGATGCCCGTCTCGAACATAGAAGAGCTGTCATGGCAGGGGACATAGTTCGGAGGCCGCTCCAATTGTTTCTAGTGGTCCATCGGCGTCTCGGCAGGCCCATACCCCCTCTTCGGCTAATGAGAGGTTGAAGGACGTAGTGGTAGCTGATTATGAATCTGATTCTGATATCGATCTTGAGGACATGAGGATGTTCGAGGAAGGTTTTACCAGGGTTAACGTGAGAGCGGAAGTCCCTTCCCGTGTGCTCGAAATTCCGTCAGATTTTAACCTGTTGGAGGACACGGTGGACTTGGTGCCCCAATTTGAACTTCTGTGCTCCGCCGCCGAAAGTAGATCTCTTCGGGAGATCAGAGACTCTGGTTTTTCGCATGGTGTGGCTGGGATGGCCTTGAGGGTGAGTTTCCTTTTGCTTTTTTCTTTGTTTTGTGCCATTTGATTTCGCTGATTCTTCCTTTTTCCTCCTTAGACTTACATGCTGGGGATCGAGAGTGCTCGTCGGGCTGAGACGCGAGCCGATGTCTTTCGATAAATGGCCGCGAAGTACCGCCGGTGTCGCAACAGGTGCTGTGAGATGCACGCGCAGCTTAGGGGGCAATAAAACTCAATCCCTCAAGGAGGAGTTAGAGATGAAGGACGAGGATCTCATGTAGTCTATCCACAGATGTAGCGAGCTTGAGGGGTTGCTTAGGGCCAAAGACGAGGAGCTCAAGGTGGGCAAAGGGGTTGCAGCAGAATGCGAGGATCTTCAAACGAAGGTGTTATCCTTGCGAGCCGAGCTTGAGCAAAATGACACTAGAGTTGCCAATATAAGTGCAGAGTGGACGGAGAAGGTGGCTGAGCTAGAAAGGAAGATGGTCGAGTTGGAGAGGGCCGAGGGAGCCCGAGTGGCGGCTTTGGCAAGGGCAGCGGCACTGGAAGACACCATCCGCGTCCTCAAGTCTGAGTGGGAAGCCGAGAGGGCGACAACCACACTGAGGGAGGCAAGGCTTGAGGAGCGGATTGGTGAGCTCGAGCAGGATGCCTCGAACCTGGGAGACCAAGTTGTGGCTCTCGAGGCCGAGAAGGCGCAACTGTTGGCTCAGGCCCCCCTCAGGAATCTGCCTCTGTTACTGTCCCCCGCCATTTATACGAGCTATGGGTGCATGTTGAGGCCCAATGATATATATATATATAAGGGTTTGTGGGCGGCGGGGAGCGTTCCTGAGGCCGCTTTTGAAGATGCTCGGGTTAAGGCGCATGAGGCTCGTCTTGCCTGCGGTTATGACCCTGCGACACCGGAGGTCGGTGTGGGTGCTGAGATTGAAGATGGACTCTCTTCTGATAATGAAAACGCTGACGAGGACGGTGGTGGAGATGAAGCCGAGAGAAGTTTTTGTGGCTTTTTGCACTTAGCTCTTTTTTTTCTTTTGTTGTTGCTTATTTTTCTTTTTACGGGGGCCCGCTTTCGGCCTTTTGTAAGACGCCGTCTTGTATGTATATATATCTGAATAAGATAGTTGGTTTGCCTTTGGTTGTATATCTCAGACTCTCTTTCTCATTCATTTTTTTTTGAAAAAGATCTTCAGATTTTCTCGTGATGAGTCCCTGATTTTTAGTTGGAAATTCGAATGAGGTCGAATTTAGCTCGTTGATTCAAGCGAGGTCGGATCTTATCTTATTAGTTCAAACGGGGTCGAACCTTACTTTGTTAGTTCGAGCGAGGTCGATCCTTAATTTATTAGTTCGAGCGACGTCGATCCTTATTTTGTTAGTTCGAGCGAGGTCAAACTTTGTTAGTTTGAATGAAAGTCGAATTTTTGGCGATGGACGGGGGCCGTAAGGGTATAAATTTGAGCGAGGTCGAGTTATAGCCCGTTATGAGTTCGAGCGTGGTCGAACTTTAGCTTGTTGATTCGAACGAGGTCGAATTTTACTTTCGTTTGGCGATGGCCGAGGGCTGTTAGGGTGTAAATTCGAGCGAGGTCGAGTTGTAACCCGTTATGAGTTCGAGAGAGGTCGAACTGTGGCTTTTTGATTCGAACAAGGTCGAATTTTACTTTCGCTTGGCGATGGCCGGGGGCCGTTAGGGTGTAAATTCAAGCGAGGTCGAGTAGTAACCCGTTATGAGTTCGAGCGAGGTCGAACTGTGGCTTTTTTATTCGAATGAGGTCGAATTTTACTTTTGCTTGGCGATGGCGGGGCCCGTTAGGGTGTAAATTCGAGCGAGGTCGAGTTGTAACCCGTTATGAATTCGAGCGAGGTCGAACTGTGGATTTTTTATTCGAACGAGGTCAAATTTTACTTTCGCTTGGTGATGGCCGGGGGCCGTAAGGGTGTAAAATTGAGCGAGGTCGAGCTGTAACCCATTATGAGTTCGAGCGAGGTCGAATAGTGGTTTGTTGATTCGAACGAGGTTGAATTTTACTTTCCTTGGCGATGGCCGGGTGCTCGGTGGAGTGGTAAGATTGTTGCATGCTGCCTTGTTTTTATTGGAGAATATTACTCATTATTGCATCGTTTATGCATGCTTCGGGGTGAGCCCCAATCTATGTAGTCCCTTTATTGCTCGGCCTGGAGAGATCGTTGACGGGACGGGCGATGAACTTATTGCTTGGGCCTCTGAGCACCTTGGGGCTCGATTGATTTGAAAGAAGTACGGACGTTACTCGTAGTATTTAGTCGGCCGAATTAGCGTAGCGTTGCCATGGAGAGCATACGGGCAAGCTTTCCCTGTTCATTTCTGCCTGTATTGGGGAGATTGTACGTTCCATGGGCTCTTCGCCCAGTCCCAAGCTGTGTAGATTGTTTCTTAATGATGCTGGCTTGTTCTGAGCCGTTTGTCTGTTATTTGTAATATGGTACTGTGTGGAGGGTTTTCCCGATTTTCCGTTCGCTGTAGCGAGGAATTTAGAGCCTGTATGTCGGCTAGCCTTTGTTCGCGAATTTGAAAGAACGTCCCTGTTCTCTGTTCCACTTCCCTCTCTGTCTTTTTTTTTTATAAAAAAAAAGGCATAGCGGGTTAGAAGTACATGGAATAATCTGTTACCTTGGTCGGCTGTTTAGCTGATGAATGAGGGGGATTGGCCACGTTTCCCTCATCCGCTGCGCTTTTTGGACCTGGGCAGTTCCCTTGTTCGGCAATGAACTAGGGATCGAGCCGCAGGGTGGCTCGCCTTGTTCTGTATTCTGGTACTAGTTTCCGGCCTGATGTTGGCTTCGGCTTTACGATCATCCTCGTCATTGGTTGAGATTTGGCATTTCGCAGGTGGACAATCCACTTCCCCCATTAGGGTCTCCAGTTCGAGTCCCAGTTCGTCAGTCCCGGGCATGCAAAGATGGCAAAAATGTAAGTCATACCACAAACATACAGACGATGAGTATCTTAGTCAGTAAATTACACAATAAGCATCGTCTCGTATAGTAGGAGGGGAGGCGATATGCGCGGGATGTAGGAGGCGTTGGGTACTAACCTGGAAATGGGATTACGGACGCGTTTGGTACGCGTAGTTGCAGTCCGCCTATGATGGCTCATGTTCACAATGCCTCAGGGCTGCTGCTGTGGAGCAGCGCAGTTTTCGTGTGTAAACCAGGCGTAACTCCGATTTCGCGTAAGGATTTACCTTTGGTTGGTTTGGCGGTTTCGGGGGTTTACCGACCGGTTTCGCAAGTCGACATTCGTAATGAAAGGGTGAAACTTTACCAAATGGGAGATAAAGCTAAGATCATGTTCGGATCTAGAGGGAACTAAAGCTTTGGCTAGAAAATTCCCACAGATGGCGCCAAATTGTTTTACCAAAAAAAGTGTTAAACCTTTTCTTACAACGGATTAATATGAGAATAGGGGATAAATCCTAGCCAAGGATAATTAACTCTAGATCCAAGAATATTAAGTGGGAAAAATAGGATATGGTTGAGCTCATGAGCTCTTTAAGATTATAAAAGATATCAAATATATATGACGGGCTTACATTCTTGATGCTACTACTCCGTAATGTAAAATAAAGAAAAAAAAAAGATGCACCATTAACGGCTACGAGATCTATCTTTATTGATTCTGTAATGATGATCACAAAGATCAGCAGCCAAGTTCTAAACCTTCTCTTGATTTTCTTGAGAAACATTCTCCCGTTCTTCAGTGTTAAGAGAGGAAGAAAAAAGTCCCCCTTTCTTATTCTCTTACCTAGTATATAATAGGTATTCCCCTTTACCCAATGGTCCTTGGCCAGGATACCGTAATCTGCCAATTGCACTTTAGGTCGACCTCCCCAAGTGCCATGGCGTGTACTTCGCCATACAGGCTTTCTGATGGTTCGACCTGGCCGTGGCCGAGATGCTTGTCGTTCGGGTGCCTCATGGATACAACCACGGCTTTATCGACTCCTCGCAATTCCTTTTTGTGCCGATTCTCGTGTGGTCAGATTTAGACCCATACAGAATGGAGAAAGTATAAACATATGTTGCTCGGACTCTCCGAAAATGTGTGGCAGTGTGCTTGTCGGATCCTTCAAATGTAGCTAAAAAACAAGAATTAACAATGGACAAATTTTGTAGCTAGACAGAAAAATCCGTTGCTAATCCTGTTTAGAGACGGATTAGCGACAAATTATCAAGAAATTTTGTTAGCTATGAGCAATTTAGCGACATATTAGCGACGAAGTTCTTGTTAATTTCAGCTTTTTTAGTGTGACTATGTTGCGCGAACTATCCAAAATGGCTGCCACACTGTGTTGGATCCTCCAAAAATTCACTACTTTTGGAAAATTCGATATGCAGTTACTTCAAAGAGCCCCAGCAATATAGCAAATTGATAAACAACGAGGTAGAGGGCTAATGAAGAGTAATGAATCAAGCTGCTACTGCAACTGCTGCTTAATGACCTATGGGTAGTTCTCCTATAATAAATGGACTTACAGTACAAATTGGGTTTATAGAATCAGAGCAGCATTAGTAAAAGGACCCTGAATTAGGTCCATTCGAAACTTCTTTTTCACTTCACATACACACACAAAAGCACACAGAGAGAAACAGTCTTTTTTCTTTGGTTAAAATCAGTGGACCTGTATATGGCTCATTCACTAGTATTCAATGCAATATATGCCAGAGAAGAGGAAGAAGAAATTAAATTAAAGGGGTTAGCATCCCTAAAAACGTGAGGAGCAGACTTTGACAGGCATACAACCTTGACATGTACGGCATAAAAGAGTTTTTAACTTCTATATACTAACAACATGCCGTGTCATTCGTGCCCGTTTACCTTAATATATTGTTGTTACTATTGTTTGCTATTTGTTGCCTTATCTCTATTGTTCCTTGAGCTGAGAGTCTATCGGAAACAACCTTTCTATCTTTATAAGGTAGGGGTAAGGTCTACGTACACACTGCCCTCCCCAGACCCTACTTATGATAATATACTGGGTTCGTTGTTGTTGTTGTATATACTAACATCATATATAAGTTTTTTACGGTATCATATCACCTAAAAGATAATTAAGAGTTTAAGTTTCATACAGTGACAATGTAAAGTATATTTACACAATCAAATTATTTATTAGGTGATTATAGGTAAATCTCTTGATAATTATTAATTAGTAGTTTGATAACTATGGTAACTAACATGATATCATAGATTCAAATTCACTAGTAGTTTTAAGAAAACTTAATATTTTCAATGTATATACGCTTATTCCAAACAATAATGAGTTTAACTAATATACACAATCACATCATTTTTACCTGCTGTTAAATGTCATTTTATATTGTCGGTCATCAATCCATATTGTCACAGAAAGTTACTTGTATCTTTTAAATGACTTTGATAATGCAATATTTCTCTATCACTATCAGTCTGTATATTAATTAAACTCAAAGATAGTACAGTAATTAAGCGAGATTAATAATATATTTGTATGACAAATTACTTTGTACAATAGGTTTAATTTAAAGGACTTTACACTGGCAGTACATAAGTTAAAATTTATTTTTTAATTTACTTTGTTGTCTGATGCAATGGCAGCAACTTAATTAACGAAGAAGATGACAAGTCTTCACAAAGAGAAAAAATGGTACAAAAAATAAATAAAGGTAAATGCAAGAAGACAAAAAGTGGAAGGAGAACTCGTGAACACTCCTCGGCAATATAATTTTCACTAATTTTATGGATACATATAATATGTATATATCCTCAATATATTTATCACTAAATTGAAGTTAAATAATACAAATTCACATATTAATTTATTATTTAATCATAATAAAATCAATATGATATGATATAAACATCGAATACGAGCGGGAGATGACAACAATATAGGAGAAGAAGGGAATCCCTGTTTTTTTTACACACAACTTGCGGACAAGAAGGAATTGCTCAGATGATCAGCAACCCCGACCTACAACCCAAGGGTCGTGAGTTCGAGTCACCGAAGAAGCAATAAGTCCAATAATGGAGACCAACGGAGAATCAAATGGGGAGGGAAATAAATTTAAAAAAAAAACACACACACAACTTGCTCACCTATTTCTGCTTCTTCTTTTTGGGCTTGTTTGCACTATTTTGATAAGATCGTTTTACGAGTTTTTGAAATGGTAAGAGTTTTTTATCCAACACTTTTTCCTTTTTATTAATTTTAATAAAAGAATTCAATGTATAAATCTAGAGATTTACACAATGATTTTAAAAGTACAAAACATGTAGCATATGTAATTGTAGAGCCTACATATAATAACTGCCGACAGGAGCGGAAGCAGCAGCGTTAGAGTGCGTGAACCCAGTACTTTCGACGCGGAATATAAATTTATAGGTGAAAATCCACCAAAACTATAAAAACTAGTATTTATGCGCCCATAAATTTTAAAATATAACAGGTTCAATAATACTAAATTTTTTAAAAATTAAACCCAAAGAGTTTAAATCCTAGATTCGCCTCTGGTGCGAAGAGAGATCTCTAGTTTTTAATAAGACTGTAATTTCCATTCAGTAAAATTCTTGCAAGGCTTTGTGTTGAGTGCATGGCAACTACCAAGTTATAGACCCTTTTCTACGTACATAGGATCTTTGTGTGAAAATTGAAATTATGGATTTTCTGCTCCATCCGTCTCAATTTTTTGTGTTATACCTTTTTTTTGTCTGTCCATAAAAAAATTACATTGCTTTTTTATTCAGAAATAATTCACTTTAAATTCATGTTATCTTTGATGAGATTATTTATGGTCATACAAATATCTTTAGCTTGTTTTAGATCATAAGTGTCAAAAGTCATTCTTTTTTCTTAAACTCTTTATCCAGAAACACCACCACGTAGTTTGGGACGGAGGAAGTATCTGTTATGCTTATTTTATCATAGGCACTAAAATGACAGCACGGTGCACTAAGCTCCCGCTATGCACAGGGTTCGGGGAAGGGCCGAACCACAAGGGTTTATTGTACACAGTGTTATCATACATTTCTTCAAGAGACTGTTTCCACGACTCAAACTCCCTGGTCACATGACAACAACTTTACCAATTACGCCTCTCGAACCAGTTATTTTATCATAGGCACTGCTATGATATAATCAACCCAATTTTTACTTAGGATAGAAACGTAATTATTATTGAAAGATGAACAAAATTTTATTTGGACCTGATGTGGACATATCAGTTGACTTGCCCAGGAGTACATTTTAGATTTGAAAAAGGTAGCCGTGGTGCTTAAATGTCATTTATTTCCTCAATTATAAATGCATTTTCGTAGTTTTCTCTGCAATTAAAAAAATAATCCAAAGTTACAAGACTAGACTTGACTAAGCTAGAGAAACATAATGGAAGTACATGAAATAAAACTACTCTATATTTACGATGAAAATGACTTAGTTTTCTATAAGGCAGCAGCAGGTCTGTTGTCAGCGGCAGTGTCTTTGGCATCACGGTCTGCGCGCGCGGCGCTGTTGGCTTCTGCCCGCGGCTTGGCGCTCGCGAGGGATATCGGTGGGGCGACAGAGGCACCTGCACGCTTGTCACTTGGCGCGGCCAAGAACACGGGGCCGTCCGTGGCGCCAGGCATTGGGAGGTTCGCTAGGACGCCACGGGGCACGCCCACGGGGTCATGGGGCATGGCTGGAAAGCCGCCCATGACAGATCAACCAGCTCCACCAGAGGTGGTCAAACATCAAGACGTGAACTGTTGTTACCCTTTCTCGAGGTCAACATGCTAAGCAGTTTCAATCAAATAACTAAGATTACCGCTCTACAAACTCTAAGACGTATTATATAATTAATTTGCAAAATAAATCAGCACCATTAGTTTTATGTTTTGTTTTCACATCTTGCCATGGTTTTGTACCCTTTTTTTCTTTTTCTTTTTTATTTTAAATTTTTAATCATATCACATCAGGTCAACAACTCAGGCTCAAACTACCAAAAAGATCACTTAACCAAGTTTGCAATGCAAATATCACAGCAGCAATTTAGATATCCCTGAAACGAAGCTCATGGATGTCATAACTTCGAATCCACCATCCAACATCAACTATATTTCTTCAAATAGTTGAGCAAGAAAATCGAGACATGTCACAAATCAGATACTAAAAGTCATAATAGTCATCATCTTTTTACGACTCAACCAATGTAGGTTCCGACTTTGTATGCAAGCTAGTACAGAAAAGAAAATATCTAGCTCTGCAACGAGAAAGACCAAAGGTAGCATGAAGAAAATAAACTGTAACCTAAGATTTTTAGGCTATTCTTGTGAGTGGTTACAAGATAGAACAAACAATCTACCTGAAGTAAATGGACATTTGAGGGATATCAACATCGTTATCTTCCTCATCCTCACAAGCCACTACCACATCAAAATGTTTCCTGTATGGAGGCAAATCTGCCTTGGCCACTTCCCTGGCCAGATCTACCATCTTCCGATCCATCCGCTCTTTATGCTTAGGGAACATGCTGTTATAAAGTAAGCAGCTCCCATAAGAGATGCTATAAGCATTCAGACCTTTGTTTTGAAGCCACTGAAGAAGCTCCCTCAAAGTTGGATTGTCTTTCAAAATCCACCTGTCCCACACAGTCCAGTTCATGTCTTGATGTTTGACCACCTTTGGTGGAACTGGTTCAGCCATGGAAAATAAAGGAAGAGCCAAGTTGGCAAAAGTGTTGCGATAGTCCTCCACCTTATGACCTCCATCCAAAACCTTATAAAGCTCTAGACAAACAAGACCAGTGGCCATAGCAGTGGAAGTAGCAATAGCTGGAATGATCCTCCCTGCTATGAACTTGGCCTTCAGTTTATCCACTTCAGGGATGCTATAGTTTCTAGCCCTCATGTTTGCAAGTCCAGCGATAAGGTCCATATGATAGTTGGTGTCATCGTCCTGTACATTCAAAGAGCTTAGTTGGAGGAGCAGATGGAAGAAATAAATAAACACATGACTATAAATTGAACATCTATAAGAATTTCAATATCTTCCTCGTACAATGTTTGTTAAAACATCATGTGGTTCTTTAAGAGTTTAAGTTAGGCACAAGGCTGTATATACACCTCAGATCCTATTCCTTGTTTCCTCCCCGAAAACATGTTTACGGTATCAAACGATCGCATTCCCAAAAGATGCCTCTAACATATGGAACATGCAAGAGAGAGAGAGAGAGAGTACCTTCTCAAATTGAATGGGGTTCATCTTGTAACCTGAAGGCAATTTCTGGCGACACGTTTCCAGCTTCATCACCAATTCATTAATGACTGCAGCATCATCAATGGATGAAGCCGCCATGCTGGTTGCTTTCTCATCTGTCACAATCTTCACATCTTTCTTTGGCTGGAAATCGGGGACAATCACTTTATCAACAGCTTCAGCTAACTTTTGAGGAGACTTAACCCAATCTGGAATGAGTATGCCAAATGTTTCTGCTCGTAATATAGAGGCTGCCAGTAGAAACTGAAGGTGACTGGCATCGTCAACAGAAAATTGCAATGGCCGAGGGAAACGCTTTGGTGCAGACCAAAATGGGGCACCACTACTAGTAGTAGCCTCCTCAGGAAAAGTAAATGTCAACTGCTTCACACGGTCTGCAAAGTAATCTTCAAACCTGGTTCCAGGAAAAGCAAGTGGTTAAAAGCATATATCAAAAAGCTGCTCAAAAGGGTAAAAGTTTAGTTGGTTAACCTCAGGCGAGCCCAAGTTATGCAGTCTTGAAATGTATCACATCTCTCCTTGTCGAGGCATTCAAGAACACGATCCAAAGTGTCCCTGGCCTGTGCATCACCAGCCTTTTGCATAGCAGATATGTAGTCACTAGGATTGATCAGATAAGCATTAACTTCAGTTGGCGTCTTCTCAAGCAAACCCTCAAATTCTGACCGTGCCCATGTTAAGCAATGGTCGATGTTGTGTGGGAAAGAGTGAACTGTACACATAGGTGCCTGTTTTTCTGGTGGATCCCTCGACGCACCATAATTCTCTGTAAGGTGAGGAATTACCATCTGAGTGTTGCACTTGGCACCCAGGGTTCCAGACTCCAATAATGGTTTTTGAAAATACAAACATCTCTGATCAATGTAGAGCCTGGCATTTACATTATCTAGTGCATTGATCACAACACTCAAATTCTCCCAGAATGTATCATCGAATACACTTTCTGTCTCAGGGCTTGCACGGTTTTGCAGTGCTTCAATGTGAATGCGAGGATTGATCAAAGAAGCAGCTGCAGCAGCAACAGTAGACTTGGCTTGCCCAATGTTCCAGTCACGGAAGAGAAATTGCCTACTAAGATTGCTCTTCTCAATGACATCATCATCTGTAATTGTTAGCTTCCCTTTATCACCACAACAAACCCCCATGAGAGCTAAATTCTTCAGGAACTCACACCCAAGCGCACCAGACCCAACAACAAAAGCTTTTGCCTCTTCCAGCTTCTTCTGTAGCTTGTTTCCAAAGACTGAGATTTGAGCATCATAACGACTATTCAAGGGCTTCAAATCATTTGGATCCAAGGGTGCGGTTGGAAGAGATTCAATAGAGTCAAAGTAGAAAAACTGACGCAACAAATGAAAAGGAAATGGTTTAGTGACAGAACATTCCAAGTCTATTAAAGAGCAAACATAAATTACAATATAAGGCTATATGCAGCATCACAAACTAATTTAATCGAAAAATTTGGAGATCAAGGAACAGTAACCACAGTGCCAAAGATACATGGGATACCAAGATTGATAATCGAGAAGACAAAATCATTTCATATCCACAAGATCGGGCTTCAGAGGCAACAAAATGTTGAGATAGAGTTCCATTGCAATCCAATCTAATTGTGTTACAAATCTAGAAACAAATCCAATATAATCTACTACGAACTTATTCAAGCAAGGCAGCTACAATTTAAAATAGATAATCCCGACAAAAACTGCAAGAGATTTAAGGGTCCTTTTGTCACACTAGATTTGCAGATCAATTATAACAATTCATTTACTAACCTGGTAAAGTGGATGGAACTTCCCAGAGCAAGCCTTCACAACTTCTTGCCCAACAATACCACCAAACATAGCAGCCATTGGGTTTAGCACAGCCCTTGCACCGAATGCAAAGTTCCGAAGAAGTTTCTGGTCAATCTCCTCTAGTTTTCCATCAGAGAGACTATTGTTCAGGTCAGTCACAAATGATATTAGCCTCTGAGCATCTTCCTCAGATCCAGCAAGAGGGAAACGTCCTGATTCAGACACAAACCTATCTAGTGCCTGGAAGGCCAAGTGTAAAATAGGTGGGCGGTCAAACTTGGAGAAGTCACTCAGAAGAAAGTCACCAGGATCCTTAATTGCTTCTCGCAGTGGCTTGAATTTTAACACTTTAGGTTCCTTGACCTGAGTGACAATACCCCCTCTTTCATATGCTGCATAGTTTGAAGTGTCCTCTTCAATAGTAAATGAATATGGCCTCGCATTTTTTATTTTTCTAGGCTTCCCATCATTCAGTTCTGTCATGCCCCGCACTTCAGAAAATATAACCAAGTCCCCGTCCTGAAACTCGAGCCTCTCATCATCAATACACCCCACAAGAGCAGGGTTGTCATTGCTAATAGACGCAATTATTCCGGTGTGGGGATCCTCACCATCAACATCAGCAACTGTAAATTCAGGGCCAAAGTCACAAAACACGCTACCAAAAAGGCCTCGAACTTCAGCTTTGATGAAAGCAATTGGAGGCTGGTGCTGATGACAGTAATCATCAAATTCAACTGCCTTCTCTAAGCTGATATCTGTAAATACAACAGCCTGCCAAGGATATAGCAATAAGGATGTCATTTCCCCCACAACCATGCCACAGTATTAGTTAAATAATTATCGCATCTAAAGAAATTGACTCTGTTATGTTCATATCACTGACAATAAGAAACATAACTAATAACACCAATTGCTAACATTGTACCAAATACTTCACCGCCCAAACAGTAGGAGACATCCTCAAATAAATTGCCATTGACATAGTTAAGATAATTCGCCCCTCAAAAATCTTAATGACTGTCGCTTTCCACAATAAATGCGAACAGAGGTCACTTGTATTTTATGTAATCTTAACCATTATCACTGTAACAGTGTACGTGGAAAGCAACTCTATTTAGTTTAACTATTATGATATTTAAATCAGATCTCTGTTTGGTTGTAAATGGCTATATCGCTTTTGCAACTAAACTAACTATTTAAAAAATCACTAATAGCTTTTTTTTATAGGTAAAATTCACAAGAGTTTTTAACCTTGAAAAGATGACAATAAGACAAATAAATTGGAGGTATTTTCTTTACACGATTAATGAGGACATAGGTCATTTCTGTCCTGGCAAAATTCAAAAACTTTTGCTTCTCCAATGGAGAATCTTACTAAAGTCACTTCCACATTAACCAAAACACCGGTCATTTCTGTTCTATAAGATCTTACACATTATCACTATAATGTAGAAATCAACCACAACTTGGTTTAACTATAATAATTAAAATTTGATCTCTGTTTGGTTAAGGACTCGTATGCCACCTATTTTTTCCTAAAAGATAATTATTGAGTAGTGGAATAAAATGGGCCATAATAAAGCACAATGGATGTAGACATTAGAACATTTATATTAGCGACCCCAAATAGTTTGGGAATGTTTTGAAACTACTATATCAACATTGCAATGCTTGTACAGTCAGTAAGGCATTCAGAAATGAAAAATCTGCGTAATTGTACGAATCAAGACATCAGACACATGTGTACTTGCCTGAAATTTGGAGAGTTGTTCTTTAGTCAAAGCATCCGTCAAAGTAGAGATAATGACAGCATTGTTTAGCTCTTGCAACTTCTGGATAGAAGCAAGTGCCCTATTCTTCCCAACATCCTCCTCTGTAAAAATAAAATTGCTAGATAGATCCCACAATTCCACATTTCCTTCGTCGTGCAAAGTAACGGACTTCACACCCGCAAGAATAAGGTTCTTTGCTGCAACACGAAACAGAGTTACGTTATATCAAAAACTTTAACAGGAAGTGTTCAGAATTGTTGTCATATTCAGCACATTGAGAACTCGTAATCAAGTATTCCTCTTATTATATATCTCAAAAATGTAAAGAGTAGGTCATTAAAAGAGCACATACAAAACATATATTTATAATCAGATAGGCATCATAATCCATCCTACTGTTTTTTAATTGTACATTATCCATTCCACTCTATCTAGGCCTATTTCATTCCAATACTAAATTATGCTCATGTTTATGTGACACTATTTCCTTATTAGTACGTTAAAAAAAATGACATACTTCTATACTTCGAAAGAGTTAACTTTACTCATCCCATTTTACCTTTTATAGTCACACAAATGTTGTGGTAGTTTTTATATCACACAAATGCTGGCAATGTATAAGAACACTGGTTTCAAAAATATTTCCCTGCCGTTTCAACACGAAACATGGAGGGAGTAATAAAATAAACAAAAATGAATTATGGAAAAAAGAATGATCACTAATAATCTCTCTGGAACATCATATTTTAAAAAGATTATCAAGAGTGGGCACAAGTTTCAAGCGTGAAAAATTGGAAATGAAAACTTTACAAAGAAGAAAAGGAAATAGCAACTCTAGCACAGCAAATAGCAAAAGAAAGAAAAAGAATAAATACAGGAAAAAAACTATACCGATTTCAGCGCCAAGGCCTTGCAAGCCAGAGACGAGAACATTAGATGCAAAAAGTCGACGCATAGTTTCACGGCCATAAACGGCGAGTTGACGGCTGTGAAGATCCTCATCGATATCAGGAGAGTTACGCGCATCGATCGGAGATTTGCCGTTAGTCGCGTTGCCGTTAGCATTAACATCACCAGTAGTAGCAGAACTAGCACCTCCCATAGTCACCGTCGATGAATCACCAGCAGCGGCGGCGGTGGCCTTGTGCTTCTTCGTCAAAGGATCCACTGAAACGATGTCGTTCTCTCCTCCGACTTCAACTGTCCTCTTCACGGGAAGCATAAAGTGCTGTGAACTGCTCGATTCAACCATTTCACAAATCAAATTAATCAACAGATAATTCACAAGAAATTAAAGAAATTATAAAATCATACGAAAATTGAAGAACTTGTAAGAGATAAGGAAGATAAGTGTATTAGAGAAGATACCAGAATCTGGAGAATATGAAGGGAGTGAAGGGAAGTGAGAGATGCGTGTGATGATTAGGGTTTGTGTGAGGGTTGTGGGGGGGGAGGGGGGGGGTAGGGGGGTGATTTGAGCTAAGAGAGTGGAGGGGTGTGGGTGGGTTCGTTTCGACGATAACGAAAAATGGGAGGAAGATTGTTTTGGGTGGGCCGAAAAAGGGATGTTGTTCGTTTGGGCTTTTGGATTTCTACATTTTGGTAAGGGATTTTTACATTCCTACACAACATAGGAAATATTTTTACCTAAATGTTTAAGGTTTGACTTAATTACATTTAGTATACCAAATTATCATTTCTATACCATAACTAATTAAGGGTATAATTAATGAGATATTTTTTACTCCTTAATTAAAGGGTTTCCGTTACCCGCCCAGTATCCCCACTCCTCCCTTACTTTCTCTCTTCAAATCCCTCAGCCCCGTACCCACGTTCTTTTACCCATACCCACTAAAAAGTTTGTGGAGGATTTGAGCATGTTTAACCAATTTCTATTATTTTCATTGCCACAAACGATGAGATTACAGTAAGTTTATAAATAAAATAATTGTGGTTTGAGTGATAATGGATACTGGTAGCAGAGGCGGACCAAAGATTTGAAGGTGACGGGGGCACCATTATTTTTCAACATAGCTTTACATATCAATAGCTTTAAAGTTTAGCGTACAACTCTCTTGAAGGGTATATGAGGTCTTTTGATTTAGGAATTTAATTAGAAATAGAAGGGGGCGGGGAAGTTTGAGGGAAACAAAAGCAAAAAAAAAGTAATTGTAGATATTTTGTGGACAGAATAGTTTTATTGCTGTATTTTACTGTTTGTAGTGTAATTGTAGTTAATTTGTAGCTTATGTAGAACATTACAAGATTAATTGTAGTCTAAAATGTAGATATAATGTAGACATGATTGTGGATGTTGTATTGCCTGTTTGCCCTGTAACTGTAGGTAAATTGTAGTTATTTTTATATTAGGTACTTAAACTGTAGGTAATTTTTACATTCACTGTAGGTAAACTGTAGGTAAATTTGTTTAAATTGTAAATCTGGTTTTATACATAATTGTAGAGTTTTTGTTTTTGTTTTTGTAGTTAATAGTAGTTATAATGTAGGATTCATGTACCGCTTCACACCATCTATCACAGTATAGATATGATCTGTTGAAGCCCTCACCTAGAATTACATAACAAACAGCAATAAAAATATTTACAATCATAAAATAGTTTATCTAATATTTATCTACAACGTATCTACAATTATATCTACAAATTATCTACAATCTACAAATTAACTATAATTTGTCTACAAATTATCTAAAATCTCACTTTGATATTCCTCTATGACGGGAGAGGCTGGCATATCCCACACTGTAGTTTATTTGTAGATAAATGTAGGTATTTCGTAGATCTTATCGTAAAATCAGACTTCCATATTGAAATCTCGTACACTTATGAGTAACGGATACAATCCTAAATTTTTATTCTCCTTTTTTGTCTCCATATACACACTAACCCCCATATTGTTCCTAATCTCCATTGAAGGACAATTCTCATTCACAATGTATTTGATTTCTACATTTTTTTCTGAAGTATCAATCATTAATTGCTCTGCAATTGTAGAAATCAACATACTGTAACTTGCATCCTCATCGAGCACAATGCCATCAACTTGAAAATCTCTAAATCTGACATAGCTATCCCAATTTCCATTAAAATGTAGCATGATTGGGATTTTGGACATGATTGCTTGTCGTTGCAGAGTTATTGTTTAATATTTTGCCGCTTTTTTGATATTTTGGATTCAGAAAAAAAAAAAGACGAATAACAGAGAATCGCAGAATTGATTTCTATAATTTGACTTGAACTTTTTGATTAGGGATTGATGAAAAAAGTCGACAAACTGATGCAGAACTGATTTCTACAATTTGGAATTGAGCTTCTGATTTCGATGAACTGATAGTTTGATTTGTAGCGACGAACTGATTTTTTGATTTCGACGAACAGAATTTGTTTATAAATTGAAGATGAGCGATTTCCGTGATATGATATGATCTTATTCACGCCAAATCTGTTCAGAATATTCTGCTCCTAAAATTTAGCTCGCAAAAATAGGAAGATACAGGTGCTATTAATTAGCTTTTAATGATTGGTACAAAAACTGTAGAAATAATGTGGACTGGGCGGGTAATTTAGGAATTATGCACATTTTTGGTAATAAGGTTTCATATATGGTATAGGTAAGAAAAAATCCCTTTTGGTAAAGCAGTATTATTTAGTGGCTATTAACTTACTATAACAACTATATACATAAGTAATAATAGCACGGCTAGCCAGTTTTCAGACTAGTCATTCAAATAGCTAACATTTGCAAAGTCATTAGAAAATAACTATTATTTAGATGCAACACGGAAAGTTCCGGCATAATATACTGGAGATCGGTGCACCTATGTATGAACCTCCAGCATATAATGCTGAAACTCCAACACGCGGAAAGTTCGAGCATAGTATACTGGAGATTGGAGCACCTGTGTATGAACTCCCGGCATATTATGCTGGACCAGTAGATATTTATCTTTACATGAAAAGTGGCTAAATTTCGATTACTTTTAAAATTGTGGCTATTTTTGAATGACCACAAGTCTGGCTATTTTTAAATTTCTCCCTATACATAATTACTTCATATAGCTACTATTTAGTTGTTATGGTATATATTTGTTGTTACGGTAGTAAATTCGCGCAATACAACAGCAAAAAACGCCTAAATATTAGGGCAGTCCAGCTGTACGCGCATGTATTCATGAATACAATAATGACAATCACCTTAAAAATAGATCTGTTCAGCTGTCTAATAATGGAAATAATATCAATTAGCGTGATAAAGTCCTATATAACTCAACAAAATTAATTCTAACATGCCTCATTATCAACCCAATTAGTTAGAATAATTTTCCAGTTGTATATAATTATGGTATTTAACTTTTGTATTTAGTGTGTTTCAATATATTTTATTTGTTGTTGTTGCATTCATTAGATTCAATGTTTATATTTATTGTATTCGTTATTTGATAGTCAGTGTATTCAAATGCATTTGTATTAACAGTATTTTAGTTATTCCTAATACAATTTATTACTACTGTATTTACTATATTTCATTGGTTGTATTCAATGTATTTCTATTTGTATTCAGTGTATTTTACTGTATTTTTTAAAATTAAATATATTTACTGTTTATACTCTGTTCTATTTTAATATTTGTATTTAGTGTATTTCAATGTTTATATCTTGTATTCATGCATATTGTATGTAAAGTATGCATGAATACATGTGTATTCAGCTGTATTAAAAAAAATACAAACCTTTGAAATACATAAATACAGGTAAAAATACAAAAATACAGTGTGTTTGAGTGAATTTGTAAAGAATATAATGTATTTGTATCATTGTATGTGACTAAATTGCAAAGAAAAGAAGAAATTTCATCGGAGATGGCATTTTTCAGGCAAGCAAAATACAATATACTTTATATTAAAACTAAAAATGGAGATGAACAAACTTCGGCGTAGAAAATATTGCAGTATCCGTCATTTATGTTACCGTACCTGTAAGCACGTGAATTTTGCCCTATACGAAATACTCCTATAAAATCCCTAGAAAATAGATTTTTTTGTTAATTATCGGTCATTTTAGAAATTTTTGTAGAATTTTATTTAATTGTTTGCATTTTGTGCATGTTTAAATTTTACTTAAATCATGAAAAAATACCAAAAATATCGTGCATTGCATTTAGGATCTAGTTTTATATTTTTAGGATTAACCAGTAATTATTTATTTTATAAAAATCGAAATTCACAAAAAATGCTTCATTTTTACACTTTTTCCTTTTATTAATTTTTTTCTTTTAATTTAGGATTAAGTAGTTTTTATAATTTTTATAATTAGCTAATTAGTTTAGTTCCACACTTTTGGATAATTTAGGATTTTTTAATTTGTAGGATTTTAATTAAAAGAAAAAGGAAAAATTAAAAAATAAAATAAAGAATTGGAGAATAAAGGTTTTTCTTGTGAAATTGGACCAAAATTAATGCTGAGCCCAAAGCCTATACCATCTGCCCAAACTCAATAACCCACTCAAAGCCCAATCTCCCTACCCAAATACCCATTACGCTTTGCCCTAATGCCTCACATAAAGGGGAGCTAACGCACAAAAAGAGATCAGATTTTTAGATAGATCCTTCACCCCTTAGAACCTAGAACGGCGGCAGAGAATGAGCTCCATTTGCTGCGATTTACTTTTAATTTCGCTGAAGTCGGCTATTTTCTGAGCTCCATCTGCTGCTTCTCGCTAGGAACAAGGACAGAACAAAAAAGAGAACGAAAAAAATGAAAATTAAAGGATTTGAAGGCTATTAGAATTTCTGCTCCTCTATTTCAATTTTTCAGGAATTTTTGAGTGACATCTGGGTTGCAGAAGTTTGCTGCTCGTTGCTGTTCCTGTTGCTAGACCTCACCTTCTATTTCAAACCTTTGCTGGTTGTCTTTTGTTTACTTTCAGCTGTTTAGGTACGTGTACATTTATCCAAAATCCTCTTTTGAATATGGATGAATATTTGGATTGTTGACTCTATGAATATGTTCAATGTTTCCGTACTCCTTGTGTTCGTCTACCAGATTTGTGGAGTTTTCGTTTTCTTTGTCAAGTATCTTATTGTGATTCTTTGTTTTGAGCTGAAGGTATCAAAATTGGAATTACTTGCCAATTGATTTTTATTTACTTAAATTAAGCATGTTTACAGTGAAATGTTCAGGTTCCTTCACGTGATTTGATGAGTAATGGACAGTACTTTTAGAACCATGTTGGTTTTCTCTGCTGGATTATCTTTCCAATTGTTGTTGGTGATATTGTGTCCTTTGTGACCACAACGCGTCAATTTAATTTGTTCAAATCTGTTAAATGTATGTAAGTGAGTCATAAGGGATTTATGTTGGCCAAATTAGAGGTATCTATTTCTGTTGGACTCCGGCAGCGTAATTGCGCCTTGTTCGACCTCTGTGTTCACTGATTACACGTTATTAAAAGCCAAATGGGTGTTCATGGAGGATGGATTCTGTTTTCAACGTTAGTGCAAAAGAAGCCTTTTAAACTAATGAGTGCAAAATAAGTCTGCTTAAACTAATCAGTGCAAGAGAAGTCTATTTAAATTGCTTAGCTAGCCAAGTCTAATTAATGTGTGATTGTCACACTACTAAAACGTGAACAAAGACATTGTTGTTTACTCAGAAGTTGTTCTGTCCCTTTGGATAGTTTTACTGTAATTATTTGGTATCCTTTTTTTTTGAAAGGTAAAGGATAATTATATTACTCATAATAATAATACTAAACCCATGATATTGTCCTAAGGGACGTGTCCCATAGGGCCATCATGGTTACATACTTGTTCTATGCCACTCAGGGCATTGTCGTTTTCAAGTGATGCCAAGATATTACATGCCAACAAAGTACATTCCCTAACATTATTCCTACCCTCCTTGTCCTTGTAGTACATATTTTCCAAAAAATTAGGAGGTTCCCTAAGAAAACTAGTTATATTATATGTAGGCTGAAGTAAAGCTTCCTTGGCCAAGAGGTGTGCCACCTTGTTTCCTTCACGAAAATTATGCTTCATTCTCGTCTCCCCCCTCTCCATTAGCTTCTCCATTAAGTACCTGCATTCATCAAGCAAACTTTTGTAAATAGGGTAGTCTTCTTCTAGAAAACATATTACCTCCGTAGCATTTGTCTCTATTTCACATCGTATGAAATTTCCCTGCATGGTTATGTGCAAAGCTTGCCGAAAAGCTAGTGCTCTGNAAGGTGGAATTTTCCGGCGGAGTTTGTAGTGGGAAGTTGGACATTCTCTCTCAACCCTTGGACTTGGTTTAAAAATGAAGCTGACGTGATTCGAACTAGTGACATCTAGTAGGAAATTCAAGCGCCTGACCAGCTGTGCTACACATCTGTTGTTTTGATTCATCTTGTTGTAGCTATGCCATTCAAAAATCGGATATGCTGATCATGCAATATAATACTCATTATGTCCCAATTTGTGTCATCGATGCAGTTTGAGTATTAAGAATTAAACGAATTTTTCTTTGATTGTAATTTTTTTAATTTCTTTTAAATATTAACTATTAGAAATTCGGCAAAAACCGATCAACTTTGATCGGTAAAAAAATCGGCCAAAAACCGACCAAAGTTGGTCGGTTTTTCAAAATATTTTAATTTTAAGTTTTTTTTTTTTACGAAACCGACCAACTTTGATCGGTTTTCTTTGGCGCGAAAATGCGGGAAACTATTTTTGAGTCCCGCGAAATTTATTTTTCAAGGAATCGACCAACTTTGGTCATTTTTTACAATTAAAATAAATAAAAATTAATATTAAAAAAACTGACCAACTTTGGTCGGTAAATTCGGCCGGTCATTTTAAAAAGCCGACCAACTTTGGTCGGTAGTTTTATTTTTTAATAAAACTGACCAACTTTGGTCGGTTATTTTTGTGCGAAAATACAATTAAAGAGTATAAATAAATAAAAAAGACAATCTTAAAACAAAATGCTCCAAAGGTCTAGTGGTAGAATAGTATCCTGCCACAATACATACCCGGTTCGATTCCCAGACGGTGAATCTTCTGATTACATAATTAAAATACCGACCAAGTTTGGTCTGTTATTTTTCTTTGCAATATTTTTTTTTTGAATTTAATTTACCGACCAACGTTGGTCGGTAATTTCCGACAACCTTTGGTCAGTATACTAAAGCGACCACCAAAATACTGTCCAAGCGTATTTGGCCGCATTTTGGTCGGTAATTGGCCATAACCGACCAAAGTTGGTTGGTTTTTTTGATCGCTAATTACCGAATTTCTAGTAGTGATTACGAATTGTTCATTATTACAATTTATAATACTTTTGATATAGTTTACAAATATATAAATTTTATTTTTAAAAACATAAAGATTTTATGTTCGAATTTATGATAAAAATTAAAAGTTTGACTCTCGATATCCGAATGTCATCACTTAAACTGAGGCAGAGAGGATATAGCTAGACAATTACACATCACAGCCTCGATATAGATTAAATATCTACTGTTGACATTCATTTTTGTCCCTCCTTTCTTCTAATTAATTTTCTTGAGCTTCTAAGTTACTAATAAACTGAATACCCTATTTTTGCTACAATTTATTTTACANCCAAACTTAGGGATCCAGTTTGTGTCCCAAATGGACATGTTGGGATTTTTATCCACTGGCCATCTAATGCCCTCTCTACAATAGTTCCAACCTTTTAAGAGGCTTTTCCAAGTGTGAGAGGCCTTATTTGTCGATTTTGTTTGATTGTAACAACTGCTAATAACACGTGCCCAAGTAGAGGAGTGGTTATTTAGGAGCCTCCACACTAGACTTGTTAGTAGGGATAGGTTCTTGTTCTTAGCTTTTCTAATTCCCAATCCCCCCATCTCTTTGGGCATTGTTACCTTATCCCAATTTATTAAGTGAATCTTCTTTTTTACAGTAGTAGTACCCCATAGGAAACCCCTTTTAGTTTTGTCAATTTCTTGGAGGGTTCTACTAGGGAGCATTGATAACTGCATTTGGTGGTTAGGGATTGTGTTAAGAGTGGATCTAATAAGGGTACACCTTCCTGCTATATTGAGCCAATTGGCATTCCAAATGTTTAGCCTGGCCCTCATTTTCTCTATTAGAGGTAAATAGTCCTTATGCTTAGGAGGGGTGCCACTCATTGGGAAACCTAGGTAGCTACCAAAGTCCTTACTGACCTTAATCTCCAACAAGGAAGTGATCCAATTACACATGTCCTTTGTGCAATTCTTAGATAGAAGTAATTTAGACTTTTCTTTGTTGATGTTTAGGCCAGATAAATGGCAAAAGATATCCAGGTTCTTTTTCATGGTAGTAATTGTATTCTTATTAGCTCTACCCATTAATGTTAGATCATCAGCAAAAAATAAATGGGATAGGGGGAGGGGGGGGGGGCTTTGCCTATTTAATAGTATTGGATCCCATCGAAGAGTGTCAACTTGATGTTCAATATTTCTGGATAGCATATCCATACATAAAATAAAAATGTAGGGTGACATTGGGTCCCCTTGCCTGATACCCCTTGAAGGGCCGAAATCCTTAGTCTTATTGCCATTAACAAGGATTCAGATAGACGTAGAAGAAATATAACTCAGAATTAGAGAGGAAATATTAGGAGGAAAATTATGGAACCTTAGGGCTTGATAAACAAATGACCATTCCAATTTATCAAAAGCCTTTTCTAGGTCCAGCTTTAGGAGCCAATTTCCTTTCCTTTTTTGTTTATTAAAACGTTTGAGGACCTCCTGAATAATGATAGCATTATCACTAGGTCTTCTATGTTTCACAAAGCTAGTTTGGTGTTCACTAACCATTCTACTTAGTAAAGGCTTAAGCCTAGTAGCAATTATTTTGGTAATTACTTTATAAAGGGTGTTACAAAGACTGATAGGTCTAAAGTTTTGTAGTTTGTTAGCATTGTTGAATTTTGGGATTAAACAAACATATGTCTTGTTAAGCTCACTCGGAATTTTTCTCGAGCTGAAAATCCCTTGACATAGTTTAATGACTTTATGACCTAGAGTAGGCCAGAATTTTTGGAAAAAAGGGGGTGTAGCCCATCAGGGCCAGGTGCCTTGGTGGGGCTGAAAGAGAATATAGCTCTTCTCACCTCATAATTTCTAAGGGGTTTGTCAAGGAAAGATAAGTCTAATTTGCTAAAATTAGAACTAGCATCATTTAACTGCTTCCAGCTAGTGACTTCATGGGAAGTAGTAAAGATGTTTTGGAAATAATTGGTCACATGATCCATGATAGCGTTTTGATTTTCAATCCAGCAACCATTGTTATCTTTAAAGAAAACAATGTTGTTCTTTCTTCTCCGGTTTGTGGCTTGTGTATGAAAATATTTCGTATTAGCATCTCCTTCAGTTAGCCAATTTACCCTAGAACGAAGTTTCCAATAATCCTCCTCTATTTTGAGAATAGAGTCATAATCATTTGTGAGAGTAATTTCTAGGTCCCTAAGAAATTGACTATATTGGTATTTAGGAGAGTTTTGTATTCCTATTATACGTTTTAAAAGGTTTCTTTTTTTTGCAAAAATATTCCCAAATGTCTCTTTTTTCCATTCCAAGACGTTTTTTTGGAAGTGCACTGTACCTTCTAAAATATCCTTATTAGCCCAACTTTCTGCAACTAACCTAGGGAAATCAGGATGACAGCACCAATAGGTTTCCATTCTAAAGGGTCTAGAGTTATTGTTGTTAATATTGTTACTAATATTAACAAGTATAGGATTATGGTCAGAGTGTAATTTAGGAAAGTGGGTGACAGTAACTTTATTGAATTCTTGTAACCAGTTGTGATTAGCATAAACCCTATCTAATCTTTCCATAATCAGGCCCCTATTTTTTTTACGGTGATTAGACCAAGTATATTTACAACCCTTGTAACCAAGGTCCATTAGGTGGCAGTGTTCAATGCACTCCATGAGTGAACTAGCTCTTTTTTTATTAATAGGTCTACCCCAAATTTGTCCGTAGAGTTTGTAATTTCATTAAAGTCACCCGTTACTAGCCATGGCCCCTTATATTTGTCATATATTTATTTAAAATCCTCCCATAATAATAATATATTATCAATATTGTTACTAGCATAGACAGTAGAAAAAAGCCAAGTTAGATTTTTAGGCTTTACCTCAATCATTGCATGGATGGATTGGCCATTTCTTGTGAAGTTGTACACCTTCACTATAGCCGTGTTCCAGAGGAGCACCATTCCACCAGAATTTCCCTCAGCTGGGACCTCTACCATCTCATTAAAATTGTAACCCTCCAAGATAGAAATATGGCTATCCATTTTTGTTTCTAGCAAGGCAACTAGACTGGGTCGATGTGTATCCATTACTTCACGAAAATGCCTTTTGAAGTTGTCATTGTTTGCACCCCTTACATTCCAAACAATTATATTACTAGGCTGACTCATTGGACTCATTGTGGGGGGGATGTTGTTTGGATTCCTCCTCAAGGAAGGGACTAAGATTACCACATTCTTGCCTACTGTGGGATCGTGGGGAGGACGAATGTCCAAGGAGCACTTGTAGAGTGTCGTTGGGCAGCTGAAGATACATTTCCTGTCTAGCACTTCCTTGAATATGAGTATTTTTACCTCGTTTAGGTTTGAAAAGGCCACTGGTGGCTCCCACAGTATTTCTAGGTCGTCTTCCTCCTCCTCTTCTTCCCCCTGAGCCCCTTGCTGACCCTGCATGTTTGGCACTGGAGGTTGCACCTCCATTGGCTCTGGTTGTGGACCTAGTGGCTGGTCTTGCATGTGCTGCTGTGGTGTCCATTGTGTGAAAATGGGGTTCAAAATCATTAGATCCTCCGGGGCAAAGAATGGTAGGTTGATCAGAGGATTTTGTGGAAGTTGTTGGTTGGCATTGTGTGGTATGTTCCACATCTCTTGCATCTCTTGCATATTTTGCACTAGATGTTGGTTCATTGATGGAGCAAGGGGTTGGAGAATATTGCTCATCCACATTTGATTGATATAGTTGTTCATGGCTAGGGTCATTCCCTCCGAGATTAGTTGTGCAAGAAAATGTGTGTTTTGGATGATGAGTATGGAGTCTTGGCCGTTGATCTCCATGTTGAAGGAGATGGCTTGCCCCTGAAGCCCTAGTTCCACCCAAGATTGGGGTACATGGTTGGGAGGGCTTGGTGGTTGGGCATAGATTACTGGTTGAGGTTGTATTTGGGGTGGAAGTGGTGGAAGATTGTTCATTGTTGGGTTCCTTGATAGGTGAAAAAGTTGGAGTAGTCGGTATCTTCTCCTCACTGTGAGTGGAGTCCTTGCCATTATCAGACCTTGGGGGTAATATAGATAGGGGAGGGAGTATTTGGGTAGTAGGGTTGGTAGTTATGTGATGTAGAGTGGTAGAAGAATGAATATTTTGCGTGTGGTTTATATCAAATTTTGCAAGATCTTGCATGGATATGCTGACGTCCATTTGGCAAGTTTCATCTTCCAAGTGTTGCATGGGTGATTGGTCTTTAGTGTAGGTAGTTTGCATGTCGTTAATAAGATGATGATGGTGATTGATATGTGATTGGGTGTTAGTGCTTCCAAGTTGGCTAGGGGTAGAAGTAATTATGTTTTTATCTTTTAACATGTTAATTAGCCCGTTAGTTAGTTGTTTGTCCACTTTGTTGGTTAAGAGATTTGGATCATTATTATTAAGATTGCTTTGTGACACGTATGAGCCACTTGTTGAGATGGTGGCATTAGTGCCATGCAAAATATTGTTTTTGTTTATAATATTTTTGTTAGAAAAATTATGCAAAACCGTGGTCTCATGTGGTTTTTTTCTAAAACCACTAACACTAGTGTAATGTGGTTTTCCAGTGGATTTGGAAAGTTCTAAGGTTGTCTCTTCACCTTTTCCAGATTGTGTATCAACATAGGTATTAGTAGAAACTGATTTCAAAGTAGAAGCTATATATGCAGAGATGTTTGAGAAATCCTTACCTGGGGAGTTGAGGGACTTACCTGGCCTATGTGCCAAAAACTGTGCACTACTACCTGTTGCTTTTGGGGTGATTGCCTTCCCTTGTTGGTTATTGGTTGGTTTGTTTTTCCCCCTCCTTGGAAAATACACTGTTTTCCATTCATTTGTGTCTTCATCTTCAGGGATTGCTCCTTCCTTGATGTTGTCCATTTGGTGCAATTTGATATTGGCATTCAATGGTTGCATGCCCCAACTGCCCACAATTCTTGCATAGGAAGCCCTCACCTTCATATAGGATAGGTTGATTATGTTGGCCAATTAGAATGGAGATTTGAACTGGGTGATTTAGTGGCAACCCCACACAAAGGCAAGCATATCTGCCTCTCAAAGTAGCAGACGTGCATACATCCACCTTTAGAAGCTTACCAATGCAATTTCCAATTTTTGTGAGGATAATCCCATCATAGAATTCCGTAGGTAATTGTGGTAGTCTAATCCAAATTACTGTGTAACTTTGGGATGCCTTATTAGCCACAAAATTTGGGGTCCATTTTTGGACTGATAAAAAGTGGCCATTTATGAACCATGGACCGTTTTGAAGGATCTTGATCATACTCTCTTCCTTCATTAGCTTCACAGTGTAGTAGTCTTCCCCTAAGTCAATTAGGGGGTAATTTATTTTCCACAGGTCTTGTGTCTTCTTTTTAAGGTATTGATGCATTATTCTTTTTTCCAATAGCTTAATAATTAATGAGTATCTCCAAGGATTGTACATTCTTTTTTTGTCTTCCTCACTTGGGGTGATTTGCTTCAAATTCTTGCATATAGGTTCCAAAGGAGGGTCTTCATTCTCATAGACCTGGGTATCCATTGGTGTACACTGTGCCCCTACGTATGAAACATGTTCCATAGAGAATAGTTCCCCTTGGGATAATTTATCCCTGTAGGAAGCTAATGTTTTGGGATGCACTGTTTCATTGGGTGATGAATTTGGTGTTTGGATTAGTTTGTCGGGTGGTTTAGGAGGGATTAAGGTGGAATTTTCCGGCGGAGTTTGTAGTGGGAAGTTGGACATTCTCTCTCAACCCTTGGACTTGTTTAAAAATGAAGCTGACGTGATTCGAACTAGTGACATCTAGTAGGAAATTCAAGCGCCTGACCAGCTGTGCTACACATCTGTTGTTTTGATTCATCTTGTTGTAGCTATGCCATTCAAAAATCGGATATGCTGATCATGCAATATAATACTCATTATGTCCCAATTTGTGTCATCGATGCAGTTTGAGTATTAAGAATTAAACGAATTTTTCTTTGATTGTAATTTTTTTAATTTCTTTTAAAATATTAACTATTAGAAATTCGGCAAAAACCGATCAACTTTGATCGGTAAAAAAATCGGCCAAAAACCGACCAAAGTTGGTCGGTTTTTCAAAATATTTTAATTTTTAATTTTTTTTTTTTACGAAACCGACCAACTTTGATCGGTTTTCTTTGGCGCGAAAATGCGGGAAACTATTTTTGAGTCCCGCGAAATTTATTTTTCAAGGAATCGACCAACTTTGGTCATTTTTTACAATTAAAATAAATAAAAATTAATATTAAAAAAACTGACCAACTTTGGTCGGTAAATTCGGCCGGTCATTTTAAAAAGCCGACNACGTTTCGTCGACTAGTAAGGACCGCCTACCTACTCTATAGAGTAGTAGGTGTATAGTTGGCCAATTAGAATGGAGGTTTGAACTGGGTGATTTAGTGGCAACTCCACACAAAGGCGAGCATATCTGCCTCTCAAAGTAGTAGACGTGCATGCATCCACCTTTAGAAGCTTACAATGCAATTTCCAATTTTTGTGAGGATAATCCCATCGTTGAATTACGTAGGTAATTGGGGTAGTCTAATCCAAACTGCTGTGTAACTTTGGGATGCCTTATTTGCCACAAAATTTGGGATCCATTTTTGGACTGATAAAAAGTGGCCATTTATGAACCATGGTCCGTTATGAAGGATCTTGATCATACTCTCTTCCTTCATTAGCTTCACAGTGTAGTAGTATTCCCCTAAGTCAATTAGGGGGTAATTTTCATCAATTTTCCACAGGTCTTGTGTCTTCTTTTTAAGGTATTGATGCATTATTCTTTTTCCCAATAACTTAATAATTAATGAGTACCTCCAAGGATTGTACATTCTTTTTTTGTCTTCCTCACGTAGGGTGATTTGCTTCAAATTCTTGCATATAGGTTCCAATGGAGGATCTTCATTCTCATAGACCTAGGTGTCCATTGGTGTACATTGTGCCCCTACGTATGAAACTTGTTCCATAGAGAATAGTTCCCCTTGGGATAATTTATCCTTGTAGGAAGCAAATATTTTGGGATGCACTGTTTCATTGGGTGATGAATTTTGTGTTTGGATCAGTTTGTCGGGTGGTTTAGGAGGGATTAGGGTGGAATTTTCCGGCGGAGTTTATAGTGAGAAGTTGGACATTCTCTCTCTACTTTTTTATCTTGTCAGTGAGTTTAATTATTTGGTATCCTACTTTAACTCGTTTATTCCATTTACAACTAGCTTGAGTAAGGTCTAGTTGAATAAGTGTGAAGATATCAGTGGCTCTTCCATAACTCATGGCCCTCACTTAATTAATCTTAACTCTTTAGAAATCGAGGTGTGCCATTAGTGAATTTTCCATGGCCCTCCAAACTTGAAAGCGCGTAGTTGCTTTAGGCGCGTCATTTTAATAAATTACCTTCCTAAACTCGGGTACGCATTTATGTGACCCAAATCCAAATCTCAACGTTAGATAAAATGTGTTGCGGACTACGGGTGCTTTATGTGACGTGATCCAAGACATATTTTAAATGACGTTGCAAATATCCTAAAAATGAATAAAAGCGGTTAAAGAGTTAAAATTGCACAATAGGCTAAAACATGTTTTAAAATCAGATAATTGAGCTAATTATAACAGTTGAGCGACCGTGCTAGAACCACGGAATCCGGGGATCCTAACACCTTCCCTCGGGTTAACAGAATTCCTTATTCTGAATTTCTGGTTCGCAGACTTCGAAAGGAAAGTCGAAATTTCCTCGATTTGGGATTTAAAATAAACCGGTGACTTGGGACACCAGAAAATAAACTATCCCAAGTGGCGACTCTGATAAATAAATAATCTCATTTCGATTAATGTTACTTAAATTGGAAAAACTCCCTTATACTACCCTCTTTCGGGGTAGGTGAAAAGGAGGTGTGACAGCTCTGGCGACTCTGCTGGGGAAAAGAACCCAGAACTTCTGGTTCAGGGTTTCAGAATTCGAGCTTAGATGAATTGTTATATTTGGCTTTATTTATTATCTGATTTTATTACATGTGTGGGCCTAATGTGTTAAATGTTGCTTTTACCGCTTTGATATTATCTGAACTGTATATATAAACTGCTACGAAACCCCTATCTTCTTTCTCCTGAGGAGTGCACGCTGGTCGTGACTTCTTTCTGTTAGTGTCATATCCCAAATAGAACGAGGTTCAGACAAGTTGCAAAGCCGGATGATCTTTTGGTCACCGGTACGCAGCACCCCCTCGGCTCGAGTTGTCGCTCGGGTAAGCCAGGTCTAGAACAATACACCCAGGTTTAAAACCTAGTATAACAAAGCCTCATGCCGGATCCCTAGTAGGAACGTTTGTTTGCATCACGTGCATTTGACTTAGGAGACTCAACATAGGGGTTGGGTCTGTCTAGGACAGGTGTACCTGAAATAAAAAGACCATCCTGATGCATCCTACTTGCTACTTGTGCATTTATTTGCTTCAGATTTGCATGTTGACCGGCTTCTAAAATCGAAAAAAAATCAAAAAATCAAAAAGAGAAATAGAAAAATATTTTCTTTCTTCTTTTAAAGCATTTCTTTCAAAAAATTCCAAAAAAAAAAAAGAAAATTGAGAGGTAGGTATTTAGAAAATTCTGAAACTCTGCCGAAATTCTGAAAAAAAAAAGAAAAAGTCATTTCAAAAGGAGCCAAAATTTTCAAGTTCCATGTTCTTGTTCAGTCAAATCTGACCGAACTACGCGGGTCTGATTCTCACCAGATGTGAGATACGTAGGCAAATCTCGTCGGTTCCGACCCCAATTTTCAAAAATTCAAAAATATTTTCCTTTAGTTCCTTCTTTAAAAAATTTTCCTTAGAAAATTCAAAAAAAAAAGTAGTTTTTAAACTAAAAAAAAAGGGTTTCCTTCTTTCTAATGTCTTTCATACGAAAAAGAAAAATCAATAAAAATCAAAATCCAAAAATACGGGTTTCCTTCATTTTGAAGTATTTTTCCCAAAAAAAATTCAAAAAAAAAAAATCAGAAACAAAATCCCCATAAAAAAAAATACTCCTTAGAAGTTCTTTCTTTTGTAAATGTCAATAAAAATTTTGAAAAAAAAAAATTGAAGTCCAAAAATATTTTCGCTTTTCTTTAAAAGTGCTTTTGTAAATAAATAAAAGCTGAGAAATCCAAAATATTTTTCTTAAAAGTCCCTCTTTCGAAAATTAAGAGGCAACTTCCAAAATCCAAAAATATTTTCTTTCTTCTTTAGAAAAAGAGAAAACAAATAAAAATTCGAACAAAAATATTTTCTTTTTACTTTTAAAATTCCCAAAGTTCAAATCAAAAGCAAATGAATTTTTAGAAGTCTTTCTTTCAAAAACAAAGTAAAATCAAAATCAAAATCCAAAAAAAAAAAATTCCTTTCTTCTTTTAAAGCATTTTTTTTAGAAAATTCCAAAAGAAAAAAAATAATAAAAAAAAATCAAAAATATTCTTCTTTTGCCTTAAAGCTTTCATGGTCTGAGTTTTATAAAAAGAAAAAAAAGAGTTAGTACGCAATCCGCATCGGATTCTATAACTCAATTCCCAATCTTCCCGAACTACGCAAAGATCTGATTCATGCGGGGTCATGATACGTAGGCAATCCCCATCGGATTCGATCATAGCTATAAAATAAAACTGAGTGAAAAAATAAACTGAAAAAAAAAAAGAAAAATTGAGTGAAAAAGAGAAAAGAAAAAATAGTGAAAAAAAAGAGTGATAGAAATAAAAGAGTGACAAACGAAAAGAGAAAGAGAGAGTGCCAAAAATAAAAGAGCGGCAAAAACAAAACAAAAATCAAGAGTGATTAGAGAGAAACAAAGATGAAGAAAAGAGGTCCATACTGGAAAAGTTAGTTAAGGCCGGGATGAAACAGGCAACCGTTCAAATACATGGTAGAAGCGTTTAACTGTTAGGTGCATTGCATCCCAACGTGCGATTTCCTATATGTTAAATGTTTCAAAACTAACAAGGTTGTTGGATGTGCAAACTAGCCAGGTTTTGGTGGTTGGTTTTGTTGGTAGTACGGCCTCCCCTCCTTCACAAGATCCAAAGGCACAGATGGCCTCCTCAAGCAATCTACCAATCATAGGTCTTGAGGATAGCCCGGCATCATCTATTCTACAGCTAGAATCAGCAGCTGTTGAAGAGAATAAGATGTTGCGTCTCCGCATATGGGAAATGAGGGACGCCTGGTCTAATGGTAGGGAACCGCCAAGTGCAATCCCTGGATTCCCTGAATTGATCCCCAGGTCAGGTGAGGTTACCAATGTCCGCTCATCTCATGCGGGGCACCCTCCAATGCCCTCCAATGATCCTGGCATGCCTTCTGTGGTTCGCCCCTAGGCACCGGCTCCAAGGGTACCGCCTCCAATGTTTACCTTCCAAGGTCCACAGCTTCAATCAGAAATAACATATGCGATCCCGTACTCTTTCACTCAACCTCCGCGATATGATCTCTCGGTGGAGCAAGAAAAGGTTGCTAAAAATCCCGAGCAAGAGGAAATTACTCGGAAGATGAAGAGCCTGGAACAAAGCTTGAAAAACATTCAAGGTCTGAGTGGCCAAAAGAGTGTCTCATACTCTGACCTCTGTATGTTTCCCCATGTCCACTTGCCAGTTGGCTTCAAGATGCCAAATTTTGAAAAGTACGACGGGCATGGAGACCCGGTCGCTCATCTGAAATGATACTGTAACCAGTTGAGGGGTGCTGGTGGAAAAGAGGAGCTACTAATGGCCTATTTTGGGGAAAGCCTCACCGGAATCGCTTCTGAGTGGTATACGGATCAAGAAATTGCTCATTGGCACGTGTGGGATGATATGGCCCGATATTTTGTCCGCCAATTCCGGTATAATGTGGACATCGCCCCCGACATAAACACTTTGTCCAATTTGAAAAAGAAAACCGCGGAAAGATTCCGCGAATATGTTGTCAAATGGCGTGAGCAAGTTGCCAGGGTAAAGCCTCCAATGGACGAAATTAAAATGGTCACGGTTTTTCTGCAGGCCCAAGAGGTTGACTACTTCCAGAACATGATGTATGCTGCGGGTAAGCCGTTTGCTGAGGCTATCAAAATTGGGGAAATGGTTGAAAACGGTTTAAAAACAGGCCGAATCTTGAGTCATGCTGCTTTTAAAGCCACATCACCAGATGTTCAAAATGGTTCAGAGGTTTGATGAACAGAAACAAGAGTGAGGAGGGAGCCATGATGGTTTCAAGCTTGCAGGGGGCCTGCACGTAATTCAGCCAGTCATATGTGCCTCCTATGGTCCCCCCTACTATTATCCCTTTCAAGATGATGCTTATGCCGTGGCACCGCCTCCCTACGCGGTTATGAGCCCGCAATCTTACACGCAGCCACAACATCATACACAGAACCGAGCTCTACCTCCAAGAAATACCCATCCTTACCAAGCTCCATATAATCCTCAACCAAATGATCCCCAATACAATCCTCGCCCAAGAGAGCCTTTCAGAAAGAATCAGTTCACCCCAATTGGTGAATCATATTCAAGCTTGTTCCAAAAGCTAATCAGGCTAGATCTATTGCAGCCAGTGGCCCCGAACCGGCCGAACCCCGAGTCCCCCTCGCACCGAGCTGATGCTATATGTGAATACCACTCTGGAGCAGTGAGACACAGTACAGAGGACTGTTGGACCCTCAAAATGGCAGTTGAAGATTTGATTAAAGCTGAAAGAATTGTTCTTCGGGATGAAAAAGCTCCGGATGTGATGAACAATCTGTTGCCTGCCCCCAACATTGAGCCAATAGTCGGGATGATTTGTGAAGCTGAGGAATTTGATCCGGTACTGAAGGCCATTGCCGAGACAGAAGAAAAGCCAAAAGTGATCGCCAAGCATGAAAGTTCCCCATCAGACGGGAGTCTCGGTAGCCAGTCTTGCTATCCTTTCTGCGTCCGGATTATCTCAGGGTGTGATCCGGATGTTTTACTTTATTGTCTTACTTTCCGATGTAAACCCTTCTATCTTCAAAAGTTAAAAAAAAAAGGAAAAATAAAAAAAATCAAAAAAAAAAATCAAAAAATCAAATGAAATTAATATTTCATTTTCTAAGAATGTCTCTTTTCTTAATCTTGTCATTTTCTCATTCTCTTTTTTTTAGTTCTGTTAAATGCAGATTTCAATAACATGACATGCTTGTAGACTTCATGCCCAGATTCCAAAATGCTGTCAGACTTCGAAATAATGAATCAAGAGTCGAAGTGCAAAGAAGATAAGTTTGAGGAAATAAAAACAAAGAGTTGGAACAACTGAAGAAAAATTGGTTCTAGAGTGGAAAGTTCCATACATTGCAACAAGAGTACTGCCAAAAGAGTGCGTTGTACTTGGGGCACATCGAAGGAAATATCCCTGAAACAACTGTCAATGCAAATGCAGTGAAAAAGTACTATGTTGGATTCTCCGTATAGTTCTAATATTCTCCGGTTGGGATGACGAAGGCTTTCATTCTCACTATCCGAACACTTAACCCTTGGCAAACCTACTTCAGCCGGATACTCTTCTTTGATTACCCTCTTTGGAACCTGGAAGTGTTACTGAAAAACAAATTGAAAATTGAAAATGAAATGAAAAAAAAAAAAGAAAAAGAGAAGAAAAAAGGAAAGTAATAAATAAAAGGTAAAGAAAAACGGACGAAAGAAAAACTAAGAAAAAAACGGNGGAAAAAGAAAAAGAAATGAAAAATGAAAAAGAAAACAAAACAAAACAGAAAAACAAGTCAAAAACAAAGTTTCCTGAAGTACGTTCGGTTTTGATTCCGAAAGGATACGTAGGCAACCTCTCTCTGGGGTTCAGTCACACCGAAAACAAAAATCCACATTCCCCTCCAAAGTTGAAACTTGGGCAGAAGTTATAATGGTTCGGCGATGATCCCGCCCAAAAGGTTCAAAAGTTGTAATTCAATCCAAATTCTTTTTAACCCAAACCTTGTTCAAGTCCTTCTGATCAATCGGCAAAGAGGTTCAAAATGGGAGGATGGAGTTATTTGGATCTGATACAACAAAATGAGAGGAATAAAATGAGGAAGTCTTATTGGTGAAAACTCACACGGGCACCATAAGGCGATGGTAAGCAGAGAAAATCAAAATGAGAGAGTCTTGTTAGTGAAAACCCACACGGGCACTATAAGGCGATGGTGAGAAGAGAAATGAGAGAGGTCAGCTAGTGAAAACCTGCAAAGGGCCCCACTGATCGAAAAGAAGATCCTCACAGCCATCGGCATCGACGAAATCCTGGTAAGGTTTCTCGAATTTTGAAGTAGAAGTTGTGATGAATTTCTGAGAGTCGGACAGTTAAACAGATCAGGCATCCAGTCCAAAAGGCATGTCATGTTCATTGAAGTCCGTATGTACTCCAGATAAGTCCATCTTTCCTCTCCCCGAAAGGGATACCTCTCGTTTAAATTCATTGTCCTGTTCATTATTTATGTTTCTTTGAATCCCTTTCGGTCTAACTCTGTTCCTAAGCTGAGGCAAAAAGAGATGGCAAGAGTGATTTACAGGGCTTTCGTTTGATACAAGCTAATATGCAAAAGGCACCCAGCCTCGTCAGGGGCATCAAGTCGACTTCGACCGGCCATGGTAGCTAATGTTTTGAAATTGAAAACTCTTGGAAGGAGAAAATCAAATTGAAGTGCTTACAAAGGCAAAATGAAGCTAGAAAGGTTGAGTCCCACGTGGCTAATTATCCTGGCAAAGGTCTGAAAAGTGAAAGTGCCTCAAATGCTCTTAAATTGAAGTTAGAAGAAGGAAGCCGGAATTGGAAGGCCTATGAAGGCGAAATGAAGTTGGAAAAGGCTAAGTCCCACGTGACTAGCCGTTGCAGCAAAGTTTGAGGAGCCAACAGTTCCCCAATGCTCCGAGGAAGAAAAAAAAAGAAAGAAAGAAAAAGAAAATAAAGGTCAAAAGGGAAAGGCCTACGAAGGCAGAATAAAGTCGATAAGGTTGAGTTCCACCGATCAATCGTCATGGCAAAGTCTGGAAACACCAGAGATTGTCCAGGGCCTGAAATGAAATCGGTCCTCAGGGAACGACCAGTTGCAGTTGAAATCTTCATCAAAGAAGCCAGGCCGAGATCAAGTGATTGAAACAATCAAGACCGCAAAACCAACCACCGTTTCAAACTAACAATTGTTCTTTGTTTGAAAACATGAAACAGGTGCAATCCAAAGCAACCTTGCAAGAGGCAGGTGCAACCAAAAGAAACTGCGCAAGGGCTAGAAACAACTTTGCAGCCATAATCAATCCAAAAGGGAAGTCTCCTCCAAATTCTTTCCTGGATTTTTACTCATTTTCCTAAACAAAATAAAAAAAATATGATGAAAAGAAGAAGAAGAAGAAGAAGAAGAAGAAGAAGAAAAATTCAAAATCATGGTAGCATAGGGCCTCCAATCTCTAGTTGCACCCTTTCCAACATAGGGCCCCATTCCCTAGTTATCCCCGGCATAACCNAACTCATGGCCCTCACTTAATTAATCTTAACTCTTTAGAAATCGAGGTGTGCCATTAGTGAATTTTCCATGGCCCTCCAAACTTGAAAGCGCGTAGTTGCTTTAGGCGCGTCATTTTAATAAATTACCTTCCTAAACTCGGGTACGCATTTATGTGACCCAAATCCAAATCTCAACGTTAGATAAAATGTGTTGCGGACTACGGGTGCATTTATGTGACGTGATCCTTATATATTTTAAATGACGTTGCAAATATCCTAAAAATGAATAAAAGCGGTTAAAGAGTTAAAATTGCACAATAGGCTAAAACATGTTTTAAAATCAGATAATTGAGCTAATTATAACAGTTGAGCGACCGTGCTAGAACCACGGAATCCGGGGATGCCTAACACCTTCCCTCGGGTTAACAGAATTCCTTATTCAGAATTTCTGGTTCGCAGACTTCGAAAGGAAAGTCGAAATTTCCTCGATTTTGGGATTTAAAATAAACCGTTAACTTGGGACACCAGAAAATAAACTATCTCAAGTGGCGACTCTGATAATAAATAATCTCATTTCGATTAATGTTACTTAAATTGGAAAAACTCCCTCATACTACCCTCTTTCGGGGTAGGTAAAAAGGAAGTGTGACAACCCATGCTCTACTCGAATTATTGTGACATCGTTTTTGCTCCCTGCGCAGTGGCCTAGCCTTAGAGAGAAGAGAGAGACTATATTGATTAGAAAGAAATATGTAAGATGTCATTTGCAATAATCAAACAGCAAAAGAAATTCTCTTTTACTAATTATTTCATTTGAAGGAAGTTTCAAGACCTAAAATAGCTAGAGAAGGTAGGAAAAAGGGAGAAACTCCAATATGTATCTTCCATAAGAATGTCTTCCATGTAGTTGCACATTAGATAACAGGAGATTTAAAGAGAGTGAGACGCTGCATATTATCTCATAAGAGAGAGAAAGAAGAAAAATTCTTAGAGAAAATCGTGTGTTAATTGAAAGAAAGAGAGATGAAAATCATAAATAGCGTATTTCATGCCTCAATTGTAGTATATACTATAAATACCTATTTTGCTATAAAATATAAAAGGTAGCTATAGAAAATAATATTTTAAAATGATGTTTATAATAAATAAGGCGTATACCTTTGCTATAGGAGGTAAAATTTCCTATACAAAAACAAAAATTACCTCCTATAGCAAAGGTATACGCCCTATTTATTATAAACCAAAATTATTTTAAAATATTATATTCTATAGCTACCTTTTATATTTTATAGTAAAATAGGTATTTATGGTATATACTACCATTGAGGCATGAAATACACTATTTATATTTTTCTTCTCTCTTTCTTTCAATTAACACAAGATTCTCTCTCAGATTTTTTGTTCTTTCTCTCTCTTCCTTCTCTCTCTTCGAGCAACTCAAGCCTAGTATTGATGGCCAACGAGAAAGAAGAATATCTCTCTTCGAGCAACTTCCACCGACAAGCTTTATAAATTAGCAATACGACATAGATGTTTACGAATTACCTACTGGATTTTTCCTCTTTTGCAATTTGTTTTTCCCTTTTAGTTTTTCTTTTTGTGTTTGTTGCTTAACTCGAGGGCTGCAATAAAGATTCACTAACATTTGTTGGCATAGTTTCATATTTTTCTTTGGTAACCTACTCCTACAATGTATTTTATTGAGAAAAGGAAAATTGATTCACTAATCATAAATTTGTTGTACGTATCCGATGAACTTTCTTCTCTTCTTGGCTGGAAAACGTCATCTCCGACGAATTTTCTTCTCTTCTTCGCTATTTAGTCACATACAATGATACAATATATTGTATTATGTACAAATTCACTCAAACACATTATATTTTTATATAAATATATATTTTTGTCTTGTATTTTATGTATTTCGAAGATCTGTATTTTTTTACTAAAGCTGAATACACCAGTATGATACAATATGCATGAATACAGGATATAAATATTGGAATACACTGAATACAAATATTAATATATAACATGATATAAATATTAAATATATTTAATTTTAAAATATACTAAAATACACTGAATACAAATAAAAATACAGTGAATACAACCATTGATATATACTGAATACAACAGTAATAACACATATTAGTAATAACTAAAATAATGTTAATATAAATACATTTGGATACACTAAATATAAAATAGCAAATACAGTAAAATACAAATATTGAATCTAATGAATGCAACAGTAAAATAAATATTGAAACACACTAAATACAAAAATTAAATACAACATTTATATACAACTGAAAAGTCATTCTAATTAATTGAGTTGATAATAAGGTATGTTAGAGTTGATTTTGTTGAGTTATATTAAGAGTGTATCACGCTAATTGATATTATTTTCGTTATTAGACAGCTGGACATACCTATTTTCAAGGTGATTGTCGTTACTGTATTCATGAATACATGGCGCGAATACATGTGAATACATGCGCGTACAGCTGGACTGCCCTGATTTTAGGCGCTTTTTGCTGTTGTATTCATGAATACAGCATTACGAATACCGCGAATACACTACTGTAACAACTGAATAGTAGCTATAGGAAGTAATTATGTATATGGTAGATATAGGAAGTTAATAGCTACTAAACAATAGTGGTTTCTGAAATTCATCTTAAATAAAGGGCAAAATATAAAGAGATTTTTGCCCTATCTATACTATATTATAAACTTATTTACCCCTCACATATAGATTATTACTTAATTATATTAGCATATACAATTTATCATGTACATACAAAATAATATATTAGGCTCCAATCTTACCCATTTTAGGCTTCATTCTTCTCTATTTTTCTTCTCCGTGTAGATATTTTTCTCTTCGTTCCTCTTTGATTAAGCTTTTGCAGATGAACATGCTCTGAGCTTTGAAGAATGGTGAAGAAAAATAAGTCAACTAGTTAAAATCCATAGGTACATACATGAAGCACCAATACAAATGAGTTACCGGAATTTTTTTTAGATGAATAAATAAGAAATTGTCAACAGGAGTGGCGTTTAGAACTAAATTAAAACTAATTAACAGTGTAATTGAAACTACACTGAAGTTGGGCATGTATACATGAGAGCTTAGACTCCATTGATAGCCATTAGAAAGCTTAGAAGCTTTGAATTTAGGAACCATAATTTGCAAAATTATTTTGTTTGGATTGAGTGCAATTGGAAATGATTGGGAATATCCTTTGGAGATTATATCACAATTTTGAGAGAATTTGGTGAGGATTCGAGGTGGTTTTTGTTGAAATTTCAGATTGAAACTCGAAAAAGAAGACATAAATAGATTTTATATATTTTATATGTCGAGTGTAGATGGTATACAAAATATCAACAACTTACATAATTGCATACAAGTTGTATATAAATTGTAGTTTTTGACCGCATTCTGTACAAAAAATATATTTAAGTTGCAAAAATTTATAGATTTTGACCAAATTTGTATATATTTTGTAAAAATCTTTAGTTACTTTCTATAAATATTAGAACTTAGACAAACCGCATAAATAAGTTTAAAATCTTGTATATATACGAAAATGTCACGACCCAAAATCCGTCTAGTGGCGATGACACCTAACCCAACCAGCTAGGTAAGCCAAATAACGTTCAACACAACTCAAATGAGAAAAATAGGACTCAATAAGTAAAAACAACTGAATTTCTATACAAACTCCCAAGGATTGATAGTACAAGTCATGAGCCGCTTAGACTTTAGATTTACAAAGCCGGTGAAAAACATAATTACAATGTTTGTTTGAAATATACATAAACATAACTCAAATCTAAAACTACCAAGAACAAGTGGTAGCTATATCCAAAATACCGGTACATCTTCAATGCCAGCTCCTGCCATACACAACAGCATCGACTCCAAGATCTACACGCAAGGTGCAGAAGTATAGTATGAGTACAACCGACCATATGTACTCAATAAGTAACAAACCTAACCTCAAGTTGAAAGCAGTGACGAGCTTGGAAGAAGGTCAGAGTCCAACACAAATAGCCAAATAACAACTCGTGATAATGTAATGAAGACAATAAAAATGAATAACTTAAAAGGCATTATGCTTAGCTCATTCACAGCTACGGGAAAGTAGACATGCTTTTCAAGTATAACAGTCAAAGGCCAAATCTTACAACTGAAATCAATTAAACTGTAACCCATATTCACATATGTTAGTTCATGCCATAAGGTCGTCGACGTAAATCCATGAAGAGATTATCTTTGAGATGATAAGAGATTAATCCTATTGGTCTTAAATGATACAAAGGTGTATAAGGGTGGTTAACAAGTATTAGAAGTTAAACGAATCAAGGATGTTGTCAGCCGTATTTTTGGGTAAACCTAGGGGTGCTTAATACTCTCAAGAGGTCGTATTTTAAGGTATATGAATCATAAAATATCCGTATCATAGTCTTGAAGTCAAACGAGTTATGAAACAAAAGTCGACAAGAGTTGTTGCAAATTAAGTTCATAGTTTTACTTAAACTTTAGGTCAAATGTTATTAAGCTTTTCTCCCAATATACTTGGAATTACGGGCTGATTTACCCACCAAATTGAATATCTATGAGTCTAGTTTCCAACGCATTAAACCTTTTATCAATACGACATTGGAGTAGAGAGATATAGATATTTTTGCGAGACTGCACAAGCTACTAGGTGACAAGTAGGTGGGTCACCTACTTGGTTAAATGATAGCCCAAAAAGAGGCAATTTCGGGTCAGATAAAGAGCCCATTAAAAGGCTTATCTTCTGCAATATATCCTTCATTATATTTCACAAATAGCCAGACCTAAACCCCTGCAAACTTCCTCCCAAAAATTATCCACAAACCCTAATTGATTTTCCCTCTCTTTCAAGTTCAAATTGGGGATAAACCCTAGAGTTTGAAGAGGGCTGAGTTATCCAACAAGTAAGGTGAGTTTACTGCTATCTTTCATACATTTATTCTGCTGTGAATTCATGGTAATTCGTTCTATACATGTAAGAACTCACGGGATGGTGATTGAAAGCCGTGAGTTCGAGTTATTCACTTGTAGCGGACTGTTTTGTGTTGCTGTTGGGCTGCGTGTTTTACTACTGTTTTGTGGAGTTTTGGAGGAGGAAGGGTGTGGAGAAACACCATATATATGTAGGGTTGTGGGCTGGTAGTTCTTCGTAACATTTCCGCGTCGTTTGACACGACTACGGTGGCCGTCGTATGTATGAAGTGATTTAGTTGTGCGTGGACTGTTTTGGGAGGCTCAATATGATTATTATTGATGTTGTTTGGGCTGTTTGGTGATTGTTTGGAATTGTGTGAAGTCATATATATAGGGGAGGTGCTGTCCGTTTCATCGTAAAATTGGTTGTGGTCGATACATAATAGTTATGACGCTTGAATGGTAACTATAGTATCGTTTCTCTTATTGTAGACTAAGGAGTCGTGAAAATTGCATAGCTTGAGATTGGGGCAGCATATACAAGGTATGTGAGGCTATCCCTTTCCTTCTTTTGCACGACTCCGATTGTACATAATGTAATGAACGAGCTTCCAAAGATACTCTACTCTTAGAAGCTAGCAGTACTTACATTGTTTCCCCTCTTATGGAACGATTGATGTTGATGTTGCTTCTCTTATTCTTATGTTATCAATGTTATTGGTACTTCCTGATTCTTATAAGGTTCATGGTGAAGAGTTAGTCCTAATAACGTGTACAGAGGATACCGACCTTACGTCACTCCGAAAGGTTTAGAACGTGCGTCCATGAGTCGAGCATGCATTATATATATGTATCTATTTTACTCTACCAAGCCGTGCTATAGTCGGCCGGGTACGGCACCTATTGTGCAACCACTGATCAGTTGGGTTTTACCGAGCTCCACGTGGCCGGGTACGTTTTTACCGAGCCTATTACGGCCGGGTACGATATGATGATGATGATGCCCACAGAGGCGTATGTTTTAAAAGTTTATGTATATATACATATGTATCACGCATTTCATGTCAGTAGCCCTTAGAGGTACCCAGATGTTACAGGTTGTTTATTCTCTATCCCTGCTTACATTACTGTTCGTACTTATGGTTCCCTGCCTTACATACTCAGTACTTTATTCGTACTGACGTCCTTTTATTTGTGGACGCTGCATGTCGTGCTGCAGGTCCTGATAGACAGGCAGGCGCAGCTCCCCCACCATAGTAGGCTGTCCAGTTCAGCGGTGATTGGAGAGATCCCTTCTTCGGACTTGCCTTGGTCTTGGTATGCATTTTTGTTATAGATATTATGGGTATGTCGGGGCCCTCTTCCGGCTATGTTGCAACACTTATGTTCCTTTAGAGGCTCATAGACAGGTGTCGACTCATGTATAGTTTGGTAGGCCTTGTCGGCTGGTTTTTGTTGTATAGTCTCTCATGGTAGTGTGGTAGCTCGTACCTTATATATAGTTTCTTGATTGTCTAGTAATCCCATGTTATGTATGTTCATGCCATCATATTTTATTGTTGGTTGTCCATGACCCATGTCTACCATTTATATTGATCTTGTCAGCCCTAAAAGATAATAAAGAAGGTTAGATAAAATGTATGTTGGTGCTCGGTAAGTATGGCCGGGTGCTAGTCATGGCCCTCCAGTTTGGGTCGTGACATAAACATGTGTTTATCAAAAAGAACTGTATATTTCCAATTCGCAACAACAGATAAAGAATTTTCGTTTACCAAATAGCATGAGGAAAATACATCTCTATGCCTACATGTCAATATACATGTTAAGTCATCAAATGACATACACCATCTAGCATGAGGAAACTGTAAAGAGTCGCTCTAAAGCCGTCGAATCACTGTATAAACTCACCACACACTTACTCATGGGTGATCCCACGTCACCCCAATTTATATAAGCCTAACATCACAACCTAACTGAAGATCCTTACTTTAACCTTAGTCCATAAGTCCTAGAACCCAATGTCAAACATCCTGAATTGATTACAAGACCCGATTCTCTCATCTACATACTGTATAAGTCTGAACAAGCCGTATCAAGCCATAACCATAATCCAAGATGTAATCACATGACCTACCACATAACTCAGATACTCATAGCAATAACTTTCGACCACAATAGCTGCCTGATAACAAACTCGGTACCGGTAACAAACCTCTTATCAAATAAAGCCTTATTCTAACCCTTCATATACTGCCAATGATGGAAGAAACATGCAGAAACTCATAACCACTCATTAGATCAATGAGACAAGGAGCTATCTCGTTCGATTAGAACCATAGCCAAATTCTAAGTTGACTAGTGACATTATTCTTCCAAATATACCATATTCAAATCCGAGAGCACCCATTCTAGGTCCATTGACCTCATCTCATCAAATACAAGCTGCTATACTGACATGCTATACTAATACAACCTAAAGACACAAACCGTGCAAGCCGTGCATCAATAAGCAACAACTCAGATGTACCCAAAAATGGAAAATGACTCAACTGAGAGAACTGTCCCGCAAGCTCAACAGGTACCACCACGAGCGCAATACCATAGACCCATCACACAAAGGAGAACCAAGACACAAAATCTACCCAAAGGATCGTGTCTCAACATAACTCCACTGTGATGCGTGACATCTAAACAACGGTCCACATGAAATGCCTCAAGCCATAATGCTCAAAATTAACAACCATACGCAAATCACAACAAACACGCAAGTGCATGACCATAACCACGGAGAAACGGGTAGCACAATATACCATAGATAGGAAAGGCCATAACCATGGCACAATCAACCATTCAATACCCCAATAACCATCTCACTTGAATTTTTCCATAAGGCCCAAACAGAAACGCATCTTGTGAGCAAATAACCAACAGATCACAACCCATTGTAGCATAGCAGAGTAAAACATAGAATATATTAGAACACGAACAAGCTCAACTAACTGAATGACACATCCCCCAACAATAGTAGTGTTCAGTCAACAAATCTGATCCGGTGTAGAATACACATCCTTATTATGTATACCAATAGCCCGCCAAATAAACTCTGGTCATCCACAAATAGGTAAATAACCCTCCAAAAGTACATAATAACCTAACCATATCACATACTATTAGCTGTCTACTTTGGCCATTCCTTCACAGTCCGCAACCAAGAAATAATCTGCCTCTGAGAAACTCCAGTCTCCAAATCCCTAGATTACATGAATCATCATATCCGATCCCAACTTCACAACTCGAATGACTAACACATCCCTCATACACAACTCACGAGAAATACTTTTATAATTCTTCCATGCCACATAGCAAAATCCGAACATGTGTTGTAGATCAACCAGGCGATTACCGTTGTACCAACCAAGCATCTACAAGTCAAACACAGTGCACCTTTCTGAAATAAAAACACTTCTCAAGTGATATCAAAATAGTGCCAGCATTCTTCTAAACATCAAAAACCATCCATGTTGTCTAGAACATATGACTTCGCACCAAAACTGAAGCAACTTGTACTTAAAAATCTCAATCCCACTCGACGCACCGCCTCCATCATACCATCATGTGAAAATTCTAGAATCTCATTATCAATTGTAAGGTTCCGTAAACTTTCACCTAGAACCCGAGGGTTCCTGGTGTCGAGGTAGGCTAATATGTTTGAAGATTGTAGAAATTCTTCGTGGCGAGCTGCGATACGGGCTTTTTGGGTTGTGCAGTGTGTTGGGGAGTTGAAGAAAAATTATTACAGAGCAGGGCATTATCCGCTCTCCATTATGTGACCGCAGAACTACTCTAGGGACCGCAGATCCACCGCGGAGTGAAACAGAGAAATGGGCTAATTTTGGAGGTCGTTCTGTAGTCAACTATGCGACCGCATAATCGTTTTGCGGGTCGCACATCCATCGCAGAACCAACAGGAGAAAACTTAGCGAGGAGGTTCTGCAGTCCATTATGTGACCGCAGAACTGATCTGCTGATTGCGGATCTGCCACAGACCTAACCCAAGCAACCCAGTTTTGGAGGGTGATTTTGCGGTCCCTTTGTGCGAACTACATGCCTGTTCTGCGGTCCACTCTGTGACCATAGAGTTGAGTTTGGAGGGTCCATTTTTCTATTTTTATAACCCGACCCTATTCTAACAAATAGACTTAGAGGACCATTTTTGAAGAGGAATCCTACCATCTTAGAGAGAGGGGAGTGTTTTAGAGAGAGAATAGGAAGCCCCAAGAGTTTGGTTCACCAATCTTTGCTCAAGTGTTGAATGATTCACAAGGATAACTCACAACGTCTTCATCCAAGAGGTATGGTTCTAGCCCTAGCCTTCAATTTTGTAATTTGGGTTGGGAATATGTAATGGGGAATGAGGTTTTGTGAGTAAGAGTTATTGTTTATGCATGCATGTACTAATAAAGGTGGTAGGGAGGTTGTGGAGTATTTGTGGGTGGCCTATTGAAGTGGGGATTGATTGTGGGGTAAAGGAATCCACCATAGAAGAACCATGAAATTATAATGCACACCTAGTGGTTGATGAAATGCTGAAATGAACTGAACCCCCGAGTATCTTCCTGATTATGGTTCAAATTGGTCATGTTTCTAATAGATTGAAGTCGCTAGGATTTTCAAAACATTGTAGTAATATAAGGAAACTCAAGGAAGGTATATTGGCTAAACTTCTCTTGTCGAATTGATTTTCATGATGTCCTCATAAGTTGCAATTATGATTTGCTCAATTTCTTATTTCTCATGATCCGAGTCCTCCCTAACATATTTGACCATTCTAAAATAAGTGTTGTGTTGAAAGATGTATGTACTCAGAATGTGTTCCAAATGTTCCCATCATATCATGATTCCCTTTGAGAATGTAATCTAGTCTAACCAATGTATCAAAGCTGTTGTAATTTAAAAATCACGTTTCAATTACAAGTTAGTATATCTAATTGTGGAAGAGAAACTCAATATGATTAAAACTCTTATTGCTCATTTATACACTTAAAGTCTTGATTAAAAATCCCCTTATTGTTGATAATCCCTGATGATGCTTGAAAGTTATAGGGGTGAGTATGAAATGTGATATACGGCCGACGTGCCAAGAATGAAATTACACTTATAGCCACTAGTGCCAATGAAATGAAAAGATGTGTGTTAGATTATGAAATGAACTGTAAATCCTTTGTATAATAAATGTTTTGGGAGTAATATTTAGTCATCGAGGAAGGGTAGGTTGAAATAAGTCTAACCCCGAAACTACATGTGCCGGTGTAGGAGTGGTTGAGGGGTAAAATTCCCGTGTTGATGTGATGAGATTGTTTCCCCTTATATGGGATGAGATTGATGTGTTGAGATATTTCCACTTAAATAGGATGAGATTACTGCTAGCGAGATGTGATGTGATGTCGACCCACACGACATTATGGTGAGACGACTTAGCCGATCGGGCTGAGATCGGACGCCATGCCGCGCACATGGTGGTGTTGTGATTGGATGTCTCAGGGTGAGATGGCTTAGCCGATCAGGCTGAGATCGGACTTCGTGCTAAAAGCACGGTGGTGTATCAGTGCTAAAGATCTCCCAACTTAAAAATATTGAAACTTACTTGAAATTTATCTTTCTCCTAACTTGACACTTTAATATTGTTTGAGGCTCTCATCGATTCCATGTTTCCTTCTCATTTTACTGTTACTCGTTCTATTGAGAGGGTGTTTAGTTTTACATAGTAGTACTATTCCATATGTACTAACGTCCCCTTTTTCGGGGGCGCTACATCTTTAATGGATGCAGGTGGTTCCAACAGGCGGTATTGATCAGTGATAGCAGTACACCCTCTCCTCAGCTGATTTGGTGAGCCCCCACTTCATTTCGGGGTCTTGTATCTCTTGTCCTCTATGTATATTGTTTTGAGGTATAGACGGAGCCTTTTTGCCGGCACCATCATGCTACTCTTTTGTATCCATTAGAGGCTCCATAGACATAGTGTGGGTACCACCTTGGTTATGACTAAAGTTGTTGTAATTTTATCATATGATCTACTTCAAATTGTGAAAATATATGCATTTTGACATTTGTTAATGATGTAACTAACGGTAATGAACTGATGTTGTTAACATGACCTCTCATTGTCTAAGTAATGAAGTATATACTCTCTTTATTCATGAGTCAGTTTGGGTAGAAGACATTGTACATGCTTGCTGGACTGGGGTATCTCGGTTGAGCGCCGATCGCGCTCCCCGAGGTCGGGGCGTGACATCAACTCTGAATCACAAGCAGGATACATAATCATCCAAAAACCTTCCACTTGATCCCATCCAGGATAAAAAATCCCAACACGTAACAAACCATACTTGCTTGTAGAGAACATCTATCTCAAGCCGTAGTAGAAATCATCGAGAACTCTTCGAAAACCATTTGCACATATTCAAGTCATCAGAACTGAATTCCTCTAACTTCACCAAGTCACGCACGTTGCACAACCCTAGAGTATTGCCACAAAACACTGGTAAAACCACACCACATCAAGAGAACCAAAAGAACCGATCATATCCATTACTATGCTGATCCAACCTACCACCAAGTTGTCCTATTTCTTCGAGTTCCTTCTGAATTGCCTTCAAGTTAACACTTATCTTTGCTAGTACACTATGATCCTTAACCCAAAGCTCGCTACAAGAGATACTAGCATGAAACCATGTCGTCCTATAGCCCATAAGCCACTCTATTTACTCTTAAGCATCCAAAATTGCCGCAACCGAGATACCCACTCGAAAAAGACATTCTGCGAATCTGAAATTGTTTCTTTAACCTCTCCAATATTGAAATGTAGAATCACAAATGTTAGAGAGATACTACAAGCCTTGACACTATCAAATACAAATCTCAGATCTAAACCATATACAGAAAGACGGGAAAAATCCTTATATACCACATATAACTCTAGAACTCACTAGAGCTTTCTCGAGAGTCATCCACCGTATCCTAATCTCAAATGCACCGCCCATACGAGTCGAACGACCTGTGCCATGTTATCACACCAACACCCAAAGAAGTGCTCCACACCCTAAGAAATCGAGTGAATCCCTACTCCACGTGCACTACCTCCACTACGAAAGACAACCTGAATCTTTCCTAGTTTTCCATATATCCATGAAGTGTAACACATCATGCATCCAGAAATTTTCATTGCTCAAGTCATCCTCAAAACCAACCTTTGCAAATCATGATCCTCAAATATGCCTCAGACCAAAACCAATACAACATATAATCATGCAACCTGATCGTCGATAGCAGACTCCCCCACTTGGCTCCAAACCATAGAACACAACATCTGATATCCCACTATACACATACTCCGTAATTGCCTTGATCTCGTATTGTAATCAACCAAATCCTTCATGAACTCATGTAGCACTAATCATAAAAATACTTCAAATCATCTGTTAAGCTCACATTTATCCTCGTGACAGTCAAGCCAACTTCCTCAAGCGATCGGTACTCAAAATGCAACACCTATAACCTACTGGTAGAAAGAAACTCCCCACATAATCATCATAGGAATCACACAACCTTAGAACGTCCCACATGAGATTACTCACCCGCTTAGCCTGCTCTATGCTCTTTCATTGCCACAACCACTATGCAACCACTAAATCTTCCCGAGTCTGAACTTGTCAACAAGACATAAGAAACTTCATCCCACAAATGAATAACATGAAAGATCCCTCAACACACTCATAACTTGAGACTGTACAACCCATCAAGATAGAAATCAAGCACCAAATAGTCCATTTCACATCCCAGGCACACTCTTCTCGTCACATCCAAGCCATCTGAACACATCCCGTAGTCACATCATACTCATCATATAGACATCCAACCACCCACTGAGCCGCCAGTCCCACTCCTGGGGACACTACCAGACATAGAAGTCCAAAAGCACATACTCGCACAACTGACCACCGAGCCTAAGCGGCAGTAAAAACCAGACCTCAAGTCCTCCAAACTAGCCTATCACCAAAATATAGAAAACTCATCTTGCACCTTTTCCCTAGAATCACAAGCTGTCGATTGACAGTTGATATCGGGCACTCAACATAACACACGAGTGAGTGGAAGGAATTCAAATAGATACGCTTCAAGCTGAATCAATGCCGCACAATAAGGAAAGAAATATGGGAAGTTTATCCTAAATGCCATGTAGCCTCTCGAAGATAGGTATGGACGTCATTATACCGATCCGCAGGACTCTACTAGACACTTGCTCATGACTCATAGAACCTATGAACATAGAGCTTTGATACCAACTTGTCACGATCCAAAATTTGTTTAATCATGATGGCACCTAACCCAACCCGCTAGGTGAGACAAATAACATTCAACACAACTCAAATGAGAAAATAGAAGTCAATGAGTAAAAACAACTAAATTTATATACAAACTCCCAAGGATTGGTAGTATAAGTCATGAGCCGCTAAGACTTTAGATTTACAAAGTTGGTGAAAAACACAATTACAACGTCTGTTTGAAATATACATAAACAGAACTCAAATCTAAAACTACCAAGAACAAGTGGTAGCTATATCTAGAAGACAAATACATCTTCAATGCCAGCTCCCGCCATACACAGCAGCATCAGCTCCAAGATCTGCACGCAAGGTGCAGAAGTATAGTATGAGTACAACCGACCCCATGTACTCAATAAGTAACAAACCTAACCTCAAGTTGAAAGCAGTGACGAGCTCGGAAGATGGTCAGAGTTCAACACAAATAGCCAAATAACAACTCGTTATAATGTAATTAAGACAGTAAAAGTGAATAACTTAAAATGCATTACACTCAGATCGTTCACAGCGATGGGATGGACATGCCATTCAAGTATAATAGTCAAAGGCCAAATCTTACCATTGAAATCAATTAAACCTGTGTTTATAAAAAAGAACTATATTTTTCTAATTTGCAACAACAGATAAGACTTTTAGTTTACTAAATAGCATGAGGAAAGTGCATCATTAAGTCTAGATGTCAATATATATGTCAAGTCATCAAACGTCATATACCATCTAGCACTAGGAAAATTACATGTCTATGCCAATATCAAATATATATGAGAAGTCATCAAATGTCATATTGCTGTCTAGCATGAGGAAATTGCATCTCTGTGCCTATTATGTCAAATATACATGTCAAGTAAATAATTTCACAGTGATATCATAAACTGCCCTCACTCTCATAACACTCCAGGTGCCTAGCCCAATGTCCCCACTCCATCACACACCTACAATCACTCAGCACTGTACATGTGCCTAGATCAAAAGCCCCTCACCAAAGCACATGTATATATCACCGTGCCTGAGCTTACTGTTGGTATTTCAAACTCTGGAAGGGCGAATCCTGCCCGAGTGCTTATGCAGCCTGATCCAAATAACAATAAAGCGAATAAGGCCTGCTGCCACATGCAGCCCGATCCAAATAATAATAAAGCTAATAAGTCCTGCGGCGTGCAGCCCAATCCAAATAATACTTTCTCACATGGGTCTAGCGCCCACCTCAGTCATCAACTTCTCAAATCTCAAGGGCTCACAGTCTCGTATTACTCAGCCTAAACAGTACCACATATGGACAAATAACAACAACATGTGATGTAACAATGAATAATGAATAAAGAATGGGATATGATATGCAAATTAAGAATCACGACTGAGTGTATAACTTACATTTAAATTAGATAGCTCAAAATATCAAAAATATCCCCCATTAGGTCTCAACCAAATAATCACATAGCCTAAATACGATTTCCAATATAAATCACAACTCAGATAATCAAACAAGCAGGGAAAACACAGATATAACAAGGTGAGATAGCAAAACAAGTTTGGTAATAGCCAAATAGTCAAGTCGAATTATGATTACTTTGGTGCACGCCCACACGCCCGTTACCTAGCATGTGTGTCACCCTAATAGACCTTATATAACATAGTTCCCAGGGTTAAATACCCTCAAATCAAAGTTTAGATGTGTTACTTACCTCGAACAAGCCAAATAAAACACCGAGCAAGCCAAACAGTACTCTAGAAATGCCATCCCACACGAATCAACCTCCAAACCGCTCAAAACGATCCAAGAGAAACTCAAAAACATCAAATAATGCTAAAGAGAACAAACCCAAATGATAAAGATTGAATCTTTAATCAAACACTCAAAGTCAACCAAAAAGTCAACCCATGCCCGTACCTCGGAACCCGGCAAAACTCATAAATTCCGACAACCCATTCGATTACGAGTCCAACCATACTAATTTCACTCAAATCCGACTCCGAATCGATGTTCAAAACCCAATTATTCACTTTTGAAAAGTTTAGACAAAACCCCCCAATTTCTCTTTTAAAATCATCAATCATATGCCAAAATCGAAGATGAAATCATGGAATATAATCAAAACCGAGTCAAAAATACTTACCCCAATCCATGTGATGAAAATTGCCACCAAAATTGCACAAATTCGAGCTCCATAACTCAAAATGTGATAAAATAACTCAAAGGACTGACATAGAGTACTTATAGATCTGCTCCTAATATACTCTTCGCGATCGCGGGAGGAACTTCATGATCGCAAAGCACAAAACTGGTCAGCCTCGAAGAACCGCTATGCGAACGCGGCCCTAGGCTCACGATCATGAAACACTTCTACACAGATCAACGCGAACATAGATGCTCCTGCACAAACACGAAGAAAAAACCATGAAGACCTACCTAGCCTAGTTCTAACTACGCGAACACGAAGCTGCCTGTGTGAACACGAACTATAACCAATCTAAACCTTCGCGAACGCGTTCCGTCTGTCGTGTCCACGATGAGTAGACGATAAGTGAACCAAAACACACTTTGCGATCGCGACTGGACCTTCACGATTGCAAAGAACACCAGAGGCATCAGATAACAGTAGAAGACCAACAATGCATGGAACTTCGAAATGGTTTGCAATCAATTCGAAACACAACCGAGCCCTTCGGGACCCCACCTGAACCTTCCAACAAGTCCCAAATCATTACACAGGCATACTCGAGGCCTCAAACCACATATAACAATATCAAAACCACGAATCGCACCTCAAATCAAACTTAATGAATTTTTTAACTTTCAACTTCTAAAATACGTGTCGCACCAATACTAAACCAACTCAAAATGACCTCAAATTTTGCACATAAAATCCAAATGACATAACAAACCTATTCCAACTCCTGGAACCACAATCTGAACCCGATATCATCCAAGTCAACTCCTGGTCAATCTTATAAATATTCCAAACCATCAAATTGCCATCTTTCGCCAATTATAGCCAAAACCTTCTAGAAGCCTCCATATGTAAATCCGGCCACACTCCCAAGTCCAAAATCACCATCCGGACCTAATAGAACCATCAAAACTCTGATCCGAGGTCAAATACACAAAAGTCAAACTTGGTCAACTCTTCCAACTTAAAGCTTCTTAATGAAAACCATTCTTCCAAACCAAATCTGAATCAGCCGAAAACCAAAACCGACGATACACATAAGTCATAATACATTATATGAATCTACTCATGATCTCGAACCACCAAAATGATGAAAATGCTCAAAATGGTCGGTCGGGTCGTTACAGAAAAAGTCCCAAATATAAAAGAAAAAATTACACATTGTCTCACCTTGTTTTCTCGCGAAAGCGGGTTTTGACATGTGAAAACTCTTTCAAATGTGTACTAAAAGAGAAGAGTCTCCACCTAATAATTTTTAGGTGGCTTAGGGCATCTATCTGCAAATAACTTTGTTTTAGCTGGTCGTTTGACCAAAGATCAGGTAAGGGCTCAAACTACTTCAAAGAGAAGGGGTTAGGCACTCTTTGAGGTTCACAATTGTGGTTCCCGGCCGAATCTTATACTTTGTTTATTATTGAATTACTATTACCCTATATGATCATATAAATTAGAGCAAGGAGTCCGAATATATAATTACAAGATGAAAAAGCATTTAAAGAGATTGCACATATGAAAGAAGTGGGTTATACATTAATAAAGTGATTTAAACAATCTTTTGAGGTTTACAAGATATAACCTAGTTTGATCTAAGTTCAAACATGCGTACAAATAGTAACCATTTGTGTGTGTGTGTGGGAGGGGGAGGGGGGGGTAGGG